>NC_092595.1:14794375-15472500 GCF_047663525.1 Anas platyrhynchos | reverse complement strand
TTTTTTTGTTGTTGTTGTTTTTTTTAAGCAAGTAGACAGCCAGATATTCAGCTGTCATAAGTCAAAGTAACTTCAGTGAAGTCAAAGGAGCTACAAGCCTATGTGCATGGAAAGTTTTCCCCATACTCCACCATTCCAGTGGCCAGGAAACTTGGAAACTTGGCCATAAAAGATGCTCTAAAGAATCAGAGTGGTTTGTACAATCTGAATTATCTTTTGTTTTCATATACCTGATGTCCCTGACAGATCCATAATGTTTTTTTCTGGAACATCCTTGCCTCACCCAGTGCACGTGTCAGCCAGTGCTCCTTCAACCAGCAGCTCTCCAATGCTCCTCAGGGTTTAGCTGCATCATAGGTGGCTCCAGGCCACTCAGCTCTGCCTTGACTACAGAAATGATTATTTCCAGTGAGGATTTTTTGTTTGTTTGTTTGCAGATCTAAACCAAACCAAAACACCTGAAGTATTCTGGTTGGAAAGAGTTTTTTGGCATTACAGCAAATTTGACATGACCCAATGTGCTTGGGGAAATAAAAGCCTTGGTGGGAGATTTCCCCAGCTGTAACTGGAACACCCATAGAGATGATGCCTCCAACAAAGGTTCCCCAGAGCAGTTCCTGTCTCAGGACTCTCACTTCAACTGCCTGATCCTACAGAGTCTCTGGTCTGGGTGAGCATGACCAAAGCTGCCAAGGATTTACCCCCCTCGCAGCAGACTGTTACCCTTTCCCCATCCATCTCCCTGTACACTCTCTTCTGTATTCTCTTCTCATGGCAGGAAGCCCTTACCTCTGTGCTATCACTGCCCACGTGTCTGTCTCCCTGCTGTGTGAGTCAGCAGGAGAAACACCATGGTTTGGGAAACCCAAGCTGCCTCCTTCTTATTCCCTGGCCAAACCCCAAAACAGGCTGCTAGCCTGCACAGGGAAGGAGGAAGCCTGCTTCCCTCCCAAAGCCCTGGGCTGCATGAGAGCCAGACAGACCTCAGGGCAAACCTTCTCCTGAGCCCAGATCTGTCACAAACCCAAATGTCAATCCCTGAAAAAAAAAGGAAAAAAATATATATATAATACAAAATAAAGCACGAAAGCGCCAGACCTTCTCAACAATGTAGCTGTTAGCATTTTTTCCCTTAAGTAACTATGAAACAATGCCTTTTCCCCATCTCACACTCTTGGATCTGGCTGAACTGCATGTTGCTCACACACGCACATTCATACGTACAAAGACCATCCCGAGCCAGTGGCCTGCAACTGAAAATTTCAGCCTGAACAGTTACGTGTTGGCAAGGATATAGCATTGGAAAACAGAATCTTTTAATGGGAAATGTCTGGCAACCTTAATTATAGGCACCACTGCCAGCTCCGCCAATAATTATAGCTTAGTTTCAGCACCATCCGTGTGCTAACAAATATATATATAATGACAAGAGCATTTGCCAGTGATATTCACCAGGAAAGACTTCCAACCAGCCATAGGACTGAGCTGTGAGATGTGGAGATGTCCTTGCTTTGCCTGTATGTCTCCAGGTATGGATTTTCATCTGCCTCAGTCACCCCACTGAGCATTTCAGAGGAGCCTTAGGGCTGATTTGGCTTTTTTCTACCTGTAACCTCCCCAGGCTAAGGGAGGACTATATTTTAGTCTTATATTTAAGACTGTACCTTGGTCCCCCATGACCACAAGCAAGTAAAGATATGCTGGAGCTCTAACCATCTGTAAGAACCTCAAAGAGGAAAATGTTGACTTGTGAATATCTCCGATGATACAAATCCTCCTAGTGCTCTACTCCCTGTCCCAGTGTCCTGTCTCTCTCTGTATGTCTTGGGCTCCAGGACACAATGATGACCAAGGGCCAGACAAACACCACCTATGCAAGCCTAGAAGGCAACTCTGTCTTGCTAATATTCCTAATTTTATCACTACATTAGAGTAAAACAAGAAAACAGGACTCTATTAACTGCAGAAACATTAGTAACTATCTCACTCAGAAAGTAGTGAGAAGTAGTTAAAACAATGTTTTAAAAATGGTTATAATTTAAGAGAAAAATTAGTTTCTCAATGCCTTCCACCTCTGTGGCTTAGAAACCAGACAGGCAATACAAAGAAATCATCAATTGTTAGCATTTTGGTGTTTGAAATGGAGTATTTTTCCTTTTGCAATTTTACTACCTTCACTTGGAATTGACTTAGATTATCTTTTTCAAACTTTTATTCCTTTTCTCCATCTTTTCTTCTCTCTTCTTCTTTTCCACCCTCCACACTTCCAGCCCCAGCTTAGCCCATGACCCAGACCCAGAAGATGTCCCTGCAGACAGTAATTTCCATGAGAAAAGGAGAAGCTAATTTTGGCCAAACCCCTTCTTTCACAAAATCTTTTGTTGGATGCTTTAACCAGCTCTAAAATCATCAACCCAGGACCTTTACGGAGGAGAGAGAGGACAATATCAAAGCAAACATGTCAGCGTCTCCCACAGAAATTTGCATGTGTCCAGAAAGCAATATTTCCCCAACCCCGAATATTCAGACTCAGCCTTCCCCTTCCGCAGCCACCCAGACCAAGAAGGGCTGACCCCGAGAGTCAAATCAGTTTTACTCAGAGCATCTCATCTGTGAATAGAAATATTCTCAGACGCAATGTTTTACAGATAAACCCTATTTCTAGATTTCAGCTAATATTCTAATACAATTTTAAACCCAAATGTTCTTATTCTCCCTTTTCTTGAAGACATTAGCAACACTTTTGTCCTTAATTCCACTTTAATAACATCCTTGTTTTAGAATTTTCATGGGTTTTAAATAGTGTCATTAGCATTTTAAGTCAGTCTCCAGCATCTGGCACAGTTTGAGCTTCTGTCAAATCCCAGGCAGTGGGGCCTGAAACCTTCACTCTCCCCATCCATCACAACTGGAAATGGGTCCCATCGTTCAGCCTGGCCAAACCTATGACCTGTGGATGTGACGCTGGTCACAGAGCTTTGGCTGCTGCAGAAATGAGAGTGTTTGGGGCACAACCTGGCTAGCAGGGCTGTGACAGCCACCCGTTCTGGGCAGCTGGCAGCCAGATGCCACTGGAATTGTTCTGTGGTTGCCCACCTCTGCAGGTAGCAAAGGGGATGTGAGCAGGGCTGGCCTGCTCATTGACAGATACAAAGGATCCAAGGAAGAAGTCCTCTTTTAGAAGCACTGGGGTGACTGGACCAGTATGGGAGATGCCACAGGAGGTATAAAATGCCCCCAGAGACATGTTAAGGGATGCCCAGGAAAGCTCAATGCCATCAGTACAGCACTTCAGAGACAGAAATTTACTTCCTGGGAAGACTGTAACCATTCTTCCATGTCTGTGGACCTTTGCAGAAGAAGACACCTCTTGGAGGACTCAGACGTACTCCTCGATATGCAGCTGAAGCCACTGTCACAGCCCCTAGTGCTTCCATTGAACCTATCCTGGGCAATGTGACTCGCCCCATCTTTCTCCATCTGTTACAGCAGCTGAGGCCTCCAAAGCTCCAGCACACATACACATGCTCCCCATCCTGGTACCTGGTGTTTTATCGGAGGTCTCACAGCAGGAGAAAACCTCTGAAGTATCCCCAGGGAGAAGGCTGTAATCTGGGCCCCTTGTGATCCTATTCCCCGTTTGCATGATGCTGCAATATGTAAATCAAACAAAAAATGACCCTGGTTTCCAGGCATACTTTAAATTTAGTATCTCAGAAGCATTTCATTTAGGCTTAATAAAAGTTATGATATGTTGATTAAATACCAGCTGAAGGCTGAAAGAGTGCTTCCTGAGCTTTATAGGGCTGCAGGCAATAAATTGTGTTGCCACCTAATTATTCTGTCTGACTGTGATCTCCAGAAGAACACAATGCATATTTGTCACAATGCTGGGGGAGGAGGACCCTGGGCATTTTGAACTGTATCGTAGCTCTGTGTTTGTGAGGGAGGCAGAGGGACCTGGGCCTGATCCCACAAATCTCAGACCTACCTCTTCCCGGTCTGCCAGGGCCTCAGTGCATAAACAGCAGAACTTGCCTACATCTAACTTTCCTGGAAGATTTATGCAATCCATGAATTACCCACCCTGAGCCAGAAAGCCCCCAGCAGGCCAACATGTGCCCCATATGTGAGGAGCTGTGAGGAGTCCGCACCATCCTGCCAGCTTCCTGAAAGGTGACAATAACCTTCCCTGATATAAGGCCAAGGAGACCTAGAAGCATATTCTCTCTGAGGTCACACTCCAAACTCATCTGCTTCAGACCCAAGTCAGAACATTTCATTGTGAGAAGGATCACACATTCAGCAGGGGAGGAAAAACATCCTGATGAAAATGATTGGAACAGAACATTGGAAAGCAGTATCCAGGTCCAGCTTGGGCTCAGTCTGTGACCATGGGCAAGTTATATAATTCTTCATTGCCCACAGGAACCTGCTGTTGTCTTGAAATATATTCATGAGGTACGTACAAATTGTTGGAGTCCTTCTCCATGTGTACAGCCCCTAGAACAACGTGGGTTCAATCTGTTATTCCTGTCATCTGAAAAACAATTTATCCCAGTCATGAAAGATGATAGCAAGAGGGCTCTTTAAAAAGGGATACAAAAGACTGATTCATCCTGAATTAACCAATCTTTATTTTAATGCAGATGTAATCCACTCATTGTTCCAAATAAGAAATCTGCTGCACAGTGCCAACCCCAGCTTTCAGAAAGTATGTTTCAGTTCTTATTTACCTGTCCACAGGGAATTCATCTCCAGGTGCATGCATCCAGGCAATGCTTGT
Source organism: Anas platyrhynchos (assembly GCF_047663525.1). Lineage (NCBI taxonomy): Eukaryota > Metazoa > Chordata > Aves > Anseriformes > Anatidae > Anas > Anas platyrhynchos. Next base: position 15,467,714 of record NC_092595.1, on the reverse strand, counting down.
TGGTGCTGAGCAATCCCATTAGAGCTGAGCAAGAGAGAACTCAGCACCCTGCTTGGGAAGCTTTCAGGATCAGCCCATGAAGAATGAACCGCCAGTAAAGATTAGTGTTCTTAACATCTAATTTTGTCAGAGCTGGGAGCTGCAAGAGGGAAGAAAGTCATTGGTGCGTGTTTTTAACACCCTGTAATAGCTTCCACATTCCACATGTTGTTTCCAGGTTCAAGTAGGTGGGAGTCTTTATCCATCAACTGCCAATTCATTCAATCCCCCAAATGCCACATTAAGACAATGACACAGAATACCACCCTACAATCACGTAAAATGCTATCCTGAATCAGCAAGTGCCCTCCAGCAAGGGGGTCCCTCTGGTGAAAAGTGTAAAGTGATCCAGAGCTGGGTGTCAAGCTCTCCCACAATAGAATTCAAAATAATTGTGCTGCTTGACAGGTAGTAAAATTCATGGCGGACTATTAAATCAATGGCAATATAATGTGGAACACTGCAGATTAAAAAAAAGCCAGAGGGTTCACAAAGAGAGGCCGTTGGCAGGAGTCCCTCTGGAGCTCCTAATAGGTTTGATTTGTGGCAAGAAAGGCTGACACACACAGGGCAGAAAAGATAGAAGGGAAGACAAGAATGGGAAAAGCAGGAAGAAAAGGGAAATAAATGTAAACTGAGGGGGTTATGAAAGAACTGGAGAAAGTACCAATGAGTTTTTATTGTATGTAGATGCCTTGGTCTTACCACCTTTTTTGCATTGTTGTACTGGTGTTTATTTTGTCCCAGACAGGAGTTCCTTATGTCAGCACCTGGATGCAGTCTGCTCTGGCTGCAGGGAATATACTTAAGTTCAGAAAGTGAAATCTGTTTTTATTATATTAAGCAGGATTCATCCCAAATGCAGGAAACCCCTCCATTTAAAAATAAATAAATAAATAAAATACTTGTCAGAGCCAGCATGTCAGGCTGAGACACATTGGCATTGGAAGGGAAAAGCATGATGCCCAGTGGCTGAATGCATCATCTTTTCCTGGCTGGAAACCAAGTTTTAAGGGATTCAGGGTGCTTGGTGTCCAGTCTCAGGGCCAGTCAAGGATTACAGCCATCTTGTGTCATATGCATTTTAAAACATCATGGGTACTCTTCTCCTCCAGGAAGGAAGGACTCCTGGCAGGCCTGCCCCACCAGTGTAAATTATTTTACATAAACCAGTATATGCATGAAATTACCCTTACTGGTTTCAGGGAAGAAGCTCTGAGTGCCAAAGGTGTTTGAGAAGAAGCTCAGGTATCTCTGAACACATCACACTAAGATGAGCGGGATCTGAGGCTGGAGTAGGCTGTGCTGGCCACAAAGGTCACAGGTGTTCACCTCCCAGGTACTGCAGTGGGAGTTTCACCTTCTTGAGAGACCTGGAGCCCATTCCAGAGCGGTGGTTGAACCCAAGCAAACCTTTCAGAGAGCCATTTAGTTGTGAACTAAGAGGCATGCAGTCACGACAGATTCGCTGCTCTTCACGAGAGGCTGTTCCAGCGGTTAATTGCTCTCACTGTCAGCATCTTATTTTCCTCTGGAATTTATCACACTTAAGTCCAATCAAGTGCTCATCTTATGAGCACTCTGTTATACGAGTTCAGTGAGAAGTGCTGGGTCTATTAGAGCAAAGATCCCTGTAGTAGCAGATGCCTGTGTTGACATTGAGATTCCACAGGCAAATCGTCCTCTAGACTGAACAATGCCTCTGTGTGCAGGTGTGTATGCTGAACCCCTAGCTTTAATACACTTGTGCCCCCCTCTTAGAAGGTGAAGATCCAAACCAAATGCCACCTTTCAGCAATTATCTTGCCATTTTTATTAGTGGAGGCTGTATCACTTGCTTGCTTCAAATCAGGATGCCAGGTGACAGATACCCTTCATGCCTCAGGACGACAACAAGAAGGGCACACTCAGCTGTTTATGTACAGTTACACCAAAACTTTTTCAAATTTACCACTTGCCGGGATATATCTAGGTTTTAACCTCCTATAGCCCATCAGTGCTTCCTACATCTTTTCTTTCTAGAATTTTGCTATTGCTTTCAGTGGTATTGAAACATATGTTGTTTGACTTATGTCCAGCTTGCCAGAGCGAAATTCAGAAAGCTCTGTGCCCGCAATCTGTCTGCACCGTTACTTGTCATACCATCAGTCCTGATTGTCTACAAAATCTGAGTTTTTCCACACAATGAATAAAAAAATATTTCAAAGACCAGGACCTAAATATACTACAACTGATACAACACTGAGCAATGGGTTACAGCACAGTACTACTTACCATTTTGGAAATAACAAAGCATTTTATCAGTTCATATGGTCTAGATTATTTTTTTTAAAAACACTTTCTTTCTCCAATCAGAATGGTCCACAGTGGTAACAGAGCAGGTCCCAGAATTCCAATTCAAAGTTTTTTTTTTCTTTTTTCTTTTTTTTTTTTTCTTTAACTGGAAGTTATTATTTCACTGAATAGTTTGGGGATGGCTTTTTTCTCCCCACAAAATGCTTCTGTTTTATTAAAAAGTCCTTCCATTTAAAAATAAATAAATAAATGAATAAATAAAAGCTTTGAGGTACCATTTTTATTAGACCAGCTGTGATGGTTGTACAAGCAAAAATCCTACTTTCTCCTATCAGCTTGACTATTTTAAGTATAAAATCACTGTTAGTGTATTACACCTCTATAGTGAGCAACAAGTTTATTTGAAGGCATGCAAGATAAAAATAAAACTTTTATCCTTTTAGCTCCATTCAAGCTCTGCTGAAGGCTGAGAAACCTGTTTCAGTGAAGTGAAAATTTCAAAATTTCTTTTAATTCTGCTCCAGAATAAGCTCCAAGATTGCAAATCCTACATGCAAAAAATTCTAAACATTTTCCTAAGATACTAAAACGGATGTTTCATTTTGTCCTTAAACCTTGAAATTCTGCTCACAGTTTATGTAAAATTTAATTGAAAAGTGCTAATACAGTTACATAATTTTTCCATTACCAGAAATCTCAGTGGTTTTCCTTCTTGAGTTAGTGCCTAACACCAGAGCAGCCCATGCAATCATACCTGCTTGCCAAAGCCTCTTCATTTCAAGGGTCATCATGCATTTTAGTCTCGGAGTTCATCTACTTGACACGCATTGGACCAGCTCTCACATTTTACTCAGACAGAAAGAAAGAATACAGCAACTGAGGTTATAAAAAGAGACATTTTCCCAAATGAATAAACCCCACCACATATTACATCATACCTTGTTTCCATCATTTGATAATCTGTAAGATAAAATGTCAAAATTTAGAAGCCAGGGCTTTCTCGGTGTAGGGTTAATTACTGATGTGGTATTTGGCAACATGTTTATGCTCCCAATGACTACAATATAAAAATAAAACAAGGCAGGACTTGCTGGTATGAGCTCATGGGCTAAGCTGGAGTGAGGGGCTGCCCCGTTCCCTATGGCTGTCCCACCCTGAACAAGAATTTACATTTCTTCAAAGATTTAGGAAGAGTTTATATTAATTTTCTGCCCTTCCTGAGCTCTGGAAGGACCACTGAGCAAATACAGTGCCTACCATCCCACACCAGGCCTCATAACAGGACATGGGGACCACCACAAATGGGCCAAGGGGAAATGAGGGAGGCTCTCAAGGACAGCTGTGTGGAGGGGAGAAGAGTTGGAGGGAAGCACTTGATAGATGAGACTACTTCCTTTTTGCTACTAAAACCCACTGAATGGAACCTGACCCAGCACAAGCTGGAAGCCATAAGCCAAATAAAAGGACTCTGGTTGCACAGAAGTCTTTCCCCAAAGGCCCTCATCAGCTCTTGTGATACACAGATCAGCCTGCCTACAGCTGGGCAATGGTTAATCATGACCAGCATCACTTATTGGCATATTTTGTTAAAGGAGTCATCCAGTGACCGCACACCAGCCGCCTGTTCCACCTTATCCCCATCCTAGGCCATGAATGGCACGGCCTCCATTTACCTCATGTACATCCTGAGCTGGGCCCAACCATAGCCTTTGGGACACATCCACCATACAAATATTAAGTAACGATAACAAATCCCACCCAGCTTTAATAAATCTTGCCGAAATGCAAATCCCTGCTACCCTTAGAGCTAATGTTATTACCGTGGGGGCTGGTGTACAGCAAGTTTCTGCAGAAATAAATAAAACCAGCAGGACACAACTGGTCTGCCAGACTGTTCCTTTCTTTTCAGTTTCTGCTGAAAGCAGCTGTCATGCTTCAAATTTGTATAACTTTCCTGAATTCTCTGAACCTTAAACCTTTAAAAAAATTACACACAAATAGCTTACATTTGGGGATTCCTCCAAGTAGGTCTCAAACCAGAAGATGCTTTGGTCTTCCACAAACCTCCTGCCTGTGTTTGAAACTTCAGAACCCCTATCTCATCCACACCCCACTTCTGTCCAAGGGCTGTTAGGATTTGGTGCCTTACAACTCTCCTGGAGTTCTCTTCTTTACCTCACATTTCCTGACAAGCTCAAGCACAAACTTCAAAGTCATCCAGCTGAGGTTCTTCACTGCAAGACTATGGGAAAAGTTATTCAAGACTCAACGCTACTCCCAAATTGAGATATTTATAATAAATACAGCCAGAATACATTATCTGGCTTTCTCAAATATTGCGTCTGCTCTGATTTCCTTTGGCCACCAGTGATAACATAAATCTGGAGTATAACTTGTCAAAAAAAAAAAAAAAAAAAAGAAAAAAAAAGTTTAAGAGCATTTTCAGAAAGGTTCTTTTCTCTTGCAGTTGCTCAATCAGGGCATCATGAACAAGATAATACAGATGGACAGAAAAATGGTGCCAAATATTTTTAGGATAAGCAGACATAGAATGAGAATTTGACTTATATTTTCTAAGCCTTAAAATCAATGGAATAACCTACCTGACAAAGCAGGAGGCATACAGAAGGCATGTATGGATTAATGCATTACAGATACCCAAATGTGAACCAAACAGCTGTAGGAACTGAGTAATAATGTGTGTGAAGAGTCACTTGGGGATTACATATTAGGAGCATACCATTAGGAGCATGCCACCTGTGAGCTAAAGCAGGAATGCAACTCTTCAAGGAACTTGGAAGAGACTCGAGAACACTTTGGATTATAAAATTCTTCTACTTTTGTCTCTTATTCTTAAACACATTTTCAGGCATGGTTAATTATATCATGTCTAAAAGTCAGCCAAGCCTTGAATTTAACATTCTACAACAAAGTTAGGAGTTTTGCAAATTAATGTGTATTTTGTCCTTTGGATCCCACTGCAAAGAATTACTTTGGTTTTAATAATGCTGTTGTTAGCTGAAAATCTGTCATTTGCTAGTGGTATCCTTTAGCCACCTATAGAATACAATTTGTACAATAAACCCAGGTACTGCAGTGGTAATTAAAATCCTAAAGCAATTAGCCTTTTGTTTATTTCACTTGGGAATCTGACTAAAACCTCAATGAGAACACACACACAAAAATAAATAAATAATTAAATTAAATTAAATTAAATATATTTCCAGTTTAAGCATAGGCCCGGATGTCTGAACGATGTCCTAATTAAGCTGTACTACAGCATCAAAACATAAGCAAGCCCATATGTATGTGTATATAGGTATATGTGCACACTTTATTATGTGCTGTACAGTTCTGACAGCCTCAACAACTCATTTCTAAGATCTGAGCATGTGGTGGAAGCAGAGGGGAAAATAATAAGAAATAAAAATAAATAAATAAACAAACCTGCATAAAACTTTAAAAGAAGTGCCCTGGGAACCTGTGTGTCCATCTGTGAGGATCAGCAAGGTCTGTAAGCTACCTTAATGACAGAGCCCTGTAAGACTGCTGCACAGGGACATGTAGGCTAGAGACAGGCTGCCAGGTTCAGCAGCAGGAGGTGAAAATGACTGAGGTTGAGTGGAGTTGCACAAAACTTTCACCACTTGTAGGGCAAACCTAAACCTGCCAATGAGCTTCTTGTCTGCTTTGTCCCTCCTGACCCACACAGAGGGAAGATGCAGCTCATTTCTACAGACTCTAAGATGTGACCTATTAATGAGGTTTCCATCTACGTTAATATTTCTTAGTCTGCTCCCCAAAAGGGGGAACTCACCTTTCTGGAGCTTTTTAGACGGGACAGACCAGGTTCTCAGTAGGAGCCAGGCACCCAGGGTTGTTTCTGGTCCTGGGTGCTGTAAGTGAGCAGGATTAAGACAGGAAATGTTTTCCAAGAGCAGAAGAGCACCTGTGGAGAAGTACAGGTTTGGGAGGAGGAAAAAAAATAAAGAGGAAATTAATTCTTTTTGCCAGGCACCAGGTCCAGAAAACCCCCCCTGGAAATGCTGTACTTGACTGCAGAAACCAGCTAAATAATACCTTGATGATATCAGCTGCCTGACTGTACTCCCGTATTCAGTAAAATCACATGCAATACTCAGGAATATTCTTATGCATGAAAATATCACCACCATGGAGCACGTCCACCCAACCTCTTCCTTGTGCATTATTAATATCAACCCCCAGATTTGCATAGCTGCATACTCTACATGTGTTTATGAACAAATTTACCTGCAAATGTCTCTAGGAAAACTGAAGAATCACTGCTTGCTCTTGGTTATCATGTTGCAAATCTGAGCTGCAAACATGGAGGGAGGAGCAGCAACCGATTCTAGCAGTGCAAAAAGAGAGTAAAAGTGAGCATTTTTAACCGAAATGTACATGTTCAGAATGGGTATTTGCTTTTTAGGGTACTCTATTTAAATAGAGTTCAATTGCCTTTAATAAGTCACAGTAAACACATTCAGCTTTACATCATATTTCAAGACTTAGGAAGATGCTGAGCAAGAGAGATGATAAACCAGCTCTTCTATTCCTGCTACAGCCGAAATGCACAGAGGGAGGTGAGCCGTTAGGTGAGGTTAGCAGGAGAGCTGAACACAGCCAGATAAAACACTCTGCTGTCAGAACCGGTCACTAGCGACCCATTTGTGAAGGAGTTTAAAGCAGGTTGGTTATGCACAGCTTGGAGGCTGGATCTGCCTGAAAACATGATAGCATTTACCCATGCCCAGTTCCACACCAGTATGGCCCTGTGCCATACTGGTGCATGGTTATCCTGTTAAATGCTTTGCTTGCATCTTGTTTCGTGGAGCAAACTTTGCTGATAAAAGCACATTGCTTTATCAGCCAAGGGCTATCAGAAGCACCAGCCATTCCTTTGTCCCTTGTGCTCCAGACATCCTTTATCTGCCCCCAGACATTTTGGGCAACATTTTTATTTTTCTCCTCTTGCAGGAAAGCAGAGTCGGACACTGTCCAGCTCCATTTTTCCCCCCAGCCTCTACAATATTTTTATGGGCTGTCCCTGCACTTATCTCATACCATCTCCTGTCTGTGGCAGGCATCCAAGATGACAATTGTATTTCAGAGAAAGAGCATCAGCATGGCTTTTCTAGGAGTGGCTTAATCCTTCCAGAGGCTTTCCAAGAAGTCCTCAGCAGAGCAAACAAGCTGGTTTTCCCGATCTTTCCTGATGTGCTCCAGCTACAACCCCAGCTTCCAGCCATTTTCCCCTCTCTGAGGATATTGGAGTTTTGTGGGCTCTCGTAACCTGTGGGAAAGGCGATCAGTACTTTAGCATCAATATAGCTTGCACTGAACTTCCTGAAGGTCTTCAGAGCAAATATGCTACAAGGCTCGTGCCTCAAAGTGTGACCAGGCTGGGTTCAGATCTTGCAGCACTGCCTGTGGGCTCCCCATCCTCAGCTTCACACAAACCAGCTCCAGCTTTCACCTTGCACTGAAGAGTTAATCAAGAGCACCCAGACACAGCATGCATGCAAACAACAACGAAATTAAAGTCAAACTCAGAAAAGATCCCAGTCTGTTCTTGCAGGTTTTTCTTTCCTCTTGCCTCCATCTTCCTCCACCTCCAAAACATTCATTTTGCTCTCTTCCTTGATGGAACAACAAGCTCAAGCAGAGAAAGGGATAAAATAACCCCAAATACGGAAAAGAAAAAGAAAAAAAATAAAATAAAATAAAAATAAATCCATAACAAACCCTTTTCAAATACTCACCCTTCAAAAGGATAAAATGATTTCAATTTTGGTCTGTCTCATTCTCTTCCCTCCCCCCGCCCTCCTAAGGTGTATATACATATCTGTATATTTAGAGAGTATTTTTTTCAGTATTATTTAGTTAATATGAATTACAGGCCTCAAGCTGCCTCCCCTCTAAACCCAAAATGAAGAAGCTCTCTTTTTTTCTCTTTTTTTCCCCCTCTTCTTTCCCCCTCACCAACACGATTTACATTCTCAATGTAATGTATTAAAAAGTTGACAGGGCCGAAAGGATTCACATGATGTCGGCTAAGAAACCCAATTTCCATGATGAATTGCCCGGAGCCCCTGAATCACAAACCATTTTTTCCGCTGCTCAGAAGTTGATTTTTTTTTTTTTTAAATCTTCTTAAAGCTTCTCTCCTAATCTTCGGCTAGAAGAGATGGGTGAAAGGATTTTTTTTTCTAAACTAAGGAAAGTATTAGCATCTTGGTTGTTGTGCATCAAATTTGAAAATGCAAGGTTAGTAATATTTCAAATCGGCTACGGTCCAAGCCACTTGATAAGTATGCTTGCTGTCTCCCTCTCCCCCCTCGCGCCAAGTTTCTGCTGGCAGGAGCGCAGTACTCCCGCAGGGACTGCGTGTGCAGGTAGGGCAGTGGGAAGGGACCTTCAGCCACCCCTTTTTCCCCTTCCTCCCCTCTTTCCATACTGCACAACTTCCAGAGGAGACCAAGCTATTCCCGTTCATGATGGGAGATGGGCATCATGTAAGACATCACCTTACACGATCAGTAAATGAAGCAACGGCCGAATCCAACACCAACATTTCCCATTTGGGTGCTGAGATCGAGCCCCACGCCCCGCAGGCACACTGGCACGTCCATTTGTTTATAAATGAACTCCTTCTCCCCGTGGAGTTCTCAGGAATAGTCATTTTGCCCACTCTAATGAGACACTCAACCATTCCCAACAGCAAGGTCTTTAATGAGATTTCCCTCCTTGCTCCCCTCCTTCCCCAGCGCACGAAAACCGGGCGGTGATCGGAAGGGCTGTGTGGATTTAGGAAGGACAGCAGGATTTAGGAAAGACAGCTTCTTTCCCCCACAGCTGCCACTTCCAAGCCCCTGCGTTCCCTTCTCCATCACTTGTAGGGTGCCCCTACAGCTTACCCCCGAAGGAGGAATATGCTGGCAAAGGCGCTGTAGCCGGCTGCCCGAAGCGCTCGAGGCTTTCAGGAAATGGCTCACGCTGCAAGTGCCAGATGCAGACCCCAGGAAGATGAAGGAGCACAGACGTGAAGGACTCCCAGCAGCAAGTTCTGCATACAAAGAGTGGGGTCAGAGACAGGGTTAGCATAGCAAGCCATTTCCAGGGAATGCATCGCATTTTTCCCATTTTATGCTCCAAGTCAGAAGGCCTGGGACACTCAAGTGGTCCGTCAAGTCGTGCTGTGCCTCTTTCTCACTTTGGGTGAACAGGACAATAGCTGACAATGGTAGCCAATGTGACCATTTATTGAGTATGGGAAGGAAACTGCAAATGCCACAGAAAATACCAGGGCCAGGAGGAAGTCACGGGGACAGACACAGCACCTGCACCACCAGGGGCTGGAAGTGACCCAAAACACCAGCACACCTGTGGGATGGTCATCCAGCACTGCAAGAGCCAGCAGCTTAAACATACACTGTGCACAGAAACACCCCCTTTGTCCATCTGTCTCCTTACCAGCATCATCTCACATCCTTGGTTCTCGTGCTGAAAGAGACACCAGACCTCCTGCTTCTGAAAAAGGAAAGTTGTAAACCAGCAACGTGTCTCACCTTACCAACCACCGATCTCCAAGCTTGCCTTCCTCAGTGTTCTCCATCTCTTTTAGCCATTTCCCTAGATGCCTAAAGGCAGGGAGTCAATTGTATTCATCACTTTGCATACAAATTTCACCCACTGAAGGAGAAAGAAAAAAAAAAAAGAAACAGCTCTGCACTGTAGCCAGGAGGGAAAAAAATGCCTCAAATGCTTTTTTTTTTTTTTTAAACTGGGAGTGGTTCTTCTATGGGATATTGCCAGAGATGCTGGAAGGAGTGAGCCTCTCATGACCTTGGCAGAGCTCCTGCATGAGCCTCCTCTACCTCTGCGTCATGACCGTTCGTTCTCTTTCTCTTGGTCTCTCCCTGGTTGCCTCCAAGACAGGCTGCATTGCAATACTTGCCTCCAGTACTCAAAACACCCCCTTTTCTCAGGATACATGCTGTTAGAAATGTGGAGTAGCACAACCCCAGTACATCATCAAAGCCCAGTTTTCTTTGATAGAGTTGTGTTTGTTAGCCCCATCTCATGCCGAGCTGTAGGATCCATGTCTGACAGTCATCTCAACCACTTTCCCTGGTGCTAACATTACTTTCAGTTCAGGGGCACTTCTGATAATTATGGCCCAAGGCCTGATGCTGTCTTCCAGATACAAATTTTAAGGCACAGCCACCCAGGTGGCAGATGCTCAGCACTGTCTCGAGCAATTCCAGCCCCTACAGGTTCAGGAGGAGCACAGGACTTCAGCAGCTGGGTGTAGGAGCCGGTGAAGCCGAGCTCTGCTCCTGCAGACCCACCACCAGATTTTCCTTCCCTGGATTTCCCCAGGAAAATGCACACGAAGCAGCAGCCAGAGGGGGCTGACCAAGCAAGCACTGCTAGGAGCTAATCCAGGCTGCTCAGAGGGATGAAGGCCCCCTCCTGTGTCCTGAGCCCTCGATTCCCGCACGGTTCTGCCTTGCAGAGGGACCTGGGGAGCCCCCAGATCCCACCACCCCCCTCCTCCTTCCCTGCTGTCAACCCTGGAGATGTCCAAAGCATCACACAGGGGGGTGCCTACCTGCAGAGTGCCCATCATTTATTTATGCTCCTACCCAAAGCCACCAGCCCTGCCCTGCTGCCCTTCCAGGGCAGGGCCCCTGCTCTGCTTCTCCAGCCCAACCCCCCCTCCCTCCCCCATTATAATTCTTGGAGAACTGTGGAAGTGCTTCCCTTAGACTTAACATGCACTGATATCTTTCAGTGGGGTTTTCCCTCCCTGCCCACTGAGGAAAATATCTCCAAAGTCAAGCAGATAAATTACCAGCACCCTTACAAACTATGCCCTTTTTCCAGCACTGTGTCCTCCATGTGTGAAACAATTATTGCCTGTTTTCTTTATGATTCTCCTGCTCTGCAATTACTGCAGAAACTCTTGAAACCCAGAACATTACCCACACCTTTCTTACTTCTCCAGACAGCAGCAGAGAACCTACATGGCTTGCAGTTCCCACAGGTGCCACCTTTTGTCTAATACAACGACTATTGGCCATAACATTGACCGATCTCACCACACCTTTGAATGTCCAACTTGGCGTTTGCTTCACACCTAAGCTTTAAGCCTGGTGCTTTTGCAGGGTGTCCCTTATCTAGATCATGTTCCTTGCTGAGGAGCTTCAACGTGATGAGAAGAACAAGTGTGGGGAGGTTAGGCTGAAGGAAGAAGGATGTTTGTACCTCACCAGGCTCTTTGGCAGCTGGGGTGTCTGCGCATGGTGCTGAGCAGCAGGCAGCAGCGCTGCGTTATGGGGCAGGATGAGCTCGGGGCCACGGGTGAGCCAGCATCTCGCCCACCGAGATGCAATCCCACAGCTCCTGAACACGGCAGCCTGTGACCTGGTGTATTTTTTAATTTTTTTAGCTTCTCCTGCCAAGAAGGGAGGATACTTTCCAGCCCTGCTCAGCTATGGGCTGCTGGAGGAGACCCAGGTGGCTTCCACCGTACCTCGTGTCTACACCGTGCTGCTTGGGCAGAGCTCCTGGGGGTGAGCAGGGCTTGCAGGCAGCTGCCTGCGACTGCAAAGACAGCAGCAGCCTCCAGCGGCCAGCTGGCAAACAGCACAAGCACGGTTATGTGTCCTGTGTCCCACGGTGAACACCCGTGGGGCCTCGTGTCCCACATCCCACGCAAGCACCCCACAGCTGACATCCCATGGTGAGACCATGGCTTCGTGCCCCATGTCCCATGGCAAACCCAAGCTTGGCTTTGCGCCCAGTGTCCTCGTGCGGCATGGCACCATCAGCCAGATGCGGTATCATGGTTGGCCTATAATAGCCAGAATTATGCCCTTTTAACCAAAAAGGCAGCTTTTTGACCACAGCAATGTGAAGGGGGCTCGTTCCTTTTCAGTTCCCTTCTTTCTGGCACCATCCTGGCAGCAATTACATCCTTGGCTGAGCATGGCTATAAATATGGCTGTAGTCCTCGGTGTCACCATGCCCCCAAAGCCCTTCCTCAGCCTCAAGTGATCTTCATGACCACGTCGTGCCCTGGGTCCCCGTGCTCTCACCCTTCCCCAGCATCTCACCCCACGCGTTTCCAGGTTGTCCTCCTGGGAAAACATCCTGCAGAGGAGGAGCCCACCCAGGTGCCTGGAGAAGCTGCAAAATGGGAGTGGATGAGCTTGTTTTCTTGTTGTCTCCTTTTTCTTAGTCCTTTGAAATAATCACAAACATAGCAATTATTGCAGAGATAAAATAGCAAGGATTATGAAATCCTTACAGGCAAAGCTCTCCATCAATTAACTAAATCAATCCTTGCTTTAAAATATAATCCACAACAAGGAGCCACAGCAAGAGACAATTAGGAAAAAAAAATGACAATAACAACAACAACAAATATCTTTGTGGAAGAGAAGAGTGGGGAGGAGAGAGGAGATTTTTATCAGAGAACAGAATAGTTTTGGGTTGCTGTATGCAGTGTAGAAGTACCAAAAATATCTCCACAAGCAGCACACCAAGACGGGCTGCTGAGGTTTTGTAACAAGGCTGAGGGACCTGAGGGGTGTCAAGACTTTGGAGGCACACCAAAAAAAGGCTTAGATCAAGATTTTTAAAAGCAGTACATAAAATTAGATTCCAAAGACCACATTTGAAGACGTATAACCAGGAAAGCTCTATGGGACCACAAAACCCAGTCCCCCACAGCGTGGGTAGTGCTGGTGTCACCACTCACCAACGTCAGGGTGCATCCATCCCCAGACAAGGTGCAGAGCCTGGTGGGCTGGTGGGGGCTCCTCCACAGCCTCCTCCTTGCTCTGCGATCAAAAACCAATCACTGGTGGTCAGCTGAAGTTTCTCCCAGCTTTGCCCCATTTCTTCCAGTATCACTGACCGCTTCTCGTTGAATTAGCTGCCAGCTGCCCCAGTGCCTCTGTTTTGGGAGGAAAGCAAACAAAGCTTCTTGGCAGCCCGGGGTCTCCTGCAGCAACTACAGATGAGGTTGAGTGCTTGCTTGATTCATCGATTACTATTTAAAGTTATTCCTAGTGACTCCAGGCAGGGGCCAAACCACAACACAGCTACGGTGAGTTCCTGCCCTGAGTTCCTCCTGTCCACACAGCCCCAAACACTTGAGCAACACAGAGCCCAAGGTTTGCATCCCAGAAGTGCTCCCCCATGAAACCTACAGCACCCCACCCCACGGTGCCCCACACATGGAGGTGGTGCAGTCCCATGGCAGGATCCTCAATAGTGGGGGGAGATGCCAACCTGGAGTCAGTAACGGGACGCACACCCTTCCGGGGCACCCCAAAAACAGCTCACACATGAAAGACACAGGGGTGGTGAACACTGATAAGAATCGTACGAGGCCTTGGAGATGTGTCCACCAAAAGCTGTAGGTCCCCATGACACTCAGTTTCGACCCTGCAGGACGGAAGCAAAGCAATGCTGATGTGCCAGAGAGCTTTAGCACTGGGCTGGGGCCTTGAACAAGGATCAGTATCCTGTTTCACCAGGCAGGTTTGGGTGTATGGCCCAAATTTCACTTTGTAAAAATAAAAAAATTAAAAAAAAAAAAAAATCATTCTGTGCTGGAAGAGCAGGGAGAGCTTGGGCTTGCCAGGCAGGCAGGGCTGCATCCCCAACCTCACGCCTGCTTTGTCTTCCTTCTCAAACCCAGAGCTCTTCTGCTGCGATGGAGAGAAACCATAAGAGACGATCAGAAAGGTTAATAAAAAGTTGAAAATGTTCTTAAATGACAGCTCAGGCTCAAAATGTGAGCCTTCTGTTTGTTTTTCTTTGTAGCTCGACTTGAATATCCCTGCTAATTTTTTGAATATTGCTGTAGTGTACAGAAGAATTGCTGATGACACATTTTCCTAACGCGCGCATTACACAAAAGGAGATTATATTTTAGCCTCTTTTAGAGACTATAAAATCAGATTCATCCTAATGAAACAGCAAATAAAAAGGGTTTTCCCTTTTCTTTCTCAATCTCTTGGCATTTTTTCCTCCTGTGGTTTTATTCTTCTCCTCCCCGCTCCTCTTTCTTACGTTATCTGTGTTTCCTGCTCATTTCAACTTGATGACATGTTGCTGGGACAACTAAGTCTCGTAACCTTCTTAACTTTGCCATTGTTACTGCCTGGAGTGTATTTAGGAGGAGTGTTTTAATTTCTTTTCGAATGCACAGCGCCTGCCCCATAGAAAGATATTAGAAATGGAGGGGGGTGGGGGGGGAGAAGGCTTTTCTTCTATAAATGTATGCTATTCAAATCATCTCTTTTTTTATTTCCTTTAAACCCATCATTTGTATGCTGTAGGTCGCTACTTTAAAACCCAGCTCGCTGTCGCTGAAAGGATCACCCGTATAATGATGTCATCCATATTCAGCTGAAATCTCGGCTCCAACGGAGCCCAGCACTTCCCCCGCATCCCCATCCCCATCCCCAGCTCCGTTCCCAGCCCCAACCCTACACCCAGCCCCAGGCTCACCCCAAATTTCCCATGGGACAGGTCACGCTCCCCGACAGCGCGATGGAGGCACCGGTGTGACATGAGCCAGGCTGAGAGCTCACAGTTTGCATGGGAGCATCTTCCCTACCACCACCAGCCATGCACCATGATGGTTTTGGGAGAAGGGACCAGCTCCTTCCTGGGGGTTATCCCATGGAGGAGAAGAGGTCACTCGCACTGAGACCAAGGGATCCACCGTGCCAGGATTCACCTGACCTGTCTGTCCCTGCACCTTTACAGCATGAGGAGAACCAGGTCCTGCAAAAGGGGTTTCACGGCACGGCATAACATCACCCCAAACGCAGGTGCCCAACCATCCACTGCAACCTGACGGCATCAAAATCCTAATCATACGTGTGCTCTTTGCACCATCCCTTCGGTGTCGCCCTGACACACTTACTGTACCTGGATCAATGCTCTTTTAACAACTAATTGATCTTTTATTAACATATAATAACTTACTTATTAAATCTAAATTAAAGACTTAATTGAGACGCTTAATCTAGAGTGGCTCAGTATATCACCCTCATAAGCATAATGTATAATTTAATTAATTGACGGAGCTGATAATAGCGTGTCATCCGTCACCGTTTCTCCTGACCTGGGAGCTGCAGAGTCGGGAGAGGCTCTGCAGGGCTCGGGCTGTGCCTCTCGATCCGCCTGTGGGCCAATTCCCCCTCTGAAACACACACAAACGAATCGTCCCCAGCCTTGGATCGCAAATCGATGTTAAAACGTTATCTGTTCGGGAGGAGAAACAGGGAAACGTGCGCCACGGTACAGGCAAGGGCACCGCTGCTCTGCCTCTCCCCTCCCTCCGAGCAGAGGTTTCGGCTCCTCTCCCTCCCCAAAGGGCGAGAGGTTTCCAAAATCACCTTCACCTCCTTTCCCCATGCATCTGCCATGAAAATGGGGCCGAGGAGGTGAGGAAGCGTCCCGGTGGACTGTGCTCTTCTACCTCCCCCCCCCCAGCGCTATTCCTTCTGCTGCGGCTTGGATTTGGGTCCACGCACCATTTTTCGCAGCAATTTCCATCGCTTCGCTCCCCCCAGCCCACCGCCGACTCCCCGCAACGGAGAATTTCATTTTAAAAACGGCAAGATTTAATTTAAAAATACAAAATGGCAAAGGGAGGGTTTCTTAAATAAAAAAATAAAGGTAAAGAGATGATGGTTGGAACAAAATGTTCCGGAAGAAAGCTGTTCCCTTGGGGTTTCTTTTCTTTAAGCTTTGCATATTACAATTTGAAATTTTTGTAAAGAGATCCCCATTTTATATTCACACTGGTAGCCTGAATTTAAATATCTCTCTCACCTGAGATTAATACAGGCTTCACCCTGAATTACTTCCCGGCTCTGAAGTACAGCTCTGGAGAGCTCAACTCTCCACAAATTCACTTCTCTTTTAGAGGCATAAAAGCTTAGGAAATATATGAAATATTAAAATAGCACGTGTGCCGGGGCAGAGAGGGGGAGAGAGAAGGCTGGGTCATGGGGGGGCTCCTTTGATATGAAAACCCACTTTTCCTCAAATGAAAGTGCGGATCTGCCAGCGCAGGACAAGAGCTCCATTAAACTCCAAAGGCAAAGATTTCAACCCAAAGATGACGCTCTTTGTTTTATTTTTTTAATTTAATTTTATTTTTTTTTAAGCCCTGCAAGGGGAGCAGAATGCAAGCCATGTCATGTGCTTAAGAAATTGACATTTCTGGCAGCAACAGAAAATATCAAGTTTCTCTGGAGCAAAACAACATATTCCCCACAAATGAGGTTATAAACAAAGTTGAAAACTCCGGCTCCGTATTGTGCTAGCTCAATATTAACCAAATCCACCTGATGGGGGAAAAGCGCCTTGTTTTACGTGCTGAGGACCCATTAGCTAATTGCCATAGAAATCCAGCATTCTATATAATGATTTAACCCTGGCAGAGCTGTCACACCGGAGGAGGAGGTCACAGAATGGGCAGGGCTGGAGGGCACCTCTGGGTCCCTCTGGTCCAACCCTGTGCCCGTGCAGGGCCACCCCGACCATGTCATGGGCCATCGGTGGGAGATGCGGAGAGGGAAACTGCTGGAGACCGACGGAGAGGCAGGCACAGCCCAGAAGGTGATGCCAGAGGCACCTGGTGCCACCAGCCCCACCGCTGCTCCCCAACCTGGGCAGGTTTTCCTCTTTCCTTAGGAGGAAAGCTCTCTCAGGCTGTGCAGAAGCTTTTACCCTGCTCTTTTTAGGCTCTACTTCGTGCTGTAGCTCCCCTTGCAGGCGCTTGAGAGAGCACGGAGCTTCAGACAGCCAGCAGGAGGGTGCTGCCTGCGTGCTGTGGTGCTCTGAGGTTCTTTGGGGCTGTGCTCACCCCCACCACAGTGACCTCCCTTCAGACACACGGCTCCATCAGAAACCTTTCTCAGGGGATCACCAGCATTAAAACTGGCAACTGATGGTGCTCCCTGGAGTCTCCAGGGCTTGCAGGGTGCCCACAGTAGCCCCAGAAAACACAAGGTTCACAAACCAAATCCAAAGAGATGTGGATGACCCACCCGTGTGGATGACCAACACGTCTCCACGAGCATCAGGACCAACCAAATACACAAATCAGCTCAGCTCCAGTGCGGGACGTGCCAGCAGATCCCACTCCCGGACATCCCTGGGGCAAGCATCACTGTCTTCTCTCGAGCCCGGCGCTCCCCCAGGGCTGCTGGGGCTGGGTGAGGATGTGCCAGGAGCAGAGCAAGGCTCGGTCACACCACTTTCCCTTCGCAGCTGCATTGCTCCACGCGCGTGTGTGTGCATGTGTGCATGGCTTCACGACAAAGGTGCTGGCAGCCACGGCAGGAGGACTGGTGTGCCACAGCTCCCTTCTGCCAGCTGCAATAAATTTCTTTGCTCGCGCTTCTCCTCTAAATCGAATAGAGTTTGTTTCATTTTAAGAAGTCTTTTTTTTTTTTTTTTTCATTTCAGGAAAATGAATGTTAGAGCCAGATAAGAAACTATAGTCTGCTTTCAAGAAGGTTACAAGAAAACTGCATCTTGCATTACTAATCCTTTATCTTTCATGTTAACAAAAAGATTACTGACATATTTTTGAATGAAAGAAAATAAAATAGCAAATGCATCTAAAGAACTGTGTAACTTTCATGCAACACACAAATCGGATGTTAAACGTGGAGGAAAAAAGGAGGGGAATGAAGGGAAGATTCATAATACATTTCCCTTTGTAAAGTGAGCAAACCAACTTTCTGTAATAAGAGAAACTACTGGAGGACCAGAGGAGGCTCCTTTATTAGCGGAGAACAACGTTACTGTTTAACAAGAGGCCAGATTCGGAGGGGAGAGGAGAAAATCTCCCCTGCCCGGGTCCCTGCTCTGGGGGTCTCAGCAGGAGGGGGGATCGGGAAATGCCACCCTCAGGGGCAGGGTGGCCTCTGGGGAGCCACGTCCACCAGCTTCAGTGTTGGAGAAGCCTTTGGCAGAGCAAAACCCAGGTATGGGGTGATTGGTTTTGGTTGGGGATAGGGGACACGGGTGCTGGCCCCCCAGGACGAGCTGTGCTGGGGCTTCTCAGCCCCGATCCCAGCCCTGCTTCTCCAGGAGGAAGCCTTGGCACATGGTGCTTCATTAGGAAACCTATAATTGAATTCCCTGACCATTCAGCTCTAAAACCCCTTTGATCAGGAATTAGTTAATTACATTGGGCCCGGTATATTCCTTGTTACAAATTTTGCCCGTGTCCCCCAGATATGCAGTTGCGGGCTCCGCTCGCATTGTGTCCTTTGAAATGCACTGAGGAGCCTTTGAAGCTCTCCCCCCTTAATGACGCATTGTTCCTTAATAAGTCTCCCGTAACACTTCCCCGTTAGGAAATCGCTGCCTGCCGCTCGCTTGGGCTTGGACAAGGAATAATAATCCCGATGTAATTGATGATGTTGCCGAATAAATGGGGATACGCACTACCTGGAGCAGGGCCGGGGGGAGCGCGGCTCCCCACCGCCGACCTTGGCTCCGACCGCCGTGCCAAAAATCCATTTGACTTTCAGACAGGCTCAAATCCGGCCGATAAGAGCTGGAGAGACGACGGGGAGCGTGGCGGAGAGCTGGGAAGCCAGGTAGGAAAGGAGGCAGATGGGGAGATAGCGGTGAGATGGGGAGATTGCACCTCGCTCATGTTGGCAGGGAGGGGGTTAAGGAGATGATTTCTGTCTCACCACCACCCCCTCAAAAAAGAAAAAAGAAAAAAAAAGTCTGTGTCTCCATGTCTATGTACCCAGACAGGAGCACAGCCCTGTGTGTCCATGCAGAGCTCCTGTCCTAGCCAGGAGGACATCTGCAGGATCATGGATTTCCTGCCACAGAAACCCTTCCTTGCCAAAACACCCCTGGGTAAACCCAAGGAGCCAGGGATGGCACTGTCACAGCAGCACTTTTCACTTTAAAACTGACCCAAATTCAAGGAAGTTTAACCAAAGGGGTTAAATACCTCCCTCCTCTTCCTTCTAAATCTCTTCTTCTCCCTCCAAACACAAAGCGATTCAGTCTGGGCTCATGAAAGCATCATTTCACTTTAACTCCTGCCAAAATACCCTTGAATCACTGCATTTTGCCTCAACCTTCTTCTCAAGCCCTGCCAAACATTGTTCCCCTTGCACATCACTTCCCCGTGCATTGCTCCTTTTGCACATCGCCTCCACCTGTGCCTTGCTCCCATTTGCACCTGGCTCTGCTTGCACATCGCTCTCTACATCACCCTGTTTGCACACCTCTCTGCTTGCACATTACTTCGCCTGCTTGCATGTCACTGGCTCGAAAACTGTTCCACTTGCACATCACTTGCAGAGTCTTGTCTCTTCCATTTGCTTCTATTGCCCTCTGCTGGGGACTGCCAAAGGGACGGCTGATCCCTCAGGCACTGCCTTCACCTCTCCATCTCCCTCTGCAATTTCAGGGGAGCCCCAAGCTGGGGTGCCAGAGCACTGGGGACACAGCCTCATGCAAGGCTCGGAGCAGCTTGGCTCTGCTGCTGCATCTACTTGTGCACGGCTTGGAAGCTGCCCATGCCCAGAGCTGGGCCCTTTTGTCGGTGGAGGAAAGGTTTCTCATTGAGTTTGTAGATGTCCAGAGGCTGAAGAGCATCAGCAACTCCTCCAGGGGATGGAGGGCACATATGAGGCTACCAGGTCACAGTGGGGGCTCTGGCCAAACCATGCTGTGCCCCCAAGTTCACACTGTTAAGGCCCAACAGCAATTTTATGGGGCAAAGCAGAGTGCAAGCATCCCACCAGGGCCACACCATGATCTCCCTGAGATTGCAGAAACACCAAGGTGCATTGCTCGGTCATGGAAATAACCCTGCCTCCCCAGGCAGCTTGGCAAGGGAACAAATGGGCAGCACAGGGAGGAATATTCTGCCTTTCCAACCATGTCATTTCTGTCCTCTGGCAGAAACGGGGGGGAAAAATAGCAGCAGGATGGACGGGCAGAGGAGGGGACTGGTGCCCACCCCACAGCTCCTGCTTCAAGTCCTCGCACACCCGCTGGATTATGGATGATGGAGGAGATGTACACCTTACAGCAATTAATTCCCAAAGTGTAATTAACATTTGGGCCAGCTCCGCACGATCCCCAGCTGCTAATGAAGCATGGCACCGCTTTAATTCCTGCAACGCCGCACCATCTTCTTATTAAATCCAGGGGTAGGCTCCAGCACATTTCCCTTCAAGGGAAAAAGGGGAAAGAAACAGAGCAGGATTTGTCTCAATGCAATATGATAGATTAGAGTTTTCCGGATAAAGAAAGTGGGGGGGGGGGGAGAAATTTCACATTTCGTACATGCGCACCCGCATATTCTCTTTCGCAATGACCTCCTTATGCCCCATCCATCAGCCTGGGGTTGGCTTATTCTAACTAGCAGAGTCTTTTCTCGTGTAGAACAGGCCCATCAGACACAATCTGCATGCCAATTACTGGAGCAGACCCCCTGATACCGAAAAATGGAAATTAGCTGTCAAGCAATGGCATCAGCAGGCTGGGTTGGATTGCCTGCGCTCCCCGCTGCTCATATGCATACGGGCTCGGCTGTGCCGTGACAAGGGAGCCCCCGATGGAAAAAGTAATCTAGAATAATAATAAAATAAAATAAAAAGCACACAACTAGCATATTTTATTGTTATTTGCCTTGGTTGCCAGCTCTAGGGGCACAATGCAAAATTCACTGGAGGGCAAAAGCCAGCCGGAGGATGGGGAGGGGGAAGAGCTGGGATAATTGCATTCTGCCAGCGGGTACCTCAAGCGATGGACGGGAAGGACACAGGGAAGAAACAGGGAAGAAACGTGACCATAAGGGCAAAGCAGAGCCTGGTTTGTCTGATGCCCCATGCTGGAGGAGCCCCAGCACCCAAAGGCATCTTCAGCAGTGCAGGACAAATCCCACCGTAGGACACAGGGGATGGGGAAGCAGCACACGTTGGCAGAGTCCCCAAAATCAGAGTGAGGTGGTTGGAAAGGCAGCAGCTGGCACGCACCTGCCTGCAGGAGTCCTCCCTGCAGGAATGGGGACAGCAACAGGCTCCCTGTGGGCAGGATGTGCTTGAGCCAGCGCCTGTGCAGGCAGCCCTCGGAGAGCTTTGCCAGGAGCTGGGGGTGAAAGGGGAGCTGGAGCTGGGTGCTGGCACCCTTGGTTGGTCCTGGAAGTGTTTGGAACCTGAGCTGTCTGCATCCTGCATCCATCCAACCCCTCGAGGACACACAAACCGAGAGCCCACAACTCGGCTGCCTTCACAGAAGCACCGAGACGAGGCAGAGTCAAACCCCGGAGGGAAGGAGAGAGGTGAGGGAAGGCAAAGGGGGAACAGGGGGAAGATGGGGACACTGCGCTCCCAGGGGGTCACGGTGCCTGCGGCTTGACAAGTAGCGCTTAACCTGCCTTCCCCTCCGTAATAACCTCATACATCAGCCGGGGGGAGACGGCCCGGGGGGCTCTGCTTCTGCCACCATCATTATCCCAGGGTCCCTCTGCTCCACCTGCAAACCGACCGGGCAGCCCCAGGAGGAGAGGGGCCTGTGCAGCCAGCATCACTTATCCTGCGTGGGCACGCATCCAGCCTGACATCTAGCGGCACTGGGCAAAACAGGGCCTTCCAAACTGGGCTGACTGGGAGCGCTGGAGAGCCTGACAGCCCCCTTTGCTCCCTGCACGTCTCAGGAGCCTGGGGACCAGCTCCTTCCCTTCCCCTCCTACTCTTTGGGGTCACCCAGCAGCAATCTCGCATCTCAGGGCAGTTTTGAGAGGTGCTCACCATCTCGGTCCGCATCCAGCTTCTTTTTCCTCTTCTAACTGCCCTGCTTTTTGTCGCTCTCCCCTCATCTCACACCTCCAGGGAGCACCCTGACACTCAGGGCTGCCAGGGTCCCCACGGAGGCTGTGGCTGACCCCCTCCTGCTCTGTCCCCTCTGCCTCCCACCCTTGTCCCAGTGCCTTGTGCACCACGAGAGGGACACGCTCCCCGAGACACAGGACAGCCACTGCCACCCGACCCAAGAGCAGAGGGACAGAGGGGACGGGGCCAGCACAGATGAGGAGGACAGCAGAGATGGAGGCTGTGCCTGGAGGAGGCTCAGCTCCACATCACCTCCAGCAGGGCAGGGACGGCTGGGAGGCAGGCTGGCACGCAGGGAAGAAGCAGGACAGGCTGGACTGAGCGACTCAACTGCTTTATTGGGGCGGGGGGGACGGCTCCTCTCCGCTCACTCGGCGATGCTGCGGAAGGACTGGACGGCGGGGCTCACGGCTCCCCACTCCACGGGCTGGCGGTACTCCCCCTTGGGCAGCAGGTACTGCCTGCCCCGGTAGTTGGGGTGCTCGTAGAACACCCAGACGCCCTCCAGCACCCGGCAGGCGTGGACCTCACGGATACGGCACTCGTCCATGATGGATGGGCAGTCCTCGGTGGCCTCGAACATCTGCCCACCGAAATCTCCCTTCTCGAACACCTGGATGTGGCCCCGGCCTCCACTCGGCTGGAAGAAACAAGGGAGAAAATTGTAAGGTGTTTGCTGAGGCACCGACAAATTCTCCAAGGGATGGGAGCAGAGCCAAGGCACAGCTGGGCTCAGGTCAGGCACCAAGCACCCCCAGCACACCAGGACGGCGCTGAACGGCTCCTGTCAGCCCCCCAAAAGCACAGCACGGGGCAATGCCCGACCACGCATCCCATGCAAAGAGGGCACTGAGCCCAAGCTGAGCAATTTCAGCTCAAAGCCCCAGCACAGCCCCGCTTCAGGACGGGCATAGGGAGGACAAACAAGTGCCGGGCTCTGTCCCAGACACGCCGCCTGCGCAAACCCTTTAAGCTGCTCGGTGAGATCCGAGCGGAGCGATGCACCCCCTCCGCTCCCCGCTCCTCCGGGCAATGAGGAGTTTAATGAGCTGGTGACCCCAGCTGGGTTGTATTACAGCAGAATGCAGCGCGGGTATTTTCCACTGTGATTTCAAGCGCTGCGTTGCCTGAAGGCACTGCGGCGGTTTTAATCTGCAGCTGCCTGGACACCGTCCTCCCCCACCTCCCCTCCCGTCCGCACTGGTTGCCGGCCCCAGCTGAGCTCTGCGGGGTCTCACGGATCCGTGATGCTGCTCCGGGTCCTCTGACCCTACCCCTGTGAGCCTCCAGTCCCTGTGCACGGGAGGCCAGGCACCGGTGGACGTGCAGCATTTCATGCTGGTGGAGGGGGCTGCACTGCTGTTACACCTCCCGCATGCTCCTGCTCCATCCCTAGCACCAGACCAGGGCTCTGAGCTGGCTGGAAACCCTCCCTGCTCTGTGCCAAGGGACTTACACCCACCTCAAACCCACAACAGGCTCAGAGTGGTGTTAGACCTCCAGACAAAAGCAAACCCCCCTTGCTCCACGTGATGCCAAACCGTGGCAGCGCTGCTCACATCAGTGATGCCCAGATCCCCACCAGCGTCTGCTCCACCGCTGGCAGGCACAGCAGCACCGGCGCTGGTGCCACAGCCTCACACACCCACGCTCCCATCCTGCTGGTTTTAAGGCTGCTCCTCCGCATGCCCTGCAGGGACTCAGCACTGCTCGGATTCAGTCCCCTGGGCAGGGCTGTGGGAGCGAGCCCCCTCCAGCCGTCCCCTCCCCGTCTCTCCAGGAGGACAGGGCCACCTCCAAGCACACCGGAGCGGCAGGCACGTAACCGCAGAGGCCCCTCGGGCCCCACACTTACAATCTGGACAGCCCTGCAGGAGCCGAGGCGGTCGTTCAGGCCCATCCAGTGGTGGTAGTCGGGATACTCGCCCTGCGTCAGCACGTACATGTTCCCCGAGAAGTCGGGCCTCTCGTAGGCCACCCAGGTGCCTCCTTCCACCCGGATGGAGTTGCAGCGGCTCAGGTAGGTGTGGAAGTCGGGGCAGTCGCTGTCACACTCGTAGCGACGGCCCAGGAAATTCTTGTCTTCGTAGAAGGTGATCTGAAACACAAGGAATAGAGGGAGATGGGGGTGGTTCCTCACCCCGCCGTGCCCGGGGAGGCGCGAGCAGCCCACGTGCAGGCAGCCACAAGCAGCATTGGCATTGCCGCTGGAAGCATCGCTCCAAAGCACACAGTCACACTCGGAGGTGGTCTGTAACCCCTCCTGCCTCTAACGTGAAGAGGAATAGAAAAAAGACCAACGATTTAATCTCCAAACTTCACTTTTCCAGGGAAAAGGCAGCCTTCCCAAGTCCTTTTCCAGAACCTGTATCCTATAGAGGCACAGACTGGTTTGGGCTGGAACACACATTACATAAGGATCGTCTTCCACTAGACACGGCTGTAGCCGCATCATGGTTTGAAATACTTGCAAACAGAGCCTTCAGGATGTCCATAAATCATCCAGCCCACCCACAGAGCAGGATCAGATGCATCCAAACAACCCCAGCAGCAGATCCACCGGTCTGGCCCCAACATCTCCAACCACCACCCTTCTCCAACTCCTCGGCCTTCCCAGCACCTTGCTCCATCCCAGTCCAACCCCTGGAAGAGCCCTGTTTTCTTTTCAGCAAGCGCTGTTAACATGTTCCCCTCCCACCTTCTCTAGATCAATAGTAACTAAATTACGGCCAAGGGAGCCATAAGTAGTCAATGGGCTGTACCAGGTTTATCGAGCGTTTGTAGTCAGGCCTCTATGACAAGGGAGTGGTGAGGTCTCTTCCCTCCTGGGCCTTGTTTTCAAGCCCTGTGATCATTCTCCTTGCCCCCACCCAACCTGGTCCACAGTTTGCTTTTGAGAAAGTCAATGCCAACAACTGGATATCACTTGAGCTTTACCCATGAAAAAAAAAAAAAAAAGTGCTTCAAGTGTGTAGGTAGCTCAGTTTCTATCACTGATTGCATTTGCAGTTGGCTTGTTCTGCTCTGGTGCTTTGCTGTTGTCACCAGTTTGACACAGCCAACAAATTCCCAATTCATCACCGTGCTTCTTTCCAAAGATCTGCACTACAGCCGAGCAGCTGATGGCAAAGCACTTCGCTTAGGGGTGCTTTTTCCCCTTGCTTCATCACAACCTGTTCCAACCTGATCTTGAGAGCTGGTGAGCAGATCCCATCCCTCTTGCCCAAGGTGTCACCAACCCATCCAGGCCTGGAGAAGTGATGTCCACGGACTTCAGAGGTCCTTTGATCACCAAGTCCTGGAGCAGCCCTTTGTGCAGCCCTCATTTTTGGTCATTCCAGATGACGATTACTTGAGAGCTGCTCTTTGGAGTAAGGGTTCCCAAACCACCACGTCTATTTTTGACTATTTCCCTTGCTTGCTTATGGTACAGTGAAGTCAGACCATGCCAAAAGCATTCCTCCTATGAAGTGCTGTCAAATTTCTCCTAGAGAAAATTACATGGGTTTGACATGAATCAGTCTCTTACTCCAGTGTCTTCTAGAGCCTTGCACTGAACCAACTGATGTGCAGGTCAGTGATCCAACGCAGTACAAACTCAGACAGCATTCGACCTTTCCGTTTTCCTAGGGTGGTTGGTTGGTCAGTGTGCCCCTTCAGCCCAACCCTAGTCTGGAGAGAGGATTTATGTCCTTGGTATTGTGCCCCATCACAGCAACAACGCTTTGTCTGCTGAATTGGTTAAGCTGTCCCTCTATTTCTAACAGAGGAGAGCTCATTTCATGTTCCTTCCCCACCTTGAGGAACACAAGGGAATTTCCATTCAGCAATGCTACCCGCTGCTCCTTGGGACATCTTCTCCCTGGACTTATAAAGCCACGAAGCCAAAACCAAATCTGAGAATGCATCAAGGAGCAGTGGTTTGTTGGTTTATTCTTTGAGCACTTAACAGGAAGATGTAATGAGCGGGCTCCTGCCCACCCATTCCCCACCATCGCCCTTTGCACACCCCCTCAGCTCATTGCAGACCCTCAGACCCAGCACCCCTCAGCTTTCCTTTGGGGCTGTGGGCACAAGCAGAGCAGACTGATGGTCCTCACCAGCAGGATAACGACAGGTGAATTACAGATTTCAATTCCAGATCCGTAGGTTGGACACAAATCACCTCTGTCAGCAAAGCCATGGAGCTGCCCTGCTTGCAGCTCCATCCCATTAACCGCTCGCTGCCCAAACATTGCTCTGGGGCTTACCTGGCAGATAACAGATTTGCCACGGCAGATCTTCCTTACACAACTGCAAAACTCTCCCTCCCTCAGCCACCTCATAGCAGTTATCACTTTTCTTCCCAACAGCAGGTCTGTTAGAGGGACACTTGTGAACAACACCCTTAAGCAATACCTGGCAGCACCCATGGCGTTCTATAGAGGCAGCATGGGGACGGTGATGCCTTTCTAGGGCAGACCACTTGCTTACGTTGTGGGAAATAGCACTTTATTTTTTCCTTTGCCTTTTTCTTCTCTTCCTGGAACATGCTACGTGAGAGCATGGCACAGAGAACAGACAAGATTTGGGCTCATGCGCTGACTTCACTCATCCCAGACGTTTTGCTACACCACAGCACACAATCAGGCAGGGCAAAGCACCCTAACAGAGGACGGGGCTTCCAGCAGGGACAGCACACGTTGAAGTATCTTCATGCAGATGGCAGGCAGTTACATTCCGCAGCACCTTCATGCACGGGTACATAAAGCCCGCACAGCTGCAGCCCCCAGGCTGGGAGGCGGTGGCACACCACGCTCAGTTTCTAAAGACCTCTCGGAAATAGCTCAATCACTTCAAACCAGACAAAAGGAGCAGGGAAGCAGAGAGCGAGTCCAGACCTTCCGCAGCACAGACCAGTGCCTGCAAAACCACTCTGCCCCCGAGCTCTCTGCCCGCTGGGCCTTACAGACTCTGCAGGCTAAGAGGGACATAATCTGGCAAGGGAATACAAGGGGACACCATTCAGCTGTCCACAGGCTCTTAGCCTGTGGACACCTGTTCAACACTTCCCAGAGGAAGCGGTCCACAAGCCCCAAGTTCTCACCCTTACCCCTGACCCAATCCCAAGCCTACAGCACTGTCTGTGTGAACAGCCAGCAGGGTTTTGCCACCTCCACATCGAAGCTCCCAGCATCTGAGCTGGATCCCCACCTAACACACACTGCCCCAGCTGAAGGTGAGCTTTGTGACCTACCTCTTCAGTTTAAGTCACCCCTCCTGATTCCACCAGATCACAAATGGTTCTCCTCCCTTGTCAGTGCTATTGCCTTTGGCGCTACAGCCATGATTCAGGCATCGGTCTGTCCCTTTGCTCCACCACAGAAGGGGGATTCAGCAGCTGCTGATAGGACTCGGCTCATCCCAGGGAAGCTTTCCACGAGACCTTGTTCTGCAAACGCACCTCATCATGCTCACTGCTGGCACCGCAGCCTTCGCCATCGATTTACAGGGCATCAAACCTCAGTGTACTTGAAAATATCGTGTGTAGGTTGCAAATAAACTTACCTTGGTTCCAGCTCTGGACATTTTCTGTTCCAGCCAAACTTCCCAGTGCTGGAGGCACGTCAGGACCTCTTACAAACAGCCAGGATGCGAGGCGCCCCTTTTATAGTGGGCTTGTTTTAAACCAGCCAGCCGCTTTGTCATGAGAATAGGATCCAAAAATTGAGTCAGTGATTCTGAGGCTATAGCCGGTTTCCAGAAAAACAAACGGGATTATGGAATAAAGGAAGGCTTCGCTGTCCTCCCTTTGTTACCATTTGCTGAGTCAGAACACCAAAACTCTGCCAAACGCACTCAAAGCACACAGCCCCCTGCCAAGCCCTGGAGGATGGGGTAGTGGGGAGGGCATTTTGGCTGCTCTCCCTTTTAAGCATGTTAAACAAGAAGCATCCTAGTCAGCTCTAAAAAGGCCCATCCCCATTTGCAAGGAAGAAACACAAATATTTATTAGAGAACGTTCCCATGCAATGAAGGGTGCAGCTAGGAAAGGGTGAGCACGTGCTCAGAGCAGACCACAGCTCGCAAAGAACAGCCTCTGCTCAGAGGCTGTGCTTCAAAAGCCCTACGTGGAAACTTCACTGCAGCAAAGGTATCGTGCAGTTTTACAGCACGCCCTCAGCTGAGCTATATTGCTCTAAACGGTGCCTGACATCAAGGAGAGGAAGCATTTCTGGCCATACACCCCAAAAGTGACAGTAAACAGCAAAGAATGCACCTGAATCTCTGAAGAAGTCTGCCACTGACACAAGTTTAACTCAGAATTCTTACCCCACTGCTTGCAGTTTAAGCAAGGGATCATTTCTTTTAGCTGGCCCACCAAGCAGGGAGGGTGAGGAATGCTGGCTTCTGTACACCCGCACACCCCTGAGCCTCCACATTATAAAAACCACCCCTGCAGCTATTCACTGCACCAACCCCACAGCTTAGCGGAACAAAGGCACAAAGCTGGCACCGCTGCGCCTGAAGCACACAGACCCTGCTTCAAATCTGTCAGGGCAGTCTCACGACAGGGGCTCCCCGTGCCACCCCACACACGCTGCTGCAGCCCTGCTGAACACCGGAGGAATTCGCAGTCAGGTATAACCATCGGAGACAGACAGGTGCTCAGCAGCATCTCATCCTCCTCCCATTTTAGGTGTCTTCAATTATCTAGTGCTGCTGCTCACATCTCTTACTGACAGGAAGCTGTGAAGCCATTCACAGATATTTCATTTTTTAAATCCAAATGCTGTCCTGCAATGACCAAAGCCCGACCCAGACCAAGATACTATTAGAAAGCAACCCAGTAGGTTCAGGACAGCTCCACTGCAGACAGGGTCCGCTAGCACAAAATGAGCACGGGACTCATTTATGTTGATATTCTTTGCAGGAAATAAAGGCAGGAAACTGTGTTTCTTTCAAAACACTGCACTAAGATAACCTTCAAAGCCTTCAGCTCCTTTGCTGCTAAGAATTTGGTACTTTTCTCTCAGCTGACCGGGTCACCTTTCATCAAAGCTGTGAAGATGCTGTGTCCCTCTAACACCAACTGTGTAGGTAAAACTCATTCCCTAGAACACGTGCCAGGCTTTTCTGAGAACTCTATTTTATTGACACTTGTCAAAACAAAGCAAACGTACAAGAAAGGTAATTCCACAAAAATCACATTGCTTAAGTGCCATCTTCGTATTTAAAAAAAATCTATAGAATTTCATTCATAAAAAAAAATCAAAACATTTCCTTTTCACATTTATAAAAACAGTGCAGCTGGCTTGTATCATAAGGATGTGTGGGACAGCCAGGGCCCTACGCCCAGCGCCACACCAGGAGAGGCTCCTTCGTTGGACACCTGCACACCACGGATGCTACCTGGCACCAGCTGCCCTGCGACAAGCAGGGCAGGCACTTCCTCCAGCAGCATGCACTTCCTCAGTTACCCACAGAATAGTTGCAGCACATTCCTGGAAAAGTGGCAGCAACTGAAATCCTAAACCAGAGAGATGTCCAAATCCACTCCGAGGCTGGGCATCAGATCCACATGAAGCGTGTTCAGTCGTGACAGCTGCAGAGTCGTGATGAGAACCGCCTTCAGGGTATTGCTTTCTCTTCCTACAACTCTGTAACAAAGGAGAGGAGCAAAGTTTAGGCTCAACACTAGCAAAGAGAAAGCAACATGAAGGCTAAAGGGGGAAAAAAGTTTGTTATTGTTTGAAATATGCAATAGCAGAAGAACAGGATAGGGGCCTGCCTCCAACTTCTGAATCACTTCTGCTTAGGAAGAGAAAGAGACTGCAAAATAATTAAAGTCTCACCCAATTCTCTTAAACAGAAAGTGAGTCAGGTGAGTACAGACATTAATACACAGCTTCTTTAAAAAGGCAGCTGTTCAAATAAGTTTTTACTTCAGATTATGTACAATAAGCCTATCTGTCTTCACAGATGCACACAGATGACCCCAGCAAATCAAACACCACCTGTGGAGAACAAGGGAGGTGCTGAGTACACACAGAACAGGCTTAAACTAAAAAGAGGTTTTGACTGCAAAATGAGAACTAAAACCAAATGCACAGCTCTCGGGAGAATCTCCACCAAGCAGCTTCCAGCTTCTTCCTCCTCTGCCTAGGCTGTACGTACAAATACGGGACAAGTCTTCTAGATACAGAAGAATCAAGAGAAGCCCTGTACTCACCCTTCCTTTCCTTTTGTTGCACAGGAACACGATGCTATCCTGCTGCCTGCTTGGAGCCCACAGCAGGAGGGACAAGGCTATCCAGCTGCTGACGGTTCCCTGTCTGAATCAGCCATTCATAGAACTTGCTTTCCACCAGCATCTGGAACTGCTTCCTCTGATCCCTGCAACCAAAAGAAGATGATCAGCAAGGAAGCATGCAAAAGTCATACTTTTTTTTGTAGTATTATTCTTCTAAACCTCACCTTCTCTACCGAAACAAGCCTCTAAACATATCAGCTAAGAGCTGGGCTTGGTTCAAGAACTGCCTGTACCATGAAGAGAAGGTTTTTACCACGTGAATGTAACTAAAGTTAACCCCAAAGGTAGAACTCAGCAGTTACACAAGTGACAAACTTCCCACTCCTTTAGCAGCCACCCTGCTCCACAAGGCTTCCTCTGCTTTAATCTTAGAGCACAGATTAAAAACCATCTGAAAAGGTAGAAAAGGATCAGTAATGAATGTTCAAGCAATGGAAACAGAAAATTTCATTGTGACAACATCTGGAAAAGAGAGAATGGAGATGGGGGAAAGACGTACGTATAAACACCACTCCTTAAATAACTCCCTTTACTAGGAAATAACTGTTTTTTTTGGCAAGACCAACAATAACAGGGTATATCACCTCTATCACTCTCTCTGGCAATGATCAAACGTCCAAGAGCAGCACAGTCTCATGGCAGTATTTCTCCAGAACTTCCCAGCCATCTGGGATCACTTCAGCTCCTGAATTTCTTATGCCAAAGGTGGCGTTAGTGTTGAATAGCTCCTGACAGACTTCTTTTTCTATGAGCTTACACAATACATTTCTGAACCAAAGTAAAACATGAGCATCTTCAATATCCTTTGGAGATTTTGTGTGGTTTTGCTTTGACTCGTTCCTAATTTGTTTTGATGCTCCTATCCTGTACTGGGAAAAGCAGCAAACCATCCCTATTCATTTCTGTGCCACTCAGCTTCAGAGGGGCCCAGTTTACCCACACCCTTTTTTCAATTTAAAGGCTCTTCTTCTTTGTACTGTCACTTCCATTGGAGACATTCACTGACAAATTCCCCAGAAAGCAGGCTTCTAGGCTGGAAGCTAACCTAAATTCCTCCCCAGTGAACGTGAACACAAAGGCAGTCACTCCTCTCTTCTCTCATGGCTTTATCTTCTCCACGTGCTTATTATACACCTCGATCTGCTGCTGACCCTGAAAGACTTTGTCTGATGTGCTCAGAAAACAAGCAAGCAGGATTTTACGCTTTTGCAAGTTGTTCCTCCAGCTCTCTTACTGGTCCTGTCTTAAGGGGTTTTTACCTTTAGCCTGGCAGGATTTACATTCTTTTATATTCTTTTTTTTTTTTTAAGCCCACTTTCCTCGTTCGGACAACTTCCAAGTTTTTGAAAGATGGCTTTTACTGATAACAGTTTGTTTCACCTCCCTGCTCAAGCACCAGCAGCTTTTTTTCTTTCCACACACCTGATCATCTGCTTGCTCCAAGTTGTCTGTCTAGTCGTCTCCCTGCCTGCAGGGGACAGACACACTATACACTGCCAACTGCCTAGCTTCTTTTCAGCAACCTTCTAAACCTGGGCCCCTTTTTCCCCTCTTATGAAATAAAGCAATCCAGTACCAAGCTCCCACCTCCTGTGACTGCTGTAGAGGACACTAAAACTAAGCGCATCATCTGCATTATCTAACATTCCTTCAGCTGTAAGATTTTGGTGGGCAAAATACCTTCATAAAACCCTGAGGGAAGAGCAACAGCACTGAGAGGGCAATGGCTGCAGAGACAAGAAGCACCTCAGATGAGGCTGATAAACACAAGGATGACTCCAGCACAACAGTCAAGGTTCAGATTTTCCTCTCTGCTGCTTTTCAAGATTTAAGAGCTTAGAGTTGTGAAGGTTTTTATACCTTTGTCACCACTACTGGGTCACTTCTGCTCAACCATCCTCTATTTGTAGCAGAATCCCACCCAAGAATCCCTTCTCCCCTCTCCATTTTGGAGTTCTTTCAAACTGCAGGCTCCTGAGCTCTCTGAATGCCACAAAGGGACAGGGAAAGCTGAGCGAGCTGCTCCAGAACAATGAACAAACGGACTCAAATTCCTCAGCTTGGTATGAAAGGAACTGTTGACTGACCCAACAGGTGGTTTTCATAGTCCCTGCG
This sequence comes from Anas platyrhynchos, assembly GCF_047663525.1. Classification (NCBI taxonomy): domain Eukaryota; kingdom Metazoa; phylum Chordata; class Aves; order Anseriformes; family Anatidae; genus Anas; species Anas platyrhynchos. The sequence goes on along the minus strand of NC_092595.1, from coordinate 15,435,029 downwards.
TTCCACAAACCAAACCCCTCTGAGATCCCTGCTTTTCACCCAGTTACAAGCCCACTGCAACTCATCAGCTGAGCACAGAATAGGAAGAAAATATATACAGTGCAAGCACAGCTTAGGGATCAAAAGTTGTTTTCACCTCTTCAGATCTTTAAAATCAACTATCTGCACTTCTACCCCTATTCTCTGTTTGTCCTGAAGCCAAATCCTTCAGGTTGCTACATCAAAATGGTTCCCAGAAGATAAAAGCAGCAAAACTGAAGGTGACAGCTTTTTACACCTGCCCAATCTGGCTGGCTGCTCAAGAAAGCGTGTTAACAAAGGAAGGAAGGTGAACTCATTCAGAACTCCCCAACAGGTGCTGAGAAAGCAAGTGGATGTGTATCAGTATACAAGACAGGCTAAGCTGGGACTACTTAGAACAGTAAATGCTGGGCAGAGGATTTTAAGGAGAACTTTAAAAGCTACTGTCCGTGAGGTGATTTACAGTAATGGTCCACATGCATATTCTCAGCTCACCTCAACAACAGATGGGACAGTAATTTAAAGCTTCGATCTCAATGTAAAGGTTGGGGCTAAGAATGATCACCAATCAGCTGCAGGCCAATAATTTGTGGAGCTGTTGTTCAGGGTGCGTGCCCAGATCTCACCCACGTCAGCATGCAGCACTGGAAGCAGAACAGAGACAGCAAGGAGACAGTACCCAGCGTGAGGTAAGCCGTAAACTCGTGCCACCAGGACAGATCCCTCGCCTCAGCCCTCAGCAGCATCTAGGCATGCTTCCCCTTCAGCTTTGCAAGCATGCAATCAGGAGAAAGCACCTCCTGCAGAGTTAACTGTAAACGTTATTCCCCTTGCCACAATACTGAAGATCAGGATCTCAAGATTGCCAAGTACTCATACTTTAGGACTGGCATGCAAGATGTAGCTCACAGAAACCGACCCATTACTAAAGCACTTTTGCAGAACCGCATCAAATTAGACTTGTTTGTATGACCGCGCTGAGCTTCAGCGCAGCTCACACCCGTCGGGACGCGGCACTCACTTGCTCAGGCACGCCTCCTTCACCATTTTCTGCCAGATCTGTACCTTCTGCTCCCGCTGACTCAGTGCCTTCTGATAGGCATGGGGAAGCCCCCCCGGTGTCTCCGTGGTGTCTCCTTCCATCTCAAACGGGATGACAAAGGTGTAGAAGTCTGAGGGCGGCAGGAGGCGGAAGACACTGGTGTCACTGCTCTCCTTGCCCAGCAGCATGGGGCTGTCCCAGTAGTTGGGCAGGGTGGCCAGGCCCACCTGAGCCATGTGGTCTTCCAGCATGGGGTAGTGCGTGTGGAACGGGGCGAGGCTGACCGCCTGGTTACCCGCGAGGATGAGGGGCTGGGTGGGCGTCAGAACGTGGAAAGTACAGCCCGTGGTGGAAGAAAGGGACAAGCTGTAGCACACCGCGATGACCTTGACGTTGTCACAGCTGTGGACGTGAACGGACACCTCCACAGGGCCGAGCACGAAAGTGCTGTTCCGGCACTTCTCAATGGTCACAGAGCTGCAAAAGAGCAACGGAACGAAGACACAGTGAGCAGGAAAGACTACAGCCAGAACTTTCTCGCTACTCAATCCACCTAACAAGAGCTTAGCACTTAAACAAATGCTGAAAAAATATTTGGCTGGGCCTCAAGGGAACACAAACTCACCGAAGAGGAGAGAGGAGATAAATGAAGGACTCATTGCAGCGATGAATTCTTACGTGAGCCCCCACCAAGGTGTCCGAACTCTTGGCCAGCGTCTGTTTGTACACCTGGCTCATTATCACCATGGGGAATACCTCCGGCACCACAGGAGTATTGCAGGCAATCTTTGCTCTCCTGGTTGTTCCCTCTACTGCAAAATAAAGTTAATATATTTAAAATGAAGGAAAACAAAGAGGCTATACATGCCTCCTACAGAGAGACAGACATGATGGTTCACCATCCATGTCACCTGGCAATCCCTCCCGAAAGTAATCAGCCCAAAACCTGACAGTAGCACGGTGACACCGTGTCACCACGCAACAGTCGTACCGGAAGATCTTTAGGGCAAGTGTTCAGTGTTGTGTTGAAAGTATGGACAGCACACTTTAAGATATGCTAAACCAGCAACATGCTGCCCCTACAGCACAATCCTTGAGCAACTTCACTGTTCTACCAAACACATTTGCCACTCTTGCTATTGTGCGGTCAAATTAAAAAAAAATAAACTTTTTTTTTCTTCTTTCTAAGGGGAAAGGTGCCTTGGCTCTCCACAGTGCCGTTGTGGGTGAAGGGCTGGGATTCGGGGCATGAAAAATCCCAGTCAGTTCTCGGCTTTGCCACAACCACATCACATTATCTATTTTCTGTGTTTGTCTGTACTTGAATAATGAAGGTTGCAACACTGACCTTCTTCAGGGGGGTCTTTGAAAACTAAGTCATTAACATTTGCTCACAAAAGTGATCTGAGGACTGGAAAAGCACACACAGGTACCACACTCCTGCAGACTCACCCCTAAGCTCTCACTTTCCCCATATTCACTATCAGCTGGAGGAAAGAAAGGCAATCCCCTGCCAGATCCTTGCTAAGCAAGAGGAATTGAGGCTGGAAAGTTATTTCTAAAAGTAAAGGCAAGGCCTGCAGATACCTTGCTGTGCCCAGGCAAGCTTCTTCCCAGACCTGAGGCAGGCAGTCATTCCAAAAGGGTTTGTTGTCAGGCAGGAGCGCAGCCAGCTCTCCAGCTTGGGGAAGGAGAAGGCGTTGTTGCTCTTTGAGTAGCCGTTCTTCTCTTGACAGGGCTGCCAGAGGGCAAGCTCGTGCAGAGGATGGACGGTCCCAGAGCCCTCCACAGTCCCTTCAATGAGAAAGCTGAGGGCACAGACGGCTTCGTAAGACACCAAGCTGTTGCTGGTGGCGTGGGAGGAGGCGCTGAGCTGCTCCGGCTCCAGCAGCAGTTCCAGCATGTCCGAGAGGTGGGCAAGCACGAAGGCAAGGTGGTCCTGGTCGTTCCAGTTCTTAGGGAGCAGAAAACCAGGAGTGAGGTGAATTCTCAGAGAGATAACAAACTCCAGCACTACTGTACAAACACCCTTGCCTAACTCGTTTTAAAGGAGGGGAAGATGGTCAGACACGGTGCCCGGTCCCACTGCTCTGCCCTTCCCAAACACAGAAAGGAAACCAGACTCATCAGCAAGTGCCTCCAAGAAAGAAAAGCGTTCTTATTCTAACTCCAAACACCAGCTATTTCATTCTAGAAAGCAGAAACAGATTCCCCTGCAATCTCTCCCACAGAAACTCAGCCAGCTGCTGCTAGCACTGAAGGTAGGAAACAAATCAATAGCTGACAGCCAAGGTCTTACAGCTGCTCTGCTGGAAAATCGCTGCATCTGCTCCAGACCTTCAGCTATGATTAAGCGCTTCTGATGAGGAGCCGCAGGAAAAAAAAAAAAAAAAAAGCAGGGGGTCATTTCTTCGCAGGCAAGTGGACCAATAAAGCAGCCAACCCCTGAAAAAAGCACTAGTTCAGATTCTAAACGGCTCCATACCACAAAGAGTGAAGGACTGGAGCCACGGCAGACGTTAATAAAGACAACCTTTGCTGGCCTGCGAGCTGCAGAATGAGCACCCAGCTGCGGTTACACGTTGTCCTCACCACGTGAGGGGGCACAACATGCAGCCACAAGCATCTCGTCTGGAGAGCCCAGCATCGTGACAGAGACCCTCTCATGCACAGAGCAGCCCTCGTTCCTGTTCAGAGTTTTGTGTAAAAAGTGACACCTGAGCAGCAGTCTGAAGACAACATCAACTTCTCAATTCCACTGGGTGCTCCTGTGCCACCCGTCTCACAGCCATCTACCAGGTCCTCTCATTTCTTTCCTCATTTGTTAGATCTCCTCGTTAAATCTAACAGGGCTACCCATTTTCAGTCACTTCAGCTTGCCCTGCCCATGCTTGCACAGCTCAGGGCAGCCCAGCCACAACAAACCTGCTGAGGTTTGCAGCCGGCCTTGATCCCGATGGGGTCAACCTATAACTCACAGAGTTACACCCACCCAAAATCTGCTTCCAGGACACCTTACAGGAGGCGTTTGTGTTCCAGGTGGCTGCCTGACCGCATCGCAGCCTCTCTGAGGCACAACCTCAGGTCAATTTGTCAGGGAGCGCCCTGGGACCCCCTGGCTCTGTAGGAGGAGGTGGGACAGCAGCTTTTAAGGAAGGAAGAGCTGCCTGAAAGAGGAGGCTGCTGCTTCTTAACCAGCGAGCCGGGAGGGCTCCGAGCGAGCTCCCATAACCTGTGGGAGTGCCTGTGTGGATCCCACACCCCCCTCACATCGCTTAATATTTAACCAAGCTCCCCCAGCCCAGAACCCCCACCACACGCAGCACCTCCCTCCCCCAGCCCAAAACCAGCCGTTTTTCCCCAAAAATCCCCCTGGAGGGGCTCTCACCTTGCTCTGCCCGGCTCCTTTCCCCGCCGGGCCGGGGGCTGCGGGGCTGGGCCACTGCTCGCCACGGATCGCCGTGCGCAGGGACAGGCGGCTGAGCTGCTGCAGGTAGAGGAAGAGCAGGAACTGCAGCGTGTCCACAGAGAGCTGCGGGGGGAGAGGCAACGCCATGACACGGGGACACGACACAGGGACACGACACACACAGAGCCCGACCCCCAGCCCCATCCCGGCCGTGCCTTGCTCCGCTCCCTCTCCAGCTCCTCGGCGCTGCCGCACGCCGCCTCCGCCTCCGCTCTCCGCAGGCTGCGGGGCGGCGGGGCCGGGAGGAGGCGGAGGAAGCGCTGGAAGTAGAGCCAGGCCAGGCCGCGGCCCAGCCGCAGCTTGCCGCAGGCGATGTGCCGCCAGCTCGCCCAGCGCAGCCGGGGGAAGCAGCCCTCGGCCGCCCGGCGCCGCGCGTACGCCGCCATCTTGCGCAGGTAGGGGCGGCCCAGCCGGGCTGGCGGCGGCAGCGGCAGCGCGCCCAGCAGCGGCGGCTCCGTACGGACCCACAGCGCCACGGCGGCCGCCATGACGGCTCCTTTGCCGTACAGCCGCCCCCCACCCCACCCCGCCTCTAAGCGCGCTTCCCATTGGCCCGCCGCCCAGGCGCCGGTGAAGTGTGAGCCGCGGATTGGTGGAGCGGAGCGGGCGGGGAGCGCTCCCATTGGCTGCGAGGCGTGAGGCGGGCTGGGCGGGGTGGCGGCGGTGCCTCCTCCTCCTCGCCCCGCTGCCGGCCCGCCGCCGCCATGGCCCCCGGGCGGCTCGGCCGCCTCAGCCTCCTGCTGCCGCTGCTGCTCTGCCTCTGCGGGGAGGCCGCCGCCGGGTGAGTGCCCTCAGCCCCCCTCAGGCTCCCCTCAGCCCTCCCCAGGCTTCCCTCGGCCTCCCCCCTCAGCCCGCCTCAGGCTCCCCTCAGGCGCTGACGGGGCCCCGCCGCCCCCCCTGTGTCTCCCCGCTGCAGGAGGGATTTCTACAAGATCCTGGGGGTGTCCCGCAGCGCCTCGGTGAAGGACATCAAGAAGGCGTACCGCAAGCTGGCGCTGCAGCTGCACCCCGACAGGAACCCCGACGACCCCCGGGCCCAGGAGAAGTTCCAGGACCTGGGAGCCGCCTACGAGGTGAGGGCCGGTGCCCGGGAGGCTTCGGGCTGGGGTAGAAATCGGCCCCACGCCCCCAGCAGCGCTGCTGGGAGATGTAAACCCTCCTCTGTGAGGCTCTGGGGAGACCCGGCCTCCCCTGGTCCTGTGCTGGATCTCAGGTGCTGGGCCTAATGAGAACAGGTGGGCAGAGAGGCTGCCGGGCTGACCAGATGAAGGCGTTTTATAATTGTTAGTCCCATAAACGTAAGGAGTTCTGTTCCGTGACAATGGAGCAGCATGTAAATAATAACCGATAGCATAACATACCAGGTAAATTGTGTGTGAACTGCTAGCCAGCTGTTCTAAGTCAAAGTCTGCCATCTCCTCTGGCACGTGCGTGGGCATGGACACAACTCACCAGGCAGCTGCTTCTGTTTCTTTCTTTTTGCTTCCTCTGCCGCTGCTGGTTTCCTGCTGCTCCTGCCACCCCCTGGAGCAGAGGGCTCCTGAGGAAGATGAGAGAGCACTGACCAACAGGGAGCCAGGTGGGGTCTTGGTGTTGACTCAGAGGAGTCAGGCTGTAGGATGAGCTGGAACCAAGAGCTGTGGTCAGAAGGAAAGGGGCTGTCCCCCCTGTGCAGCCTGGTGGTGCAGCTAAACCTCTGGGTGCTGCAGGGCTCCAGCTGGCGCCCTGATACTGCTCTGTTCTTCCGACATGCAAATACAAAATGAATGAGGAAGTGAGGTGAGAAATAGCGCATCAGAGTCCAAGTTGTCCGGCATAAAATTGGGAGTTCTGGTGCCAGCACAGGCAAAACAAACGCAGCATGCTCTCACCTAAACCAGGGTGGTTTTTACCATAAAACATCAGCCTCTCCAGTGCTGCTCAAGGTTTGTCTTACTGAGTATCTAGAGCGAAGTCTTTAGGAAAGAAATGTGGGGGAAGTAGGTTAATTAAACAGCTCAGTGTCCTTCCTTCAAACAGCCTGAGTGATTTTTAACACGCCAGCTGAGTGGCACAGACACAGATGCTTCAATTAAAGGAGACTCCTACATGTAACAGCAGCTGTTAGTCTCAGGATGGTTTGGGTATGAAGTTTTTGCTGTCTTTTATTTTTCTGAGCTTACCCACTGTAGCTGCTTTGCTTTTGAGGTAACTTAGCATAACAAACAAGAGCTTTCCTTGTGATGTTTGGAGTGGTGTTCCACTGAAGCCTGCAGACAGAAGCAAAATGAATGGAAAGGCAAATGTTTTGTTCTTTAATTCTTTGTTACTGCTTGTGATACTGTCAGTCGTCCACCAGGAGAATTCTGTTCCTTCACCAACAGATCACAGAAGGGAAAACTTATCCTGCTTCTATGTAACAGGTGCTTTAATGCAAATCTTAGGTGGCAGAGGGAGAACTGAGCTCTTATCTCTAGTCCTGGAAAGATGAAGTTGATAGTTAAAGTCACTGTTTTGTGGGTTTTTCTTTTTCCTCTCCTTCTCCTTTGTTGCTGATGTTTATCGCTGGCTACGATATCAGGCTGTTGATCATCATTAAGCCAGTTTCTCCACCTGTTCCCACTCCTTTCTAGCCTTCTGAAAGCTAATCTGGCAACCATGACCTTCCAAAACATCATCAACTGGTCAGGAAAGGGAAGGGAGGCTACGTGTGACTAGAAATTTGCAGATCTGTGCCTGAGGAGCAAGAGCAAAGATCAACACCTAGGAATTAAAACTTTAAAGCTTTACAACCTTGAGTGCTGTGTGTTGGGATGCGTTATTGTACCTTAGTACCAAGGCTGCTCCTTTTGAATTTGGCTGCTTTTAGAAGTGAGGGTCAGCGTTCGAGCTGGTGCAGAGTTAGGATACCTGGCAGATTCAACTGGGTAGGTAAATGTGCATTCATTGCTAAGTGTCAGGAAACACTTGTCAGAGGAATACATGTTCCAAGGGTTAAAGAACAAGCAGAGGAAATGAGGGGGGACATTGAGCGTTGTTTTCTTTTTCATTGAGAAGCAGTTCCTGCTTTGTAAGAGCTGGTTTTAAATTATTATTTCCTTCTGAGTCTTTCTCGACTCGTTAAGATAAACTCAGTATTGTTCATATTTTCTACATTGCTTCTGCTGTTTTAATAAACTAATTTTAACTTAAGGGCTTAACCAACAAACATTTAACTTCACAGCACAGCAAACAAGTTGTAGCCAATGCTTCTGTACCCTGAAGCATTGCTGCTTGACCCCTGGTAAGAGCCTGGCATGGCTCTTCTCTGCCCCTCATTTAAATAGCCCTGTTCAGCTGTGGGTAAAAGCCTTGTCTCTCTGTGTCCCGCTGCCAGGTGCTGTCAGACGAGGAGAAGAGGAAGCAGTACGATGCCTATGGTGAGGAGGGGTTGAAGGACGGGCACCAGAGTTCCCATGGAGACATCTTCTCGCAGTAAGACTTTGCCACTTCAGGTTACTCTGTAGTCAGAACTGTAATTCTGTGATGCTCATGCATACATTTGACAAATTCAGTGTTAAAAGCTTTTACCGGCTCAGGGGCACTGATCTGAGGTGACAGCTGAAGGTTTGAAGAAACACATTTGCAGTGGATATCCCACATGCCGTTACATTTGTCTGTCTCGTGGTGGCCCTTTCTCCAAGAGCAGTGAGTGGGAAGCAGTGTTGTCTGTCCACACGGACGGCTGTCACTCACGTGGGTGACTTGTGAGGTGCTGCAGCTGCATTAAATACATGGCATCGCCCCTGCATTTTCTGCTGCATGGTCATTTAACATTTTATCACAGACTGTGTGCACGCTTGGGGGTTCTTTTCTTCCTTTTGCAAGGTAATGCTGGAGTAACTTCCAGAGAGCAACTGTAAAGTTTTGATCAAAAAAATTGGAAGGCATTCACTTGTTGCTCAGGCAGAACCTGATCTCGTAGTTGTTTCAAGGGCCTTCTGTTTCTGCTAGGAACTAATTTGCTAAAATAATTCCTTAAGTCGCTCCTCTCATGTAGTCCTGGGTGAGAACTTCCACCGTCTGCTGGTCCATTAGGGAAAGAACACTCAGACTTGTCAGGGTTTTTTTTTCTCATACTGCTTGTCCTTAAACTGGTGAAAACCAACCTGCTAGCGCTGAATTGAAGAGCTCAGAGCTTGTGCCTCAGGGTGAGGGTGGCTGAGCAACAGAGCCATGCGGAGAGGCCTCCCGTTAGGCAGCTATCAGGTTCTGAAGCATTGCTGCTGCCTTGGGTGGCTCTCTTCAGCAAAGCCACTTTTGATCAGAATTCCTTCCTGAACTGACCAATGTCCTTCACTCTAGCTTTTTTGGGGACTTCGGGTTCATGTTCGGAGGTAACCCTCGCCAACAGGACAGGAACATCCCGCGGGGCAGCGACATCATCGTGGACCTGGAGGTTACGCTGGAGGAGGTGTATTCAGGGAACTTCGTAGAGGTAAGTCTGCGGGCCTGTTGGGCTCTCCAGCGTGTTCTCAGCTCTCAGATGGCTGGCTGGGCCACTCTCTCTTCTCCAGAAGAAGAGAACTAAAACAGATGCTTGTTTTCTCGGTGTCTGTCAGTAGATGATGTTATGATGCTGTTTGGTAGTAGATAAAGGAATACATTGTTCCGTCAGTTATCTTTGCCGTCTGGCAACTTGCCTGTGTGGTGCTCTTGTGACAGTAACTTACTGCCTGTCAGGGCCTAGCTGTGGCCAGTCTGCAGTAGCACGGCTGGAAAATGTTTTAGCGGTTTCTCTCCAGAATTTATTGTTGTTTGAAGCTAAAACACTTAATTTAGTTCTCTGTTTTTCAGCAATCCTTAGAAAACCATGCTGTGGATTTTTTGTCACTTTTTTTATGTGGCCAAGCATATCATTATGAATCTCTGGATTGCATACTTAACAAACATATAGTGGCACTTTAATTATTATTTTTTAAGCAAGCTGAATTTCTGGTGCTCACAATCTCTGCTGTACTGTGTTAGAGTTTGAAATGCTCAAATTTATGTTGTGAGTGGGTAAATCAGAAACTCAAAATAATTTTGCCCAGCATGTGGAACGAGGAAGCTATCGCAACCAAAGGCGATAGCAAAGGTTTCAGCCTAGTGTTACCTTTCCTAGAGGAAGGTGGCAATAGGACCTCAGAGATGGTTTTCTGGTGCTTGGGAATTTAGTGTGGGAGGCATAAGGTGAAAACCGCTTAGAGAAATTAAGGATAAAATCACTTAGAGTTTTGCCAAGATCACATGCAGCTACCATGGAGGCAGCAGAGTGTAAAAAAACAAGTTATGTTCAGGCTGTTTGGGGAATCAAGGACCAGGGGTGCTGGTTTGTCTGCTTATGTCAGCCTCTTTCGTGCAGGTGGTTAGGAACAAGCCAGTGGCAAGGCAGGCACCTGGCAAACGGAAATGCAACTGCAGGCAGGAGATGAGGACCACGCAGTTGGGCCCTGGACGTTTCCAGATGACTCAAGAAGTTGTTTGCGATGAATGTCCCAATGTCAAGTGAGTTTTGTGTTCTTCAGTGCTATGTGCATGTTTATTCAAAACCTGCCACTAGATGGAGAAAAGCGCCTGTACAACCAGGAAGACCTGGGCAATCTGGGAGCATTTAACCCAGGTTTCTCGTGGCTAAGGAGAGAGAGTCTTTATTTTTAGAGTAGTAAGGGCCAGCTCTGTTAGATGAAGAGCTTACCAATTTACTCTTTCAGCTCTTTACTCCTTGAACAACCAGTTGTTGCAGTAGAAATTCCATGTTGATATCTGAAACCTACAGAGGCAAAGTTGGAGAAGCCCACAGTTTCCAGCTGGGGACAGCTGGATGAAGAATGCCGTGCTGTAGTCGTGTATCCAGATGCTGGCTGTGCGTTTAGGAGTGTAACCTTGCCCTCTCTCCTAGATGAGTATTAGTGTGCAAGAAAGGCAGCACTTGGCCTCCAGTTTTAGATGTGAGCAAGGATTGTGTTAACGTGTGGGGGTGTTACCGTTCTCCCAGGAACATAAGGAGCTGCTACCACCTGATGCTGGAAACTCAGCACTTGCTTGTTCTTCCCCTTTGCAGGCTCGTGAATGAAGAGCGAACGCTAGAAGTGGAGATAGAGCCGGGTGTGAGGGATGGCATGGAGTATCCCTTCATCGGGGAAGGTCTGTATGCGGGCGCTGCCCAGCTGTTACTTGCTCCTTTTTCTTGATGCAAGGCTGGTCATCATGATAGTGAAAGGGTCCGAGCCCTGCTTTGGGAATCTAACCAGCACGTGCTATTGGAAGTGCTGTGTCCAGTGTGTGCTGCTGAAATCCAGGAGCATGTAGAGTGTTATCCACACTTGGCAAAGACTGTGATACACTCCCTCTGCTGGTATTGGATAGACACACAAGAAAGCCCTAAATCAGATGTTGCAGATGGTAACTTGAACAGAAACATCTGCTTCTGACTTGAGTATGTGTGGGAATCCCCTTAGTCCAAGGAATTCAAGTCCTTTAACAGGAAAAGGACGGATATTGTTAGTGTGTGGGCAAGTCGTTACAACAGCAAACCGAATTCATCACAGAATCACAGAATTTCTAGGTTGGAAGAGACCTCAAGATCATCGAGTCCAACCTCTGACGTAACGCTAACAGTTCCCACTAAACCATATCCCTAAGCTCTACATCTAAACGTCTTTTAAAGACTTCCAGGGATGATGACTCCACCACTGCCCTGGGCAGCCTGTTCCAGTGTCTAACAACCCTTTCGGTAAAGAAGTTCTTCCTAACAAGTTCTTTGGTAAAGAAGTTCTTCCAGTCTAAAACTCCCCTGGTGCAACTTAAGCCCATTCCCCCTCGTTCTGTCACCAGGCACGTGGGAGAACAGGCCAACCCCCACCTCTCTACAGCCTCCTTTAAGGTATCTGTAGAGCGCGATAAGGTCGCCCCTGAGCCTCCTCTTCTCCAGGCTGAACAAGCCCAGCTCCTTCAGCCGCTCCTCGTAGGACTTGTTCTCCAGGCCCCTCACCAGCTTTGTCGCCCTTCTCTGGACCTGCTCAAGCACCTCCATGTCCTTCTTGTAGCGAGGGGCCCAAAACTGAACACAGTACTCGAGGTGCGGCCTCACCAGAGCCGAGTACAGGGGGACGATCACCTCCCTAGCCCTGCTGGTCACACTGTTTCTGATACAAGCCAGGATGCCGTTGGCCTTCTTGGCCACCTGAGCACACTGCTGGCTCATATTCAGCCAACTATCAACCATTACTCCCAGGTCCTTCTCTGCCAGGCAGCTTTCCAACCACTCCTCTCCCAGCCTGTAGCTCTGCTTGGGGTTATTGCGCCCCAGGTGCAGGACCCGGCACTTGGCCTTGTTGAACTTCATGCAGTTGACCTCAGCCCATCGGTGCAGCCTATCCAGATCCTCCTGCAGAGCCTTCCTACCCTCGAGCAGATCGACACACGCACCTAACTTGGTGTCATCTGCAAACTTACTGAGGGTGCACTCAATGCCCTCGTCCAGATCATCGATGAAGATATTAAAGAGGACCGGCCCCAGCACCGAGCCCTGGGGGACTCCACTAGTGACTGGACTCTAACTGGACTTGACTCCATTCACCACGACTCTTTGGGCCCGGCTATCCAGCCAGTTTCTAACCCAACGAAGCGTGCGCCAGTCCAAGCCAATGAATTCATTGAGGGAACGCTCTAAAAATCCTGGGTTGTTTAGCAAAAAATACTTGTTATCAGGGTTGTAGTCATAAGAATCAACTAGTTGCTTTTTTCCCTCGAACACGTGAGCTGCAAATCTCTGTCATGTATACATGTAGGTATTTGCTGTTTGTTGTAAAGAAACAATGCACTGTTTGTTTCTGCAGTTGCACAAACTGGCTCCTTTAAACAGAGCTCTTCTTTCTTTCACAGGTGAACCCCATGTGGATGGGGAGCCAGGAGATCTGCGTTTCCGAATAAAAGTTCTTAAGTAAGTGGCTGGCCCTGTTCGACCACTCTTTCTGGTTACTGTAGAGGAAGTTTGTGAGCAATTTTCTGGCCGGTGTTGCCTGCTTGGCTAGCGTGTAGCTTACCCTTCAGCAGAGCTGGTACAGCCAGGGGCCCGGTAGTCAGGGCTGTGCAGGATGTTCAGCCCCAAGGATGCTGGAGGGTTCACCACTGCTGAGATGCTGCAGTAGTATTCTGCTTTTGTTGTGTTTGGCCCAAGTTCTGACATGAGTTAGCTCCTGCCTGAATCACATGAAGTACCTCCTTTTTCCATAAGCATGCAATCTCCCTATTGTAAGAGAACGTAAGGAAGATTGCTGGGTGAGTCATGACTTCTTGACACACCTTGCCACTCATTGCCCTAGAAATAGAAAGGTTATTAGTAGTACGCATCTCACACAGGAAAATGAAGCTAAATTTCATTCATTCTTCACTTCCTCTCTGACTTCTGTGAAATCTCTACACCCTTTCTCAAAGAGAGGAGAGGAAGCTAGAGGACCCGCTTTTCCTGTAGGAAAGAAGGGATGTTCCAGTCTCTTTATTTCCACAGGCACCCAGTCTTTGAAAGAAGAGGAGATGACTTGTATACAAACGTGACAATCTCGCTGGTCGAGGCACTTACAGGTTTTGAAATGGATATCACCCACTTGGATGGGCACAAGGTGAGGAAACAGTTTGCTTTCCTGCTCTGTGTAACTAAAATTTAGCTGCCAGGCCTCTTGCGCTGAGGGCTAGTTTGCATGGGGGCTGTGCAGCTGCTGGCTGTGCCCAGCGTCCCCTCAGCTAGAGACTTCCACACCAATTCCTTCAGAGCCAAAGCGCCTTGTACAAGGTGTGTGGTGAGAACCTGGGTTCCAGGCTGCCAGAGCAGTATTGCGTGGGCTGTCTTTGGTGTTAGCACTGCCACGTGTCCTGGCAGTAATGCTCCCTGGACCTCCAGCATGTTGCTATCTTTGGCAAGCAATCAATAGCAGTTGAAGTTGTTCAGTGTGCTGCAAAGAGTGTTTGGGGGCTTGGGGTACGTACCCAGAACAGTAGCTATGAACTAAAACTTCTTTTGTCTCTAGGTCCATGTTGCTCGGGATAAAATTACAAAACCTGGGGCCAAACTGTGGAAGAAAGGAGAAGGTCTTCCCAATTTTGATAACAATAACATCAAAGGCTCACTAATAATCACATTTGATGTGGAATTCCCCAAAGAGCAGCTGACAAATGAACAGCGGGAAGGTGAGTGTCTTACGGCTGGTGTGGCTTTGGGCTGTGTGGTTCTCAGGAAAGCTGATTAGACTTCAGGATAATCGAACCAGGAGCCTGTAGTGGTCAGGAGGGGATTTCTTTTCCATGGAACTCTTGTACAACACAACATGCTTGACCCAGTGCCCTCTGAATAGTTTTCAATTTCTTCTGAAGCCCGTGAGCTTGGCTGCTACAGTTGTAGGGAACAGGATTGGATTGGAATGTGCCACTACTGGAATGTTGCACTTGGCAGACCTGGCGGCGCCTTGTTTTGTAGCTGGCCATCTGCCTGAAGCAAGGGACTTACTGGGCTTAGCCTGTCTGCTTTGCCTTTCCTGGAGCAGGATCACAAGCTGCTTTCCAGCCACTGCTTCTACCTGGGGGCAGTGCTTGTGAAAATCCCTCTGCAGTCAGGGGTAAACAGTGCCGTGCAGCATCCAGGGGGGGTTGTGCCTCCGTACATCTCCCTGTACCCTCAGTGCCTCGGGCGTGCTCGGGGAAGATGTGTGCAGTGCAGACCTGTGGTTGGAGGGATCAGCTACTCGGCTCTCAGGGCTGGAATGGAAGCTCGTGGGTGAGGTGTATGGGAATCCTAAACTGATGGGAGGGCAGATGCTGTAATCCTAGCTGGAAATTCAGCTCTGCTTCAATGGCTTCTGCAGTAGGATCTGCTGCTCTGCTCAAGGCATCACAGTAGACATCAAGGCCAGACATCTTTGCCCAATCCTCTGCTGGGGGGCAAAGGAGTTCCTGGCCCATAGCAGCGCAGCTCTCCTGCAGAAAGCCCTGCTCCCCAGCACTTCTTCCTGCTGGTCAGGGCTATCGTACCTCCTGAATCTGCCTTTTTACTAGACTCTGGCAGCTGTCCTAGTGGAGAGAAGCAAATGTGCAGCTTTCCTGGACTCCTAGAGTTTGTAGAGGGCGGCCAAGCCCCGTGTGGTCTCTTCTCAGCCCTTCCTGCTGTGTCAACACCGCTGTGTGAGCTACCAGAGGGCGTCCAGCTGGTGGCTGCAGCTCCAGGGCTGGCCCATCTTCTGCGGCTCCTCCTGCTGCAGTCAGGGCTGCAGCTGCTCAGGCCATGAGGTCTGTGTCCGCAGCAGTGCGAGGTGTCCTCCTTCCAGGCTCTGCTGTCCTTCTCAAGCCTGTACAAGGCAGCAGCGCCTCTTGCATGGATGTGAGGTTCTTCTGGCTGCTGCTGGTGGCAGCTTGAGTAAAGGCTGAGGGCAAGAAGCAGTGACAAAGCCCTGGGTGTTGGTCAGAACTACGAGATAGCGTGCCCAGGAGCTGGGAGGTGATGGTGCTGGCATGGGTGTGCTCAGGCGCAGGGTCTATGGGTGTTTCATACCCTCCTAAAGCAATTCCACCCTTCCGAGGGGAAGGTGACTGGGTAAGCAGCCAGATGCGTTCCTGTGCGCTAGACTATCCCCAAACATCCAGAGATCTCAGGGTTTTTATGAGGCAATAGGTCTGCTCGTGTAGTATGGCAGCAGCTCAGCGTACACACTCAAAGGAAGACTGAAGGCCTCAAAATTCAAAACATCCCTTTCCTTGTTGTTGGCGCTGTTCCTAATTTCTTATCTCCTAACCATATGGATGGCTCCTGGGGCAGTCAGAAGACACTGAGACTGAGAGCACTGCTTTGGTCCGTCTAAGCTCTTGGGTCAGAAACAATCTGCTCTCCTTCCTGTCTGCGTAGGGTCAGGGAACTTACTGCTTGCTTATCTGAAGTTACTTTCTCTCTTGTTTCTTACACATCTACCAACACTCGTTTGCTGTCTTTAGGGACCCTTAAACCTCCCTCCAGAGTGCTCAGAGAGCACGAGCAGGCAGCAAAGTGACAGTGTTGTGTTGTAACCTGTCACCTGCCAGTGGTGTCAGGAAAACTTGAAGCTGGCCCTAGTGAATGACTGAGGGTGCAGTGGCACCAAACGTCAGGCTTGCTGGCTGCCAGGACCAGATCCCCAACACATCAGATAAGTGTTGGGGCATCAGATAAGTGTTAAAACTTCCTGCACTCTAATGAGGCTATCTTTGGGGCCAGCGTGCATCTGCCTAAGAGCTAGTCAGCAGGAAACGAGGTACGAGAGTGGTGCAAATCCCACTTTTTTTCAGGGTTGCTGGAGCTCACCTTTCTTCAGCTACGTCCTTCCTTTTGAAAGGCTGCACGGCCAGAAGGTACATCCGCTTACACATGGGTCAGGAAGTAGCTCCAAGCCTCCTATTTCCAGTTCTTTCCAGGATGGTTTTTCAGTATTTTAATGGAACTTCTGTGACCTTGTGTGCATCGAATAACCAGTCCTGAAGGACAGTAGTGTCTGTAGCCAGAATGGGTTAAGGTTTGCAGGGCAAGGTTTGCAGGGAGATTTATTGCCTTTTAGCCTGTTCTCCTAACAAAGGACTTGCATGCCTGGAAGCTTGTTTGTTTGTTTACTTTGTTTTGTTTTGTCTTTATGAGTGAGTTGGTTGATCCTTAATAACTGGCTGCCTCTCCCTGCATGTGTACCCTGCCTGAAGGTGGCAACCACTGCAGAATCTTCCAGGCAGCCAAATGTGCTCTGCTGTGCAGACAGGCACCCGCCCCCCTCCACCAGGGCTCTGGCTGCAGCTCAGCGGGCTGGTCTGAGGCAGGACAGCAGTCCTCTCTTCTGTCGCATCGTGGTGCAAGCCAGTGTGCTTGTTTTGAGGCTGATGCTGTTTTGGGGCTATCCAACATCAGAATTAAAGCAATTCAGGTTTTTTGTTTTTTTTTTTTTAATTTATTTGAAAGTTTGCTCACACAATCCTTTCTGGTGCTGGTCAGAGCAGAGGTGCTGCTGTGCCCCAAGGGGCCCCACAGCCAGGGCTGGGAGTGCTGGCACTGTGGGTGACCAGGCTGACTCTGAACAGGGAGTCCCCTCTGATTTATCCCTGGAAAAAGTGTGACATATAATGTTCTTGCCAGTCTGCTTTCTCTGGTCAGTGCAAATATGACCCTTAAGTAGCAGTAAAGCCCTGCCAGTCTTTTCCTGAACGTTCTGACCCCAGTGGATTAGCTGCTGTGGTTTCAGTGCTGACTCACCCTCCCGTTCTCTTATCTTGCTCTGGATGCTGATAGGACATCAGGGCATGAATTCTTTAGGATGTTTTATGAATGGGTTTTCAAGGGTGGGGAGGATGGCATTTGTAAACGCTGAATCCAGCCTAGTGATTCTCATCTAGTTACAAACACTGGCTTTCCAAACAGAAATGCGAGCTGTCTGTAGAGTATTCGACTCCACAGATGCGAGCAAGAGAACAAACTTGCTCTCCAGGGACTATTTTCAGTGAACAGTACTGTCCCCAGGCACCACACACTGGTGTGAAAACCCCTGCTCTGTAATTATTCACCTGGCTTTCTGTAGCTGGCAATTCCGGAAGGAGCCAGATGTAGCTGTCCCAAACATGCTGCCAGAGGGTTTCTGTTGGGCTGTAGAGGGAGCCTGGGGAGGCGAGCTAGACAGGAATTAAACTCTGGAAATGCTCTCAAAGCCGTTTCTTGGTGTAGTTATACTTAAGATGGCAAAACTGCTCTCGACTTCAATAGCAAAATGGCTCTGGGAGTCGGAGCTTTATCTCTAGCTTTATCCCTCACAGAGCTGTGAGGATCTCAAGGTGGTGCTCTCGCCTTTGAAGTGATAGCAGAGGGGATTTTCTCCTTGGAATCATTGCCTTTTTGTGGTTCAGAGAGCGTATGAAATCATTGTGCTGGCGCTATTGACTTCAGTCCTATTTCTCCTTATAGAAATGCTGAAGGAGCATGTGTAAAGCTGTTTCACCTCTGGGTTTGGAGGGATTTTGGTGTGTTTTTTTTTTGTTTTGTTTTGTTTAAATCATGCTCAGGGTGTCAGTGTTTGACAGCGTTACTCAGATACGTGGGCTCAGCCTCCAGAGGCTCGTGCCGGGGCCTACAAGTCGATGTGTAAATAAATGTAGCAGGAGCTGCTAAATGCAGCAGCTGCAGCATCCTCCTCCTGCCTGTGCTGTGCAGTAACGCCTTTGTTTCTTTTGCAGGTCTCAAACAGCTGTTGAAACAAGGATCTGTGCAGAAGGTGTACAACGGATTGCAGGGATATTGATGTGGGGGGAAAAAAAGGACTTAAATCAAAAGTCAGATTTGTTTGCAGTTTTTTCTCCTGCCCATTGTAGAATGGGAAAGAGGGAGGGTGGGGTGATTGTTGAGGTATATATGTCTTTTTTTTCTTTTTAAATGGTGGAAGCACTCAGATGAGCTGGGGGGCATACTAGCCTGTTCAGGATACAATTGGTGCTGCCTATCCTGTTCCATGTCCTGGAACAACAAAGACTCCTTGAGCAGGAAAAAAAAAGGGGGGGGGAAAGGAGTTTTAAATTCCACACAGATTGGAATTTCTGTTTTTTAAATATATTTTGATGTGACTTTTCTGCACCATCTCAGCATAATTCCATAGCTTCTCCTATTTTTGATGTCCTTTGTGTCAGTCTCTTCTGAGTTTTTGTATTTTTTTTTTAATCCTAGTCCTTCCCCTCTGAGTCCAGAGTGTGGTATTGCTTCAGAGTGTGTGTTTCTGGGGCAGGAGTACAGCTGCTGTTGGGAGTGGACTGGCAGGAGGGCCTTTACAGAATGTGTTAGACCCACGGTCAGCTGGGGAAAAAACTTTCTGAAAGATCCTGTGGGCTCTCATCACTACCAAGTACTCCTCTTGGCCCAAAAGTTAATGTTCACTTTTAGATTCAAAGTCACAACGGTTTAGCAAAGATTCCTCGGACCTTCGGCACGAAATTTCGGGGAAAATAACGGGAACGGCTCCTCGTGGTTCCTCCCTGCCCCCAAACGTAACCAGGGGCTCGTCTGGAAAAGCTCACTCACCTCCTGCACTCTGTCCTCTGTGAGGACAGGGAAGCTAACGGCGCAGAAATAAAGATGTTTGAGTTGGAATGGCAAAAACTACCTGCTTCTGTGTCTCAGCAGCCCTTGCCCTGGGACAGCTGCAAGTTGTTGGACTAACGAGGTAGGGTCCCTTTGGAGATCTAAGCTGTGAGCTGCCATAAAGGGGGGCAGTGCTGCTGCCAACACCTGCAGCAGCTCCGTAGCTGATTTATTTGGATCTGGGGATGGGTGACTCAGCAGGGACGTACCTGTGCTGCTCTGGGGAAGCAGCTTCGCCCTCGAGTCCCTGCTCCTTTAAGCATCCCTGTCAGAAACGCTCATCCCTGTGTGTTATTTGTAAGTAATTTTGGGAGTGGTAGCGAAGAAAGTTCCCAGAGGTGCCTGCGTCAGTCAGCCTCGTGCTGCGCTGTGACGGGGAGGTAGGAGCGGGGTGAGTCAGCTGCTGCAGGATGGAGCTCTGCTTCTTTACCCCATGCTCCTGCTGCATCCCCTGAGCTGGGAAATGGACGGGATCTGCCTCTTCCACGTGGAAATGCTTGCAGGGGAAAAGCAGCAGGAGACGCAAGGTTGCTTTTTGGGGTTTTCCTTTTGTTTTCAAGGTGGAGCAGCACAGGGCTGAGCTTGGTGGGGAGGTGGGGAGCAGTGGCCCAGCCATTGTGTGCCGCAGTGGTCCAGCCGCGTCCCACCCAGCCCTTGAAGTCCAGCAGCAGGAGCTGACGCAGCGGAAGCGGCAGCACTGGGAAGGTTTCCTGTTGGATCCTTTGTGCGTTTGCTTTGGCAGAGCAAAACTGGGGCTTCAGGAACAGCCAGGAGAGGGGCGAGGTGAGCACCAGGTTGCCAGACCCTCGGTCTCAGTGCTCATCATCCTCAAAACCCTCACTCGAGCCTAAGGCGTTCATCCTGGCTGGGGCTGCTAGAAGAGCATCAGCCCCTTGGGCCAGCTGTTTCCAGGTCTCTGTAGGTGGCTCCGTGCCCCGCTTCCCCACTCTGATTATGTTTTGAAACCTCTGACTGCACAGAAACCCACCTGATGGCCCTGCGCATGGGGCTGCTTCGTGCTGTCAGCCCTGCAAGGGTCCATTTGCTGACTGCTCCATGGCCCTTTCTATCCTACCAACATGCCCCACACTGCCAGCACAGCAATAAAGCCAAAAACCTTACAGCAAACTCGGCTTCTGCAGGAGATTTTTGGCTGCGACATGACCCTTCCTAGCCCTGCCCCCAGCAGCAGACAACGTGCTTATTCCGAGCACAAGTACTTGTGCTTGCCGCTGCTTTTCCTTTCCAAGCTAGTTCTTTTCCTTCCTGTATACTTTTTTTTTTTCCTTTCTATTGTGGATCTGTGCTGCTCCGAGGGGCCCGTGCTGTGCTGAGCAGCAACAGGAGCTGCCAAGCCACAGTTTTACCAGGGCGAGAGCGAGACACAAGGCAGCAGCTGCGGGTCGGTGGCGTTGATGTCCCGTGCCCTCTGCTTTGGTGAAGCTTTGCCAGCACGGGTGAGTCCCAGCACGTGGGGACTCCGCTATCTCAGAGCCAAGAATTGCTGACCCGTCAGACACAGGCACCTTGCTCCACTCCTTCAGCAAGATGCCTGACCTCGAAATGTGTTTCTAGAAGTTCTCGCCCCTTTGAGAAGGGCTTGTAAAATAAGCAAGGGGCTACTGCCTGGCTGACATGGGATCCCGCTTCACAGTGATCACTTCTGATCATCTCCTGAAGGTGTTTCTTCCACGTCGCATGCTGCGCTGTCAGCACATTGTTGCCCTCCTTTGGCTGGATCTCTGCTGCCTCTGGATGGGGTGAGGACCCCCCAGCCATGTCAGACCCCATTTTCCTGGCCATCAGCTGGGAGGGGATGCTCCAGGTGAGGCCAGGAGCAGGTAACTGCATCTCTTCTCACCAAGCAAGCGAGCACGTGCCTCTGGCCTGCTGTTTTCCATGAGATAACCGGGCAAAGGGTCCCTCCGGTTCTTCGTAGGACAAATATCCCACACAGAGCACTTGCACGGGGAGGGAGAGGCGGCTTCCCAGTAACTGCTGCATGACGTCTAAGCCTCGTCAGGGTCTGACCCTCTGGGCTTGCTGCCTGCAAAGCCACATCGCCTGTGCCGGAGCAGCTGTTGTGGTTTGGAGACCGCACGCAGGAGCAGCAGCGTTGGGTGCATGGATCCCAAGGAATCGCCTGGCCCGAGGGGGTTGTTTCCAATGCCCTCAGCCCCACGGAGCTGCTGCTCCCCTATTTCTCCCCCCAACGAGCCGAACTGCTTGCCCGGAGCATTCCCGAGTCCGGGCAGGGGCTGAAAGCGTTCCCAAACAGCAATTTGTCCTCCATGGAAACTTCTGGAAGCGCAGTGTTGGCTGCCCTGTTTTTTCCTAAGAGCTTGTTATTCTAAAGCACTTATCTGTTCCTAAACTCGAGTATATCTGAGAGACGGGCGGCGATAGGAGGGGAGTGACCGCTGCCAGGAGCAAATTGCTGTCCTGAAGGCGCAGACCTGCGGTGATCCCCGCGTGCAGCTGTTCAAACAGGGCTGGAGCCCTCAGGAAGGTGAAGCGACAGCTCCTTGCCCGCATCTCTTACACCATTTTAGGTGGTTTTTAGGTGATCGGCATCAGGCTGAGCTGCTCGCTGCCGTCAGGCAGGGGCTGGCTCGCTCAGACCGGAGCTTTCCCTGGCGTGGGGACAGCAGCAGGGATGTCAGCGCTGCTCGTGCTGCTCCTGCCCCAAAAACCTCCGCTTGCCCGCCTGCCACATCACCGCCTGCTGTTGACTGTGGCCGGGGTCCAGCTTTCCCCTCCTGTTTCCGCAGGCTGGGTCAGGCACGCTGACCTGGGAGGCGAGAGGAAAGGGAAGAGGGCAGTGGTGGGTCCTGGGCACCCCTGTGCCCTGCAGGGGGACGCGTCAGCTCTGCCCCTTATCACTGAAGCTTTCCGTGGGTGCTCTCCCCTGGGACCCAAACTTCTTGCTAACCCAAACGAGGCAAAAATACGTTACCAAAAAAAAAAATAAAACAACAAACCAGCAAACCACCCTCTCCCTGGGGGCACTGGCTAACAGCAAACACCCTCGCCCTGGTGCAAGAGCAGGGTTAAGAGGGATGGCTGAAAACTGGAAACTCCGCGCACGAAAGCAGCCGGGGCTGTCGCAGGGTGACCTTTGAGGACAGCTCAGAGCATGGAGCTCACTGAGGCCGGAGGGACACTGATGACACCAGCGCAGGCTCTGCGTGCGTGGGGGTGTTTATGAGGCTAAGCCCTTCTTCCTGCCCTGCTGACGAGCAGAAGGTGCCGCAGCTTCAGCTGGGGCGAGGGGGACCTGAATCTGGGGACGGGGTGGGGAGAGGGACACGGTGTGCAGGGGGAATCCCCGCACCCCCCCGCTAGACCCTGGGTCGAGGGGAGGTGTGCACCCATGGGGTAAGTGTGAAGGCGAAGGGGAAACCTGCCCCTACCCCGTGGGCATCGCCTTATTCCCTGCAACACCACGCGAAGCTCGAGGCTGGGCGCCTTATCTCCACCCGAGCAGCGATAGCAGCCTGAGTGATGGAAACCACGCGGCACACAAAACGAGAACCCTCATGGGGAGGGGGGGACCAGCAGGGTTTGCTTTTAGTGTTTGCTTTCAGGAGACGCTGCACAGGGGGCTGGGGAAAGCCTCTGGGGGGCTGTGGGGAAAATAAAGCAAGGAGCAAACTGCGCTCGCCCCTTGGATGCGTGCGGCGAAGCGCTGGCACCCGTCCCGCGAGGGGAGCACGGCCAGATTTTAGAAAGGACGGGCCCTGGATGCGGCTACCAGCTCCCAGAGCGATGGTAAATATTTAAGCAGTGTCTGGGAGCTGGCTGCAGCCAGCCCTTCCCCGCCTGTGACCCGGCATGCCACACGTCCCCGGCGTGCTGGTGCAGGGGCAAGTGGTGGTGACCCCATGATGAGGCAGTTTGGGGGTGGAAAGAGGAATTTTGGGGCTGGGAGGGGCACGGATGCTGCTGCGATAACCTTTCGCTCTGCTCTGTGTCATGCGTTGGGCACGGGTGCTGGTCACTGCCGGGGAGGTGGCTCTGGGACAGGGGGGTGCTGGCTTTGGGTGCTCGGGGACGGCCAGGAGCCATCCTGGGGACATGGACACGGCCCTCACGCCCCGCTGGAGGCTGTTCTCCGAATGCTGACGCTCGCCTGCCGTGGTGTCAGCACTTTGGAGGCTCAGGCCTCTCGCGCTCTGGCCGAGGAGCCCCCTGAAGGGTGGGGAGCAGCGGGGCGGCCGAGCGCGCCGCTCGGGGTGGAGGGCGGCCAGGGCCACCTGGCAGCTCCAGTGGATCAGATGAGGTTTTTGGAGCCCTCCTCCTTCAGCCCTCGCTGTGGACACCGCCGGGTCATCTCCCCATCCCGTTCCCATCTCGTTTTCCATCTCCCCCTTTCCCTGCCTGACTCCCTTCTCCTGCAAGGAGTTCTGTGTTTGCAGCTCTGCTTTTACACAAGGATGTGCTTCCCCAACAATCCTTTTCTTTATCCCCCCCAAAGCCCCTTCTATCCCCAGTCCCCGTCTCTGGGCAGCCGGTGTCTGTAGGTGACAGCAGCGAAGGCTTCAGCCTGCCCAGGAAAACTGCCCGCGTCCCTCCAGTCCCCCTTGGTGTGCCAGAGGGAGATAAGGCAAAGAAAAACAAATTGAGCCGGCTGGCCCCGGGGAAAAATCCCTGCTGCAGTGAAAACAAAGCGGCGCGGGGATCACGACGAGTTCAGGCAGCACAAGCCCCACGAGCCTCCCCCGAGGCCGAGCGAACTCAGGACGCACGGTCTGGCCGCAAAGCAAGGCGAGGCGGCACGAGGAGGTGGGCAGAAGGGGTTTTATTGCACCAAAACCGAAGCAGGGCTGTCGTGCGTGGAGGTGGATGGCCACCGGTGGGTCCTCGCCCAGGTGTGCCACCTTTCCTTCCCCCATTCCCCCCCTACCGGAACGGGGACGAGTGATGGTTTGAGCGCCAGCCTTTGAACGCTTTCTTGGCTTTCTTCTCTGATTTTTCACCAGTCCCCTTCCTCGTTTTTTCCATCCCGGCCAAGCGTGGTGTTGCGTTAAGCCTCGGCACTCAGCGTGGGGACTGTCCCCAAGGCAGGGGAGGGACATCCCAGCCGGGGGACCCGCCAGTGAGGGGCTTGTGGCATGCAGGATCTGTCCCCTGCCTCCATGGGGTGACGCTGGGTAGGTCCCCTGCCTCCGTGGGGTGACGTGGGACAGCCGTGGCCACCGCTAGCAGCTGCCACCCGTGCACAAGAAGATGCCCCCGGCCATGCCCAGCACCGCCAAGACCCCCACGCTCAGACCCAGCGCCAGCGGGGCGTGCGACCGGCTGCTCTGCTTGCCTGCAAGAGGGGAGAGGAGGTGACAAGGGCAGGCCACCCCAACCCCCTGCTCTCAAGGGATGAGCCCCCGGGAGCAGGGGATAATCCCCGGCCACCCCTGTCACCCCCGGCACGGACCTGTCTCGGGGCTCTGAGCCCGCAGGATGTCCACGCAGGTGGTGTTGAGGAAATACTGCAGGTCCCGGGTGGTCTCCGGGTACTTCATCAGCTCCCGCTGGGCGAAGGAGGCCACCGGGTCCTTGCCGGGCCAGCGGCACTCCCAGGTGGCGGTGGGGACGTGGAAGGTGAGGAAGGCCGTCCCGTTGAGGGTGATCTCGTAGAAGCTGCGGGCCGTGCCGTTGGGGAAGAGGCAGCAGCCCAGGCGGCAGCACAGGCTCTGCGTGTCTGCAGGGAGGCCGTGAGGACGGGCGGGGGACCAGAACCACCCTCAACACCCCCAGCGCCCCCAACACCTCCGCGCACCGAGTCATCACGGCCCCGTTCGCACCCCCCTGTGCCCCAGCACTCACAGTTGATGGGCCTCTCCTTGTTGAAGAGCCACACCAGCTCGCTGAAGTAGGTCAGGTAGTTGCCCACCACCTCCTGCCGCTGCTCCCAGGCGGCCGGGGGCTCCAGCGGCAGCACCTGGGTGACGTTGTGGCCCTCCAGGAGGTGGCTGAGCCGCCCGCCCAGCGTGGCGTTGCCCCAGAAGTCGGAGCTGCCCTTGGACACCCGCGTCCACTGCAGCATGGTGAAGGCGAGCGGGGCTGCCGGGAGACATCGGGGTCACCACAGCCGGCGGTGGCAGCATGACCCCAAGCCCACCGCTCGCCCACCAACCCGACGGTGCCCCACATAGCCCTGGGCGGCCTTACCTGTGCCCTGCGCCCCACAGCCCAGGGCCCCGCAGAGCAGCAGCAGCAGCAGCATGACGAGACGGGATGGGACGGGACGGGACGGGAGGGATGGGATGTGTGGGGACGGGCGGCAGCGGGGGAATTTAGCGGGGCCGGGGAGGTGGAGCTGGAGCTGGAGGAGGAGGACGATGGT
The DNA here is from genome assembly GCF_047663525.1 of Anas platyrhynchos. Lineage (NCBI taxonomy): Eukaryota > Metazoa > Chordata > Aves > Anseriformes > Anatidae > Anas > Anas platyrhynchos. The sequence goes on along the minus strand of NC_092595.1, from coordinate 15,410,035 downwards.
GGGAGTCCAGCCAAGGCGCTCCCATTTCCTTAGCCCGGGACAGCCGCACCCCTTCCCTGCCGGGCGCCACGGGGGGCCTGCGAGGGGGTTGGAGGGACTGGGAGGGAATGGGAGGGACTGGGGGGAACTGGGAAGGACTGGGGGGAACTGGGGGGAACTGGGAAGGACTGGGGGGAACTGGGAAGGACTGGGGGGCACGGGTGCTTCTTGAAACAGCTGCAGAGTGGCCCGGTACGGGCATGGGGACTGCACGGCAGGCTGGTGTTGGCAAGGCACGGCTTGGCACGGCTCGGTACGGCTCGGTACGACACAGTATGGCCCGGCACGGCCCGGCACGGCTCGGCCCGGCTTGGCTCGGCACGGCTTGGCACGGCTCGGCACGGTTCGGCACGGCTCGGCACGGTTTGGCACGGCTCGGCACGGCTCGGCACGGCTCGGCACGGTTTGGCACGGCTCCGCACGGCTCGGCACGGTTTGGCTCGGCACGGTTTGGCTCGGCACGGCTCGGCACGGCTCGGCACGGCACGGTTTGGCACGGCTCGGCTCGGCTCGGCTCGGCTCGGCACGGCTCGGCACGGCACGGTTTGGCACGGCTCGGCACGGCTCGGCACGGCACGGTTTGGCTCGGCACGGCTCGGCTCGGCTCGGCTCGGCTCGGCACGGCACGGCTCGGTACGGCTCGGCACGGTTCGGCACGGCTCGGCACGGCTTGGCACGGCACGGCTCGGTACGGCTCGGCACGGTTCGGCACGGCTCGGCACGGCACGGCTCGGCACGGCTCGGCACGGTTCGGCACGGCTCGGCACGGCACGGCTCGGCACGGCTCGGCACGGCTCGGCACGGCTCGGCTCGGCACGGCTCGGCACGGTTTGGCACGGCTCGGCACGGCTCGGCTCGGCACGGTTCGGCACGGCTCGGCACGGCTCGGCACGGCTCGGCTCGGCTCGGCACGGCTCAGCACGGCTCGGCACGGTTTGGCACGGCTCGGCACGGTTTGGCACGGCTCGGCACGGCTCGGCACGGCTCGGCACGGCTCGGCTCGGCACGGCACGGCACGGCTCGGCTCGGCACGGCTCGGCACGGTTTGGCACGGCTCGGCACGGCTCGGCACGGCTCGGCTCGGCACGGCTCGGCACGGTTTGGCACGGCTCGGCACGGCTCGGCTCGGCACGGCTCGGCTCGGCACGGCTCGGCACGGTTTGGCACGGCTCGGCTCGGCACGGCACAGTATGACACGGCACGGCTCGGTACGGCTCAGCACGGCTCGGTACGACATGGCTCGGCTTGGCACGGCCCGGTACGACACGGCCAGGTACGGCTCGGCTCAACCCAACCCGGCCCCCGACGCCCCCGACGCCCCCGGCCCGGCCCGGCTCGGCACGGCTCCAGCAGGGGAAGTGGCCACCGGGAGGAGGGGGCGTGGCCACCGGTATGGGCGGGGCCTCTCGGGGGCGGGGCGGCGGCGGCGGCGGCGCCGGTGCCGGGAGCGCAGCGATGGCGGCGGCGGAGCTGGAGCGGCTGCGGATGGCGGGGGCCGGCATGGCCATCGCCGTGCTCACCAGCGGCGGCGACGCGCAAGGTGGGGGAGGAGAGGGAGGGAGGGGAGGAGGGGAGAGGCCGGGGGCAGCTGCCGAGCCCCCCCCCGGGCCGCGGGGATGCGGCGGGTGCGGAGTCCTCGGTGCCGCGGGGGCCTCTGGGACGCGCCACGGGGACACGGGACGTGGGGACACGGGGTGGGGGCACGGGGCGGGGGGGGCAAGGGATACGGGGACTTGGGACGTGAGATATGGGGACTTGGGACACAGGGTACAAGGGATATGGGGACATGGGACATGGGGGACATGGGATTTGGGGACTTGGGACATGGGGGACAAGAGATATGAGGACATGGGACGTGGGGGACATGGGTCACAGGGTACAAGGGATATGGGGACACGGGGTACAAGGAATATGGAGACATGGGGGACAAGGGATATGGGAGACACAGGGACATGGGGGACACGGGGCGTGGGATACGGAGGACACAGGATACAGGAGACGTGGGGACATGGGATATAGGGGCACAGGGTATGGGGGACACAGGATATGAGGACATGGGACACGTGGGATATGGGACACACAGAACATGGGAACACGAGGGACACAGGACACATGGGGACAGCCATGCCCCAGCACGATGGAGCTGTCGGGGGTCCCCTCCTGGCTGGAGGGGGTCTCCCCGTGGAGCCCCCCCGTGCCACTCGCTGTCACATCTCCTCTCGGCAGGCATGAATGCCGCCGTCCGCGCCGTCACCCGCATGGGCATCTACGTGGGAGCCAAGGTCTTCCTCATCTACGAGGTTTGTCCGCCCCCTGCTCCCCCAAAAGCCCCTCGGCCCTATTTTCATCCATTCACCCGTTCGTCCTGTGCTCGGGGACCTCACCTCCGCGTCCCCACAGGGCTACGAGGGGCTGGTGGAAGGCGGTGACAACATCAAGCAAGCCACCTGGCTCAGCGTCTCCAACATCATCCAGCTGGTAAGCCTCGCCCGGCGCCCCTCACCCTAACCCTAAACCCACCAGAGGAGCCGGGGACCGTCACCCCCCCCCTCTCCTGTGTCCCCTGTGTCCCTCCCCACATCCCCGGCAGGGCGGCACGGTCATCGGCAGCGCCCGCTGCAAAGCCTTCACCACCCGGGAGGGCCGGCTGCGTGCCGCCCACAACCTGGTGGAGCACGGCATCACCAACCTCTGCGTCATCGGCGGCGACGGCAGCCTGACGGGGGCCGATATTTTCCGCGCCGAGTGGGGCGGGCTGCTGGACGAGCTGCTGCGGGACGGTGCGTGGGGGCGAGGGGGGCGAATGGGGGGGTCCCCTGGAGACGGGAGGTGGGAAGGGGTCCGGAGCTCAAAGCCCGGTGTCGCGGGGAATCGGGGGAGCAGGGCAGATCAGCGAGGAGGTGGCGAAGGCGAACGGGCGGCTGAACATCGTGGGGCTGGTGGGCTCCATCGACAACGACTTCTGCGGCACCGACATGACCATCGGCACCGACTCGGCGCTGCACCGCATCATGGAGGTGATCGACGCCATCACCACCACGGCGCAGAGGTGAGCGGCACGGGCTGCCCGTCGGCCCCGGCACCCGTGGGCGCACGCCCAGCCTCCCTCCTCCTCCTCCTCCTCCTCCTCCTTCTCCTCCTCTTCCTCCCTTCGCTCTCCTTGCAGCCACCAGCGGACGTTCGTGCTGGAGGTGATGGGCCGGCACTGCGGGTGAGGAGCACGGCGGGGGGCAGCGCCGCCACTGCTGCGTTTTGGGACCCTGGGGACACGCGGGTGCCAACGCCGCTCCCCTCAGGTACCTGGCGCTGGTGTCCGGGCTGGCCTCGGGGGCCGACTGGCTCTTCATCCCCGAATCCCCTCCGGAGGACGGCTGGGAGGACATGATGTGCGAGAGGCTCGGGGAGGTGAGAGGGGACCCGTACCCTGCGACCCCCACCGGGGACCGCGGGAAGGGTGCTGGGTGCAGGGACGGACCCAAATAACGCTGATTTTGCCGACGTGTTTTTTTTTCCTTCCCCCTCCCCACGCCACGCCAGACGCGCAGCCGAGGGTCGCGGCTCAACATCATCATCATCGCCGAGGGCGCCATCGACCGCAACGGCAAGCCCATCACCTCCAACTACGTGAAGGACGTAAGGCCCCCCCCTGCACCTCCACCCGCTCCCCTGGCCGTGGCCGGATCCTGCCCGGCCTGACGGCCTCTCCGCTCCGCAGCTGGTGGTGCAGCGCCTGGGCTTCGACACTCGGGTCACCGTCCTGGGCCACGTGCAGCGCGGGGGGACGCCCTCAGCCTTCGACCGTGTGCTGGTGGGTCCTGGGCAGGGAGGGGGGCTGCTGTGGGAGGGGAAAAGGGCTTGGAAAAGGGCTGGGAGCATGGCAAAAGGGGGATTTGGGGGTACCCTGCCCCATCACAAGGATGTGCCAGCTTGGATCGAGCTCACACAGTCCCCCCCAGGCGCAGCTGGGCAGAGTGATGGCCCCATTTGCCTTAATTTGCTGTGAAATCACCGCTTTTAAATAATTCAGTGGCTTTCTGATCATAAATAGGAAATGATCAGGCACGCCCCGCTGCTTGATTCCTAACCACGCGCACCCATAGCGAGGTGCAGGCATCGGCAAGGGTGGCCCCAGAGTGACGCCCCGATGGGTGTCCCCCCCACCCCGTGCCCCAAAACCCTTTTCAGAGCAGCAAGATGGGGATGGAGGCGGTGATGGCGCTGCTGGAGGCCACCCCGGACACCCCCGCCTGCGTGGTGAGCCTGTCGGGGAACCAGTCAGTGCGGCTGCCCCTGATGGAGTGCGTCCAGGTGGTGAGTACGCGGTGGCACCGGGGGTCCCCGGGGGTGTGGAGCCGCTGGTGGCACCTGTCCCCAGAAGGTTGGGGTGGGTGTTGGGGTCGTCCTGCTCCCATCACCCCAGGCACGGGCGTCACGGCGCTCATCTCTCCCCCAAGACGAAGGACGTGCAGAAGGCCATGGACGAGAAGAGGTTTGATGAGGCGATCCAGCTCCGTGGGAGGTGAGGAGCGGGGTGGTGGCCACCACAGGGGGCTGGGAGGTGTCCCCAGAGGGTCCCGCTGGGATGGGGGCTCTCCACTCGAGCCATCGTTGTCCTCGCAGGAGCTTTGAAAACAACTGGAACATCTACAAGATGCTGGCACACCAGAAGCCAGCGCAGGAGAAGGTAAGGGAGAGCGGCGGGACGTCCCCTCCATCGTCACCTCTACTTTTGAGGGGGGCAGGCGCGTGCGGTGGCCAAGCTGCTGTCCCCATTGTGCCACCACTGTCCCCGCAGAGCCCCTTCAGCTTGGCCATCCTGAATGTGGGTGCCCCCGCCGCCGGCATGAACGCGGCCGTTCGCTCGGCCGTGCGCATCAGCATCTGCCAGGGCCACACCGTCTACGCGGTGAACGACGGCTTCGAGGGCTTGGCCAAGGGACAGGTCAGCGCACCGGCTCCGAAAACCCCAAAGAGCTTGTGAGAGGGGTGGCCGGGCTGTCCCCAACCCCAAAAACGTGTGCTGCTTCTTGCAGATCCGCGAGGTGGGCTGGCACGACGTGGCGGGCTGGCTGGGGCGCGGCGGCTCCATGCTGGGCACCAAGCGGTAAGTGGTGAGCGCCGGGGGGGCACCGCTGTCACCCAGCCTCTTGAGGACCTTGTGGTCCTCACCCCACCGCCCTTCCCCTCTGCAGCACTCTGCCCAAGACCTGCATGGAAAAGATCGTGGAGAACGTGCGGAAATTCAACATCCAGGCTCTGCTGGTCATCGGGGGGTTCGAGGTGCGGGGAGAGCCTTTGGCACGGGCTGGGAAGGGCAGGGCTCCGAAAGCGCCCCGCGGTGTCACCGGAGGGAGGTGGCATCTCCTGCGCCTCTGCGTGGGGACACCAAGGAGGGATGGGACCAGCCCTGGGCAACGGGGCGGTTTGGGACCCTGCTGTGCCCATGGCAGGCGTACGAGGGGGTGCTGCAGCTGGTGGAAGCCCGCGGGCAGTACGAGGAGCTGTGCATCATCATGTGCGTCATCCCCGCCACCATCAGCAACAACGTGCCCGGCACCGACTTCAGCCTGGGCTCGGACACGGCCGTCAACGCAGCCATGGAGGTGAGGGGCAGCGGCGAGGGGTCCCCCGCTCGCCCCCAGCAGGCTTTACCCTTGTGACCCCGTCCCAAATTTTGTCCCGGCGCAGAGCTGCGACCGCATCAAGCAGTCGGCGTCGGGCACCAAGCGCCGCGTCTTCATCGTGGAGACCATGGGTGGCTACTGCGGGTACCTGTCCACCGTCACCGGCATCGCCGTGGGCGCCGACGCCGCCTACGTGTACGAAGACCCCTTCACCATCCACGACCTGAAGGTGAGCAGCCCCTGGGCTCCTGATGGCATCGCTGGGGTGAAAAAATGGAAGGAAAATGGGGACGGGGCGGGCTCCGGAGGAGGTCTGGTGGGATCTGGGGGACGTGGGGGGGATGTAGGAGGTGCCGGTGGTTTGTCTCGCAGGCCAACGTGGAGCACTTGACTGACAAAATGAAGACGGACATCCAGAGAGGGCTGGTGCTGCGGTGAGTCGGGGGTCCCCCGGGGCGCAGGGGCACCTTGGGGACGCCAAGTGAAGGAGCGGCCCCCCCACCCCTTCCCTCTGCTCCCCCAGCAATGAGAAGTGTCACGAGCACTACACCACCGAGTTCCTCTACAACCTCTACTCCTCCGAGGGCAAAGGGATCTTCGACTGCAGGATCAATGTCCTGGGCCACCTCCAGCAGGTACTGCGGGGTCAGGAGGGCCACCAGCACCATGCCACGTGCCACGGGGGCTTGACATCGGTGTTTTCTTTGCACCCAGGGTGGGGCCCCGACCCCCTTTGACCGCAACTACGGGACCAAGCTGGGGGTGAAGGCCGTGCTGTGGATGTCGGAGAAGCTGCAGGAGGTCTACCGCAAGGGTGAGCCAAGGGTCGGGGGGACACCGGTGGCACGGGGCAGCTCGGCCGCTGTCCCCATGGCGAGGTGACCACGGCCAGCTGCGTCCCCCCCAGGGCGCGTGTTTGCCAACTCGGCCGACTCCGCCTGCGTGATCGGGCTGAGGAAGAAGGTGGTGGCCTTCAGCCCCGTGACGGAGCTCAAGAAGGTCACGGATTTTGAGTAAGTCCCCATCCCCTGTCCGTGGGGACCTTCCCGATGCTGGTGGCGAGGGCTGCCGTCCCCGGGGGCCACTAGAGAGCTGTGTCCCCCCCTCCTAGGCACCGGCTGCCCCAGGAGCAGTGGTGGCTGAACCTGCGGCTGATGCTGAAGATGCTGGCCAACTACCAGATCAGCCTGACCGAGTACATCTCGGGGAAGATGGAGCACGTCACCCGGCGCACGCTCAGCATCGAGAAGGGCTTCTAGGGGCTGTCCCCGAGCGCAACCTCCCCAAACCCTGCCTGAAATCACTGGTCCAAGGGCTGGGCCCTGCGCAGAGCGGGGGCAAGGAGGCTTCCTCGAGCCCGGCCGCGCAGCCCAGCCCCGTAATCATCCTCTTCTAGTTTATTGCTGTTATTTAATGATGGGGTTATCCTGATTCCTTCTTCCGTGGCTTGACCGCCCCAACCAAGTGCTGCTTTTAGCTGAGCGCGCTCGGCGCAGGAGGGGAGCGGAGGAGCAGGCGCCGCTGTGCCGGAGCAGGCAGGGGATGGCCCTGGGGGCTTCCTCTGCCCGGTGAAGCCCCTGGCCCCATCCCCCCTGAGTCGTTTCGACGCAGAGGTCTCAGCAAGCCCCTGTCCCCGGCCACCTTGCATGATGCTTGGCTGTGACCACCACCACCGCGTGGCCCTGGGGCTGTTTCCCGTCATCTCACCGCCACTCCGTGACCCCGCCGCACCTCGTGCCACCGCGGCGTCGCTCGCATCTAGAGATAAAACCTGCTGGAGCCAAAGCTGCCTCGACGGTGTGGTCACTGGGCGCCGTGTCCCCGCGGGGAGGAACGGGGCTGATCGTCCCCATGGGGTGGGCATTGGGTTCAGGGGACAGTCCCATGCTGAGGCTGGTTTCTGGGGAGCGGGCGTGAGAAAGCTGAGCTGCAGGCGACGTGCCAGAGCTGGATTAACGCTGGGCTGGGAGGTTTCCATGGTGTGTGCATCCCAAGCAGGGGTCCTGGGAGAGCAGGACCATGGGCGGCCTCTCCCATGTGCGGGTCCTTCCAGCGGGTGCAAAGTCAACATCCCTCTGCGGGGTGACCTCGCGACCCTGGAGGAAAATCGCTTCCCCCTTGGTTTGGCTCCCACCTTTGAGGGAAGTTCAAAGCTGACTTCTCGGGGTGACACGCGTGGCTTTCACGCAGTTTCTCAGGGTGGCTGCCAAGCGCCACAGCCCCGGATCGCAGCACTGGGGCTCGGCTGATGCCAGACATCAAATTTCCCAGGACTTGTCCCTCCCGGGGCCAGGCCGATGGGACATCACCAGCACAGGGATGTGTCACGGTCCTGGGGTTTGGACACAGCGATGTTTTCTGTCCCGTGGAGCTGTCCCCAGTGGCGAGCCCCCTTTGATTTTAAGGGCAACGCTGTTTTCCCCTAGCTGGCCACGGTGCTTATTTTAAGCTCTGGACAAAGACGATGATTAGCGCATTGTCCCTGCCAGAGCTGAGCATGCAGAGAGACAGCAGAACTTGCTGATGAGGGAAACATCGCGGCTTTTCCCGGGCTGTACCTGCTCCGGGGACCCCAGGCACAGCTCCTACTGGGGCCAGGTCCCCCGGGGGACAGGGGGACGGCGGGCTCGGGAGCAGCAGGGGCACTTGGCGGCCGGAGCAGTGACAGCAGCCAAGTATGACAAGCCCGGCACGTAGGCGGGGAGCTGTGCACGGGGACAGTGGCGCTGCTGGGGATTAGCAGCACAGCTTCTGTGAGCTGGGAGAGGAGGAGCTGCGGTGGAGCAGCCCCAGGCCATGGCAAACCCTCACTCCATCAGCTCCATCAGCCACCCAGCCCCCCTGGCAAACCATGATGCCTGCTCTGGCCGCTGTCCTGGCAAAGCAGGGGGCACCAGGCCAGGGGGTGTCTACCAGGAGCGATTTCTGCCGCCGAGCAGGCTGTCGAGGCAGCCTGGGAGAAGATTTAACCTCGGCGCAAGGGCAAGATGCACTCGAGATGACGGGTAAGTCTCTGGGGCCTTGGCTGTCAAGGGAAGTCTGGCGTATTATGAATCACACGAACTGGTTAAACGCAGCCGGGTTTAACGCAGCAGGCAAGAACTAGGTCATCCGAGGAGCTGAAAGCATCAGCAGTCCTCACCCGGAGGACGAGCTGTGCCCCCTCACACCAAGGCCACGTAGCAGTCCGTGTCCCCGAGGAGCGCTCCCTCCCACCAGCATGACACAGCACGGGGGGGTCGGGGACCTGTGCTGACACCAGGAATAGAGGCACGAGAGGCCACCAAGGGCCACGTCCCCACCGCCTGGGTGCTGCCCCGGCAGGCTTCGCACCTCTGCATGAAACACACTGAGCGTTGCTTGATCTCTTGCTTCCTGCAGCCACTGTGCACTTGCTGCTGCGAGCAGCACCCTCGGAAAGCAGCTCGGCAGCAGGGAGTTACTCTGCTCTCGAGCAGCACTGCGGGCGCATGAAGCATTTCATGTCCAGTGGAGCGGGAGGGAGCAGGGGCCAGCAGCCACCCTGCGGCTAACAATGCGAGCCGTGACCCAGACATAACAGAGCAATGCCCGGAGTCAGTTGTTCTCACGATGGCTGCTGAGCCCCAGCCACAACTCAGGCATCCTAGAGGGAAAATAGCTTTTATTTGGTATGTCACAACGTTTCAGTCAGTATTTAACAGCTCTGTAAAATTTTAGTAAACTCATCTTGCAGCTTACCACTGCCCTGGATACCTGTGCAATCAGATAATAGCGCCTGGCTTTTCTCCCAAACCACAAAATGCACAGGGGCATCTCGCTCCGAGGTTAAGTTTCCTTAAGCTGCTCTAATGCCTGCAGGGACACGCAGAGGTGAAACTACAGCTGAGCATTCAGGATGTGCTGTTTCACCCAGGCTGCGCCAAGGTTTTCTTTGGGCCACCTCATTGCCGAGTCAGATGCTGGATGTGCTAACAAGGGCCAGAAAAAGTCAGGAGTTTAAGATAAATGAAGAATTTGACATTGACCTTCACCATCTGCACCAGACAGCTCTTGACGATTCTTTTAGGCAGCTTCTTCCCAACAGATTCAAACAAATCTTTGTGGCAGAAGCTGCCTTCAGAGCCTGCTACACACAAAGCTGGTGCCGTGACCGGCTGCGTGTTGGTCCAACAGGGAACAACCTAAAAGCAGTGATCTGCCTGGCTGCCAGTGGGCTTTGCCAACACCTTCAGTCACAGAGCACAGCAGCACCTCTGTCTGCAGCCCTGCTGGGTTTTGCTGGCTGATCCCCCTGCGGCTCCCACTAAATGGCCCCAGCCACACGCGATGTGATTTAATGGAGCCTGCTATGCAAAGAGGAAAGCTCCCGAGAGCCAGATCCTGCCAGCGCGACGTGCACAGCCAGGGGCAATGTCAGGAGAGCTAAAGGGGCAGTTTCCTTGCAGCCAGCATCACCCCGTCCGCAGGGAAAGCGCTGAGGCTTTGGCTGTAGCCAGGCATGTGTGGGCAGAGCGGTGCTGCTGGGCTGGGGCAGGCTCCCCGGCTCAGAGCGCTCCAGGGAGCTTTGCAACAGGCACCCTCACTCCTCCTGCAGCTCCTTCTTCCGAAAGGCCTGCAGCCTTCTCCCCACGGTCTGCTGGACGATCTCCAGACCCTCCGCGTCCAGTTCCTTCGTGAGAAGCAGGATGGCATTCAGCACGTTGTTCTGTCGGGACGAGACACACACTGCTTTATACAAACACGTTAGCGCCAGCCCCGAGAACGGGGTACTTGATCTTCCAAGAGCTGCTCCTTCTAGGAACACCACCACCACTGCTGCCAGCACTTTGCAACAGGCACCTGCACCTACGGGGACAAACCAACCCCCCCTGAAGCCGAGAGGGGCAGAGGCTGCCTGGGAGGAGGCTGACAGGAACGCAGGACAGACTCGTCCACCCAGTCCTGCACCAGCTGCCCACATGGCTCTGCCTCCTGGGCACCCTCCAAGCTGGCTCCGGGAAGGAAAAGCACGTTCAGCTGAGCAGTCGCCCTCCCTCTCCAGTGTGAATGTGTGTAGAGTGGGAAAGGATGCGTCCCCACTGCTCTGAGGCAGAGAATCCCAACGGCAGCAGCTGGAGGGAACCTTTGAAGGTCCCCAGCCCAACCTCCAACCAACGCGGGACCGCTGCCAGCACCGCGCAGCAGCTCTGTCAACCCACGTCTTGAAAACCTCCAGAGGGAGATTCCACAGCCTCCCCACGTACCTTGTAGGGAAAATGTTTTTCCTAACGTCCAACCTGAACATCCCCAGCTGCAATCTGTGGCCGAGTCCCCTTGTTTAATGTTTTCTTTCCCAGAAAAAAAAAAAAAAAAAGGAAAAAAAAGAGGAAAAAGGCCAAGGCCTGCAGTACGCATGGTACTGCAAAGGAAGCTTAAAGCATGAATGAATGAAACTGCGGGCAACAACCAGTGGAACGAGGCAGAACATGGTCCAGATCTGGCTCTGGCCTTCCCGTGCCAATTGAAGCGATGGCACCGAGCCCAGCACGCAGCAATTCCCGGCTGGGCAGCCAAGATCCACGAGGTTCATCTGGGGCTAAACCACTGAGAGGGCTGAGGATCCACCTAAGCACTGGATTCGGCAGCCTCCTGTCCCCCAGCTGCCCAATTTGTGCATGCTTTTAGCACAGCCCCAACGTAAGGACACGTGTGCTTATGTGCAGACAGATGGAGAGTACAAACCCCGCCAGGCTTCCTCCGCATTCGGTGGAAAAAAAAACAAACAAAAACACTGCGTGGCGTCTTAAGGATGAAAAGCACTTGGGTCTTTAAAGATACTCACTCTCTTCTTTCGGCTGCAGTCCGTCGCTCGAGGTGAAAAGGAGGAAAATTTGTCCCTGGGAACAGGCTTCATACCGAGCTGCTCTCGAATTTTGCTGAAGAAAAAGGGAGGAAGAGCAAACGTTACCAGGAGCAGATGGCAAAACCTGACTCTGCCAGGCCGGTTCCCTGCAATCACGGGCAGCCACGCAGGGAGTATCCAGCCGAAGGACTCAGAGCACGTCTATCCACACACCGCCACTGCCTGCAGAACGCAGCACCCCGAGCAAAACTCCCCCCTGGAGTACGAGCCTCATGGTCAGAGGATGAGAACGGGCGTGCTGCCACCAGGAAGCTGCTCCCTCCTCATGCCTGAGGCTGGCAGGGACTGACCACATCGACACGTGCCACGGGCAGACGTGCGCCAGAGCACGCTGCAGAGGAGCTGAGCAGGACCGGACAGGAGCTCACCTACCAGCGAGGATCCCCGCGGCCGATAGCAAGCAGCCAGCTACAGAAGAGCCGGTTCTGCAGATGGAGAACCAGAGCCACAAGCGCCACTACCCCAGCACGGCTCCACCACGCTGACTGGAACAACAGGAACCCGCGCCAGCTGCCGGCCTGGCCGCAGAGTTATCGGGCTCTGCTGGCAGAGTCCTTTCACCCCACCCCGGAGCTCAGCCCGGGAGGCCCAGCAGCTCACTTTGTCTCCTCCAGGCCGAAGTTCAGCAGCTCGCTCTCGGTCTCCGTTGTGGATTCAGCAGCACTGGGCTCAGCGGACTCGGGGCAGCCGTTCCCCACGCTCCTCCTGGCCGGCGGGGCTGTGATCTCCTCCCCGTCAAGCAGGGCCTGGGACAGTTCTTCCTCTGTCACGGCTGCAAAAAAAAACAAAACAACAGCCTAGAGCCTGCTGCAACGAGCTCCAGCAGCCCAGGAAGACGGCAGCCGTGAGCAGGAATGTGCTGCTGCTGCAGAGCTGCGCCACGGGGGCTTCACCCAACAACTCTCCTTTGTACTAGCCTTTTGCTTTCAGCCTCCTCCTGCAGGAAAACCCACACAGGAGAACACTGGCGGCTGTCAGCAACCTCCCAAAAGGAGGAAGGTATCAGGGAGGGATGCAAAAGATGCTTCGCAGGCTCCAAAAGCCACCAAATTACTGCTAGCAGGCGGAAAAGCTCTTTTTCTGTAACCGCAGATCCAATTACAGAACCCATCTTTGGCCAGAGCAAAGGAGAGAGCTCCGGAAAAACCACTAATTAGCAGCGCAGTCTGGGCTATAATGAGCCTCTTGCAGTCCCACGAGTGCTAACTCCAGGGCTGCAGGGCACAGAAGGGAGAAAACAGCTCCGGAGCGATGGCTCCTGGAGAGCCTCCGCCTGGCTGAGCCTCGCCAGCACGGAAGGGCCAAAGGACAGGCAGCACGAGGAAGCAGCACGAGGAAGCAGCACGAGGAAGCAGCACGAGGAAGCAGCACGAGGAAGCAGCACGAGGAAGCAGCACGTCCCTGCTCTCCAGCTTTGCTCCCCTGCCAACACCCACCTTGGTTATCGAGCTTCTGCAGGCCGGGGAGGTTGCGCAGCACCGTCATCCTGTAGCGGTGGGGGTCCGGCCCGCAGCAGGGGTTTTCAGCCAGCCACAGCACCCTCAGGCGGGGCAGGTTTTTGAGGTAGAAGAGCTCGTTGAGGCTCCCGATGTTGTTCTTCCTCAGGTAGAGCTCGCTCAGGTTCTGGCACTGGTTGAGGGGCTCGAGGTCCGAGATGCCGTTCACGCTGCAGGGAGAGCAGGGGGTGAGCGGGCAGGGAGCCCACCCGCCCCGGGGAGCCCACCCGCCCTCACCACACAGCAGCTTTTCACCCCCTTTTCCTGCACCAGCTTCTCTGAGAAGCCTCCCAGAGAAGCAAGGGCAGCGCTAAGGAGCTTCACAGGGAGCAGAAAGGCAGCATTTCGTCTCGGTAACCAGAGGAAAGAATTAAAACAGCAGGCACTGCTCTCTGCTCAGTGACAGCTTTTGGTTCCCCCAGGTACCCGTCACACCAACACCCTTTGCTCCAGCAGCTGCTCAGGCCAGGAGAACCCACTGAAGGTTCCCAAGCCAAAAAATGTAAATTTGAAGACAGCGGAGGTTCTGCATGACCCCCAGGACAGATGAAGGACGGGAGAAATGCGCTTTGTGAGATCCCAGAGGCATTTCAACCAGCCTTCTGCAAGCTGGCCCCACACGGAGGCCCTGAAAATCCCATCTAAACCCTGCAGTATGACTTGGGGAGCGAAATTCCTGAGACATTTGAACCGCCCTTGAAACAGGGACTGTTTTCTCAGGTAGCAAGGAGAGCCCGGCAGCTCGGGGACGCAGTCCCAGAGGCAATAAGGAACCAAAGGCCAGGACGCGGCCCCACGAGGCACGTGAGCTCCTCCGCCCTCCCCAAGGCCGGCGATTTGGCATTCACCTGAAGGAGATCACCTCGACGTTGGGCAAATCCCGGCATATCGAGATCTGGGCAGGAAGAGAGAGAAGCAATAAGAGGCACTCCCAGGGAGAAGTAAACACACACGCAGCGATTTGAACTGCACCCAAGCGAGATAAAAGCAGGAGAAGGAATTCAGGTCTGCTTCAATCCGACCCAGGCACCGCCAGAGGGATTTGGTGCCGGAGCCAGCGCGGATCCAGCAGCTCCTCCACCCTCTGCCCCACCAGCACCCCGCTGCTCTCCGTGCTGGCTCCAGGACGGCTCCGTCCCTCTTACCGGGGCAGCCCTTTCCTACAGACAGGGTTTGTGTGCGTGCAGGCTGCTGTCTGCTATGCGGGCACAGGCGGGGGCTCGCTGGGGCGGGCGGGTGCCAGCCCCGAAGGATTTTGGCCAGCAGCGAGGTACTTACATCGGTGAGGTGGCTGCCCCTGTGGGAGGAGAGGGGTGTCACGGGAGGGCTGGGTGTCACCGCACCGCCCCGCCATCAGCCCTCTGCCCACCATCCCCTCACCTGGGGGACAGCCCCGAGCCTGCCCCATGCCCGACCATGTCCCATCTGGGACCCTGAGGGGTGTGTGTCACCCACCAGCCTGGTCTGTCCCCACCCACTGCCTGTCCCCAGCCCAGGCCTGACCGCAGCCCTGCCCGTCCCCATCCCCATCCCCTGCCCCGTCCCCATCCCCATCCCCTGCCCAGTTTCCATCCCCATCCCCTGCCCAGTTTCCATCCCCATCCCTATCCCTATCCCTGTCCCCATCCCCTGTCCCCGTCCCCATCCCCTGTCCCTGTCCCCACCCCACCCCACCCACTACCCTGTCCCCATCCCCTGCCCTGTCCTCAGCCCTGCCCGGCCCATCCCTGCCTGTCCCTGTCCCCATCCCCTATCTCCATCCCCTGTCCCCAACCCCAGTCTCCACCCCCATCCCCACCCCCTGCCTGTTCCCATCCCCATCCCTGTCTCCACCCCCATCTCCTGCCGTGTCCCCAAGCCCTGTCCCCATCCCCTGCCCATCCCCATCTGTCCCCATCCCCGTCCCCGTCCCCGTCCCCGTCCCCCCCCCACCAGCAGTTCAGCCGCCGGACCCCATCGAGCGCGGCGGCCTTGGCGCGGGCCAGCACGGCCCCGCGGGTCAGCCTCATGGCCGCGCCGCGCCGCGTCACGGGGGCGGGGCCACGCGGCTAGGGGGCGGGGCTTCTGCACCAGGGGGCGGGGCTTCTGCACCCAGGGGGCGGGGCTTCCACACCCCGGGATGGGGCTTTCACACAAAGGGGCGGGGCTTGTGCTCCCAGGGGGCGGGGCTTGTACATTAGGGGGCGGGGCTTCTACCACCGGGGGCGGGGCTGCCGGCAGCAAGGAGGGGAATGAAACGGCAGGGCCCGGGGGAGAGGGAGAAGGGGAAAAAACAGAGAAAGCCCCAAAAAGATGTCAGGGGCATTGGTGGCAGTGCTATGGTCACGTGTAAGGCTCGGGGTTTTGAAACGACGACCCAAGTGGTGAATCTGGGAGTTTTGTAAGTTATATTTTAAAACTGGTGTGGAGAAAGGCTTTTTTCAACAGATAATAAAGGAAGGAAAAAGTGGAATTTGCCTTAATTCCTGATTTCAGGTGTGTTTGAGTGTGTAATAATACATCCACCAGCACAGCTTCTTTTCAGGAATGATAGAATGAAAGCTACTTGGTGCATCTCATGTGTTTTTATCTCTATTTTTTCACTTCCTGATTACCAAATTAGAGAATTACTTGCTAATGAAATTTGTACGCGCTGGCACAACACAAGAGAGCAATAGGCCTTGTCAGACATGTCCAAAATGTGCCATTTCAGACCTCTGAGCCAGAAGGATGGCCTGCCTGTGGCTGAGCAGCTGTGCATAGCTAACAGATAACCATGAGCAGCTGGAGTAGAGGAAAAATCCACTCCCACGAATAATGCAAGAGGAGGAAAAATAATTATTTTGACACGTAGATCTTTGTGATGTGGTGATGCTCATTCAGGGGTTGATAATAACTTTGGCACTAACTAAGTGAGCAATAAGCAGTAATAACTAAGTGAAATATGACTGATATTCCCAACCTACCACTATTTAAAGCAAAATTTGATGTGGGGAGTCAAATCTGACTTATACAGATACACCTAGAGGGGTAAATTTGACACAGGGAGTAGGCTTTAGGCATTTATTTCCCATGGATGTCACCAGCTCAATCTCTTTCCTTTTTACTGAGGCAGCAAAATGTTTGAAATCCAAGTGAGGTGGAAATATTCCCCATATACTGATTTTTTCTCAGATAGCGTCCCCGGGAAGACGCATCAGAGACTGCACACATTCAAGTCCCACGTCAACGACATGCAGATTCCCCCTCGAATTCAGATGCTTTCAGCCAAAACCCTCCGCTGCGCATTTTGGGTGAGTATTACGGTTTCTAAACACAGCCCAGAATTTCTAGGTCATGCTCCTGAATGCTAAGCGGCTATGACAGCTCATGTCAGATGTTTCCCAGTACAGGATGTTCCTTCTTCCCTTTGTTACAAGCAGCACAGAGAGAAAACTGATAATTTTGGTGAGCTTTTCAGTGATTCAGTAAACTTCGGGGGTGCTTTCTGTGACCACAGCCCTCCAGGCCTGCTCACGTACAGCACTGGCTGTGCCGCAAGGCCAGACGACTGCAACGTATTGTGATAAAACCGTTAAGAAGCAGCGTTAAAAAAAAGCTCTGTGGTATCTTTAAACCAGTGAAAGCTGAGGAAATATCGCTCATCTTCCTCTTTAGAAGTTGATATATTCATCTTCACGTTCTGGGGCTGCGAGGGAGAGGGAAGGCAGCTGAGCAGCCTGCAGCTTGTCTCTTCTCATGAGTGTCAAAGGCAATAAAAAGGGAGCTGGGCCAAAAAACGAAAAACGGAGCTGAACAGCCCCTGGGCGCTTCAGGAGCCATCACCCGGACATCTGCAGAGCCAGAGCTGCTCAACACCCAGCAGAGCTCACTGCTGGCCAAATCGCTGCCTTCGCTTTGCTGCCTAAGATTTTACTGCTGGGGCCCCCAGCTGCCACCTTTTAAATTTGTGTGGTGAATACCCAGAGGAAAAAAATAAAAAATTTGAAAGATACCAGGCCGTCCAGCTTTCTGCCTTGCTGCCTGTTTAATGGCAGGCCGCGCGCACAGCATCACCCCTACTCTCACTACACAGAGAACACATTTAAGTGAAAAAAAGAAATTGATGTTTTCGTGCCAGGTGGAAGCAGTAGCAGAGGGGGATCTCGGCCTTCAGGGGAGGTGTGTGGAGCTACTGGTGCCGTGGTAGGTGCCAACTGGGACCGACCCCCTTGTTCTAAACACCTCCACCACCACACAGACCCTCTGCTTCCAACAGCACTTGGTAAGTCAGTGCAGTGTGGGCAGCGTTTTAAGCAGTGTCAGTTCCCTCAGTTGCCCGATTTTGGGCTCCCTGTTTGATAAACACGCAGCCAGAGCCGCGTTGCCCCTGTGGGGATGGATGGCGGTGCTTTACAACCTCTGAGGGGGGACGAGGGTTGTGTCTCCCCGCAGATGCACCACGCAGGGGGTTTATGACGGATTTTGTGAAGGGATTTAGGAAGAAACGACTGAAGGGCTGCGCAAAGGAACTGTGCTGATGCTGTGCTGCCCTCGCGTGGGTCTTTCAGGAACATCCCAATCCCCCTAAACGAGCGCTGTTCAGCACCTCCTCCACAAAACCCAATGAGGCGATCACGGCCATTTTTTAACCCTTCCCGGAATAAGAACTCCGCCTGGGGAGGCGGCTTGGCTTTAAAGGCAGCGGGGGACCCCTGAGGGGGCTGGGAGGGGACACACGGGGGGGGGCGCGGGCGGGAAGGGGGGGGGGGGGCACCTCGCCTCAGGGCGGGCATGGAGGGGGCGGGGCTTATTGCGGGGCGGGAACGGAGGGGGCGGGGCTAACTGAAAGTGGGCGGGGCTTAACTTAGAGGGGGCGGGGCTTATCTTAGAGGGGGCGTGGCTTCCCCTCAGCGCGGCCGCCGGGGTGGGCGGGGCGTGGCGAGCGCGCGCGCGTCGCACGTCACTTCCTCTGCGGAGAGCGCTGGCGCCGGGGACGGTCGGGTCGGGTGGTGTCGGCGCAGCGGCGGCGTTGGCGGCGGCGGTGGGGAGCGGCGCGGCGGGACCATGAGCGACAGCGGCGAGCAGAACTACGGCGAGCGGGTAATGCACGGAGCCGCCCCGCGCCGCCCCGAGGGCAGCACCATCCCCCCCCCGAGCCCCGCTCACAGCGCTCCGAGCCGCCTGGGCTGGGCGGGGAGGGCCTCAGCTGGGGGCCGGGGCCCGGCTGGGCCCGGCGGGGGGAAGATGGCGGCCGGTGAGGGGAGGGGGGGGGGAGGGGAAGGAGGGGGGGGGGCGCGCGGCGGGGCCGCCCGGCGCCATCTTGGGCTGGTGACCGGGCGCGCCGAGAGGGACAAAATGGCCGAGGGCGGGCGGGCCCCGCCGCGCCGCCTCTACCCCGCCGCCAGCGTGGCGGGGACGGGCTGGGGAGCGCGGAGCCGGAGGGATCCTGCGGGATCCTCGCCCTCCAGCCGGCTCCCTGCGGCGCTGCCCCCCCCCCCCCCACACACACACAGCCTGCTCGCCACCCTCCCGGCGCAGTCACAGCCCCGCGGCCCGGTGTCCGGGGCTCTCCTCACACGCAGGCGGCGCTGGGTGTGCAGCCTGCTCGGTGTGGCCTCGGGGAGCTGCCGGGCTGCTAATGCCGCAGGCGTGCTGAGCTTCACGTTGGTAGCCAAATCCGCCAAACCCATAGCTCTTCCTTCTTTAGGGAATTGGGCTCTGAATATTTTTATTTTATTTTTTTCCTACCACAACACACAAGTGCACTGCAGGGGTCGTTCCTGGGTTTTGTCCTTCTCGGCATCAGACTGTAGCTTTTTAGCTCGTCGCAGCATCAGAGGGAGGTGTGGAGGTGGCAGGAAGTTGGGAATCTGAACCTTGGCTAGGGCACGCAAAAATATTAAGTGCTGACTTACTAAAATATCAAATAACAATCCTAAGAGAAATCGCTATGCCTTGTAGTGTTGTTCTTCGGGGAACGTGGCACTTCTTATTCAGATTCACTCTGCTAGGCCTCAGGATGGGAGCGGTACTGCTTTGGGGAAGTTAGGCTAGAAAAATTTGGTCTCCTGGAAACTGAACTTGCTAGGTGGAATTGAACACCGAAAGGCTGCCATTGAAGGATTACGGACCTGTTCTGCCCCAGTCAATCCCATTTGCACTGATACCGCTTCTAAGAGCAATGTGAAGATCTGTTTTCAGTGCAGGGAGCATTCCTGCTCGCGTGCTCAAGATGGATTCCTGCATGTTAATTAAAAAAGTTGATCTAATTTATGTTGTGTGAGTCAGGCAGAAAACCTGCTTAAAATGCTAGCCTAACTTTGGTAAAACTTCTCATGCTAACCCGCATTGTATTTGCAATTAGGATGAATGCAAATGTTAAAACCCTTATTGTAAAGTCTTGTAGAAACATTTTGTATGGGATAATAGGACAGCAGTTGTCCCATACTCTTCTCTATTTTTATCTTCTGTGAATTTTATTTTTTTTAAATCATGGGTGGACAATTTTCATCATGAACAAGGCTTAAAATAAGCTGCATCTGCTTGTTTAGAAGAACGTTATTTCTCTGTAACTGAACTTTTGTGATTCATAAATAGGTAAGTTGTATACAGCATACTTGTGTTGGTAGAACTACAAGGTAGGACCATTTAGCTACAAGCCTTCTATTTCAGACCAATTGGGAGTGGCTTTTTGAATATTATTACCAGTGTTGTACATGCTTATTTTTGCCTAGTTAAGGCTTATATTTTACTGAGTCAATGCCTTTCTACTTCAAGCTGGAAGCACTAAAGTCTGCTCTTTGCAGAGTAGGAACGCTGCTTGGGTAAATAATCTAGGATATGACTTTACAACTGTCTGTTAAGCTGTTCCAGGTCCGTGCTGCCAACAAGAATTGTGCTCCTGAAAGTGTGTTCCTGCTTTCTCCCTCGTACTGCTGTTTGTGTAGTCAGTCAGATCTGGGAACTGAATCAGCTGAATTTTTTTCTGATTCCATTTCCAGCTGCGTTGGTTTGCAGACTTGACTTGATGATGTAGCCACAAGTCCTAATGTCAGCATTACAGGGACGAAGAAGAAATACCAGGTGCCATCCCAAATAATGGGATGTCCCGTTTTGGAGGCAACTTAACCTTAAACTGACTTTATGGCATAGGTTAAAAAAAAAATCCCTGTCAAACGATTTTTCAACTTATGAATCATGGTGAGATAAAACTAGAAACTTTTTTAAAATGAAGAAACCATAAATTTCCAATGCTGCCAATACTTCAGATAATGGATTTTTGACAGTGCACTGAAGGAAAAGGCCACTTTTTAAAGACAATTTTGTTTTCATTCATCACTATTGTGCTCACTGAGATGTGTGTAATTCAGGCATGGAAAGGTTGGAAAGAAGGGTGGCTGAAGTCTTTTTTCGAGTATTTGCAAGCTGCAGCTAGCCAGTCTCATCCTGGGAATGCGTGAATAGTAACAGTTGTTACTTGGTATCTGCCTCATCAGAAAGTATTTAATACAGTATTATTTTACTTTTTTTTGGTCAGAAGCACTTTAATGTTACAAGTGCTCATTTTGTAGATCTACTTCAAGTACTTGGTCAGTGTTTTTGGAAGTACAGCCTCTAGTACTAAATTGTGGCCTAAAGAAGCAACGTGGGCAGGTTTAGAACAGCCTGATTGATAGCTTGGTGCCACCAAAGGGACAGGTCCTTCTCCCTGTGCCTCCTTCATGAGCTGACGCTGGGTCTCACCTCTTGGTGGCCGATTGAGCACCCTAAGCAGTCAGAAATCTGCTTGTTTTTCACAGAGGGGTTGTTCTGGCAGCTCAGCGTGCCCAGGCGCTCACCAGGTCAGTGTGGCAGGGAGCCGGGCTTGGCGCCGAGGGTCTGTTAGATCAGCTTTGTTTTTCAGAGCACCCTCCTGTCTTTTTTTGCTGGAGCTTGGAAACCGTTCACTAAATCAAAACATTTAGGCATTGCTTAGAGTTTTTTGGGGGCAGATAATAGTTACTGAATGGCACATCCCTGGATTTACCTTGCATTAGTACTGCTTCTTGTTTATAAATCGGCTCTAACAGGGGCCTCGGCAGAACGCTGCTGTGTTTCTTGTTCTGCGGGCTGCTGCCAAAAGGGCTTGCTCTGCTTTCCATCTGCGACACGGATCCCCAGCCCCCAGCAGCGACCTGGTGATCGCGTGCTTTGCAGCGAGAGGCAGAAGCTGTTATTTTTTTTGTTGGATCAGCTGCTAGATTCAGTACTAGCAAGGTTGAATGAGTGTCAAGTTAGCCCCCTTGCACATGGGATGAATCTGGAGTCACGTTAGGTAATGCACGATGGGGGGCTCTGCCTTTTGGAAGACAAGTGGGAATTGCTCAATCCCTATAAACTTAGCTTAAATCATAGTAATAATTGTGTTTGACTGTATTTTAAGTTGTGAAATAACTGAAATCTGTAACTTGCATTCCCATGAGGTTCAGTTGGATTGCAGAAGTACCCAAAAAAACTCAAATTCTTGGACCTCATTTACATACCTTACAGCTCCTCCTGCCTGTGGAAATTTTTATCTCCTGTCCCCAAAGTCATTCTGCTGTTGTGGCTTTCCATGCTTAGAGGTTACTGTAACCTGTCCTTACAAATGTGCTCAGAGGTATTAAAAACAGTCTGTAATGCTGCACGGAAGATATTTTAATATGTCTAAAGTACGGAAAGAATAATTTGGAAACCACAACCCTGGACTTCAGGGCTTCCCCCTGAATTCCAGTGAGGCCTGATGACTGGGAAGAGCTGCAGGTGAAGATCAAGGGGTCTGGTGGTTGTTAAAATCCTGCACTTCAAAAAGTCAAGCTTAGAAACACCGGCTGGCTATTTAACGGTGAGCACCGGCTTTGATCCGCTTCCAGAAGTGTTTGCATATAGGTGGGACAGAAGTTTTTCATCTCTCTTCTTCCACGTGTCATGACATGAAATTGTTTTGCCTTTTTTTAAAGCTTAAAATTCTCAAAGAGCAAAAAATAGAAAAGGAAATCACGGTATTCAGAACCAAAGCAAATCGTAACTGCTCTGCGCTTCAAGCCAAACGGGGGAGAGGTTTGTGTGAACCCTCAGCGGGCATCAGTCTTAGTGGGGTACACACCAAGTGCAGGGTTTGCAGGCTCCTGGTGTAACAAAATTTGGATAGGTGAGGTTTGCTTGGGGGCAGGGTGGGGAGGGTAGCAGCTTTGAAACTTCAGGAGCTGTTACCAGTCTCAGTAATATCCAGAAAAGATCAGGTACAGCCTTTTGAGGATGTAAGCCTGTAAAATGTGACAGAAGGTAAGGATTTTGGAGAAGGATGGTCCAGAAACAAAATGCGAAGGCTGAAAAACAGGAACATTTCGTAAAGTTTGAAGTTGGTAGAGGGAAAATAAGCCAGCTGTTTAATTTTGTTTTAACACACAGGTGTCTTCAGGTTTTTCCTAAACTCCTTCCTCCGATGCTAGGCATCCGGTTTCCCCACACGTGCTAACATAACATAGCAAAGATTATCCTTTTTTTAAAAAAAAAAAAAAAAACAAACTATCAGCGATATGAAGACTTCAGTCATTTGCTTATGTGAATACCTCTTCACTATATTTCCTCAAAGCTTATTGACTTCTAAAAGCTCTGAAAAAGGTCCGCAGTGCGCTCATGGGCAAGGTGCTCCCTGCTGCTTCCCTCCCGCAGCACCATGCGTTCCTCGTGTCCTTCCCAGCCTTAGAGCTGCTGTCTTTGGGCATCGCTCCTTCTGCCTAGCTTCAATCTGCCAAGAGTTACCTCTAGTGAATGGAAGTAGTTTTCCTCCAAAGAACAGCAGCTTAGTGCTGTTTTTTACCCGTTCTTCAAACCTTGCTTTGTCTAACTCTAAGAATGCTAAAGGCTTCTTGTGGCTAACGTCATGCATTTGCTCAGAACTCAGCTCCAGGGGTTTATTTTTTTTCTTTTGAAGGTAGTAATGGATTTAGGGTAAACTTGTTATTTGTAACTTAGTTCTCGATGCTTGCACTGCCCTCTGCAGGGTCTGTAAGTGTGGTGGCTGTCGTTTAAAACACTTCTGTACACAGATTGATAAAGAATGCAGCCTTGCCGACTTTGCTTTATTTCTGTTGCTCTCGGTATTAATTCAAAATCTGCTTCATCCTGCAAGTTCCTCCACCCCAACTGGTACCAGTGTGGTAGGCAACTGCCAATAGCTAAACGGGATCGTATGTCACATGGAAGTGGTTTAAGCACAATTAAATATCGGTTTAGCTAATGAATTTCTGAATGCTTAGTCTGAAATGCCTATAAAGTTGAGTGTTCGGATTTAAGAGATGTTACAGAGATTAAAAACAAGTGGTTTGGAAGAAATAATGGTAGTCTGACATTGTTAGTCAAGCTCCTGCTTGGACTTGTCACAAAATTTGGAATTGTTCCAAATAGATTTTTGCCGCTGAATTTTAAATTTCCTCTGAAATAATACCTCCTAGGGTGTTCACGCCAAGCGTCTAAGCCACGTGACTGAAGTTGAGCATTATACTGCTTCGCAAAAATAAAAGCTGAGAGCGCTGACTAGGTTAGGTCACCACCAGAATCAGTGGCAAGCACATAGCAGAGCAGAGGGGCTGCTGTTCCAGCGCAGCGTGCGAGCGCTTTGCACAGAAGTCTGGTTTCGCTCAGGAAAGCTCTCCCTTGGAAGCTCGAGCCCTGCGCCTGTAACCAGCCTTGCACGGGCAGCGTAGCCGTGAGCGTGCTCATCACAGCGGGCTGCCAGCCTGGAAGGCTGCCCCCGGCATAACACCGAGTGAAGTCGCGGGAAGACCGAGCGCGCTGTGCTTCCTGCGTTCCAAATCCTGGCAGCTCGAGGCGTCTCTGGCCGCAGCAGGGACTTAGCTTGGCTTACGGCACTTCTTGTTGATTTTGTCTAAGTGTGTGGCTGGCAAAGTATTTGAGTTTCCGAATGCTAGAATCGATCAGTAGACCTTCAGTTGATCTGTTGTGCACTTGCTGTTAAATGTAGGCATAAATAGCAAATCCAGTTGCTTAGTGCTTAAAGTTAAACTGAATTGACTGAACCTGTTTATAAAATAGTAGGGAATTCGGTAGATTCAATTCTTGAACTGCATATATAGTAAAAGTCCGCAGAACATTTTTTTTTTCTAGTTTCAGTTTTGGCACTAGATTTTATCCTGGAGTTTTTAAATATTCTTCATCCTGTTCTTTTTCTATTAAGGTTAATGTTGAAGAAGGAAAATGCGGAAGTCGCCATTTGACAAGTTTTATAAATGAGAATTATTTGAAGCTCAGGAATAAGTGAAGCTGAAATTTGAAAAAAAAGAAAGTGAATGCATGCTAATTATCAGACCAGAAGTCCCACTTGGTAGAATATTGAGCAATTTGTGTGAAGTGGGGAAGATGAAAGAAGTCAGAATTTGAAACGGAAGAATGAAGAAAAGGAATAAAAATGAAGTTAAGATAAGAAGTAATCTGGAATCTGAAAGCACTACGCTAAGTAATTACTAGTCTGTTTATGTGTCCCTGTATATTTTGCTAAACATGCATGCATTATCTGTTTAATAGCAAAAGTATATGCAGGGTAAAGAAGTGTCTACCAGGGAAAAACTTCTTAAAAATCTAGGCAGTTCTAATGCCAACTGCCCGGACACATAGATATGAATTTTTACCATTTATTTCACTGGAGCTTGTTTACAGACCTTAGGTCAACCAGAACTTGTATACAAATTAGGCTTTCAATATCTGCGTGCAGGAATCCCGTTCTGCTTCCAGAAGCGGAAGTGCTCATGGGTCTGGCAAGTCGGGGAGGCACACCCCTGCAAGATCTCGATCTAAGGAGGATTCAAGGCGTTCCAGGTCAAAATCTAGATCCAGGTCTGAATCCAGGTGAGTTTACTTTTTACCTCTTCCTCCTCTTGCAAGTCAGTTGTCTTTGGATTATTATGTCAGAGATGAACTGAAGTCCTCTGTAGCCCAGTTCTGTTTGCAGAGGTACCTGGTGATCTGTGCACGCCGAATGCAAAGGGGCATGTGTGGTTTCTGGATTTGAAAAGCTAAACTATTGAGCTAGATCTTTGCAGCTTTTTCTGAGAGGTATTCTGCTACGAAGGCTTGTATCTCTGCAGAAGTAGTGTGTAGGTGCCCTGCCTTTTAAGTTTATCTTGAAAAAGAAAAAAAAAAAGGCTAGCTTCTGAGCGGAAAGCGCTAGGGGCTCTAGATCCTAGTTTTTCTGTGTGTTAAAATAAATCAGTATATCAGCATATTTTACACTTCAGGTCACCTTAAAGTGTTTTTTTCACTGGAAGCAATGATGCTTCCAGAGTAGTTCATGGTATATTCCACGAGAAAGACGCAGATAAGTATAATAAATGTGAATGTCAACTGATATGTCTTACCTTTAAATATGTGTTAATTCAACTTGAAAACTAACAAGCTGAAAAACTTGAGGCAGCTTCCTAAGTGCTCAGAAAAGTTGTAGAGAAAGTAGCTTAATTACTGTCATTGTTCCACAAGTGGATGCTATGAAAATGCCTTTCGGGCTGTATCACCAATCCTTACCTGTTAAACAGGCTGTACGCAGTGACAGGATTTCTCTTGAAACTGCTAACAGGCTTCTAACCGAGACGTAAAATGTGCCGGGAGCCTAAAAATAAGATGATAAACGTCACTGCTAGCCACTTAGCGTTGGACTTAACAGGGGTGTTGTGTAAGGGGTACGTATTTAAAAAGAAATGAATGGAGAGGCAACGAAGCCTGTAAATGGCTGAATGACGTTATTTTTTCTGAAGAGTCTAGATAATGCAGTGCTGACTACGGAAATAAATGTGTAGGTGATACCTTTAGTCATTCGTAAGTGTTCAGAGAAGAAAAACAACCAAAAAAAGCTCGGGTTTCAGTGGTGGGGTTTCCAGCTGAGCTGCTCACAATACATTTTTGTGTATGAGCACTGAATTAGGCTTACCAAAGCCTGGGGGTAAGGGTGTGGGAAGGATGACATCTCTGGAAGACATCATGCAGTCACCCATGATAGAAAACAGTATTGAATGCTGTGTTTATCCCTGCTTGCAAGATCAAAATGATCAGTTTGAAAGGCTTTTGTGAGAAGGTAAACACTTTAGAATTTTGACAGCAGAGAAATGGGTTTGTTTTTTCTGTGTATTTCAGGCACAGTCACAAGTGTCAGATTATGCACTTGAGAATCCCTGCAGTGGGAGAACAAATGTCAGGTTAAATGAAGAGATGCTTGGAACTGCTAGCATCAGTAGACTCCTAGGACAGCCTAGGAAAGGTCTGGTCCAAACCCGTGTTCAAGACAGATTCATCTGGGGGTTCAGGTGGTGTTCCCAGGGCTTTATCTAGTTGAGTTTTTAAAAGCTTTGAAGGTGGAGACCACACATGTTCCTTGGCCAGCCTTTTGCCTTTTAATGTGGCCAGCAAGTCAGGACAATCCAGCATGCCCTTCTGCACCCCAATCATAACCCCTTGGGCTTCCATGGTCTTTCCAGCACTCTGCTTCCCACTTGCCGAATAACCACAGTACTACCTAGGAGTGCAATCACACACAGACTGCAGTCTGAAGTGACCAGGCAAATCACTTGCTCTTGCAAGGACTCCTTTAAATAGTACCCGGGCATCTGGCACTTTGCTTTTCGATGAACAGCAGTAGATGCTTATGTCTACGATGGCTTCCTGAGCATTTAACAGCTGTCTGCAAATTCCTGCAGCTGGAAATACTGAAAGTATGTTGCAGAGTTAATTGATTCGTTAGCAGATTTGAGTGGAATTGTGTCAAGGCATGTGTTTCGAACCAATATACTTGATTCTATTTTCAGTGCCATCACTCATCTGGATGTGATCACGAGCAGGTCACCCAACTGGCTCTCACCAGAGATAACATTGTGAGATCTTTCATATTTCGTGGTAGCTTCCATCGCAAATATATTTCTGAGTCACCAGCTTCATAAATTAAACTTTGATTGACGATCAAATCTGTGTCGTGGCGTATTTATCAGTTGGGGTGTGGACATACTTGATTAAAAAGTCCAAAGCTGTTCTTATTGAAGTTTTCATCCACAATTTAGTGGAAACCCTGTACAAGCTTGTTCTGTGTGTTCATAAAGTCTAAACAATTCTTTGCACCTAAGGCAGCAATATAAGCAGTTCCTATTTAACATAAGCCTTGCTCTCAGTGTTTTGTGTAGTTTAGGAGGGTCCAGCTTTTGTTTACTGTAATGGATGCATACTGTAACCTGGAACATCGGTTCTGTGTTTGTCTTCAGGTTTTCTTTATCAAAGGCTGAAATGTGGCTTTGTGCATGTGTAGAGCTTCACTTACGTTCTTACTTCATTGTCTTTCTGTCTCAGGGAAGTTTTCTGTTTTTTTCCTTTTTTTTTTTTTTAACTTTGTTCCCCCAAATCACTTGTTCTTTCTACATACATAAGTGTTGTAAGGGGTCCAGCTGAAGTCATTTCTCTGGGACATGCATATATGCTTCAGGTCGAGGAAGACAAAACTAGCTGGCTCGCTTCTGAAGAAATCAAAGGCATTTTTTTGAGGCCTGTAATGTACAGAGTGTACGTCCCGCAGTTTGGCTGTGTGGTGACACTTACCTGGTGACAAAGCCTGACAGTGGAAGAAGCTGTTAAATGCTCAGGAGAGTAAAAACTGGTTCACGTTGAGAGCAGCGTTCATGCTGGTGTAGTGGTTGGCTTACTGTGAAACACGATTCTGCAGCAGTGGCTTCTGGTCTCAGTCAGCTTCCACAAACAGGGGCAAGGCAATTAAGGTATAAAGAAGAGTATGTAAATTAATATTTTATGACTAAGAGCCTTTGAATATTAAACTGTTTAGTGTACTTCTAAGCCTTGCAGCAGCTTTCTTTGTGCTTGCCTGACATGCAGATTAGTGACTGCAAACAGCAGACCACGCTCGGGCATAATATTCCAGTGTAAATGCCTGCCCAGCTTTTCAGCAAAGACTGCCCGTGCTGGGAGAGCTGAGGGAAGTAGAAGAAAATGCAGTGTTTGTGGCCTCGTCTCCACAGACCTGGTGCTGTCACTTCCAAACGCTTCCAAAGAGAAGTGGGCCAAAATTAGGGAGCAGTTGCACCTTTGCCTAAATACATTTGAAGGGTGAATATATAAACATTTATGAACAGCTGATGTTAAATAACTATTGAAATACCATAAGGTAAATAAACATTCTACCACTTAATTTCTTCAGCCCTCTTATGCGCTGTTTCAGATGTGTTTAGCAGATTGCTGTGCTTGTAAATATGCACTCACAAAAATATATTTGCTTTTCCATGTCACTGAAGGCAGTGTTATTCTGGAATAAGTAGAAGTGTGCACCTCTGCAATTGTGCATGTTCGATGTGAAGCCGTATTTACTGTTTACTCCTGTTCCATTTTTCTGTTAAGTCTTCCAGAGAGAACTCTCTCAGCTATTTTAATTTTACTTAGACGCTACTGTAAATGCTGTGGATATTCAAAGCATGTACTGTTTCAAACCAAGATATCCTTGTTAGACAGTTACAAGCTGCTGAGGAGTTAAAAGCTAATTGAAGTGGATGTTGAGGTTACTGTTTTGCAGTAGATATGCTCTAGAGCATCTACTGTAGTCTTAATTGTAAAGATTGAGTGGTCAGGCTTTGAGATTAGTGACTAAATTGATTACATCTTAATTGTGTAGTGCCTACCCCAGGTTCTGAGAAAATGGCTGTTTAGACTTTGTGAGTAGCTGTTATTTTTGAAGGGTCCAGGGAAAAAAACACTACTTTTTATTTTTTTTCCTCAGATCTAGATCAAGGAGGAGTTCCCGTAGACACTACACAAGGTCACGCTCTCGTTCCCGCTCTCACAGGAGATCCAGAAGTAGGTCATACAGTCGGGATTATCGGCGACGACACAGTCACAGCCATTCCCCCATGTCTACTCGCAGGCGCCACATTGGAAACAGGGTACGTACCCTGCAGAGGAGGGGAGGAGGTGTAAACAGGCTTGAGTACATCTTGAAGTCACTACATTCATTCCATAGGGTTTTCCACAAAATCATTCTGCTTCCTGCATGGATCTATTTAAAAGGTATTGGTGAGGTTAATTGTCATTTGTTTTTTTGGTAAACCTTGGATTTCCATAAGTTTGCCTAGGAACCAGTGCAGGCTAATATCAGGATATGTGCTGTAATAAACGAGCAGCTGTATGCAGTGAAGGGCAGTGGCAGAATTAGGAGGGAGGATCATTTGACTTTACTTGAGAAAGGCTGGAGAAGTAAAATATTTAGTTAAAAGCTGTCTTGACGTTCTCTTTATTAAGTGAGAGCATCCAGTCTGGCTTGATTTTAGCTGCTGAGAGTCTCAGTTGACAGAAAGCAATGTACTTCATGATAAAGTTAGGGGACAAGTGATAACTAAAACGAAGATGTGATCCAGGCCGTTCTCTGTATCCGTAGTCAGTAGTCACCCACTCTCTCTGGAGAGAAGACTCCAAGTACAGTAACTTTGTGTGTTCTCACTATAGTTGGTACAGGAAAAATGCAAAGTATTTCTGTGAAAGGGTGCTTGTGTATCTGTAGGTTTTATTGTAATAGAAGTGTATACTAGCAAACTAATCCAACCTCAATCGAAGCAGTGTGTTGTTGCTGATATTTTCAGGGACTCAAGTTTGTAAAATATACCACATGTTGCAAATGCGAGCATTTTTATTCTGATCTCTCTCTCTCTCTTTTAGGCAAATCCTGACCCAAACTGTTGTCTTGGTGTATTTGGGTTGAGTCTGTACACCACGGAACGAGATCTGAGAGAAGTTTTCTCCAAGTATGGTCCAATTGCTGATGTTTCCATTGTGTACGATCAGCAGTCGCGGCGTTCGAGAGGATTTGCATTTGTGTACTTTGAAAACGTTGAGGATGCTAAGGAAGTAGGTTGGGGTGTGGGCTGTATGGCATGTTTGCTGGGATGTATGTTCTGTCCCAGGTTGTAGCCTAGGAAAGCTTTCTGTTCGACCTTTAAAGTGGCATAGGAACCTTTTGCGCTAATCCCTTTGGCTAGGTGAAATGATCATAATGCAAGCTAATGTCACAGTATCTTATCTTCCCTGCCTTCTCAGGGCCTAAAAAAAAAACTTCGCACCTCATAATAAATGTCAGTGTCTTGGTTCAAAAGATATCTTCTGTGTACCAGAGGAAACGGTGAAAGGGCATGAATTCTGGTCCCAGTGCAGGCTGAGTTGTTGTATAAGTCACAAAAGCAATCTTCAGCCTAGCATGGTGCAACTGTGCCAACAAGAAAAAGAAAATAGAAACACATGTTCTCTTCAAATTATGAGATGGAAGTTCTTTCCGAGCTCCACGTGACCCTCTGTTTAGTATTACTGCTCGGAGTGCACCAGACTGATATTGCACAGTTCTCAAACGCTCAGGTGCCCTGTAGGAGCTTTAGCATGCATCCTGTTGACTTGTAGAGCTTCAGAAGGAAAGTGGGGAAGTATTTTTTTATGAAAATAAAAGGCCAGGCAAATATTTCTGGCATTCCTGGTCAAGTGACTGCCTGAAACCCTAAAGGACTGGGTGAATCGAAGTGGTGTCGATACCATATAATAGATTACCAAGTGTGCTCATAAGTGCTATGGAAATGACATGGGAAGGGGAATGCAATTCTATTCTTGGGCCTGCCTTGGATGGCACTGTGTCTGTGGACTGTGATCAGGTTTATCTTCTGCATGAGTTCTAATTCTTACCATCTGGGGTGTCTTTTTTTTTTTCCAAATTCAGCGTAAGACTTCCATGGTAGGTTTAAGCTTTGAATGTGGGCTGTGCTACTTGGCAGAAAAAGTGGTTTCAGGCTTTTTACTTCGTGTTTGCTTATGGCTCAAATACTACTATATTCAAGGATATGGTAGATTTTGAGAATGTCTTTGGGGGGGGGGGAAGAATTAAAAGAGCACCGATACATAGACTTAACGTCTAAGTATATTCTATGTTTAGTGTTCCATGTTGGAGTTGTTACAATTTCCCTACACAAGCACTTTTTTTCAAAGGCTCCTCTTAATCATGTTAGAAACAGTTAATGAAACAATTGGTAAATTATGTTCCTCTTAGGCATTTCACGCAATGTAAGTCACCTTTAAGTAATTACTGAGGCTTATATCCAGCTAGTTAGAATGTCTTAAGAGTTTATGTTCGGTATGTAAGTATGGGGCATATGTGAAATCTAGACTTGGGTCTTAGTTGAGCTCTTCTGAGGCCTTTCTAAATATTTCATGCAGTGGTTAGGAGCTTGTGTTGGTACTAAAGTTCATACCTACAGCTAATTGTATTTTTATCTCTGCTTAGGCAAAGGAACGTGCCAATGGAATGGAGCTGGATGGAAGAAGAATCCGGGTAGACTTCTCCATTACAAAAAGACCTCACACACCTACCCCTGGAATCTACATGGGAAGACCAACTTAGTAAGTTACCTCCTGATTTTTTTATCCTAAAAAAAAATAAGGGACAGGTTATATTGTGTCCTGTGTTTTAAAATAAATAAAACCCACAGAACCCCTCTTGTATATATTCCTTTGAGACCTGTTTCTGTGTGTTTTTCCTAGTTTATCAGGCTTTTACATTAATGTGCTATTCTGAAAGTTAGTGTCTACATGTAGTAGTTTGGTATGTGGGCACAAGAAGAACATACATCCTTGCTTCTGGTTTGCGTGCAGCGCAGTAAGTGGATGTTTCAGTACTGGGAGCTAAAATATGAAAATCGTTGATGCCTAATCATATTTTTAACAAGTCTCTTTAGGAAGAGCTGTGCTAACACTGGTGTGGCTGTTTGGCAAAGCCTCAGAAAACTAGAAACTCAGCTGATAAAAGAGGTTCTTCAGATTTATTTAAAAAGGAAAAACTCACATGGACTGCTATCAGTAGTAATATGTATCTTTCTACTCTTTAGTTATAAGGTGTTTAATTTATATAGCACTTGTCAGAGACTGATGCAGTGTCAGTCTGGATTGCAATAAGCAGAAACCTGTGTTCATTAGTTATGCCAAAACATCAGTTATCTAAACATATAAGTCTGCAGTAAGAATCTTTGTTAATTTCTAAACTATTTCAAGTTGTTTCTGATTAATGGATGTTCCCCTACGTGTTCTCAAATGCTAATGGCTTTGCAAGCTCTAGTTTTCAAGAGTACATCAACAAATACTATTGTGCAGCTTTGCAGTTTACCCTATCCGAAGTGTAAACATTTGACGAAGTTTCCAAGAATGTGAGTTGTTTTCCCAAGTGGTTTCCCAATTGTTTTCCCAAGACTCTCAGCGTATGGTATTGGTGGCTGTGTAGCTGATGTTGTATTGATGCTGTAAGCTTTTTTTTTTTTTTTAATAGAGAAGTTCTTCTAAAATAAGCTTTCTGAGAGTTAAAAGTGAATGAGGAGTTGCTACAGAATGGAATTCCTCTTGTGCCTGTGATATCCAAAGGTTAAGAGGTTTCAGACAAGGAAGAAAGTAGCAGTCTTAAATTTAAGCATTTTAAAAAGCAATCTTAGGTAGATCTGTCTCCATCTGCATAGGTGGGAAACACTCAGCCATCACTTAAACGGTGAGGACAGGAGGTAGTAATTTAAGCCAGTTAAAATGGTGTGTACTTGACTGGATGCACTGCGAACAGTGCTTTATATTTTATTAAATGTAATTTCTCTTCCATTACTTGTAGCGGCAGCTCTCGACGACGAGATTACTATGACAGAGGATATGATAGAGGATATGATGATCGTGACTATTACAGCAGATCATATAGGTGAGGCAATATTTGTAATTCTGGACTACTTTTTGAACTGTGCTTTCTCATCTATGTTTCTACCTTCAGAAGTATGCCAATATATTTTTAGGCTCATCTTAATTATGGTTTCTTCGTACAAAATCTTTACCAAGGAGGCTACTTGGTGCAAAATAGATTAGTGGGAGATACACTTCATGCTGTTTAGCAAGAGTTAATCCATAATGCTTTTTTCAATCATCAGTAAGTTCTGAAAAACAAAGTAACATTCTCTGTACTCTTTTTTTCAAAAATAATTCTTTGATTCCTCTATTACCATTAAAATGGTGGCAATATGGGTGCTCGTTAATATTCGAGTTTGTGTTACAACACCAAATTACTTTCTGAGTGTAGTAGACAAAAAGTAGGAAGTGGTCACCAGGATCCCCTGTTAACAGTGGACATTTCAAGCACTGCCAATAATGAGGAATCAGAAGTTGGAAAATGACCTGTTCTATACTGGATATTTTCATGAAAAAGTTTTGTTTTGTTTTTAGCATGCTCTTGTCAGGCTGTGTGTAGATGATCTACTTGAGGGACTTGCGTATCTTTCTTCTGTCTGCCTTCAGTCCAAACTTAAGTGTTCAACAGTAGCTAGCTTCACCAAAAGAGGTGTGAATGTTCAGGTGGCAACAGATTGTCAGAAGGTTAGGGAAGTTAGTACAGAATCTGTTGAAAATGCAGTTGGTACTTCATTGGTTTTGGAGACAGAGCTCACTTATCTTCAGCATTCTCCATTTTGACTGCCAAATGAGCTTGTCCCATGTGAAATTCCCAGAATTTGACTGGGATGCAATTAAGTCGGACAGCAAGATGACAATTCATTTTTTCTGTCTGTAATTGCCCAATGTTTAAGAGCGTCACTTTAAATGGTTGTGGAACCTTTGTTCAGTACGTGCAGCAGCACTGAGCTGTTTGGCTAGCTGTAACGCATCGGCACTGGGTGCGTTTGTGACCTGCCTGCTGCCAACAGCGCATTGGAGATGCGTGCGTTTGAATTGCGTTATCCTATTACACCTCAAAGATGATGAAAATGCTCAATTCTGTGATCCTCCTAGCATTCAGTATGCTCTTCTGTTCCTTCCTACATGTATAAGAAATATATTCTATATGCTTACATTGGTATTTGTGTGGTGATCCTCAGTCACTGAGGGCAGCTGTCTTTCTTACCCCTCCTTCTACTCTCAGACACTTACTTCTTACCTTTAGCCATTGCTTCTGTTTCTCACCTCCCTGCCTTGCATGTCTGATCTAAAGCAGGGGCCTTGCTTCTTCAGGTGTTTCAGCCCTGCTGGAGGCAGGGAGAGGTGCTCCACCTCCTTACAGTGAATGCGGGAGACACAAGTGTTCTGCTCACGGCTCTGGGAACACAGGGTATTTTCTGCCTCTATCCATTTCCCTACTGTGTCAGCAGCTTTGAGTGTTTTGGAGAACTGTAGCAGGATAAATCTTACTAAGCATACACCAAGACTTACTGGTTTTGCCTTGCCAGCTGTTGCATATAGGCTTTTGTGAAGTAGCTGTGACACAAAAGTGTATCTTTGACCAAACTTTGTTTATTTCGGGGCACTAGGTGCAAAAACTTCCCCAGGATAGTTACTGCTATAATGCCTAATTGCTTTGCTAGATTTCAATTCATTATTTTTAGGACATTGCGTGAAGCAGCTCCATAAAATGCTGGGGAACAGACAACATGTGTCTTAAAACATAGTCCTTGAAATCTGCTGTTTGTTGCTTGTGTGTTCTTGAAATGTAATTTGATCGAGGTTATGGTATGACAAAAGTCTTCCGCTACCAGGTGTTACCTTTTGTTATCCCTGATGGTGCATTGTGGCTCGGATCTTTGTAAAGCAGTATCAGAAGTTTGAATTACTTCACTTCTGGGTGTGTGCTAGTCAGCATAGTTGCAGAGACTGACAGTGAACAACTGATAGTGAGGAGGATGTGGATTAGGAGAGGAAAAGCGCGCTAATAAGAAGTGAAGTGAGAAGATGGGCTACTTCAGTTAGTGTAGTTTGTGTAGTGTATCAGAATTCACAGCTATGCTTTGGTTCAGCGCTTCGAGGCAGTCATGCTGCAGGCGATGTTCTGACTTTCCGGTGTGCTCTCCTGTCCTGTGTCTGTCGCGTGAATTAGGGCTTTGGGGGAGAAATTCTCAGAGCATTTGACAGGTCCAGCAAGAATGATTTCCATTCCCTGAAAAAAATCAGGTAATTTTTAAAAGCTTTCTGCAAAAACTTTGTCTTCTTGGATATTGATATTGCAGATATTGAAATCTAGCAGATAAAGATTGAAAGTAAGCCACAGATGCACATGGCTACTTAACAAATGCCATGGTCTGTACCAGTTAAATACCTACTTCTTATCCTGCAGGTGTTGGTTGAAGGAGAGAGAAGAATAGAGTTGCATGCAAAAACGTGTAGATACATGGCTTAGTGCCGTGGTTTAATGGT
Source organism: Anas platyrhynchos (assembly GCF_047663525.1). Taxonomy (NCBI): domain Eukaryota; kingdom Metazoa; phylum Chordata; class Aves; order Anseriformes; family Anatidae; genus Anas; species Anas platyrhynchos. The sequence continues at coordinate 15,374,783 of NC_092595.1, read as the reverse complement.
GGACTTGGCAGTGCAAAGTTAAAGGTTTTAGCAGGTGATCTTAGAGGCCTTTTCCAACCTCAGTTAATTTATGATATGCCATGGGTGCTCCCTCGACAGGAAAGGGTCTAGGGGATATATAAACTTAACATCTGTTTTGTACTCTGCCCCCAGAAAATCAATTGGTAACAATTACTTTGCATTTTCTTTCTTCCTCGCCTGCTGTGTAGAGAAGCCTTAAGGGCATTTTCAGGACAGAGTTCTCGTACTGAAACTTTAATTTCCCCATAATTTTCCCCGTGTTGCTGTGGGATGCTTAGTCTTGTCTGGAAAAGTGTCTGTAAACTGAAGAATAACCTAAGAAGTATGCACACTGGCTATCTACCAAATGGGGAGGGAGGACTTCTGGAGGAAAAAACACAAAGTAAAATAGACCTGCTGATCGGAAATGTGGTGGTTTTTCTGTCTTAAAATTATAGCCTTTTTGAGCTGCTGTGAGCCATCTGTGGTGGTCATCCCTGCTCTGTAATGCAGGCTTGATGCAATCTCCTCCCAGTAATGCTTAGCTGTATCTAAATATGTGGAGGTACTGGACTGGCCACTAAATACCATTCAATATTACGATCTATTGTTTCAGTTCTGTGCAACTTCTACTGCTGTTTTGAAGATGCCCTTGTTTAAGCGTGATTAAGTGAAGTGTTAAAATAAAAGGGTGTCTGCTTTACCCCTGCCTCAACCTTGAAATCAACTTGCTCATGTTTCCTCAGGACAGCGAACTGATCTCACTGCTTTAAAAAAATTAAATAAAAAATTGCTTGCTTGGAATGGGTAAGCATCTGAGAACAGGAGTGCTCTTAGAAGCAAAGGCTCTGTACCAATCTCAAACTGCTGCTCGTTGGAGAGTATGCCATTGTAAAATACAGCAATGGGCAGCTGAGTGCGAGTCCTCTCTTAACTGTTCCTTGCTACTGAATTCAGCCAGCTCCTCCCAGTGATGCAAAGATGAGTGTAATGAGGAAGTAATTTTGTCCAGTGTAGGTACCAAATGCTTTCTTGTCTTCACATCATTTTCCTGTATTTGACAATACTTTTGCTTGTATGGCAATATTTTTATTACTTCACTTTATACATTTTTAAAATTGATCTGCTTTTGTATTCGCAGAGGAGGTGGTGGTGGCGGCGGAGGAGGATGGAGAGCTGTTCAAGACAGGGATCAGTTTTACAGGTACAACAGGAAAGCTTTTTGTTTCTTGTTTAACAATAGAGATACTCGTATATGGTATTTTGGGGATGTTTGAATCCAGTCTGGGATAGCTATAAACATACTACAGCAGTCGAGTGGCTGCTGAATGGTTGCCACTTTGCCGTGAGCAGTACAATTTATTTCAAAGTTTCCCTCATCAAGGGGTGAGGTTAGTATAGGGTCAGGCTAGTGCAGCTTTGCACTAGTTTGGTTTTCTTGAATGACAATTCAGGGGATTAGTGGAAACAAGCAAGGAAATGCAAAACTTTTGCCTGGATTGGAAGAGTATCGTAGAGTTGAGGGTGAGATTTGGGAGGTGGCAGCAGAGAGTGCTGTTCAGATCAACTCATCATCTAGAACAAGTAATTTAAAAGTTAAGGTGTGATTTGGCTTACTCTGCTTGTTTGGGATGCTCTTGGCTTGAAACACAACACTTGGACACAGTCAGATGCACAAGAGAGCATATTTCCTTTATTAGTCAAAAGTAGTATTAATCTGACTGCTTGCTCAAAAAAAAGGGTAAGAAATTTCAAATGTTTGCTCTGTTATCCAGTATAAATGTCGATCAGCTCTTCATGTGCTCATTAGCTTCCCCAACTATGCTCCTGATAGTAGGATTGAGAGATACCCACTAAAAGCTGCTGCCACTCATCTGCCACAGGCTTTAACGAAGGGATTGTTTCTGTTCCTTTCTTCCACAGGAGGAGATCACCATCCCCATATTACAGTCGAGGGGGCTACAGATCTCGATCCAGATCTCGATCCTATTCACCTCGTGAGTAGTTACAGCTCTCATGTCAAAAGCAAATTTCCACTTTGCCTGAACTTCTTCCTTAGCTTTTCTATCCCCTAATAACTTCAGTTTGGTTGTTTTTTTTGAACTACGGTTCCCTTTAAAGTTTCATTGAGCAACTGGCAACCTTGAGGGCAGAGCAAATATTTAGTTTGCAACAAAATAAACTAGGTAACACCACTTTTTCTTTTTTAAGAAAAAAAAAGTCTGAAGTAGCACTTTTTTCTTGGGAACCCAGTTACGACAGCACTTTGTAGCAGGTTGACAGTTTGGTTGAGTCTAGGACAGCAAAGCCAAATTGCAACCAACCCTTGCAGGTTCTGGTACTGGAACTAAAATTCCTGACAAGTTGCTGAAGAGAAGGCTAAATCAGTCTGGGACCTAAGCGGTGCTCGTCTCCAAATTGCTTATTTGCACGAAGGATAAAGCTGTGCTTTTGCAGAAAGTTAATAAAACACAATAGCATTCCTAGCATGTTCCCTTTGAAATGGATGCACCCTGAATGACTAGGTTCTGTTCTCACCTTTACCATTTGTGTCCAGATGAAAACAAGTGTAACTGCTTTGGGGAATACATGGGGAAACTGGCTTCAAGCCGTTACAGTGTGTATTGCACACTGAAACATCAGCCCTGTGCATATATGATGTGAACTGGGCTTTTTCTTCAGGAAGGAACTTCCTGACAGAAGAGTACTGACGTCATACTTTGTTGTAGACAAATAAATCACTGGGCACTTGAATTTGCACATTTGAGGCATGTCTATAAAGTTAGATATGGAACTTGTAAAATCCGTTGATGCTTGGAAGTCTAATTGTATATATTGTTGTTTTTTTTTTTCAGGTCGCTATTAAAGCATGACATGTAGAGGAATTTCTAGCTACAGCCTTTGAGTTGAAATTGCAAGTTTGTGGACAATATTTTTATTGTCTCTTCTGTTTAAACAAGTGAACAGTGCCTAGTGAATAGGTGACTTTTACACCTTTTATGAAGACTACTTCTGTGATGTTAAATGCTGTTTCATTCTGCATATTTGTGTAGTTTGGTGCTTCGTTTCAAGTTGTGTTTTGAAAGGAGTATGTTTTGCATGTATTTTTTTAGTCTCAATTTTGACTCCTGAAAGGTTTCTATTGTAAAGACAAACTGTTCAGTTAGTTTTTTCTACTGATTCCAAGGTATTCTGAAGATCAAAACCTGTGTAAAATGCTTTCAAAAAGTGAAAAATAAAATAAAAAGAAGTTTGATTTTTTTTTTTCCTACTTACTTTTTCCAAGTCTAAGTTACATATTGAAAGGGGACTGCTGTACTTACTTGGTATTCCATAACCAAACCATAGCAAAAAAATCCAGAAGTAAAATTCACACTAAGTTTGTGTTGTTGGGTAATTGCTTTCTAGGTGTAATGCTTCAGGTCTGTAAATCCAGGGTGTAGGGAAGTCCATATGAAACTTGTACAGTAGCAGAGGGAAGAAACATTGTTCAGTCACACTGTAGACAGACATGGAGCAAGACTTCTTGTAAACTCAATGCTGCTGACCTTTGATTGAGGTGTGTGAGCCGTGAGATTCTTTATCCCATGTACGATAGAGACAAGTAAGGAGCCCTCAGAAATGGGGGTGGTTGTCTTTGGAAGTAGATAACCATACATTTACAAAAGGCAATGTCGTAACATTTAGATTGCTTAGATTTCACTTCACCAACAATTGTCCTTTGAAGAAGTACATCTTTATCTGCATATGTGAGTAAAATGCTGGATGCAATATAACTCAAGTGCTGCTTTCCTACCATCTTTCTCCTTAAAATAGTCAAACGTACCCTTTTTGCTTACATGTATTCATGATCATCATGCACCTGCATGAAAATTACATTTGAGAGTTGAGAGCACTGTTGAACTAGAACTTCCCTCAGCCGGGTAGCGCAGGTGATCAGCTCTCACACTTGTCCTCGTTTGGATTCCTTTTAAGCGCTACTGAGCGAAGGCTTTCATATGGCTAACTTCCAGGAGGTCGCACCAGAGGAGAGGATCCATGATCAGAAACTCTTTCCTGCAGAACACAAAACGTGGCTGTATGAACTGCTGTGCTGGCACTCGGTGAGCAAGAGAAGTGCCACCAAAGCCATTGCAGGTCAGGATTTAAGTGGTAAGATTTATTACTGTAAGCTTGTCATACTCCCCCAGAAACATGTAACCTGTGGGAGCTGCTCTAGTAGTCCTGTTGACCTAACACAAACCAAAGGCTTTAATTCAGCAGGTACGTGCATAGCATCTGAGCTATACCCCAGTTCTTTTAGGAACAACCAATTATTTGCTGTCCTGTTAAGGACAATTTTAATTTCAGGTTCCTCATAGCTATTTAGTGAAAAAAGGCTATTTTTTTCATTTTAAAAACTGGCACTGGATCACTCATTTTGGTTTTCAGCTATTAAGTTATCTGTTACATTTTAAAAAGTCTGGGCAAATGCCATCTTACTGCGTAGTAAGTGTGTGCAGTTGGATCTGTGATCTAATGTTAATACTACATGGTAGAAAATGTATTGACCTTTCCATGTTGGTTCATAGTGAGCGTATTTCATGTGGATGCAGCAGTGTACTCATTTCTGGTTATATTCCATGCTGATGTAGGAGAAAAACTTGCCTTTCCATTTTGTTCTCAGAAGGATAATTTGTCAAATTCTGTGCAATTGCATGAAGCAAGGCAGCAGGCTGGAGGCTGAAGAAAGAAGCCTTACCTGCTGCAGCTTTGCAGAGGGCAGGAACGCTGACATCAATATGCTGGATGTTTGGTAAAGGGAAATTTCTGTAGATGCTTTTTTAAAATCCATTTCAGTTTTTACTGTGGCTGTAAGAACTGACAACAAGCTTTTAGCAGTAATTATTTCTAACTGAAGTTAGCAGTAATAATCCCTTCCCTAACCCAGCTGACACCTCTGTTTAAGCTTCCCCTGGAGCATGTAGCAACGTTCTAGGCTGGAAGCTCATGCGTGGTTGCTGACCCATTGCAACTTGAATCCCTGCACGAGGTCCCTGCTCGGTGTGGCTCTCAGGGCTGTGGTTACGGACACAGGAATGAGTTATCCCTGCAGAGGTGGAGTCACCGGGTGGTGCTGACCTTTGCAGAGCAGAGGGAGGCTGTTTGTTCTTTGGACCACATTTTGTTAGTCATGATCTTCTACTTCCTTTGACTCATTAAACAGGGGGGTCGACAAAAGCAGAGTCAAGAACATGTGTCCTCCGGTAAGCTTCTTCATATTTTAGTAAAATGAGGATTTCACAATCTGTGGTGCAGTTCCTGGCAGCTGAACTCATCTGATGGCTCGTCGCTGCCCGAAGGGTGTCCTCCTGCTCCTAACCCCCACTCCTGTACCTGATAGTTCTGGGAAGACCTAAATCCCAGCAAGGAGGATCAGCTGAATGCAGGGCTGGTCAAAGTGTGTTCTCCTGCACTGCCTTAGCCTTGCCATCTGAGAGCCTCCTCTCTGCTTCCTGCTGCTGAATCACTGGAGCTGCTCGTCAAGCCCAGAAACCAGCCCCATGCGAGATGCTCCCCAGCGAGCGTAATGCTGCCCTGGTAGGCAGGAGTGACAGATTGCTGTGGTATGCGATGCACTTCGGAAACACGCCTGAATCACTGCGGGATGTCCCCGTGCCCTGCCAGCGCTTCACACAGAAATTCACCAAGCAGGGAGAATCCTCAGCTTCAGGAGAAGCCGCCCGAGTGGTGGCGATGCCTCTGTGGACCAGAGAGACTGCAGGAAAGGATGGGAACGCCGTGTGGGACAGCCCTGGCCCCTGCCGCGGTGGGGGCTGTGAAATGTGGGTGTTTTTCTGCTTGATCTACTGAGAAAACTCCTCCAAGCCCTGCGCAGGTGCTGCCGGTGGCAACCAGAGCAACATCTGTCGGGTGGATGTGAGATGCTGTGCCCTGCGCTGACCCTCCTTCCTGCGGGACTGCGGCAAGCAGCAAACCTTAAAAGCACGTGGGAAACAAAACACGGCAAGGGAAAGGCTACAGAAAGAGCTGATGCCTGGCTGCTGTTTTGCTGTGCTGGGAGCAAATGAAGAGCTGCAGAGGCAAGGTGTGAGTGGGGAAGGAGCTGTTACCAGCAGGTTTGGGGTTCCTAAAGAGGGTTTGGGGTCCCCATGGTTTCATGAGCTGCTGCACATCAATAGTCAGTGCTTCCATGCACACAGTGTCCTGTCACAACTACGTAACTTGGATTTAGGTAGCTTATTTTGTTGCTTGTGTACTGTTTCCTGCAAACTTAGCCCAAAATACAGGTGGCCATGTGTATTGCTTCCCCTAACTGCTGGGTGTGCACCTCTGGGACCTGGCCTTTGCAGGGTAGACTTGGTCCTACACCAGGATCATGTTGGGACAGTCACCAAAAGGCTTAGCCTCTTGGGAAAGAGCTGTTAGTGCATCGCCACCGGCAGTCCATCATTCCACTGTGAAAACCTTGAGTGCTAGTACTCGGCTGTGCTCAGCCCCTGCACAGCGGGAATGCCTGGAGAGGCTGCACTCAAACCCTCGTAGTCCACCTCTGGGATCTCCCCATGCTGTTTTGTTCCAGCCTGGAAAGTAACTGGGTGGGTTTTCACTCGTGTTGAAGCAAACCGAGCAAGAATACGCCACCATTTCTCTTTTTTTCCAACCAAATTCGGAACTTTCTCAAAGCGGGACTCATAGTGCTGTCTGCAAAGACCAACCCCATTTCCGTAGCAGCTGCCTGGTTTTCTGCTGGGAGGTTTCTGAAAGCCAAGGGATGGTTATCAACGTGATTTTAGAGCTCAGTTCCTGGTCTCTTCCCAGCACAGCGTTACGGTTGCAGTCATCGTCACCGTCGTGATCCTCAGCATTGTGTAGCTCCACTAAAAATACACCAAGATTTGGGAGGAACGAGGAGAGACGGGGATGTTTGTGTGGGGATTTCTGAAAATCCATCCTTTGTTAGAAACGTGGGCAGGAGCAGCAGTGTTTATCCCATAAAATTGGAGCTGAATTTCTCAAACTCTCCCTGGCTGTGCTGGATTCCCTCTGCCTTGGGTCTGTGGGTCCTCGACACATGATTCAGCTGTTTATTTTGGGATAAAAAACCTGGAATAAACCGTCTCTGACCCCACAGCTCCTTGGGCAGGCTGCAGCCTCCCTGCTGCACGTTCTGACACCTGAGGTCACTGCTGTGACTTGGCCAGAAGGAAAAAATCAGTCACTTTGCAAGGGACCTGAATCATTTTGGGAGCTGGAGGGGTTCTTTGGGTGTTATTCGGGGCTTTTTGTTTGGCGCTGTTCTCTGGTGGGCACGGCTTTTGGCCAGATGTTTGTCCCACCTGCTCCCAAAAGCTCCAGCCAAGGAATGTCCCCGGCTCCTTCTGTCCTGTGCCCGATCAACAAAAGCTCTTTTCCCCAAAAAAGTTTCCAGCTTTTTTCAAAGGAAAGCAGGGCCGTTATCTTCTCCAGCCTAAACAAACCCTCCCTTGGCGTTCCCTTGCTCTCACCTGTTTTTTTCTCCATTTATCTGTCTCGCGGCTGCCTCCTGGACTTGTTACGCATCCGACATCTTTTCGGAGAGGCGTGACCTTGTGGCACACCCCACCTGCCCTTGGGAGAAGACCTGGGTCCTGCAGCACCTTCAGGACCATCGACCCTCAGCCCTGCCCCGTGCACTTGTTGCCTCTCGAATAATTCTCTATCGGTGCTCTTAAATCCTCCCCTCAGAGCACGTCCTTCTCTTGGCCATCACATTGATCGGGACCGAGCCGTCGTTTTAAATTCTTGCAAGGTTAACAAAACTCTGGGAAAGCGAGGAGGGCTGTAGGGACGGGAAGGCATCTGAAGAAAGGCGTCGAGTTCCTTCTGCAGAGCCAAAGCCGTGGGCAGGGGGATGAGCTCACGCGGGAGCTCCGTGCGCTAAGTATTTGGGCAGGAGGAGCTGAAAATGCGCCTTCAGCTTTTCTTTGCCAGTTTGATGAAGGTGCTGGGCAGGGACAGCCCCATCCCTTGGGATGGGAAATGGGTTCCTCAGTGTCACCGAGCCCTGCTGCATCGGCTTCAGCAGAAAGGGAGCAGAGAGGGACACACCGGGCCCTAAAAGCACCCCAAAAATAAAAACAAACCCAGCTCCTGATGCTGAGCCCAGCAGGAGCTGCGCTGGGAGCAAAGAAGAAGAAATCGGAGGAGAAGGGATTCTTCTCGCTTTGCATCATCGCAGTCCAACCACATCTATTTTTGCAGTACGCATGGCATCAGGCACCCGTCACTGCTATTCCTACTCCATCCAGCGCATCGGCACCTCCGCATGACACGGGAGCGGCGGCGGCGAGAGCGGCAGGCGGGTTTCGGCGCTGTTCGCCCAGCTGAAAATCCCGGGAATCCCATCGCCGCCCTTCACCCGGCAAAGGACAGCTGGCACCGGGGCACCGCGCTCCTCTCCAAGGACACTTGTCCCCTCCCGCCAGGCCAGCGTCGCTCGCGCACCTTATTTTAGGCTCCGCTCACAGCCCTGACGCCCTTCCACGAGGATCTGGCTTTGTCGTCTGGAGGAGAGAGAGGGAGAGAAGTCAGCTAACCCGGCCAGCCGGGGCAGGTAGTGGAACCAGCTCTCGGTCCCTCGTTCCCTTGGGGCCATCCTTCCACGTGCCCCAAAGCCCCGGGCTGAGAGCAGGCGAAACTCGCTGCCGGGATGCCGGCCGTGAAGGCGCTGGGATCGCATGGGGCGAAGGCAAAGCAGAGCTCAGCCAGGGAGGGGCCGTGCCGTTGCGTTTTCCAAAGCAGCACACTGAACACAGGCTTCCCTTTCCTCTTCCTCTCTGTTCTTTCTCTTTTTCTCTTTCCCTTCCCTTCTGCTCTTTTCCTTTTTATTTTCTCCTTTTTTTCTTCCATTTTTTTCTTTCCTTCTTCCCACTCCCTTCCCTGTCTTCTTTTTTCTTTTTTTCCCTCTTCCCCTTTTTCCCTTCATTTCCGTTTTTTCCCTTTTCTTATTTTCCCTTTTTCTCCTTCCTTCCTTTTCCTTTTTATCCATTTTCCTTTTTCTCTTCCTTCTTTGCCTTTTCATTTTTTTCTCCCTTTTCCTTGTCTTCACCTTTTCCTCTTTCCCTTTTTCCTCTTTTCCTTTTTTTACTTTTAACCAATTTTCCTGTTTTTCCCCTTTTCCTTTTATTTTTTCCCCTCTTCCTTTTTTCTTTCATTTTCCTTTTTCTGTTCCATCTTTCTTTCCCTCTTTCCCTTCCTTTTCTTGCTTTCATTTCCTGTTCTCTCCCTTTTCCTTTTACATTTTTCTCATTTTCCCTTTTCTTCCTTTTCCCTTTCCTTTTTTTCTTCCTCTCCCTCTTTCCCGTTCCTTCTTTCGTTTCCTGTTCTCTCCCTCTCTCCTTTCCTTTTTTCTTTTCCCATTTCTTCCTTTCTCTTTCCCTTTCTTCTTCCTTTTACTCTATTTCCCACTTTTGTTTCCTGTTCTCTCCCTCTTCCCTTTCCCTTTTTCCTTCTTTTCCCTTGTCTTCCTTTTAGTTACCTTTTTTCTTCCTTTCCCTCTTTCCCATTTTTCATTTCCTGTTCTCTCCATTTTCCCTTTCCTTTTTTCTTTTCCTTTTCTTCCTTTTCATTTCCCTCTTTCCCTTTCCTGCTTTTGTTTTCCATTCTCTCTTCCTTTCCTTTCCTTTCCTTTCCTTTCCTTTCCTTTCCTTTCCTTTCCTTTCCTTTCCTTTCCTTTCCTTTCCTTTCCTTTCCTTTCCTTTCCTTTCCTTTCCTTTCCTTTCCTTTCCTTTCCTTTCCTTTCCTTTCCTTTCCTTTCCTTTCCTTTCCCTTTTTCCTTCCTTTCTCTTCTCTCCTTCCTGCTTCTCTCCCTTTCCTTTTCCCCTTTTTTTTCCCTTTCCCCTTTTTTTTCCCTTTCCCCTTTTTTTCCCTTTCCCCTTTTTTTCCTTTCCTTTTTTTTTTCCTTCCTATCCTTCCCCCGCTCTCTCCCTCTTTCCTCTCCCTTCTTTTTTCTTTTCCCTTTTCCCTTTTATTTCCCCTTCTCTTTTCCCTTTCTTCCTTTTCCCTTTCTTCTTTTCCCCTTTCTTCCTTTCCCTTTTTCCTTCCTTTCTCTGCTCTCCTTCCCTCTTCTCTCCCTTCTTTCCCCCTTCCCCCTTCCCCCTTCCCCCTTCCTCCCCTCTCCCCCTCTCCCTTCCCTTTGTTCCCCCCTCGCCTCCGCGACGCCCCGGGCCCCCTCCTCCCTCGGGGGGCTCCCTCCACGTGCGGGGCCGGGGCCGAGCCCCTGGCGGCGGCGGGCGGCGTGCGGAGGGCGGGGGCGGCCGTGCCGGGCTGGGCTGTGCGGGGCTCGGGGCGGCTCCTCCCGCTGCCCGGCGGCGGGGCGCTGTTGCAGGCGGCTGCGGGCCGGGCCGGGCGGGTGGCGCAGCGCCGTGCCCGTCTCGCTGCGCTTCTCGCTCTCCGGCCGCGGGGCGGGAGGAGCCGCGGGGCTCCCCATGAAGCGGCGGAGGATGAACAAGCTCTACATCGGCAACCTCAGCCCCGCCGCCACCGCCGACGACCTCAAGCGGCTCTTCGGGGACAGGAAGCTGCCCCTGGCCGGCCAGGTCCTGCTCAAGTCCGGCTACGCCTTCGTGGATTTCCCGGACCAGAACTGGGCCATCCGGGCCATCGAGACCCTCTCGGGTGAGCGGAGCCGCGGTCCCCCCCGGCTCCCCCCGCCGGGCCCCCCCCCGGCCGCCCCGCTCCCCCCCGGCCCGGCGGGCTCCGGCCCCGGCTGATTTTTCGCTGATTTTTTTCTCCGATTTTATTGAGGGGCAGCCGAGAGCCGGGCGACCCCCCCGGCCGCCCCCCCGGCACCCCCTCGCCCCCGGGCACCTTATTACGAGGTGCCCTGCCCCAACTCGCCGGGGGCGCCGAGCGGGGGGCGGCCGAAGGGGCGGCTGGGGGGGGGCAGCGCGGAGCCGGGCGGCGGCGGGAGAGGACGGGGGGGGGAGCTCCTGCGGGGCTCGGGGGGGCGAGGGGAGAGTTGGACGAAGGGGATGAAGGCCCGGGGGGGTCGTCCCGGGGAGAAACGGGGGTTTTGGGGGGGGGGGGGGGGGGGCGGCGCCGAGCCCCGCCGCCTCTGAGCCCGCTGTCCCCGCAGGTAAAGCGGAGCTGCACGGCAAAGTGCTGGAGGTGGATTACTCCGTGCCCAAAAAGCTCAGGTGAGGCGTGGGATGGAGGGGGGGGGGGGACACGAAATGGGGGGGGCGCACGCCCCACGCACACGCGTGGGGGGGGGCAGCGGCGGCAGCGCCGGGTTTTACTTTCGCTACGCTCCGCCGCCGAGCTGGGAGCTGGGGGGGGGGGGGACGGGGACAGCGCCGCCACCGCCCCTGGGGGCTGGGGGACAGGGGGGGGCGTGGGACCCCCACGCGTGTTTTGCCTGGACTCAACCCCAACGCCTCATCCGGGGGGAGCCCGGGGCTGGGGGCACCCCCGGGGCTGCTCCCCGCCAGCCCCGGCCGGGATCGGCTTCCTGCCGGGAAGTACCAGCCCCGGCACCCCGAGCAGCGGCACGGGGAGCGATAGCAGCGATAGCAGCGATAACAGCAGCGATAGCAGCGATATCAGAAGCGATAGCAGTGATACAGGCGACAGGCACAGCCCCGAGCACCCTCCCCAGGATTCGCACCGGGAGAAGTTGCGCGCTGCGGGCGGTCGCGTCCCCTCCGTCCAGCGATCCGGGTCCCTCCGTGTGTTTTTAAAAATTATTTTACCCCTCTGTTTGTTTTTTTTTCTTTATTTTTTCCCCCTATTTTTCATCCTTATGTCCGCATCTTTCCCCCCTCCTCCCAAAAAACCCGCTCCCAGGGCACTTTTCCTCCTCCCTTCAGGTGGGCGCCGCCGGTGCCGCTTTATAAAGAGCGGGGAACACCCCGACCCGCAGCGTTGCCCCCCAGCACCTCGTGGCAGCGGGGCCGGTGGTCCCAAATTTGGAGTTTCGGGGCTACGGTTGGTGCCGGAGACGTAATTTTGCAACGCGGTACCGGGGGGGGACACACACAAACACGGCGCGTTGTGTAATGGGGGCTCGGTGGGGAGCAGCTCGTGCCTGGCATCACGTGTGCCGCGGTGGGCTGCGGGCTCTGACAGCGGGATTCCTTCGGCGGGGAGCACGCACGCCTTTTACCTCCAAAGCAAGCAGGCGAAGCCACCCCCTCCGCCTCCCCGCCGTGAGGTTTCGGAGCTCAATCTCCTCCGGCAGCCTCGTGCCGCTCCGGCGGCCGCTTCTGGAGAGCGGCAGAGGGAGAAAGAGGGGTTTGGAGGGTGCCAGACCTTCCCGATGGCCGATGGAAAGCAGGGGGTCGCCCTTACCCCTGCTCCCCGTTGGGCTGCTGTGCTCGTAATTTCCCTGCCGAGGACAAAAAGGCATTTAAACAGCCCAGAAATAAATGCTTATTTCTTCGGCCGTAGACTGTTTTCAGCTCTCTCCAAGTTTTCTAACCCAGCCTGGCTCCCCAGCTCGTCGGCACCTCGTTTCGGGTCTCTTTTGCTCTCATCCCAAAACCCAAAACTCCAGCCTCAACGTTAGCACCCGCGGCCGGCAGGGCCGTGCCGTCGCCTCGGCAGATTAAAGGTTTGATTTTTCTAACGCGATTTTTGGCGTGGAGCGGAGGCTCACGTGGTTGTGTTGTAGTTTTCCCCTGCCCCGGGATTAATCTGCAGTGAATTATTTTTATTGCCTTATACATATAGATATCCAAAAAATATATATATTTTGTTTGTTTGTTTTCTGCGTGTACGTGCTCAGCACAAAACACTGGCGCACAGGGGATGCTCGGTGTTTGCTGCACGGCGGTGGGGTTTGAGTGCAGTGCAGGAAGGGGATTTGATAAGAAATCAGCCCCAAAAAAAACACATCTGTGCATTGGGAACCTGCCGGGAGGGATTTCCTCGAGGAGCCTCCGAAGGCACAAAAGGACGCCCGGTGCTGGAGGGAAGCACAGGATTTGCCCGAATTTGTGCTTCACGAGTTAAAAATCGGTCAGCGCGCTGCAGCGCGAAGGGTTTGCCCTGCTGCAGGCATGATGGGAAATTACTGTGATTGTTTGGTGTTTGGATAAGCTCTGCTGTGCATCGGTGGGTTTAATTTTAAAAAAATATAGGTATTTTTTTGTTAACGTTGGTTTGGAATTCACCGGGAACAGAGAATGTTGTTGTTCAGCTCCAGCCGGGCGAAAGAGCCCGGCTTCAGGGGTGTTTTGTGTCCAGAGCTGCGCCTCCGACCTCTGACCATCCTGCTGATGGGGAAAAAAAGATAATAATAATTAATAATAATTAATAATCATCATCAGGATTGTTTGTGCGATGCTAACAGCAAAGCCCAAGCGCCCCCCGTGCAGGCTCGTGTACAAGTGCTGGCCGAAAGCGATGAGTTTAACCGGGAGCAGCGACGTGCCAGAGCCCCGCTTCGTGGCTCCCACGCGGCGAAATTTCCAGGCTCCGCATGGCCGAAGTGCCTTTTATTTTCTGCTCCCGCCGTCATTTTCCAATTTAACAATTTTCAAATGATGCTTCTGGAAAATAATCGGTTTGAAATGAGCTCCTAGGGGAGCTGCTGGAGCTCTCCGGTTCCAGCAGGAATTATCCTTAAATCTGTTAAATCGCAAAAAGGCTCGAGGCGGGGAGGGAAAGGCTGGCGTCGCGGCTGGGATTTAGCAGGGTCGCTGGAAAACCGTCCGGACGCCTCCGGCACGCCTGGGACGCGGAGCTCGGGGGTGAGAAGTCAGCCTTGGAGCTCGGTGTTTTCCCTGGCACTTTGGGCTAAAGGCAGAGTTTTTGCCAGCAAGGTGTGCGTCTCCACAAGCGGGGTTTGCGCCCGTTTATTCCCACACCCGGCTGCGTTTCACGCTCATCTTTCCATCGTCTTCATTTATAATTTATTTTGTTTTGTTTTGTTTTTTTCATTGCATCCATGCTGTAGCACTTCGGGTGTGCTTTCTGGGGAGGGAATAATTTTTTTTCTGTGTTTTGTTTTTTTTTTTCCCCCCCTACTTCCTTGCATGGAATACAAGCACAAGCTCTTCCATCTCTCCGCGGGCGTTATCTCCCTCCCTCATTATTGTTGTTATTGCTTAGTGTTGATTGCAGATGCTTGTTTAGGGGAGAGAAAACAGAAAACCCTTGTGCAAACTGACGCTTCTGCGCGTTGCTTTGTCGGGAAAAGCCTCGAGCACGGATGATTTGCACATACGCACGTGTCAGGAGCGGGTGGGTTCGTCGCCAGCCTTAAATTTGGGGAAAAAACTTGCAGTTTTCGGTTAGTTTGCTCGTGAATAGCATTGAGCCTGCCGGAGATGTTTGGGGCATGGTGCGGTGGTTTGCTTCGGGTTGAAAATTAAATTCAAAGTGCTGAAAGTGCGTCGCTGAGGCTGCTGCTGTGGCCAGGGGCAACTTTCCTTGTTCCCTTTCCCAGGGGCGCAGCACGTGGCCAGGGTTGGCACCGCGCGACGAGCTTTAAAAACAGCATTTCCCAGGAATAACCCATTACCCAGAGCGGCAGCGAGCTGGGAGTTTCACAAATCAGGGTTGCATCAGGATTAGGGTTGAAAAAAATGCCCTGGAATAAGCTGGAGAGCCAGGGGAGCCGATGGAGAGCCGCTTCCCACCGCGCAGCCGGCGCGGGGACGTGCAGTCCGGCCGGGGAAGGAGGTTTGCTGGGTGTTCAGCAGTTTTATTTTTATTTCTTTATTTTGTTTTATTTATTTTTTTAGCTCCCCATTTTTAACCAGGATATTTGTGGATCGGATTCCTGCAATGGAAACTCGGGGGGGGGATTTGTATGCCAGGAATTCGGGGTGGGCTGCAGGCTGCCTCTCGGTGACAGGAGAGGAATAATTGTTGTCCCCCCTTGTGTCCCAACGCAGAGCAGGAACGCGGAGGGGTGTTTGCATTTGTTTTGCTTTTTTTTTTTTCCCTTTTTCCCCCCTCTTAATCTTGAAAAGCCGTGACAGATGGGACGCGGTTTCCCATTCAGCTCCCTCGTTAATACATCCCCAGGTCGCGGGGGTGCGTTCATCACGTGCCCTCCTTGCCCCCACCCCCTGCGCCCGAGGACAGGGCTTTAGCACGAATATATTTTAATTCCTTAAGAGCGTCAAGGCAAAGCCCCCGGAGCAGGCGCACCCACGGTGCTCTCGGCCGCTGCTCAAAACTGGGGCAGCGCTTTAATGCTCGTCCATCCCCAAGCTGCTGCTGCCATCCCAGCAGCCAGGGCGGACGCAGAATTTGTCGAGGTGACCCCAAAACGAAACCGACGGAGGCAGGGAATCGTCAGCTGCTGTCATCCGGGGGAGCGTGCTCGTGTCCAGCTGCAAATCGCTGGATGTGAGCAGTTCAGGTGGGCGCGAGTTTGGGTACCGCCTGCTGTTTTTTACGATTTCGGTGGCATCATAATTTTTTTTTATATATTTTTTTATTATAATCTTTCGCCTAGGACACTGGAGACATTTTTCCAGGTGGAGCAAAGTTGCTGGCGGCAAAGGGAGAGTTGTGAAACCCCGCACCTCCTAAATGTCTTAACGACATTGGGAGCTTTTCACGAGCAAGCACTGAAATATTTTGTAAGGTGGAGGTGTGCAGATTGCCCCCCTCTGTTTGTTTCCCATTTCTCTAGAAATTTGGTTTTTGGCAGGAGCCACGGGGCTTTTTTTTTAGCTACCCCGAATACCGATCCAAGGTAGAAGGTGCTAAAACCCCCTGATGGCTTTGTAACAGGAAAACAATGCACGGCGTGAATGGAAAAAAAATCCTCGTTTGGACAAAAAAAAAAAATAAAAAATAGCTTTGGGAAAAACAGGAGCAGCAACAAGAGGGTGCTGGGGCTGCTCGCATCTGCGCATCGAGGGCTGGTGCCTGGCACCCAAAGGGGCAGGGGGGGACCACGGCAGCATCGCTGTGTGGAAGCAGGCAGTGACCCAGGTGGATATAAACCTGAATTCCCATCTCCTTAATGCTTGAAGCTGGTGCTTGGGGTTGTGTTTTGTTGGTTTTTTTTTGTCTCTTGCCCCTTGCCTCACACGCTTGTGGATGGGGTTGTGCTGATGTGTTGTTGTGGGGCTCATTAGGTGTTTTTCCATAAACCGTGTTCCCGTCGTTAGTGATTATTGGTGGTATTAATTCATACTTTTCTTGCTGCAAAACACGTGGGGTGCAGTGGGGCTGATTCCTCACTAGTTCTGGTGTTGGGTGGTTGTTGGTGAGCAGCACGGGATTGTCATGGCCGTGGTCCCCCTGTAGGCCGGGTCCTCCTGACCGCCTCCTCCGTGGGGTGGGGTTGGATCAGCACAGCCCGGTGCTGGGGCCTGTGCTTGGGCCACAACAACCCCACGCAGCGCCACAGGCTGGGAAGCTGTGCAGAGGGAAGGGATCTGGGGGTGCTGACGGATGCTCACCTGAACACGAGCCAGCAGTGTGCCCAGGTGGCCAAGAAGGCCAACGGCATCCTGGCTGTGTCAGGAGCAGTGCAGCCAGCAGGGCCGGGGAGGTGATCGTCCCCCTGGGCTCTGCTCTGGTGAGGCCACACCTCAAGTGCTGGGTTCAGCTCTGGGCCCCTCGCTACCAGAAGGACATCGAGGCCCTGCAGCGTGTCCAGAGCAGGGCTGCAAAGCTGGGGAAGGGCCTGGGACACAAGTGCTGTGAGGAGCGGCTGAGGGAGCTGGGGGGGTTGGTCTAGAGAAGGGGAGGCTCAGGGAGACCTCATTGCTCTCTGCAGCTGCCTGAAAGGAAGCTGTGGGGAGCTGGGGGTCGGCCTCTTCTCACAGGTAACCAGTGATAGGACCAGGGAATGGCCTCAAGCTGTGCCAGGGGAGGTTCAGGGTGGAAATGAGGAGACATTTCTGCTCAGAAAGAGCAGCCAGGCACTGGGATGGGTTGCCCAGGGAGGTGGTGGAGTCACCGTCCCTGGGGGTGCTCAAGGAAAGGCTGGACATGATGCCTGGGGACAGGGGTCAGTGGTGACAGTGGTGGTAGGGGGATGGTTGGACCAGGTGGGCTTGGAGGGCTCTTCCAAGCCTAATGATTCTGTGACCCTGTGAGATGGGGTGGGATGGGATAGGGTGGGATGAAGCAGGATGAGGTGAAGTAGGATGGGATGGGATTGGTGGATTGTGGTAGGATGAGATGCAGTAGGATGGGTAGAACAGGATAGGATGGGATGGGCGTAGGATGGGTGGGATAGGATGAGACAGGTAAAGTTGGATAAAATGGGATGGGTAGGGTTGGATAGGATGGGAGAGGTTGGATAGGTGGAATGAGAGTGGATGGGATGGGATGGGATGGGATGGGATGGGATGGGATGGGATGGGATGGGATGGGATGGGATGGGATGGGATGGGATGGGATGGGCAGGAGGAGATGAATCTTGCTCCTTGCCATGTGAGCTCTGCACCCAGCCCTGAAATCCCTGGTGGCAGCTGGGACCAGAGAGGTCCATGGCCGCTGTAGGAGTGGGCTCTGGGAGTGCTGTAGGAGATGTCTTTGGCTCTGGCTTCCCTGCTTCTTCCAGCACCTGATTGCTTCTGGCTGGCAGAGCCCCCGTCAGGGGAGGCTGCGATCCAGTGGGATGGCGGGAGCCGTGCGTTTTCCTCGAGCAGGGGCAAAGCTGGGCAGAGCGGGCACGACCTCCTGCTGCTGCTGGGCTCCCAAAACCCGCGTGTGCCGGGGGGTGTTTTGGCAGGGAAAGCAGTCGCCGCTGCTGGAGGAGGTGGTCCTGCTCTGCCCTGCCCGGGTTCAGTGGTCGTGCAGCTGTGTGTCAGCTCCGTGAGCCACTCTTGGCTAAAAATAGCAGCAAAAAGGGAAAAAATAACAGTCTGGCGGAGGAAATTGGCTAAGGAAGGATTGCAAATGCTGCTCGGGATGGGCAATGCGTGAGTTTTGTCCCAAAACTTCCCGAGTGCGTCTTGCAGGCTGTCCGGGGAGGCGCTGGGTGGCTGTTGCCCCTTGGGGGGGGGCCCTGGCCATGCCCCGAGGTGGCTCCACGTGGGGCTGGAAGCGCCGCTCACCTCCAGGTGCCTCCTCCACGGACGTGCATTTCGGTTTCTCCACTGAAAGCCGCCAGGTGATGCTGGGAACTGCTGGAGAGTGGCAGCACGCGGCTCGGGAAGCGGGGTGCCTTCTCAAGGTCTCACCATCTTGCTCCCAGAAAGCCTCCGGCAGTCGCTGCCCTCCCGTGACCGTAACCCGGGGCTTTGTCTTTGCAGGAGCAGAAAGATCCAGATCCGAAACATCCCCCCCCACCTGCAGTGGGAGGTAAGCAGCGCCACGCTCCCGTCCCTCCCCCTCCAGAGGCTGGGCCACCCCAAAAGCACCCCACTGCACCTCCTCCATCACGCAGCACCAGCTTGCGCTGCCAGGGCACGTGGTCTGCACAGAGTCCTTCTGTTGCCTTCCCAGTATCCCCAGTAGGGAGGCAGAGAGTGAACTGGGCTCCATCTCCCACCTGCCTGGGGCTCGCTGCTCTGAGCAGAGGGGCCTGGCGGGGTGCAGGGTGGGGGAAGGTGGCCCTACAGGCGGGTGGAGACGTCTTGAGGATGGCTCCAAGCACGTGGGACCCCATGGGTTGGAGTGGAGCAAGGCACCGCAGAGTGGAGGAGCCCTGCTGGGAATGGCCCAGCCCAAATTTCGTGCTGGGAGGCAGGCAGGGTGTGAGCCAGGCTGGCAGAGGACGCCTGCCTGCCTCACCTGCCTGCTCTGCTGCTCTCTCCCCAGGTGCTGGATGGCCTCTTAGCCCAGTACGGGACGGTGGAGAATGTAGAGCAAGGTAAGACGGCCCCGCACGGTCCTCATCTGCCCGAGAGCCCCAGTGCCATGCCCCAGCTCAGCCTGTGCTGGAAAAGCCCCTCTCAGTAGAACCTCTCAGCAGAACCCAGTAGGGTGCAGTGTGGCTGTCCCAGTGGGTTGTGCTGGGCTGAAGTGGTTTTCCTTGAACAGTTGCTCAGGCTTTGGGTAGCGACCTCAGCCCAGTGCAGGGCATCTCCTTTGCTGCTCCTTGTGCCAGGGAGGAGATAAATCCATGGTGCTGGACAAGTGCAGACCGCAGGCAGTGGCTGGGCCCCCCCATGAAAAGGGTGCTGTGCTCCCACCCCCTGTGTCAGCCCTCCACCACGGCATGGGGCTGGGAACAGCGGTGCCGGCCACCTCCTCCTGCCCCCTAACGCTCCCCGTCTTGCTTCTCCCTCAGTTAACACAGACACAGAAACAGCAGTTGTCAACGTAACGTATGCGACGAAAGAAGAAGCAAAAGTGTAAGTGGCTTTTTTTTTTTTTCTTTCCCATTTTGTCTGTATTTTCGATTTTTCCCGGGAACACAGCAAAGTACTGCGTGGGGCTTGGAGTTATCCGCATCAGCCACGTTTGCTTTTTCTCCTGCTCCAAAGACCTGGTGGGGGCTGGTGTGGCCATGTGCTGAGGACAGATTTTGTCCTCGGTACCGTGGTACTCGCTGTAGAAGCATCAGGGGAGAGTAGACCTGGGGTGCTCCCAGCCCCATTGCCCTCTCATGGACCTTCCAGGCAAGACAAATTCCCAACCAACCACCCAAATTTCCCCAGTGAAGTTCAGCTCCGTTCCCCTGCCCATTTTTCCAGGCTGCACCATTTTTTATTTTTCTTCTTGACTTTTCTCTCCCCTTTGTGGGGTTGTTTCCAAGCTCTTTCAGCTTCAAGTGTGTAAAGGGCTGCCCGTCCCACAGCCCTCTGCTTGTCTCCTCTTCCTCTCTGCTGTCTCCTCCAGCTCTTGGCTGTGTCATTTGCAATTCCCTTTGGACCCCATCTTTCCTACAAGCCTGCAGGTCCTCTTTGGGGTCCCAGTGGCCTTGCCTTCGGGGAGCAAAGCACTCTAAGATAGGGAGGTGGGAGAGGTGGTGGTAATTTAGGGCAAAGCCAAGTTAGAGACCAAGATTTGCAGACTCCACTCCTGATTCATGGAGCTAAGTGAAGCCCTCTGAGCAGCTCCCAGAAGGCTTCCAAAACGCCCCCCTGCCCTGGAGAAGGGGGCATTTGGGTTCATCAGTGACCGGTTAGGGACGCGAGAGGGAGGTGGGGGTCAGCAACCAGTCTGCAGGGGTTGAGAGCAGCAGAGGGCAAATCAGCGGCGCGTTGTGTGGAGACCCAAAGAAATGCCACCCATCAAGAAGAACTTCAAGAGGACAGAAGAACCTGGGGTAGGCACCGTGCAAAGACGTGCCTGAAGACTTGCTGCATCCAGCAGAGGAAAAACCTACAAAAAACTAAGAGTTAGAAGTGCAAGGACGGAAAGCTGCAGCTTTGCAGGATGGCAGCAGAGACAGATGCCCCGAGGCGTGGTAGGTCTGACCTGGAGGCTTTGCTGATGGAAGCTCCAGCGATTTCCCACCTGAGTTGGCCCAGCACGTAGCCAAAGCTGGGTGTGTGTTGCCTGGGAAGCTTTGTCTTCTCTCTTCTCCTGTGTACCAGGGGGGAAGGAGGACGCTGGGCTGGTGCCCTGCGAGGAGAGGCGCTGGGGGTGCCACCCGCCTCTCACCCTCCCCTCCTCTCCCTGCCTTGCAGAGCAATTGAGAAGCTCAGCGGCCACCAGCTTGAGAGCTATTCCTTCAAGGTTTCCTACATCCCGGATGAAGAGGTGAGCTCCCCTCCGCCCCCCCAGCGATCCCGCCGCGGGGGCCACTCTTCCAGGGAGCAGGGCTCCTCCCCGGGGGGCTCCTCGCAGCCCAAACAGCTCGATTTCCCACTGCGGATGCTGGTGCCCACGCAGTTTGTTGGTGCGATCATAGGAAAGGAGGGCTTGACCATAAAGAACCTAACTAAGCAAACCCAGTCCAAGTAAGTACCTCGAATGGTTTTGTTTCCTTCCACGGGACTCCGTTGGGTCCACTTGCTTTCGGCTCTCAGCGAACGTTGTATTTTTGGGGTGTAGCATCAGGAGAGGGTGGCGAGCTTCCCTCATCGTGGGGTAGCAGCCTGTGGGGTCTAGACAGCTCAGCCCCGTTTCCCCAACCCATCCTTACTGGCCTGGGGGGTTAGGAGGGGGAGCACATGCTGAAAATGACCAGAAACGGGGTTTTGAAAGCCTAATGCTTTACAAAGCAGGAGAGGCTGGATCCTGCGAGCCCCGGAGCCAGCCCCAAAACGGGTGTGCTCGCTGCTTGCCAGCCAGCGTTGCTTGGCTCACGTAGCTCTCGCCCTGCAGAAATAGCTTGGGATGAGGCTTTGGAGAGAAAGGGCAGATTTGGGGATATAACGGGGATCCTAGAGGCAGCAGTGACACTGCCCTTGGGATTTGCTTATGCTGCAGCGCCCTGTAAGGGCAAGAGATGTTGCACAGGGGGAAAGGGAGCACCAATGGGCTTTTTGTAGCAATTTGAAGCCTTTTTTTTTTGCTATCTAATGGTTTTTTATTTTTGAAGAAAAAAAAAAATATATGAGGACTGTCTTGTTGAAGTTTTCCATGTTTCTCATGTCGATGTTTACATTGATTGCATGGTTTTCCTGCACGCTTTGTTCCTGCCCAGATGTGTTTGTGTTTAACCCAAAGCTGTCTTCTCCCATGTTCATCATCCTGAACCCGGTGACCCCACAGGACGTGGGACTCCTGTACCAGAACATCCTCCAGGGCGTCCTATCTCTCAGAGAAGCTTTGAGAGGAAATTACTTAAATCAGAATAGCGCATCCACTTGAGCCGAATTTGTTCCGGACCCAGCTGGTGCTCAGCTGTCTCTGAAACACGCTGACCACTACTGATCCTTGCCGCACGGCTCCCGGCGTGCGTGGCCCCGTGGTGTGCCCAGCAGAGTAGCGTAGAGCGCAGCGTAGCTCAGGAGGATGCTCTCTTTGCTGGTGCTCGCCCCTGCCAGCAGCAGGCAAAGACCGGTGCCCGAGCCTGCCTGTTCTGGTACGAAAAGTTAACCTCCAGCCTGGGTAAGAGAAATATTTGAAGATTTGCATGCCTGTGTCCCTTGGGCTGAACCCAGTGCTCAACCTCTGCTCCCCTTGCTCGTCACCATCCCCTGCTCTGGCAGCTCGCGGGCATTTTGGGTTGTAGAGAGGTCCCTGTTGGCAAAAAGAGGTTTGTATGGAAAGGGGGTGGCCCCGCAGGAGGGTAAGGAGCCCAGGCTCACCGGGGAGCGTGGCCACCTCGCAGCCGTGGAGGCACCTGCTGCCCTCCCAGCTGCAACGTGCGCCGTGCTCGGGTCCATCCTGGGCCTCCAGCCCTTCTCCAGGTGAGTCCCCGGGTGCATTCGGCAGCGGGTGCGCCCTTGCCCTTGCCACCTGAGACTGGAAAGTTTTCCTTTGCAAGCCCTGACTCCCACCCGGCACCTGGCGAGGGGGATGGGGGACATGGTTCCTCCCAAAACGCTGCTGCCTGGGGGCAGCTCCTGCTGCGGAGCCCTTCCACCCTTGCGGGTTGACCTCCCGGGTCCCCCGTCCCGAAGACACCATGCTGCAGAGGAAGGCCACGCTCCGTGCTCTCACCTGTCCAGGCCAGCCCCAGCAGTCACGGGAGGCTGCAGCCTTCGGTTTTGGGCTGTCAACCATCCTCTTCCTTGGCTGTCCTCTCCTCTGTCCTCCCATCGGACTGGAGCCGTGCCGCAGCAGCACTGGGATGTGCTGGGAAGCCTGGAGCCCTCCTCAGCCCTCCTGCTCTTTGGGGCAGGGCGTGCTTGGATGCAGCAGCCTCTTCCTGGCGCCCCAGCTCCTCCCCGCACGCTGAGCTGGAACTCATGCCCAGGTTGGGTTGGCTTGCAGGCCAGCAGGAATCATGGCCATGCCCGGCCCTGTGCTTCTCCGGGATGCTTGGAGTTTCAGAGCCTCCATCCAGCTCATTCGCAGCTCTCAGCCCCTCTTTGGCACCAAGGCACGGCCGTGTGCCCCATCTCCACCATCCTCAGCTGCTTCTGGGTTTGAGAAGCCCTGCTGGACCAAGGTACAGACCCGCTCAGAGGCACGTCGTGGTGCACTTGCCTTCCCCCCAGCTGTGGGAGGCAGTGGAGCTCCCCATGGCACGGGGCACAGGATCAGCCTCTGAAGAACCAGGTCCCCCGAGTCAGCCTGATGGAGCTCCGCAGCTGGGAGCATCCCGGAGGGTGTCACACACGAGTGGCTTGGTCCCCGTGTGCCTCCAGCACCCCAGTGCTCGGTGTGAGCAGTCTCCTGCTCCAGCTGATGCCATGGAAGATCTGCTGGAGCGACGCAGCAGTCCGACTGTATCCCCTTCCCCTCCCCGGTGCTTGGATGAGACCACCCTGGGGTCCCTTTTGGAGCTGGCCGGCTTTCCCCTTAGCTCAGGGTTTCCCTGCTGCTCCCCCTCTCCCTGTCGATGAAGCCTTCTTGGTCCTACGTGGTGGTCGGTGAGCTCCTCGAGGAGGTGACCCCTGGAAACCCCCCAGGACCCAGCATCACCCCAGCTGGGGGTCACTGCACCACGGCCTCGGCCTTGCTCACACAGCAGCACCCCCGAGCAGTGGGGTCGGGATGTGGACCCCTTGCAAGAACAGGAACAGTTGGCAGAGGGCACGGTGGTGGAGCCAGACATGTGGAGCTGGGGGCAACTACGGCACCTCCCCAGAAAATGGGGGCTGGCACGGCCCTGGGTGTGATGGGGACCCTAAGGGCAGGATGGCCTCGTGGAGTTATCCTCCAGCTGGATGAAGGCTTGGTGGAGAAGGAGAAGAGATTGGTTACGCATCACCCGTGTCCTTCAAGGCACGTGGTTCGTGTCTCAGAGCCCTGCTTTCCTCTCTCAGGGCCCTGGTCGGGTGCGGGGGTGCAGCGAGGAGCAAGCTGGAGGCCCTGCCTCCCTCCTGCCACCCCCAGGGAAGGAGCAGAGCAGCCAGAGCACGGCCTCGGCCAGTGCGCAAGGGAAAACTTTCTGGTCTCATGGGGACGGGCGTGAGTACGAGCGCTGTTGTCCGTGTGACTCCATGCCCGGACAGCCACGGGTAAGTCGTCCCTGTCCCGGAGGACCCGCAGTGCTGGTGGCAGCTGCTGAGCAGCCTTGGGTGCTGTGCATGGAGAGGCTGAGGTTGGAAGGGACCTCTGGGGACCTGGAACGCGGGCTTCTGCTCCAGTGGGACAGGCGTCAAAGACAGGGCAGGTGGCTGAGGGCTTGGTCCAGTGGAGGAGATGTTTTGCCCCGTCTTGGTGTTGGATGGTGGTTGGCATCCCGCAGTCCCCAGGCAGACCTCAGACCATAGAGGCACGTGTAGGCCAAACCTGATCCGAGCCAACTGAAGCCAAGTGCTTCAGGACCCAGGTTCAGCCCAAAGACCGAGCAGATGTTGAGAGGAGCCTGTTGGTGAACAGCCAGTTGAGCTCCCGAGCTCTCAAAAGCCTTCTTGCGACGACGGCCGCGTCTCAGGGGGCTTCTCTCTGCTGGTTGTGTCACCGTAGGGTTGACATCCATCGGAAGGAGAACGCTGGCGCTGCCGAGAAGCCCATCACCATCCATGCAACGCCCGAGGGCTGCTCCGAAGCGTGTCGCATGATCCTCGATATCATGCAGAAGGAAGCTGACGAAACCAAATCGTAAGTGCAGCGTTCACCGGCTTAACAAAACCCTCGGGTTTGCTTGTCAGTTGCCATGGAGTTGAGGCGCTCGGGTGGCTGTGCAGGCAGGCTCAGGGAGCAACACCTCAGGAAATGGATGGTTCTTCTGTTCCTCCCACCGCGGCGCTGCTGCCCCTGGCTGGAGATGGGCTTACGGGCCGGATGGGCCTTGAGGTTTTCCTTTCCTCCCCTGTTTTAGAGCAGAAGAGATCCCTTTGAAAATCCTCGCTCACAACAGTCTGGTGGGGAGGTTGATTGGCAAAGAGGGCCGCAACCTCAAGAAGATCGAGCAGGACACGGGGACAAAGATCACCATCTCGCCGTAAGTCCTGCTGCTCGCCGGGTGCTGCCCCCTGCAACCCATGGCATGGGGGGGGAAGTTGTGCTGCCCCGGGGTGGGGGGGCCCTCCTCTCATTTCTTTATTTTGGCCTGAAAAAAAAGACGTGTAACAGCGTCTCCCTTCTGTCTGCGCGCGGGCTAGTTTGCAGGATTTGACCATTTACAACCCCGAGCGGACCATCACGGTGAAGGGCAGCACGGAAGCGTGTTCCAACGCTGAGGTGGAGATCATGAAGAAGCTGCGAGAGGCCTACGAGAACGACGTTGTGGCTGTCAATGTGAGCCCCCGGCCTGCCCCTCCACATCCCCCTGCTCCAGGGCTGCTGCTGGGGCAACCAGAAAAATACGTGGGGGGTGTGTGGGGGGGTCAGTCTGTCAGGGAAAGGGCCACAAGGTTTGGGAAGAACCCCCAAGATCCCACTCAACCTTCAGCCTTTGTGTCTTTACCTCTCTAGCAACAAGCCAACCTGATCCCGGGACTGAACCTCAGCGCTCTGGGCATCTTCTCGACAGGGCTTTCCATGCTCCCGTCCTCTGCGGGGGCCCGAGGCGCTGCTGCGGCCACCCCTTACCACCCATTCGCAGTAAGTGCAAGAGAATCTGGGGCGTGGGGGGCTCGCTCGTGGGAGCAGGGTGGGCTCTGGGCCCTCCCAGCTCTTGGGTTTGGGCGGGTGCTGTGGCTGTAGGGGCCATCTCGTGGGGAGCCTTGAAAAAGCACCCCGACCCCCGGCTGTTTTGGGAAGGTCCCAGCAGCCAAGTGGAGAAGACAGAGGCTGAGCGTGGTTTGTCCTTCCTCGCACGTAGCTCCCTGTGTAGAACGGCTGCGTCCTGATGTTGTGCTGGGCTCGGTCTCGCTTGTGTCTTAGGCTTGCCAGCTCTGGAGGGTGGCTCTCTGCACGTGCAGAGCGTGGCTGGGAAGGGGGCGAGCGGTGCCTTAATGCTTGGTGCCTTCATGCCCCAGCACTCAGGGGGTTCTGCCTCTGAGAGCTAATCTTCAGACAGATGCGCTGCTAGAAACCCGTTTTTTTTTTGACGTGACCCAGGTCCCTTTGGCCTTTCTGTGGTGCAGAAGTCTCCTAAGTTGCAAGTGCAGGGGCAATGTCATGAAGGAGAGGTAGCGAGGTGTGTCTGTGATGTGGTTCTGCAGCCAGGGCTGGGGAGCAGCCCCACTGTGCTGCCCGGGATGTGGTGCCTACATCCACGTGTCCGGGAAGGGCTGCGGGGACGCACACCAGGCACGTGTGGCAGCCCACGAGGACGGTGGGCAGGAGACAAGCAGCCACCAGTCCTGTTGGCTGACACAGAGAGAAGGTTCCCCTGTCCCCCAGCACCTGCAGAGCACCCTTAGGGTGACCGAGTGACAGGGCTTAAACCCGCGAAGCCGTCCCAGCCCTGCGGTCCGTTTCCCTCTAAATATTTCTGCTGGGATGCTTGAAACGCAGGGAGGACGCCTCAGCGCCCGTTAATTTACTTGTACTGTTTTCTTTTTCTGGCACCGCCAGCAGCAGAGTGGTCGGAGGAGAACGGTGAGTGCCGAGCCCGTGGTGGGCTCACGGTGCGATGAGGCGGATGAGCATGACCCCGGGGCTCATGGCCACGCGTGGTGGCCCCAGACGGGTCCCCATCCCCCGGGCATTGCTAAATTCAGGGCAGAGGAGCAGTGAAACGGGCTAAAAGCGAAGGGAGCCCCTTCCCTTTCTGCTTTCAGCCTCCAGAGCAGGAGGGGAGGTGTCTAAGCACAGGCTGTGTCCGTGGGGCGGTCGGTCGGTGTGTGCCCGTGGAGCGGGGATGCTCTGCCTGGTGCTCGGAGAGCCTTTGGGAAGAGCCGTGTTGGAGCATTGCGGTGTTGGTTGTTGCAATGAGACCTGCAAGGTCCCTTCAGGCAGCCTCCTCCCGTGCGGGCTCCTTGACCCCAAACATCACCCCAAACAGGGAAAAATGAATGGGAAGTAGGCTCCCAGCTGGCTCCTTCCCCCCAAATACCGTGGTTCGCGTGTCAGAGCGATGGCCATGGGGGCTGCAGCTGCAACCCAGAGCTTTGGAGAGTTGCAGAGCGTGAGGGACAGGGAAGGAGGCTCGGGATGAGAGGGGGAGGCTGGGGAGGTGCTGAGGTCTCTGTGCCCATGAGGCTGGGCAGGGAGGAGCTGTGCCCACTGCCAGGAGCTGCGCCTGGGCCTCGGGTACTCAGGGGACAGGGTGCTGGCGAGGGCCCCTTGAGGCACGGGGAGAGACACGTGGCTTTGTCCCTGTCCCTGTCCCAGCCTGGCCGTGCCCTGCTGGCTGTTGGGGCAGTGTCAGCGCCAGCCTTCACTTTTTCTCTGACTCTGAATAAGGGAAGTGGTCATGGGTTCAGTTCTCGCCAAATCTTCTCCACCGGGCACTGACACTGCTCACAGCACTGTTTCGGCTTCGGTTCATGAGCTGAGGGGTGTCCCCGTGTCCCTTCCTTGTTGGGGCCAGGGTGCACAGTGCAGCAGGGCCCTCACTGACTCTTGCCCCCTCTCTCCCCCGCAGAGCTCCTCGGCGTACCTCTCGGGGCTGTACGGAGCCTCCCCGGTCGGTGCCTTCCCACACCAGCACCCCGTAAGTCCTCCCCCACCCGCATCCCCTGTGGGGTGCCCCCTCCCCGCTGTCCCCAGGGTGGGGATGCTGTTTGGGGTGGCACACCTAGCCGGCGATTTTAGGGCCTGGGGTGGTGCGCTGGGAAGGGGGGAAAGGGAAAACAACAGAATTAAGGAAAACCCCTCGCTCTGCTCTCCCCGCCAGCTCCCGGAGCAGGAGGTTGTCAACTTGTTCATCCCGACGCAGGCGGTGGGGGCCATCATCGGGAAGAAGGGGCAGCACATCAAGCAGCTGGCGCGATTCGCTGGTGCCTCCATCAAGGTGAGCTGAGGTCTCGTGCCTGGGCGGCTCCTGACGAGGTGGGGGAGAAGGGGTGCCCCAAAAGAGGGGGTGCTGCTGCCAGCGAGCCCCCTCCCCGCGGCTCTCCGCACGGGTCCCCATGGCTGGGGGCTGGAGGGATGCTGCAGGTGCACAGCAGCCAAGCACACATTTAACCCCCCAGATGGATGGATGTGCACCAGAAGTGGCGCTGAGCTGGTTTCCCCCTCCCTGGAGGGGACAAATGGCGTAGTGAGGGGACGAAAGGCTTGGCGAGCCTCTCTCACACTCCCCCTCCATTTTGCAGATTGCCCCGGCAGAAGGTCCCGACGCCAGCGAGCGGATGGTCATCATCACGGGGCCGCCCGAGGCTCAGTTCAAGGTGGGCTTGGGTGTTGGGGACGTGACTTGAGAGCCCCCCGAGGGCAGGGGGGGACACGTGGCTTGGTGCTGGGCACCCCAGGTCAGGATGCGCCTGGCTTGGCACCACCGCTTTGGCTTCATTTCACATCGCTCCCCCTTCTTGCAGGCCCAGGGGCGAATATTTGGGAAGCTGAAAGAAGAAAACTTCTTTAACCCGAAAGAAGAGGTGAAGCTTGAAGCCCACATCAAGGTGCCTTCCTTCGCAGCCGGCCGCGTGATAGGCAAAGGTGGCAAAACGGTACGTGGGGGCGCGGCGGTTTGGGGGCTGGGCCCACCGGGGGGCGGCCACCCCGAAAACGAGGGCTCTGTCCCCTGCTGCAGGTGAACGAGCTGCAGAACTTAACGAGCGCAGAAGTCATCGTGCCACGAGACCAAACCCCAGATGAGAACGAGGAGGTCATCGTTAAAATCATCGGGCATTTCTTTGCCAGCCAGGTGAGGGTTTTGCCGCATTGATGTGACCGTTCCTGCCTGGGTTTGGTCTCCAGGAGGACGGCCCCCAGCCTGGCTCCGTCAGCACCCTTTTCCTGGTGGCTGCCTTGCATCCAACGGTGTCTCAGCAGCTCTCCCCAGTGGTGCTAGCACTGAAATTAAGGCTAGGCTTAATCGAGCTAAAAATACCCATCTCGGGTTCACCATGGAAGGCGCACAAGTTGAAAACCCGCAGTGTAAAGGCTCGGCCCTGGCCTCAGCTCGCAGCTGTTGGAGCCATCGCCGGCGGCACCGCTTCGCCAGCTGCCCCGGGAGAGGCACAGGAGCAAACTGCTCCTTGTGTGTGGGGCCGAGCAGGTGCCCGGCCCCTCACTGAGAGCCTCGAGCGGGGAGAGGCTCAGGTGTGGGAGCACCTGCTCGGCCCAGGAGGGAGCGCAGGGTGCCCTCAAGCTGCTCAGGGCTTCGGGTGCTCATTTCAGAAGCCCGTGGCTGTGCCGCAGTCCCCATCCCACCCCCAAACCTCATCCTGACCCCCGCCTCTCGCTCTCTCCCCAGACTGCACAGCGCAAGATCAGGGAAATCGTCCAGCAGGTGAAGCAGCAGGAGCAGAAACACGCTCAGGGAGCCCCGGCCTCGCAGCACAGCAAGTGAGGCTCCCGCCGTGTGCCGGCCAGCACTGCCCGATGAATGTAGCCCTGCCAGCCAGCGGGCAGGGAGCAAACCAAAGAGCCCCCGAGGCGCGGGGACGGGCACGGGGACGGCTGCGGCTCCCCACGCACCGGCGCCAACGCCGCAGCACTCGGCCGCTCGCCCCGGGGCGCTGCGGGCTCTCTCCATCCCACAGCCTCCACCTGACTCGACTCCCGACGCTATCCCTTTAGTTGGACTAACATAGGCAGAGGGTTTTGGATTTTTTGTGTTTTTTTTTTTAATCGTTTTTATTTTTTACCTGAAAACGACTCATTTCGCAAACCGTTCTCTGGCCAGGCATGGCCGGGTGAGTGGAGGAGCCTGTCCGGCGTGCAGCGCCCGTGAGGGTAATATATTTTAGAATTAATATATCAATAACAAAACTAACGCCGATTTTAAATTTTTGTAAGATTTTTTTAAATTTTTTTTTTTTTTTAATTTCAGAGGGGTCACGCGATGTTTGTTTTTAGCAAAAGCAGGCTTTTTTAGACTTTTAAGGAAAGGAGCTAGTCCATTGGTTCTCTAATGCACAGTAGAGCAGAGTTGTAGGATTGCCAGCAGGAACAAAAATAATTAACCAAGTGTTAAAAAGCGATTTCTTAAGGGCTTTGAGAAGAGCAGTGCCATGGGGAGTGCCTGTGTGAGCCAACAGAAGGGATACCGTCTCCTAGAGGAGGACCCTCTCCCTTTCACACGCCCTTTCCTCTTTGCTTCACAGAGTCCAAAACTGGGTTTTGCATCTGTTCTGCCCCCCGCCCTGTCCATCTGTCCGTCTTTCTCTCCATCACCGCCAGACAAAGCCGTGCTCAACCTTAGCACCCCCCCAAAAACCAGCCTGCCCCATGGTCCAGCCCGCAGAGAACAAACTTCCCCCGTGGCTCTTTGGGGACGAATCCCCCCCTTTTTTAGTTTTGGTGTTGGAGGGAGAGGAGAGAAAAACAAGGGGGGAAAAGATTTACAAAACGTTGTTGGCCCAGGGCTTGAAGAAAGAACCTAGCAAAAGTTTCTACAAGAATGCAACATGCGTACACACACACACACACACACACAAACACACACACAAAAAAACTACCTCAGGTTTTCGTACCTCAGCACCTTGCGCTTGTGTTTCCCTTTTAGAGATTTTTGTATGCCTTGTAAAACTGATAGTTGGAGCATTTTTTTATTTTTGTAATAAAAACGAGTTGGAAAACGATCTCGACCAAGTCAGCTGCGAGGCGGGAGGAGGAAACCAGCCCACGCGTCCGAGAGCTCTTCTGTAGTCTCCTGCTAGCTGAGAGCCAGTGGCCGTTCCTTCGGAGAAAGCTTGAGAAATGTTTAAAAAAGAAAAAAAAAAAAAGGAAAAAAAAAACACAAAACAGGTAAAAGAAAAAAAAAATAAAAGAACAACAGCAATGAAGTCCAACCAGCAAGAGAAAGGACCAGGGCCGACCACCCGAGCCCAGCAAGGTGCTGAAGGCTGAGCCCGTGCCAGCGACGTACTGACAGACTGCAATGCCAGTTTTTGTCTACTGCAAAGTGTTCTGTGAAAAAAGCCAACGACAACAAACAAACAAAAATATATCCAGCTAACAAGAGCCTGAGCTTGCTCTCCGTTGCTTTCTTTCCAGTGCCCTGTGGTGGTCATGGCTGTGCTGAGAGCGGGGTGGGCAGCAGGTGCCTGGCTGGGAAGGGTGGGATAAACAAGAGGGTGAGGGCTCTTTTGGGGGTGTTTTTCTATTTTTTTAATCTTTTGTTTTAAATCCAGCAGCAGGGATGTGCTGATGACAAAAGTGTGGGGGGGGTTTCGTGGGTCCATGTCCCATCCTCCACCATCTCCAGTGCACAGCACCTTCAGTGCTGGCCTTGGGGCTTGAAGTTGACCCAAGAGGCTTGGGACCAGCCCCAACCTCCCACATCCCCCTCTGGGGCTGCAGCAGCCTCACCCTGGGCCAGGTTTCACGCCCAGACTGGGGCTGTGTATTTGGGTTTTAGTTTGGGGTGGTGGTGGTAATACAAGGGCATGGAGGCGGGTGCTAAAGAGAATTAAACGACCTGACTCACACAGCAGTGAGGGATCAGGCTCCTTCCCTCCAGCTCAAAGCAGCTCCCTTGTCACACCTCCATCCTTGGTGAAGGTGCAGGGAACAGAAAGTTCCCCCCTCCGCCTACAGTCTGGTGCTGCAGAAGCACTCACCCAAAGCGGGTCGGTTCCAATGGGTGCTCTGCCCCCACGCCCCCAGCCCCAGACAGCCAGGAACGACTGCTCCTGCCCTGACTGCTGGGCTCTGGGGCAGAGCCATGCTCACCAATGTTTTCAAGGACGGGTTTGATCCAGACGTGCTGTCTGAGCCCCCCAGCCGCCTTCCTGTGAGTAAGGAGCACGTCAGCAGGCAGCTGACGGCACCAGAAGCGCACGAAGCAGGACGCAGAGCAGCCCCCCTCTCCCTCCTCCCTGCCCAGGGAGCGCACAGCATTACTCACGCTGTGGCGCAGGCCTGCGGCGTGCTCTCGAGTCAGCACTGGAAGACTTAAGGGATGATTTCTCACCCTGGGATGTCCTCAGAACATCTTATAAGGGCATAAGGAACCAAGCCACAGCTGAAGGTCCACATCCCATGGGATGACCTCGCAGACAGAGGGGGCATTCAGCGGGACGCACACGGTTTTCTCCATGACCTCACAGAATGAGGCTTTCGACAGCCACAGACACACGCTATTTCTAAGTGCCCAGCACAGTCAGCTCTTGGTGAGGCTTCCAGCACCCTTCAGGGGTGCTTTGCAGTTCTTACTGGGAATGCACCAGCTGCCCGCCCCTCCAGCACCACGCTGCTGCTTCCATCTAACGTGTGAGCCGCCTCTTCCTTAAGGGGCACTTACGAGGAGGACTTGGAAAGCACCCTCATATCACACTTCCACCACCAGTCCTTCTGTGGGGGTTGTTTTGTCGTCACTTTTTTTTTTTTCCAAAGCAAATTTCTGCTTCCATAAGCAGAAGACTACAGGGTCAGCCTCCAAATTATGTTTGCCACATGTCAGGAGGTGAAGCTAACACAAAGGATACTTGAAGCATTCAGCTACCAGGCCCTAACGTTAATCAACAGCTGAAATCTTCCAAGTCCTCAGGGAATCCAGGGGGGATTAAATATCTCATGTAAGGACAAAACACGACAGATTGCCTTTGTAATAGTTGTCTCTTCAGAGGATCTCCTCTGATTTTGTGACGGATTAAGCTAATCAGTTTGAAAGCAAAGACTGAGCCAGCTCCTGCCCCACAACACAGATAAACCAACTCAGCAGCTCTCCCAGGAGAGCAGCTCCTCTGGTGAGTAGCAGCAGCATGAAAGCTGAGCAAGGACAGGGGATGTCCCAGAAATCAGCATCTGCCCCGGAGCTGAGGAGAGGAAACACCTCGTCACCAGCCAGGAATCACTTCACATTACGATGACTGTGCCATCTAACATTACAGAAACAACCAGACGTGGTTATTTATACCAGCGTTCAGACAACTGCTTTGCATGCCAGCTACACGCCAGCCTTTCCTCTGCAATAGCAAATGGGGAACTGAAAGACCCCAAACTCATGCCAGTTCTGGAGTGTAAGCTGGGGAGGGAAACAAAAGAAAGGGCAAAATGACTTCGGCTCACCTAAACTAACCTGGCTCAGCCTGGCTGCAAGGAGTCTGAGCAGAAGTCACCCAGACACTTGACTCAGCAGGCGTGTGGAGGCAGCACCAGCGGCAGAGGGGCAGTAAGGCTGTGACACGTTCCAGCACCACCACCCGTCTGGCTGGACCCATCC
The DNA here is from genome assembly GCF_047663525.1 of Anas platyrhynchos. Taxonomy (NCBI): domain Eukaryota; kingdom Metazoa; phylum Chordata; class Aves; order Anseriformes; family Anatidae; genus Anas; species Anas platyrhynchos. Next base: position 15,341,698 of record NC_092595.1, on the reverse strand, counting down.
CGAACCCAGCACATCGGCACCAGCAGCTGCGGAGCACCTTTCATTCAGCAGTAGCAATCTGCAGTACCGTGTGGAGAGACTTGTGTTAAAACAGATTCAGTACTGGACAGCCCCTGCTGTGCACAGGCTGCTTTGTCTCACTGAGAGTACTGGGGTTCTGGTTCCTCATCTCCCTGCTGAATGACATTCTCACAGCCCCTTCAGGAAAAAAAATATATCACTATTTCATTACCAAGTAGAGTTTCTTTCCAGAAAGGCTCTTTATATAAGTTACATATTTATTTTAATAAAGAAAAGAAATAAATACCTCTCTCTTCACATTAGATAATTCTCTGGAGACAAAACAAAAACAAAACCACCCCAACTACAGGGGCTTCACTACGGATTTGTTACAAATCAAAAGATTGTAAATACTTCTTTTTTTTTTTCTATGGTCATCACAAATCCAGTTTTAGGAATCAAGTAGATCATAGATATTCCAGAAACAGAAGAAAGCTCTCCTTGAAGAAACAGTAGCCATGCACATTGTCCTGGGGGAGATCAGTTGGACTAACACAACAGTTACCACCATGCTCAAGAGTCCCATTTGTCCATAACGCAGCCACGTGTGCTGCAAGGTGTGAGCCTTCCACCCCAGTGACAGAGGTTCACAGCCTTTGTTCTTAGCCGCTCCCCTGGCGAGGTCACAGCAAATTTTCTGACTTGCACACAACGTGCATTAGCTAATTTCAAAGAGAGTTACTGTCTCCAAAATCAAGAAAAAAATAACCGCTACTTCATAGCCTAAAGAGGAAAATTTGTGTGCCTGCTGCCTTTTTAAATAAGGCATTACAAAAGTAATTAAAATAAAAGTTAGTCACCCCAAGGTGATCACAGTGTTACTCGAATAGTGCATGTCTCACAGCAGCTGCTGATGGATTATTTCCCACACCATCTTCCTCCGGAAGTAAGGCATGTGATTCTGAAAAGAAAAAAAATATCCATTAAATACAAAGTCACGGTAGGAAAAGGCAGAGGATATGTATAAACACCCAGCTGATTCTTTCACGTGAAGTTCATTCATAGAATCATAAAGGCTGGAAAAGACCTCCAAAGATCATCTGGTCCAACCATTCACTGTCAACACAGCCACTTTGGGTACAACATGCCTCTAATCCACCCAGCACCTAAGTGGGTACGAGACATGACAACCCAATAAAAACAGATTTACTTGGCTAAATAACAGCGTACAAGCTCTTTAACAAAAGACCACTGCATCGGAAAATAACGACTGTTTTAACTGGCCAAGGAATTAAACCCACTTCTCCAAGAGATACAAAGGCCAGATGTTACAAGCCCATTGGCTGCGGTACCTTGCCCAGGAGGAATTTCATCAGTTTGGCTATGAAGCAGATACCAGAGGTAAGGAAGGAGCACACACACCTCCACCCTGCTGAGGCAGCTTTGTAGTGCCAGCCCTTACACTACACCCCCAAAATGGAGAAAGGTACAAAGCCTCTGCCCCTGCCCCAGACACAATTAACAGATGTGCAACTTCCCCAGCTCTTCTATTTGTGCAAGAAATCAGGAATCGTTTATGACCTTTGCTCACCTGTGTGAAGGTCATGGGTTTGTCTCTGGAGATGTAATCTGCGTATTTGCATATAAAAACCCCGCAGTCACTTCCATTCAATTGCTGAGGGATTTCCTAATGAACGCAAAGAAGGTGGAGAGTTTTCTTCTATCTTAAAAGAAAAGCAATTTGGAGGTAGCACATTACCCAGCACTGCCAGTGTGTTAACCAGACACCTGTGAACCTAAGGGCATTTACTGGACACAAGGAAAACACCCAATTCACCACACATCACCCTCCTCTGCTTCCTTTTTTGTATGTTATAATCCAAATTCTTGGCAGGCTGATAAGGAATAGCAGCAAGTCCACCCTGCAAGGTGTCTCAAGGTTCGCACTACACCCAACACAACGGTATCTTGTCTCTTAAACTGAGTTTTTAGATACTGCTTTTTACTACTAATACGTAAAGAAACATTACCTCAACCCTTTGCTTTGTCATATGCCAGAATTTGCACTCCAAAGGAGAAAAATCACCTCAAATCTCAAGCCACTTTTAGAAGCCGGTGTTCTCTGACAACAGTTAAAGAGATTCTGAAATGTGACTTCTGAAAGAGGCAAAGCCAGCTTCACTGTAATTGGTACACTAATTAAAATAGAATGTATTCAGCCAGCAAGGAGAGGCATTGCCTTAAATTTCATCCCTGCAGCCCAAGATGATACCTGAAGAACATGAGATGCTTATGGATGCTCTCTAAAGGCTTAGACTTATTAAGAAAGAGTTTAAGACCTTCATGATGAGGAGTTACGGTTCACACTTCAAATCCAAGTAGTTCTCACATACATGCGACTCCATGCTGTGAAGAATCCACTCCGAAAATGATAGCTCCAAATTTCGTTTTTCCTGGCTTTCTTCTTGCAGGTACCGGCTGTTTGAAACAAAACAAAACACCACTCTTCATCTCTGTATTTTATGCCAACAAAAGGAAATGGTGAAGGATCACAGAAAGCTGGATGGCAGGACATTAAAACATCAGAAAGTCTTCACCGCCCCGATATAAGACATTTGGAGGAAAAACCCAAATCTTAATCACACAGTGAAAGACTGTGAGCTAACAGTTACTGGTCAGGAATGACACCAATGATTCCAAGAGACTTCCATAGAAGCATAAGCTTACTACTTAGTAAGGGTTTAAAAAAAATAAAAATAAGGCAATCACATGTTATCTCAAGCAAACAGAAAAAGCAAGCAAGGAATCCTAATTCCACAGCATGCCTAAACCCCACATGCTGGGTACACCTCTGGAAGAACAAGTACAAATCTATTGATCTCTAGATTTCCAGCTTCTGGAAGGAAAAAAACCCTGCTCTATACAGGCCCGTTCTTACACTTTCCCAGGCATTTGCTGTTATCTGCTGCTCAGGAGAGTACTGGACTAATGCAACACTTGGTTTGGCTCCATGAGCTGCTCTCCTGCTCTCCATCGACAAGGCTGTTGGACTAAGGGGTGGTGCTGCTTCTGCACCAGTGGTGAAGACATCTAAGGATGCTGGCTTACACAACAGTTACAACCCAAATCTACACATATGAAAAACCATGCCCACTATGTTTGAGACTTATGCCATGCCAGTACATCTGGAAATGCTTGCTACAAGACATCTGTCTTGAATGAGCATGTCAAGATGAGAATGTCAGAAATATGAGTAACACACAGTCAGGGCACAAGGGCGGTCTGATGGGGTAAGCTGAAGGGAAATGCAGTGGCTTTGTTCAAAACACCAAGCCAGAGCAGAAGAAGTATAAAAAAAAATATGAGAAGGAGCATGTCACACAGCTCACCACAGTAAAAAGGTGGAACACTACAAGTGGAGGAAAAAAACATCCTAAGGGAAGAAAGAATAAAGGAGCTAAGCAATAAAGAGTAAAAGTATTTATATTGTTGAACACAAGTAGGAGTGAATATGCCGTAGGACACTAACAGCACAGAGCTGCAGTAATTTGAAAGTTTGCAAAGAATAAGGCTCAAGAGGGAGTTAAAAAGCTCTTGGAAGTCTGTAATGCCTCCCATGGACATTGCGTTTCCTTTCATAGTTTGTTAGGTGTTTCTGCAGTTCTTCCCACTCGTCAATGTTACTAATTGGTAAAGCTGGGCCAAAGTCAGTACATTTGTGCCACAGGGCTATCACATTTGATGGTGATTCTTTGTCCACACGTACACTGGGAAGGTGGAAGAACCCAGGCACCCAGGGCCCTGGATGGAGGGGGCGATGTGAGACTAGGTAAGTAGCCAATGTCACAATTCAAGTATAATTTACATAAAGTCCACTGGAAAGATTTGTATTCCTGACCTACAAAAAAGTTAGGTATTTCCAGTGATATTACAAATACAAAAACCTAAAAACCTTCTCAGAGTTTACAACATAAAAGCATTGACCGAGCAGTTACTTACAATAATGTTTCACAAATCTTGTCCCCTTTTTGTGCCACTGAGTCGAAGTACGTGATGGTTTTCCTTCTGATATCTATGACCTGTTATTAAAAGGTGACTGTGAGACACAGCATGACCATGTGCTGCTGACAGAACAAATCCTAAATGATTTTTCTTGCTTGCTTTTTTCCTTTCCCCATTTAATTCTTCAATTAAGAAAAAAAAAAGCTAGCTTGACTCACCACTAGTGCCCAGTGCACTGTCAAGTGAATTGGGACTATGATGAGGTCCTGCTTGAAGAGATCCACACCTCTGGTCCATCTTCTTACTGCTTTGTAGCCCCCAGAAATAAGTTTGGGATAGAAAAAAGTACTAAAAGCATAGGCTGCTGGATAGCCTTCTTTTTTATTTCTTTCCACCAGAAGATTCATGTAGAAATTAATGATCTATATGATAAAGAATAAACACAAGACGTAAAATAAGACACTGCTTTACCAAATGAAAAACACAGCAATGTTTTTGTGTTAGCCACCCTTAAGCAAACAGATACCTAAGAAAATGCAGTGTCAGCTTTCAGTTTTAATTCTGAAAATTTTGTACTTGACTTACCTCTGCAGTGTAATACCTAGCACACACTCCAGTAACATAGACTAACTCCTGGAAACTGCATAATACAAGAAATAAAGGAGCTTCTAGAAACAGAAGGCCCTTAAATACCTAAAAGAAGAACTCTACAGATATTTCTAAGCTCTCCAGTGAGGGTCCTCAAATGACTTTGAAAAGAAGACTTCCGTACACATATTTTTAAATATATCCCGAACTAGAACATCACCATGCTGCAGTTAGTTTTACCTCATCATTTAGCCAGTGAAGGTTCTTCAGTGTGTGGATGTCCTCACGGGTGACCTTCAGTTTGAAGGCACTGCTCATGATCTCGTCTGGCTTGCCTTTGCCAAACGCAGCAGTGACCTCTCTCTCCATGGCCTGAAATGAGCAGTTAAATGGGAAAGGACTCGTGAGCACACCAACTTGTGAGCAGCTTTCAGCTGAAACGAGGTCTGTCAAGTAAGACTCAGGTGACATTCTATGATTCTGTGCCAAATCTATGATTCTATCCATTCTGTGATTCTATGACAGAGTAGCCCTTGACCTTGGTAATAGCAATAGTGTTTCAGAGCAGAGTATCAGTGCCTTAACCAGATTTTTGTTAAGTTAGCAATAGGACTGTATTTTTTTTCTTGTTTCAGAGTCCTGACTTTGTGCTTTAGAGTCTGGATTTGTTTCTGTTTGTTTTCACAAAGGAAGCTGGTATAAAACTACACCAGTTTGGCTAGCAAATTCAGAAAAACGGGTGAAAGACAGCAGTACAGCAAACACCTTTCCCTGCATGATGCTTAAACCCTTTGCAACGCTGGGGTTTAAGCCAGCTACAGCAGGCATTCTCCATACCTAAGCAGGTAAGTCAGGAGCCTAAAAGAACTTGAAGGTGGGGAGCTTCAAAGGGAACTGAGGTAGCTACGCTGGAGTCCTGCAATGAGTCTGGGTTGTCTATATAATTGGCTGTAGCACCGATATTTCCATCTAAGTCTGCTTAACAGATGCAAATAAACCACTAGGCTTGTTAGTACGAAGATCTCTGATCTGCAAGATCTTTGATCTGCATCTCCTTCTTGGCTGAATCTGGGCTAGCGAAATGAAAAAAAAAAAAACACAAATTTTGCCTCATACTGAGCATCATTCTGCACAGCTTGTAAACTCTAGATTTGCTAGCCCTTTTCTAGTCATTTGTCAACTGGCCAAAAAGGAGGTGCTCATTTAGATCATCAGAACCACAACTCCAAAGAATAAAAGCAGCCAAAATTCACTGAAGTAGGGGAACTGGAACAACCATGCCCTGATAAACAGGGTTAACTCCTGTGCACTGTTATATAGAGTGCTGACACGGCCAGTGTGGGATCCTGAGGATGTACACTAGATGCTTAGGTCCCTCACGAGCAATGCAACACTCAGGATCAGCAACAGCACACTCTTTATCGCTGTGGTATGACATGTTCAGAGGCAGAGCCAATGCAACTGTTACAAATCAGGTTAGCAAACAGATGCACAGTCAGCACTGCTCTACAAGACCATTCTTAAACCTGGACCAATTTTTGTCCTGATAACATAACGGTGCATGGGACTTCTGTTAACACAACCAAAGGAATGTGTGGACTATATTAAAGCCTTAAAACCAACTTTACTGCTGACCCTTGCTCTGTGAGGTCACAGCTTCAGACACTCAGTAATTGGTTAAATCTAAATTCTTAAGACTTTAAAAACAGCTGAAGAACCACTTGGAAAAAGAAAAAAAAAACACGGAGTTACTTGTGTATGTTTCACAGCTTTCTGCTTCGAACAAGACTGACAGGAAAAGTACCTCTGTGAGTGGAGAAAAGTGTTCTACTCTTTTTTCTGATCTTGGGAATTTCTTTTCTTCCACATCAAGGGCAGATGGCCTTCTGGACAAAACAGGTGCCAAACGCAATCGAAATGACACCTCTTCTGAGATTTCAGCTCCACACTGTCTCTGTTAGAAAAAAAAGGAAGTCAGGCAAGCAAGGAAACACAAATTTGTTTGCTAGGGAGTAAGGCAGAATGCCTTGCTCATGTATAAAACTGGAAGGGTATTTTGTACACACATCCAACCAGCAAACTCCAAAGTTACTTTTTATGGATGACTGCATTCAAGCCGTGCACCAATGCCATGCACCTACACAAAATTAAATTGGGGCAAGACAGCCAGAAAGTTAATTTGGCTTGAAGTAGCATTGAGAAGCTCAGCAAAACCTCTGTGTGTAGGTATCAAGTTGAGACTGAGATTAGTATTTCTTAGTCCTGACCAGAGATTAAAGCCAAAGAGATGCAACTCCTATCTCACAAAACAGGAGAAGACTAAAGATACTGCAGTCCAGCACTGTAGGTCAACTAAGTTTGTGCCCTAGTGGTTCTGAAGCTTTAACCAACAGATAAAAGGGGAAGAGTAAAAACAGTATAGTGTGATATGCTCCTAATAGTCCAGAAACAAAACTAGTGGCAGCAGAAAACCCTTTGTTATAGCACCATTCATCAAATCATGTTCCTGCTTTCCCTGGGAAAAACAACTTGGATGAATACATTACTCGCTCAGTAATATATGTAAGGAAAGACTGCAAAAATTTAGGATTGCAAGTAGCCACATTTTCTTTAAAAGTGAAATAATGAATAACACAAGCTTACCCCTGAACTGGCTTGTTTCACTGGTCTTCCCTGTTCATGAGAATTTTCTGCTGGTGTGTAGTATCTGCAAGGAGAGACAGAAAGAGAAGCAGGTTGTATCAGTATTGTGCCACATAATTCTTAATCCATCTTCTAGTTAAGGAATGCTTTTTCAAGGTTGATTCAGACTAGAGCCTCACTAGTATACATGAACATGAGATGACATTGCCTCAGCTTCCAGCAATTTTCTCTTGTAGCAGGAGTGGGAGCTTAAATTTTCTTCCATTGACACGTGCAAGACTCCTTTTGCTTATCAGCTTTGTTATTTGGAAAACAGGAAAGCAACCAGCACCTCCTCTATGAAGGGCTTTGTGCTCTACTGATGATCGATACTGAAAGCTAGGTGTTACTCTGCAAGGTATAACATGAACATCTGCAACTACCCTTGCAGCCAAATATAGTTAGTTTACTGAAACTAAGACCAGAACACTGAATTAAGAACAGGACAGCTAGAACTGTTTTACTTGCCTTTCATGCACTAGTCATGAGAGTGACTATCCCCAGTTGTAGAGGATTATCATTAAAATGATGCAGACTCTGAGGAGCAAGCAAATACACAGACAAGAAAGCTGTCCACGTGTCCCTTCTTCAAAAACAAGAATTTACATTGTCACCATAGATCTCCTCATCTGGGGGGAGACCTACAACAGACTCTAATGGTATCCCCCACTCATTGTGCTTTAAAGACATTCAATCCATCATGGTAAGAGTAGATATCACAAGCCCTGCTGAATGACTTCAGTTAGTAGCTATATCTGCAAAAAAGGCAGGAAAATGTTCCCTTTACTTGAACTCATCAAACACTATCACTTATTTTATTTCCTTCTCTCTCTCCTTGAGCTTAGAGGAATCACAGACAACTTCAGCACTGGAACAGGGCTGCACAGCTAAATATATCGTTATGGGTTAAAGCAGGGAGAACAGGGTCAGGACAAGCTACAAGAATTGCTACAACTACATTTTTCTGCTCCCATCTACACTTTGTCCCCTCTTGTTTAAGGGAAGGTCACTGCAAAAAGACATGTGCCACACAAACCAGACTGCCATAAAAAACCTCTCCCACTCGGTGTACTTACTGCAACCAATACCACGTTTCCTTCAACAACACAAAGCCATCTGAGCTCGTACTGTTGCCAGCTCAGATGGTTAATGCAGAAGCCCACTGGTCAAAGTCCCTCCCAAACAGGTGGATAACCCAACTGCATGCTTCCTTTTTAGTCTCATATTCAAACCAAAGGCATCCTGCACGTCACAAAAACTGCCTCAGTCCCACCAGGCTTTGCAAGTTCTCATTCTCACACGTTTTTGGACCCTAGTTTCAAAGTGAACAAAATGAAATGGCAGCTCATTAATGGTTTGTCAGAAAGGAACACACAAGTGAAAACTGATTCCTTGCAAAGCAAAGGACGACTTGGTACTGCCACCACTGTTACCCTCAGATAGCTTGCTTGCCACAGCAAAGGACTCTGCACCACACCAGCACAACCCCTGCTTGTTACACAGCAAGGCTGTAGCTGAGATGGAACTGGCTGGCAAGGAATTCCAGAGCCAAAAGGTAGCTACTCCCATTCCACACTGGGATGATAAATATGATTTTTCTCCTTCTGGCCACTACCAGAGGATGACACAGATACACACACAGAGCAAAACCAAGCAAGAACCGTGACTTTACCTGATTATATCGCTTCTTGGAGACCAGTGTGTGCTGCAGCTGTCTGCACGTTTGCTATCTGCACAGAAAAGCAGTAACAGAAAGACAAGAAGTCAGCTTTTAATTACAATCAGATGAACATGGCTATCAGTTTATGAGTGATAAGACAAAGCCTCTAATAAATGACCACAAGGTTATGAAGTTTAAACTCGGGCAAACAGGCCTGCTGAATATCATGGGCAAGTGTATGAGGATTGAAGCAAGGGATTTGCTAAGTTTTATGTCCTGGACTGCACCCTTTACTAATATTTTATTTTTTTTCTTTCAAAAATAAGATGAAGAAAATAACTCAGAAGTATAGCTTGTCATTTTTCACCTCAAAACAAGCTTTCCCCAAATTCTAGCACCTGGTCAGAAATTCACAACCCATGTGACTGCATAATGAAGCCAGGTACGTAAAAAGGAGCACTAATGAAGTACTACTTAAATAATGAACAGGAAAAAAAATTAACTGGAACAAAATTAAACATATACACATTAAAACGCAGTATTATAACACATTGCTGGTATACAAGAAAATAGCCTGTCAGCAAACCAGATTCACCAGCCCATTCTGCAGGAGACAGCTAGTGAAGGTGACCCTAGTTATCTATCTTCAGCAAGCTGAAGGTATGGTCAGAAACCACAGACTTCCCATGCCTAGTGCAGTTACTTCTGCAGCCAAGAACATCCCTAGTACAGTAATGGCTTTGAAGTACAGTTTTAAACTTTTTCCACTTACAAAGCCATTTCAGCCAATAACTACCCATGGTTTTGTTCCTGCTTTCCCTTTCCTTTCCTTTCCTCTTTCCTTCCAGAGACAGGTCGTTTCATTCTAAGAACCGAGGTAAGCTATAGTAGCTTAAACACGCTGTCTGACTTAGATTTCCTTACACACAGACACACCTTAACAATACACCAGCACTGACAACTCTTCTTAACGTAGACTATGCCTTCGAGACTTAAGGAAAAACCCTATTTTGATTCGAGATCTAGCTGCAAAACAGAACAGATACGAATCACGGGGGATACTCACTGGTTCTTAGTGTCATATATTGACAGACATCTCCTCCACGTTTTTGTTCATCCAGGTGACTTGCAGCCATCACTGGTTCCTTGGAGTAAGCCTGAACACTTTTGGTGCAGCAGAAAATACCAGAGAAGAATCAGAATGTCTGTATAGGCAGTATGTGTTATCAATACACACCAATTCACCAGAAAGGATAAAGCTTATTCATACACAACTATCTACACTAGAGTTGGAGACCACAGGTAAAGCAATAGAAACTGTTTTAGGTACAATTAGGCTGTTTAATCCATTAACAGGGTCATCCTGTCTCTTGCATTAGTTTTACAACAGAACCTAAGAGACATTTTCACTAAAAGGCAGTTTACATTCAAAATCTTGGCTATTTTCAACTCATACATACTGGTGACACAGGAGTCACATTTTCTGCCACTTCAGAATTTCAAGAGAGACTAGTAAGTCACAACAATTGATTCCTTTACCCCTTCACCAGCAAAAAAAAAAAAAAAAAAAAAAAAAAAGGAGCTTTACTTTAAAAAAAAAAAATCTTTACACATTGCACAAACATCTGAGGAGGATATTGTATTTTACAGGACAAGACAGCATTCGTTTTAATAGTCCTTGACCAATTCTGTTCAATTTATTTAATAAAGATTATGTTCACCATGTGAATAATGTCCACAACAGAAATTTCTGGGACATTTTACTTAGGATCTGCTCTACTTGGACCTCAGGGACTACATGCTCATTATCAGCAGGAGCACACTAGATGCACTCTGGAGGAATGCTCTTTGATTTAGCATCACCTGAAAGGAATCTGCTTCACATCCTTCAGGTCTGCTCTGACATATGAGCCAAACCACAATAATCAATGATCAGGAGATTAGATGCCAAAAGCAGAATCTTGATCCACCCTAAAAAGCTACCGATGGCGCACCAAGAATTATATGAAATACTGATTTCCGTATCGTTTTCATGCACCAGAATGTTTAAACAGGCCATGCTGTTCTGATCTCAAGACTTGTGTTCAGGTGTCTTCTAGCTGTGAACAACCAGAGACGGGGATTTTTCTAAGCCTCAGTAACAATCTATGTTTCAATGCATTAAAAAAAAAAAAAGGCAAGAAAACACAGCACTTCCTACTGTCTTTCTGTGTAGAAAGGCACAATGGAATTTTAGCACCCTTTTGGCATCAGCATTTTACAATTAGTCCCTCACAGCTTTGAAGTGTAGCTATTCCACTAAGATAATAGCTTCTATTATTTTTGTGTTTTCCCTGGTGTAGTTGATTTTATGCAACCTCTTGGTACAGTTACAGACATATCAAACATACTCATCGTTAGTATATATGAATCAGAATTACATGCAAGTTCCCTCTTGCAGGTTGCTTTAAGAACAGGCGTTCCATACACAAGACTAAGATTTCGTCATTTTAGTGTATTGCAAAGAGAAAATTTCCTATGATTTGTATGAGAAGCGCTGGAGGAGGTAGGAAGGAACAGAGAAAGACCTAGTATTCCCTGTGTTTAGGTTACATTTCACATTCTCAGATAAAATACGTCTACTGACCAAGGAAGAAGTTGACTATTGTGAATGAGAAGATAAATTCTTTTTAATAGTGTTACAAAATAACCACTCCTATGGATTTTTATGATAAATTGCACTGCCAGCACTAGAACTAGGCACTACCTTTCTTAACAGAAATACAAGAAAGGGCTATCAAAAAGAGAAACAAACCCCTAACAACTAAGGAATCTTCACCTTCAGAACGTGCCTTCACAGAATGTTCATGCTTTACTGGGGGAAGGTAAAGGCAGGGAGGGAAGAGTGCGTCATGGCCTTTTCAAAATTACTTTACTCCAGTACCTGCTCTGGGACAATCTCCACAACCTTAAGAGTACAAAATATGATTTTCCCCTCCACTTACCCATGTACAAAAGCTACAACATTACCACCAAAAAGTTAATACTTATTTTTCCTATAATTACTTGCAGAAGCTTGTCGGCTGTGAGATAGAGCGGCTTCTAGGATATTTTTCCTTTACTAGTTTCAAGAGCTGTTTGTATTTCTCCTTTTCGCCTCTCAGAACATCCTAGCAGAATAGAAGGGGAAAAAAAAGATGAGATCAGAACCCCGTACGAAGCAAATACGTGTAATCTGAATTTAGTGCAGACTGCACAGGTTGTTCTCATAACACTGGCACAGAATTCAAGTTTATTTTAGCAGAAATTCCTACACCTTCATTTTTTTCCTATCCTGCGATAAGAACTTGCATCCCACTACAATCTCAAAATTCCTTCTGCAACTGTTTCCTCAAACGTGGGCCTCTTCTCTCTAGCTGTGGTCTACACTTCTTGCATAAGAATTCAGGCTAATAGGCATTCCTGTCAATATGCATAATGACTGTGTGCTATGAGTCTCCACGGTATCTTAATCATATTCCTCCGCTTGTCATAGCCTGCTTCTCCAGTAGTTCAGTTTAAGATCTCCTCCAGTGTAAGATAGGTTTATCACATATTTTCCAATAGTTGCTTCAGATATTGGAAGAAAAGGACAGGGAAGGACCTCTTAGCCCTTCAAGAAAGAATTATCAGCAACTGTGTGGGTTTTTTTGCCTACATCATCCTTATAAAGCTGCTATGTAAAGATAGCTGTTGAGCTGGGGTAAGGACAAATAGTAAAACAACCCTGCAACGATGATATGCTAAGTGACAGGGCAGTACTTCCACTTACAACACTTGATACGCAGAAAAGCAAATAAAACATCACGCACTGATTTTCAGAAGCATTCCTTCATTAACTATATCCACTGCAGGGAATGTTACAAACTGTCACTTCAGTGTTGTCATAGCTCTGATGTGACTACTGAATTGTGTTATTTCAAAAGCCAGCTTTCTCACCCAACGCACCTCTTCCACAGTACAAAAAGGCCTCCCCATTTTGCTGACTTCTGAAGTTGCAGACTCTGGCGTAGTGTGCTCCTTAATGGGTGGCCTGAGTGTTACGGTGTCTTCTGGAGTAGTTTTGACATGGTGGTTGCCATTCCTGCTAGTGCTAAAAATACCAATGGCAAAAGAAATAGCATCAAGACAATATTCAGAAAAGCACCTCTGATTCAAGCACCACCACCAACTGTTTTGTAAGCATGTGCATTGATGATGATGAAGACAGACACGAAATGTTTATTATTTTCAGATGGAGACCTGCTGTCTTCAACCACTTAATGGGAAAATATGGAGAAGTAAGATAGGAAGTCAGTAAAGTAGGAAGTGAGAACAACTGCTTTGAATATACAATGCTGATTGATCTGGACTCAGATGCAGCACAAGTGCAGCGCCCATTCTCAGGGTCATTTCCAAGGCAGTCCAAGCCCTGAGTCAACACAGAAGACTCGAGAACCACACAGGTACGTTACCATCAAACCCTCAACTCTTCCAAAAGCTAGCACACTGGCATAGAAGTGTAGCTGCTTTCCTCACAAAATTGTTCTGGTGAGAGACTTCTAGAGATCATCTCATCTACCTCTCCACTCAAGCAGAGGCAACCCAAAGCAGGTTGCTCAAGACCGTGCCCCGTTGGGTTTTGAGCGTGTCCAAGGACACAGACTCCCCTGGCTCTCTTCTCTGGGCATCATGTGCCAGTGCTGAGTCACTCTCACAGTACAGCAAGTGCTTACTTATGTTCAGATGGAATTCCCTGCTTTTCAGTTTGCGCCCACTGCCACCTGTCAGTGGGCAACACTGAGAAAAGCCCAGCTCGCTCTTCTTTATTCCCTCCATCAGATGTTTATGCACACTGATGAGATTCCTCTGAACCTTCCCCGGGCTGCATGTTCCCAGCTCCCTTCACCTCTCCTCATATGCTTCACTCCCTTCATCACCTCTGCTGAACCTGCTCCCTTAAGCCCACATCTTTCTTATGCTGGAGAGCCCAGACCTGGACACAGCACTCCAGGTATGGCCTCACCAGGGCAGTGCAGAGAAGAAAGATCATCTCTCTTCGCCTTTTTTGATTTAAACCTTTTTTGATTTAGAAAGGTTTAAAACTGGTTGGGAAAAAAAGCAGATGGAGACCTCCCTACAGTACAGCAGCTTGGAGTTCCAGAATAGCTTGGAAAACTATTACTACATGGACAAAGATACAAGTGTTTGACAACACCCAGAACGTTCAACAAAGAAAGTGAAAGACAGCAAGTTTTTAAGTGATGTCAAAGAAACCGAAGGATTTTTACCTCAAACAGGGAATTGTCTTGTGAGAAAGGGATAGTGTTTCATTATTCAAGCAAGCGTTGGTTCCACAAGGCATTTTATCTATGAGGAGAGCACAAGTTAACGATGTAACTATAAGAAGAAACTGAAGTTTTATCAGTTTACAGTGAAGAACTTCACCAAACAAATTATTTTCATTTTTCTCTCTTGCATCATAACGTTATTTGCATTATGTTACATTATTAACAATAAGATCAGATTTCCATATTCACACCTACAGAAATTTGTGCACACAAACTACCGTTAGCCTAAACCTGAAATAAAAAAGGGCTACTGGGATCTACTACCTAAAAATTAAGTGTTTTAAACAATTTACTTCTGGCAAGCTAACGGTGGCCGTGTCAGAAGTAGAGAACTGCATTCCAGGCAGCTCTTGAACTAACGCTGAGATGACAAGACAAATGTCTGGCCCCAAACCAGAAGCAATGCAAGGATACAGGGAAGAAGCAAAGCTCCTATGTAAGTATCCCTTATGTTACCTAGATATTGTGCCTGTAACCTGTTCATAAGCCTTGTGCTGAGTCACAGAGTACACACACAATGTAGGATGAAAAAGAAATGAGTTGGTAACCTGATGGCCTTACCAATCTGTAGCATTTCTACTTCTAGCGCAGAACTTGCTGGTCTTTTAGACAAAGGGTCAGACGAAGTGGACTGAGTCTTAAATAAAAACACACAAGTATCATAGTGAGTATAAGTTGAATACAAATCCAAGCAAACACAATGTTCCTGAAATCTAGGCAGCTCTGTTATGACTCAGGGATCATGATATGCTGGTTCAGATTGCAGCAGAATGCAAATATTTGCAGGATCTCTGACAAGCTCGCTGATTTTTAATACTCATATACACAGCGATGTAAAACAACATGAGCCTAACATCAAGTTCTCCTCAGTCAGCTCCTAACTGTTCTGAAAAGCAATAGTCTTGTCCTTGAAAAATACACTTTGTAAGAGTTAATGACTCTCTCAAGAACAAATAGGTAGAACATGACAGCTTCCTATTCCTCTCTTACCCTAGTGGGGCAATAAGAAAGGCAACATCACACCTTTGAACCAAACAACGGAGTGCAGCTGTTAATGAGTCACTGTTACAGAACCTGTGTCCTACGGGAATCCTCTCGTGGATAATGAATTTAGCAGAATGATGTTTACCTGGACCAACTACATAGTTTTTCTTGCAAGGTGATGTATTTTGATTCCTTATCTACAAGCTTGAGAAAAAGAGTAACAGCTTGCAAACACACAGACTGTAGATTTGAGTACCTGTGAAATATCTGGGAGACAGCAGAAGTGTAGCTCCCCAGTTCCAAGTGCTAGAAACGCACATGCAGACTTGAATAAGGCAAAACCAGCACACAAGAACAAGAGCTGCCTTCTATCAATGGAAAAGAAGGACCTACTGCTTTACAGGCTCAGGGCAGGCCCAGCTTCAAGATGCATCAGGCAGAGAAGCTCCTTCCTTTCATCTCACACAGATTCACCCAATATCATAACTACCTACTTTCAAATTCTGTTCTAACCTCTTCTGTGGGCTCTGTGATTGGAGCTGCATTGCTGACTGAAGCTTTCCAGTGCTCGTTTGTTGCTTCAGCCGGCACCTTCGCCACAGCAGAAACTTCTTCAACTTTCTCTGTAGGCTCAGAGGTGGCGCAACCTAAAAAACAAAGACAGGCCGTGTAAGAACACAACTGAAAAGGGAAATCAGGTTTTTGTGTGACCAGAAATCCTTAATGACACCTACCACAGCAGAACTCATTGCTAGTTACAGGTTTTTCTGCCAACAGAGCTGGAGGTGAGTTTTGTAATAGGTGGCTCCAGAGGCAGTTCTGCAGAGCCGAGCTCAGCGACTAACCCACAGATCTGCCAGCCAGGTCTACCAGAACACCCTGCTTTTGGGAGCACTCCCTTTTTCCAGGGAAGCAGCACATGGAGCAATTTCTCTCCCTCACCCTCTCCACACATGCATGTAGCATTGCAGTTTATTACATGTTGCTCTTGACTACTGGAGGAGCTGTTTGCTGAGGTCTAGAAACCAAACTTAGCAAAGACTCCTGAGTATTATTGAAGCAGGGACACACAACCCCTCAGACAGTGCCCCCAAACATAAACAAGCCAGGACTGTCTGACAGGGGGCTGTGTTAGAGAATAAATGGTATCAGGAAAGCATGCGACCTGTTCAGCAGCCCCTACCATTAGATGAGGGGCAGCACTGCTGGCCAAGCAGTGAGTAGGAAGCCCCATGTCTCCCCATAAAGTGTATGCTAGGAAATGTCCCACAGCCTAAAGAGCATCAATTTCTCCCTCTTTTATGTGACTGAAAAAGGGAAGCTTTGATCTCGAATCATGACCAAAGCAGCTGGCATTGAGGTAACAAAATGGCTGCATGCAGCTCTGTAATCTTACCCATAAAATCTGCAGAGGGGGTGTCCGAGGAAGTCTCACTGAAGAGAACACTTCTCTGTCTCTGCTGTCCTCTCCCATGCCAACCCTCTGCTGCTTCTTCACCCTTCCTTACTCAGCTCTCATTTATCTTTTAAACATTCGCATGCCAAACTTTTCAGATTCAGACTGAACCCACTTCTGGTTTCAGTTCAACTTTTTTTTTTTCTTCCAAACTCACGTCACTCAGAAATGCCACTTTTCTCTGCCTGCACCAGTTTAGAGTTACCTTCCTTCACACCCCAGATCTTAAGTGTTTTTTTGGGAGAAACACAGCTCTTCTGAGCTGTCAGAGGTACAGCATCACAAACCCAGGCAGGAGGGGGCACACAGCTTCGATGCCAAATGCTCTCTGCTGATGTGGATGGGCCAAAGAGACCTGGGGTATCTCCTGCTGGCAGCAGAAGCCCTGTACCCTGCCACCATCAGCACAGATAACATCGCATATAGGGCTAGGCCCCACCATACACCCTCAGGCCACTGGCTGCACAGACGGTCACATCCAAGAGAACGGCTCGAAAAGCCACAGTTTTGGGAATCACGCTGAAGTACAAAAGCCAGAGTTTTCTAAGGTACATGAAACCTAAGAAAAACCAGGCGTATTAATTACATGGGTAATGTGCAATACCTGTTTTTTGCTTTTTTGGTCGAGTCTGGTCAGGATCTTCCAGAGGTGGCTGAGCGCTGAGGAAAAAACACACAGAACAGTGTTTTGCAAGCACAGATGAGCTTCTGAGAGACTGAGTTCCCTCTGCAGGGCCCACGCTTCCAAAATTTATTTCCATATCCCAAAAGTCTCCCCTCCAAGCATCTCTGGGATCATCTCAGACAGGAACACGCGGCTGCTGCTACTGCAGCACCTCACCAACGCCCCCCACTGCTCCGACTCAGCAGAGCACTCACAGACAGTTAATTCTCCCCCTCCAGCACATTAGGGCTCTTTCTCACATTCAATTCGTGTTTTCTGTCTGTCACTAACAACAAAAAATTCTTCAGTTAATATGTAATAAGCTTTACATATATTGCATATCCTCTTTCCTCAAGGAAAGCAACATGCCAACGATTACTAAGCCATCTGAGTGCGCTACACCGAGCTGCAGAGAAATAAAAGTTTAATTAGGACAGGAAATAAAAGGTGGAAAAGCAACTCGTGAACACCCACATAAATAACTTACTGCTAAATCAGTGCTCGTGAACTAGTTCTTTAAATCATTCTTAGCTGCACCCTTCCTTACTAAGCATTAGTTAAAGTATTATATCAGTTGATACAAAGATAAAGTCTAGCTGCCTTTTTTTTTTTTTTTAAACTTTGAGAACAGATAGCAAAGGTTGTGCCTTTTTTTTTTTTTTTCCCCCCTTATTCGATTCCAAAACCACCCTGATACATGGTGAGGGTTCTACGAAAGATGCTGTGATCCTTCTCAGATACAAGAATTTCTTTTCAACTGTTATGCTCCCAAACCCTGCTGATTGCATCACTTCTGGACTGCTTTCCTTCTGCAGCAGGAGCACAAAAATGAGTTCTTATCCTTACCTGCACCTTTCCTACAGTACGGAGGGTATTTGTCACTGCTATGCTATTAAAGTCAGGCAGAAAAATGGGGGGTAGGTGTTAAATGCAAAGCATTCCTAAAAAAATACATTCTTACTCAGCATATTTGATATTCCAGAAGGTAAAACTGAAGAAAGCAAGAATATCTGTCTTCCTGTTCAGTTTTTATCAAGACCACATTCATTCTGAAGTGGTCTTCAGTGAAATCTTTCCAGCATCGGTCCTCTCCAGAGATAAAGCATAATGCCACCTCCTCACGGCTACCTTCTGAGACAACCATGGGTTAAACACCTTCCTGTGCTGATGGTTACTGGTTTCAAATGAGAGTGCATCTTTCTCCACTTTTAGAAGAGCACCCAACACCTGCGAGACTGGTTTTGTCCTTTTTCCTTTACCAAACACAGCTTGAGCACATGGAAAAAGGAATTCTCTGTTGATGATTCAGAAGGTTGGGAAATCGTTGATGTCCTGAAGTAGGCGAGGCCAGGGAACACGAACAGGCAAAAGACAGGAGTGAGGGGAAAAAAAAAAAAAAAAAAAGGCAGATCTGTGCTCAGCTACCTGCCTGCAACAGGACTGCACAACCCACGAGGAGGTTACGCTGTGTCTGTGTCACCACACCGGAGGCTTTGCCAAGGGCCTGGGGGAAACAGGTGAGTACAGAGGGTGTTGAGCAACACCTGAAACAAGCTGAAAGAGGGGCGCCAGAAAGCAGAAGTCATTTGAGCCTGCTCTCCATGGAAAGATGCGCTCACGTCCTTCGCCATGCCCTGGAGGTGACAGCACCCATCTGTGCCCACATTTTACTCGCCTCCTTGGCGACTAACTACAGGGAAAGAAAGAAGCTACGAGAAACTCCTCCTGCGCCAGTGTCCAGGACAGCTCGCTACAGTGTATAATTTAAAATTGTAAAAATTCAACCTTTCACAGGCTGACTCCCCCAAATCTTTGCACACCGTACTTTGGCGATACGCTGTAAGAGCAGCTACTTTTTAACCACTCTCCCCACGGGTTTCACCACCTGTACCCACAATTTTTCACCTTTCTACTGTGGGATAACACCGAGTGCCAGACATCACGGAGAAGGCAGCTTTGGTGTTAACTCCCTGCTTCCCCTGCCATGTGGGCTGCACGTGGTGTGGCTCAGGGGTTTGGGACGTGTCTGCTAAAGCTGTCACACCGAGCTTGCAGCCGGGCACATTGCTCGGGTTGTAACAGGGAGCACCTGCCTGGCTTCCCTCGGAGAGCCTTGCACGTGGGAGCTGGGAACACCTTTGGCGTTTTAGCGACTATTTCAGGGAATACTTTTGCCTTTTAGTGAATATTTCAGGGAATACTCGGGTCTTTTAGCAACTATTTCAGGGAATACTCGTGTCTTTTAAGGGTATACCTCTGCCTTTCAGTTAACATCTCAGGGAACACCTTTGGCATTTAGCAAGTACCTCAGGGAACACACACCTTTGGCATTTTAGCAACTATTTCAGGGAATACTTGGGTCTTTTAGCGATTATTTCAGGGAATCCTTTTGCCTTTTAGGGGAATACCTCTACCTTTCAGTTAACATCTCAGGGAACACCTTTGGCATTGAGCACCTCAGGGAGCACACACCTTTGGCCTTTTAGCGACTATTTCAGGGAACCCTTCTGCCTTTTGGCGAACACCCCTGCCTCCCAGCGAACACCTCAGGGCCCCCCCCTGCCTCTCGGTGACCGGCTGCGGGCACACACCGCCCCCCGGCACCCCCCCGGATCCTCAGCCCCACTTTCCCTGCCGCTCAGCTTCCGCAGCCGCCCGGTACCGGCTCCTCCCTCCTTCCCTCGCCTCCCTTCCCTCACCGCCCCCAGCCCCATCCCGTCCCCCCTCAGCAGCAGCCGCGGGACCCTCCCGACCCCCCCGGGGCCCCCATTTCGCCCCCCCCCCCCCGCCCTCCTCCCACCCCCTCACCCCTCGGCCCGGCTGAGGAGCGCCCGCTCCGGCCTCGCTGACCTGTGGAGCGGCCTCTTGCGAGGCGGCGGCGGGGCCGGGGCCGCGGCCGGGGCCGGGGGCGGCGCGGGGCGGCGGGCGGTGGGGAAGAGGGCGCCGAGGGCCGCCAGCAGCCATTGGTACATAGGCCCCGGCCGCCGGCGGCGGAACTGCGCGCATGCGCCGGGCCGCCCTCGGCCGCCCTGAGGGGAGAAAATGGCGGGCGGCCGCCGGCGGGAAGGGGGCTGAGGGCTCGGTGCTGGGTGGAGGGGGGAGGTCGCCGGCAGGCGCGGCTGGCCCGGAGGGGTTTCTCGCAGCTGCCGTGGCCTGAAAGAAGTGTTTTGGAAAGAGGTGTTTTGGGGTGGTGCTGTACCCCTTGTGTCCTGTCCGGGGAGGCGAGCCCTGAGCTTGCCAAGCACTGCCCTGTTGGAGCAATGAGGGTCCGGTGCCTGCTGTCCCGACAGCGATTCACAGAGTCTTCTAGGTTGGAAGAGACCTCCAAGATCACCCAGTCCAACCTCACACTAACAAGCCCTCCGCTAAATCATATCACTAAGCTCTGCATCTAAACGTCTTTTAAAGACCTCCAGGGATGGTGACCACCACTTCCCTGGGCAGCCCATCCCAACGCCTCACAACCCTTTCAGTAAAGAAGATCTTCCTAACATCTAACCTAAACCTCCCCTGACACAACTTTAGCCCATTCCCCTTCTGTGGTGGAAATCTCTGCTTTTGGACCTGTCCCTTGTGTGAAGAGGGCTTCTCCAGTCCGGTGGGAGCAGGGTGAGGTTTTCTTTTTGGACATTGCTCAGCACCTCACAGCAATCTCGTTTCAGGTTAATAGAAGGCTTGCCTAATACAGCTGCCTACTCAAGAGGCTATTGGGTTTATTTCCAGTTTCACAAAACAAGTGATGTGTGCAGAAACAGGCTCTTGCCCACCTTTAGTTCCGGGAAGGTGAGCTGCTGGTGCTCAGCCTTTAGAGCCATCAATTAGTTACAGACTTCATTTATTTATTTATATTTATTTGTTATTTCAGGGGCTGGTGTGGTGCTGCCTATGTATTACAAAACATCTTTGCCCCAAAATGACCGCTGGCTGTTGAGAGGTCAGTGTTGCAAGGAGAACAGAGCTGCAGGGCAAGCTGGGGCCGATGAAATGCCCAGGGCAGGGTTGGCACTTCTGTGGGACGTGCTTTCCCTGCCTGCGGGGAGTCGGAGGGTTGGCAGAGCCTTGTTTTAATTAAAACAACCGTCTTCATTGCTCTAGGAAACTCATTGCTGCTCCGCTTTGATTTCAGGGCTTTGGCCAAAGGAGGTGGCAGGGACCTGGGCACCGAGCTGGGGTATGGCAGCAGGTAGCGAGGACGCAGGCAAGGGTACGGGCAGGGTGGTGAGGGCACAGGGCAGCGTGCAGCAGGCTTGGGCAGGGTGGTCAGAGAGGCAGCCTGGCCCGGCAGAGGGCACGGCAGCACTGCGCAGAGCCTGAGGCTGGGAATTGCTTCTTTGGCCGCTTTTCCTTCCTCCCAGTCCTCGTGTTTTAGCTGAATCCTGCAACAGAGAGCTGGAGGGGGCGCAGGGAGTTTGTTTGCATTCCTGCGGCAGGAAAGGTGCGAGGTTTTTCTCAGCTTAACTCTGTGCCTGCCGTTACTGTGCACAGCCAAATGTGCAGGTAGAGGGCATGGGCACCGAAGCCACAAGACAACACACCACAAACTAGGAGTCTTGGGAAGGGGGAAGGATAGGGAAGAGGCCTGAGACATAAGGCTTGCACAGCTTGTCCTGCACCCCTTGCAGGTGCTGTGCTGGGAGCAGGGATGGCACTGAGGCTTCTCTTCTGTTCTGGGACCCCCACCATGCAGGCATGAGGTCCTGGCATAGGTGAATGTCCATGGGAAGCTGGACTCGGCCTCAGGGCTGCAGGATTCCTCCAGAAGGCATGGTTACCCCCTCTGCTGTTTCCACCCCCGCTGCCATTTCCCCTCTGCAGGCTAATGCTTAGTGTCCAGATAAACATGGGGAATCTTCTCAGGAATTCTGTTTGCTATTTTAAGCAAGCTTCTCTGTGTCTCCTGATATCACCACTTCCTTATCCTCACCAGAATAATGCAAGGCCAATGATTTTAATCCTTCACAAAATGCCAGCATTAATGGTTTTGAGTGTGCTGGTAAAGCGCCTGGCAGTAACAGCAGGGTTGGTGTGACTGCGGGACTCACCAACCCTCCAAATAAACCTGCACAGCCTGAAGGTTTTGTCCCAGACATATGAGGACAGTTAATGTGGAGTTTCATGATGTAATTCTTTTTTTTACCTGGTGTTTGGTAGAAAGATCATCACAATCTTTAAAACATGAACAAACAAATAGAATCTCATTAAATTGATGCCACCAGACAGCAATCTTTCTTCTTGGAGTTGGGTGTCTGGTTGCACCTTGCATAAAATACACTTGTCTTCTTCCCTTCACATGTGGCAAACTTGTCTTTCTTCCCTATATTTTTTCAATACTGAACTTTGCAAGCTAGCCAAACTGTGTGAAGGTTGAGAAGGAGTACACAGGGGCTACACACAGGAGTACACACAGATGTGGCTTCCAAAGTGCTTTTATCAGCCAGGTTTGTGAGTTCAGCATACAGCTGTGACTGTCCTGAGCCACTGAGTGCCGCCCCTACCTTCACCAGGACCTGGCAGACTGTTTCTTCTCTGAATTTGATGGAAGCAGGTGCCCTCTCTTTGGGCATTCCTGCATCTGCAGGTTTCTATTCCATACCAGCTCTCCTGCCTTCTTTTCATTCGGAAGCCTTTCCATGTCCCCAGTCTCCCTCAACTGCTCCCTGATTCACTTCCATGTTTTGTTTTTTTTCCAAATAAAACAATAGCTAGATTGCAAGAGGTCGTATATCATAACACATGCAGTTTCTTTACAGGTCAGTTCTACATTGGCTGCATTTCTCAATCCCTGTAATTTAAGCTGATGGTTAACTTCATGACTTAATTCTTTACAATGCCTGTGAGCTTCTTGCTCAGTACATTGGTGTGTAATGACTCAGAATTATGGCATCTGATGCATGTACATCCAGAATCCTGTTACTGGCCATTTAAATACACAGGGGTTACTTGTGCCCCATCTCTGATCCCGGTAGCAAATGCATGTAATTCCAGAATCCAGGCTCAGCAGTTGTGCATTACCCAAAGTCCCTACCTTCGGAGCAGCATCAGCGTGGAAGCAATGTAGTTCGTGGATCTGGCTGCTAAAGCAGCGTGTTTCAAACTGGTATGATAACAGGGTGATTCCATTGAGAAGTTAATTTGGGGGATAGAGGAATGAATAGTGATTTTAGGGACATGCCTAATTTTAGCTGTGTGAAGTGTAGTACACTTAATCTGTCATTAAAATCATTGTTCCACGTGTGTTCAGGATGATGTCCAGGTGGCATAGCACTGTACCAAAAAGCTGTTTGCCAAAAAGGTGCTTCCTCATTCCCCCTGCCACACCCCTGCTCCGAAGCCAGCGGGCCGCAGGTGATCTCCGTGGCCACGATCTACGTCGTTGCCGTTCTTTGGCTCTGGACCTTGTGCCCTACGAAAACAACCCTGATAAAACCCCGGCCGTCCAGCCGATCTTGCTGTCAGCGCCCATGCTTTCACTTAACTTTGTGCAAATATTGGTTCCGAGTCGTGAAGAGGAGGGGCTTGGCGCGTGGGTTTGGAGCACAGCGCTCCCAAACCAGCAGTACGAGTCTCGGCAACGTGCGCTTGCCAGAGCTTTCACATTGCTTGGTTTGCTAAGCTTCCAAATTCTTTGCCTTGGGTATAATCCCACTGAATATGATTCAATTTGTCAACATAGCTACCTGATGACTAATATGTGTTTAGCTGGTCAGCCCTTTTTTATACAGTCGCTATCAAGTGAGATGGTGAGTGACAGCAGATGTGGTTGGAAAAATGCCTTATTTTTCACCCCGCATAGCTCTGAGGCTGAAACTTGCTTGCTGTTTTCCACTGCCCCAGCTCAGCAAGATTACTCTTCATAATGCAGTGCCTGTAGTTAAGGTGCATTTATAATACTCTTTCACATTGGCTGCATTTTTTCATTCCCTATAATTTACATAGCTGAAGGTTAACTTCACAGCTTAATTCTGTATTATCCCTTCCAGTTTCCTGCTCGGGACAGGAATAAATCTGAGCCCGTTTCTGTCCAGCAATGCGCCTTTGTAGCTCATCGTAGCCAGCAGGGTGTATTCACCCGAGTGCCCACATCCCTGGTGTGTCTGGGTGGGTAACCTCGTGTACGATGACCGATGAGCAGTCTACATCTGATCTCATCTCTCCACCATCGTCCTCCTGGGGTGAGGCAGCTCGTGGAAGGGCAGCACTCATGCTGTGAGGTGCCACACTCACAGCTGAGGCCAAAGAGCCAGACCCCAGCCTGTGCAGTGAGCGAGGAGATCAGTGTGTGGCCCCAGTGCCAGCGGCGCGGCGGCCTTAGGACTTTCTCTGCCCATCCCGCAGTGCCTTCAGGGAAGGTGGTTAACATTGCCTAAGTGTAGGGGAAGGCAGGGTGAAAAATGCCCAGAGCTTCCCAGCCAGCTTCCCCATCTGGAAATCCCCTTGTTCATATATTCCCCCGACACCACCTGCACCCCTTGCGTCTCCCAGGTGATATCTGGGGGTGGTGACGGCTCCGAGACAGCCCAACAGCACGGTGAGCTGCAGGGAGGGGACACCATGGGGCTCCTGTCACCCCATGAGGCTCCTGTCACCCCATGGGGCTCCTCTCACCCCAGCACCGCCTTCCGAGCAGTGTGTCGTGGCTGTCTGGCTGCGAGGTGTGATTTTATTTACCTTTCCTAACGAGCCGGGGTTGTGGCTGGTGGGCCAGGTGTTGTTATCACGGTGTGAGCTGTGTGTGTCAGGCTTTTACGGTCAGAGGCAAACAAAAACACTGCGGCGCAGAGCTGCGCTGCGAGCCTCTGTGAAAACAGCCCCAGCGATGATGACTCACGTCTCCGTAATGCCACATTAAGTTTGCTAAATGCAGCTGGCTTGTGGTGTAGCACGGGGACGGCTCAGCCCCAGCCCTGCTGCGGCCGCCTGGGCTCGGCTGGGAGCGAGGATTTACGGAATCAGAAACGACAACCGATCTGAGTAAAATCTGCAGACGTGATTGAGCGTACACCGGGAGCTGTTTGTGGAAAATGCAGCTTGTATGGTGATTTCTCACATCTGCAGCCACAGCCCCTGCTCCTGTGCAGCACAAAGCCTGCAGCGAATTGAAGCACGTGCTGTGCAGTGTGGATGTGAATGGCCAAGCTTGTGCTTGGTGTTAGGAGGATCCTGCTGGGAAAACCATGGGGAAGCCCAGTTAAAGTCATGGGCAAAGTGGAAGGGTGCAGATGCAGGCACATACAGCAGCAGAAGAAATGCAGAGCCACATTAAAGCCAACTGCAGTTGCAGGACAGAATCCACTTCTGAAGGATGTGTTTGCATCCAAACCATGCGCCAGCAGCAAAAGGTCTCCCGGACTGCTGCTGCCGTTGGCTGGTGATGAACGGAGGCAGGGAAGAGAGGAGGTAAAGAACAAAAGTGCTCAGAGGATTTGCTGAGATGCAGAGTCCCAATAATTCACCCAGAGCATCCTTGCTGGGCTGCAGGAGGGGAGCAGCGGCAAGTTTTTGCACTGCTCATGCCCACAGGTGGGCTGCAATGTGGGATAAACACGCAGGGCAATCCTTTTCTGCTTTGTGCATGGGGGGCGACTTGCTGAGTGTGCAAAAGTGGATTTTATTCGAGGATGTCCTTACACGTGTGCTTGTCTTTAACTCTCCCTTTCAGCTCATGACTTAATCCCTTATCGTTCCCCTCCGCAGCTCTTCCAGCAGCTTCCAGGACGTTTCCAGCCAACAAAGGTTCTTGACCTGTCTCACTTTCTTGCCCTGCAGTCCTTCTTCCTCCTCTTCACCCAGAGAGACACAAAGCCCTTCAGGAAGTTCAGGTTATTGCCCAACATGTCATCAGGACTAAGGGCATCACCTCGAATTCGTTGCACAGATCCTTTGACAAAGGAAGTGCAAAAGAGAAAGGGGAAGCACATAATTTGGGCTACTTTTCCTGCAGAGAAACTTTGCCTCCTGCCTTTCCTTAGGTTCCTTTGCAAACTCACACATGACAAAATATTGCTGCTGGTGAGTTTGTCAGGTGGCAGCACTTGGGGCCCAGCTGGTGGTGGAGCTGGGCAGGCAGCCCAGGAGATGGATTATCCCATGGGAGCCACCAGTGGGACCTGATTCTGCCCTCATCCGACCCCAACAACAATTCAGGAGGTGTCGTTCATCTTCAGAAGGTGTCGTGAGGCTGAGATCACCTTCACAGGGCTTTGGGGGAGGTAACGTGTGTTGGCCTGGAGCAATGGACGCTGCTCTCCAAGCCTGGATCATTGCACTGATTCGGAGTGAGCCCTGCCTCAGCTGCGAAGGAGAAAACCTGTTGGAAAGCTCACGCTGAGCTCTGCCACAAGGCTGTGGTGTCCACACAGAGCTGGGCGAGCGGTGGGGGCCTGCCCTGACCTTTATTGCAGCAAGGGCACCTCCGCTGCCCCCCTCCTTGTCCCTCCACAGGGGCTTTTCCCGTTAAATTCAGGTTGTTCCACCGAGCAGGCTCAGGGGCTGCCTGCTAAATCAGACAATTAAATCCTTGAGTCCGGGTTTTAGCGTTTCCATGTGCCGCGAGTATCTTAATCCGGGCTGCTTGGGGAATTTTTATCCCGCGGATCCCTCGGTATGCCTGGAATGTTTGCTTTTCCTACTGCGTGCGTGTGTTTGAGGCACTCCTGTAAAAACAAGAACTTCCTGCCCGCCTTGTAAATCTTCTCCCTGGATCGGCAGTCGCCTTGGGTGATTAATAAACGGGCGAGCCGAACCTGGCGCCCGCGGGGAGCACGACAGAGGGACCACGAGGCTGGCCTCCCTCCAGAGCCCGCCCAGGGGACGCGCGCGGTGACACCGTTTTTCGGTAAGAGCCTGGGAGAGGAAGAACGAAACGGAAATTCCAGCGAGCTAAGGAAATGCACCAGCGGGCCAGGGCTTCAGAGGCGTTTTCTATTGTATCATTGAGCATGCAGCTGAAGCACGTGGCTCCGCTGGGAGGTCGCTGGCCCGACATCGCAGCTCAGCGTTGGTACCGCGCTTTCCTGGAGCTGGCCGTGGGACTCCCGCATCGCTGCTGCACTGCGCTGGAGCTCAAGGTGTTGAGTGTACTCTGGGCCTGGTGTGCTCAGGGCCGATTGTAGCTGAGTTTGGTTTCGCTCTCGCTCTTTTCCTTCTTATTTCCCCACTTCTCTTGCATCCTCTTCTACCCACGCTTCTCCCAGCAGCTGGCCACAGGGCTGCTGTTTCAGGGCATTTCTCTGAACAACCCCTTCTCTCCCTGACCGTCACTTTCAGGTCACATTCTTCCTACTCATTCATTGTCACCCGCACAGTCCCCAAGGGCTTTCTGATGTCCAGAGGGAGCCCCCTATATTTGGGTCTATGGGCACGGGTGGGCTCCCCCAGCCCTCCCCTGCTCCAGCCCCAGCTCCCGCAGCCTCTCCTCGCAGCAGAGGGGCTCCAGGCCCTCCAGCAGCTCGGTAACCTTCCCTGGGCTCTCTCCGACGTGCCCAGGTCTGTCTTGTGCTGGGCAGCCCGGGCTTGGCCCCAGCACCTGGCTGTGTCCTCCCCAGTGCCAAGCAGAGGGGCAGGATGCCCTCAGCCTGCTCTCAGGTCTTTGCCGAACTCCTTGGCCTTCCCTGGGACACGGGCACGCTGCTGGCTCACAGCCATCTGGATGCCCACCGGGACCCCCAGGGCTTTTCCTGCAGATCTGCTCTCCTGCTGGGTGCCCCCAGTGAGCCCTGGTGCCTCCAGCCGTTCCTCCCCAGGGCCAGGACTTTGAGCTTCCCCGTCTTGAACTCCAGGAGGTTCCTGGCAGCTCAGAAATGTGTGGCGAGAGGGTCACGGGACATTTCACACCCTCCGTGCCCGCACACTGAATGCCTGGAGCCGCGTCTCAGTAACAAGCCCTGCGGCAATCCGCTGCCTTTCAGCAGTGACAGCTTGCTGTCACCCTCCCTGTCACCACGCCAGAGCTGGCAGTAATGCCACCGAGCCCAGTCTCCAGGGTTTCTTTTTCCCCAGGGATGCTCTGGGTGTGCATCGGTGGCACGAGTTGGGCATGGGATGGTGCTGCTGAAAAGCAGTCCCTGGAGCACCCCTCACCTCCCCGTGCTGCATCTCCTCCTCGTGCCTCTCCCCTGACACGTCTTTGAATCGAGATACCTCCCCCTGTCCCCCAGTAGCCCTGCAGCCCCTGAAGAAATGGCAAATGTGAAGTTTTTAGCTATTTAATTGTCATTCTGGTAGGACATTATCTCTGTGACATTTAAATGGGGCAAAAAGGAAGATCCACCCATCCATCCACCCGTCATTCCCACCATGTATTCCATATTCTGCTCCCGGTTGGTGTTTGGGATCTCTCAGGCCGTTAAGAAGCTGCTGCTAGCTCAGAGACCAGCCCAGCTGCCCCGACAGGCAGCCTGGTGGAGGAGGAGGAGGGCGCTGGGGGCTCTGGGAGAACAGCTGGTCTTTCTCCTGTCTGGTTTTGTTCTGTGGTATTTGCATGAAAATTTAGCAGCAGGCTGCCCGTCAGTGGCTGCTGTCTCCCTTGTCTCGCCTGCCTCCTCTCCTCAATCTTCTCCCACCTCGAGCCCTCCACAGAGCGGCTGTAAAGCCAAACCTTCCCGGGGGGGTGAGCTGGAGCCCGCGGGGCAGGCAGAGGTGACAGGAGCTGGCTCTTGTGCCACCCCATGGCCTGATCCCCCCCCCGCCCTGCCGTCCCTCCCGCCGGCAGGAAATCGCACCCAGCGCGCCGCATTTCTCAGGAAAGAGCGAAAATGCCACAAAGGTGAGAAAGTGGCCGAATTATTGCTGGCCAGAGCAGAAAAGGACAAGTTAACCTCCAGGAATGGAAATGACTCACTTCAAGAATGGGGTGGAGGGGGAGTAGGGGGGGGATTAAAATGCGGAGAAGGGGAAGAGAAGGACAGCGGCCCCTTTGTGATGGCCACATGGCTTAGCCAAAAAATTTGCACATCACCCCTCGCATTTCCTACCTTGTCCTTGACATAGGGGCAAGAGATGCCCGTGTGAGCACCAGCACAGTAGGAGCTGTGTCTTGGGGGATGGCTGTCTGTGGGGACAGCCCTGTCAGCCCCTCTGCACCGTCACCAGCCCCGGTCCCCACGTGGCTCCAGCTACGCCCCCACCGAGGCTGCCTGGGTTCCCCACCAGGCAGTGAGGGATGCTGCCCTTCTGCAAAGCCTTGGCATGAGGCTTGCAGGCTGGGCATTCATTAGCCCAGGAATAATTAAGGTTGTGGAGGTCGTGGGTTTGCAACCTGGGGACCTACAGGTTCTTCTGGAGTAAGATGCAGCAGTGGAAAGGTTTTGGGGTGAAATGTGGGGAGATGATAGCTGAGAGGGAGTAATGGAAAAAGCAGCAGCAGTGATGGGAGTCACAGCCAGGGATGTGGCACCCATCCTGACCCCCTGGTCAGGACACGGCATCCCTCTGGGACCTTTCGAGCATCTGAGGATGCAGGGTGCCACCCGAGGTGACACAGGCTGGAGATGTCCCCAGGGGCAGGTAGGACACAAGCCCCTTGTTGTGTCCCCAGGGACATCCCTGAGGTCCCTCCACCGAGCTATTCACAAGCCATGGGTCAGCAGCCCCAACAGCTCAAGCCTGCACGGATCTTGGCCCTGGGAAACAGCACGGGAATGGGGAATGGGCACTTGTCTGGTTCCTGGAGCCCCATTTTTCCTTCTTGCTTTAAAGCAGGAGCTTGGCAGAGGGGCAGGAGGGATTTTTCAACATCCCAGGGGTTGGTGGCCAGGATGTTGCACCTGGCTGCCTGCACGCTGTCACCGTCCCTCTGGGACCAGTTTGCTGGCTGCAAACCTCCTCCAAATTGTGCGCATCCTCCCCGGCTTGCGGGCTCGGGAGCGGCGGCTGGGAGCCGCGAAGAAAGCTGAGGTGATCTCATCCCGCGAGCATTTTCTTGGCTCGTTCACCTCGCTCCAACGCCTCGCCGATAAGGCTGGGCGGTGAGGTCAGTGGCAGGGTTTGGCATCGCCGAGCTGTGTGTCATGCAGGGAGCCCGCGGCCCCAGCACCTGCACTCACCTCTTCCCCGCTGCTGCCCCAGGTTTTGGGGTCGGGGCTGCTGGGAACCCTGGCTGCTTCTCCCCACAGCTGAAAAATTGCTGCTCCGCCTGCTTTTCCTAAAGGGGGGAAGCGTTACAGAGGAGATAACACATCAGGAATGTAATCTGATGGCTAAACAGATTTGAACCCCCAGGAATCACCAGCACCCTGGCTCTGACCGAGGATGTGGCACATCACTGCCTACCCAGCATCCCTGCCTCCGTCCCCGCTCCCCAGCCTTGCCAGTTCAGCCTCCCTACCCTGCAAAACTGCCAAATCTGGGTTTATGGGGCAGCCTTTGACCTTTCTGCGTGCTTCATCATCTGATGGGGAGCACAGGGAGCCCGGCGGGTCTGCGGGACGGGGTCTATGCCTGATGTTCAATAGCCAGCTGCTGTTCGGCCCCCTCCGGGGGAAGATGGAAAGGTGGAGGCTTCTCCTATCTGCAAGTGGCAGAAAGAAAAAGAGGAGCAGAGGGCTTTTCCTCTTCAGATCACTTTCCAGAGTGGTGTTATCAGCCCAGGAGGGGTTTCCTGCTGCCAAAAATAGAGCGGTGTTGAGATAGGAAGGGAAGCGGGATGACGCAGGCATAGATAATGCTGGTGGATGAGCCAGGGGAGGCAGCCGGGGGGCTCCGCTCCTACCACGCTGCCTCTGCCAGGGCCTCTGCCACGCTGGGTCCCCAAATCCCATCGGGAAGCCCCGGCAGGGCTGGGGACCCCCCCGCCACCCGCAGCGTGGTCTCCACCTTGACCTGGGCTGGAAGCTGGCGTTGCTCAGCCCTCGAACTGGTCAGTGGGCTGCCGAAAACAAGCCCAGCGCCTGCATCGTGGGGAAAGCCGGCTGCTTTTTGGGCTCTGCTCTCACCCATTGCCCTCCCGCGTGCCCGGCTGAAGGATGCCGCTGGCTGGCAGCGGGGCTCTGTCCGAGCGGAGCTTCCCCGGCCCCTCGTCCTTCCCGGGATGGGAAGGGGACGAGCCCGACGGCCCGCTCCGGCCTTTGTTCGGCGTTTGGAAGGTGCCGAATTCCCTCTCTCCGGAATGAGAGCGCTTAATGTCCCGTATCTAATTAGCAATTTTCCCTGCACCTGCCCCTCCGCTGCCCCCCTCCCCGCCACCCCCCGCACCATCTGCCGTCTCGGGGCCCGCGGGCGGACGTGCCGGGGAGCTCTCGGCCAGCACGTGGGGGCAAAGCGGCTTCGTTCCCCGCTGGGAAGGGACAGAGCCCCCATCCCCGGGCACCCCAAGGCCACAGAGCCCCGCTGTGACCCTCCATCGCCGCGTCCCCTCCATCCTCAGCCCTTCCACCCCCTGACGAGCAGCACCTCAGCGCCCATCCCGGGGCTGGGGGTGGCAATGGCTGAGGGGGGGGGGGCATGAGGGCAGAGCAGATGGGGCCGACGGGTACTTTTTGTGTGTGTTTTTTGTTTTATTTTTTAATTATTTTTTTCCCTTTCTGGGGGTGGCTGGCAGACAATGCCGTGCCCCTCGCAGCTTTGATCGCACACCAAGATTGATGCGCCCGGGCCAGCTGGCGGCCGAGCCCCACCGCCCCCCCCCCCCAACCCCCGACCCCCACCTCAGTGCTCGGCAGCTGCACCACGCCGCCACCTCCCCACCCCCCCAATGCCTGCCGCCCCCTCCCCGGCCACCGGGCACCGTCTCCGTGTCCCCCCCGTCCCTTTTTTCCCCTCAGCACCCCCCAGAGCCCCGGCGGCCGGGCTGTGTGAGGGGGGGAGGCAGCCCCGAAATGGCGGCGGCGGGGCGGGCGCTGCTCCCCCTGGCGGCGGTGGCGGTGATGGCGGCGGGGCGGGCCCCGCATTCCGGGCATAGCAGAGCCCGGCCCGGCCCGCAGTCGGCACCGGCCGCGCTCCGGGGACAGCAGCACGGCCTCGGCTCTCTCGCCATGCCCCGGTAAGTGCCGCCCGGCCCCGGGATCCCGCGGGCAGGGGGCTTCTCTTTGCCCCCCGGGACGGGACGGAGCCCCCTCAGGCAGCCCCCTCAGCTCGGGGCTGTGCAGGGCCGGCCTCCTCCCGCTGCCTCGACGGTCCCCGAGCTCCCCTCCGACGTCCCCAAGCTCCCTGCCTGTCCCCGAGCTCCCCTCTGATGTCCCCAAGCTCCCCTCCGATGTCCCCTCGCTCTCCCTCGACGTCCCCTTTCTCCCCTCCACCATCCTCTCATTCCCCTCCAACGTCCCCTCACTCCCTACTGACATCCCCAAGCTCCCCTCCGGTGTCCCCTTGCTCCCCTCCACCATCCTTTCATTCCCTTTCGATGTCCCTTCACTCCCCTCCACTGTCCCCTCGCTCCCTACTGACGTCCCCTCGCTCCCCTCCAACACCCCCTGACTCCCCTCCACCATCCTCTCATTCCCTTCCGACGTCCCCTCGCTCCTCACCAACGTCCCCTCGCTCCCCCCTGACATCCCCTCGCTCCCCACCGACGTCCCCAAGCTGCCCCCCGAGGTCCCCTCGCTCCCCACCGACGTCCCCCCGTCTCCCCACGCAGGTGCCCGCCTCGCCACTAGGTCCCGACGCGAGCTCCTGGGAGGGAAGCGCGGCATCGCCGGCGGAGATGAGGACGGCGGAGGACTCGAGCGGGACGGTCCTGCACCGCCTGATCCAGGAGCAGCTGCGCTATGGGAACCTGACGGAGAACCGCACGCTGCTGGCCATCCAGCAGCAAGCCCTGCGCGGCGGCAGCGGCGGCAGCCCCCGCTCCTCCCTGGAAAGCCTGACCCAGGAGGAAAGCCAGATGGTGCAGCAGTCCACCAGGCAGGAGCCCCAGGGCCAGGAGCATCACGCTGACCACCTCTACTCGGAAAACAGCGGCTACCGCCTCTGCCAGCCCCAGCACAAGGGCGAGGAGCTGCCGAGCTATGAGGAGGCCAAGGCGCACTCCCAGTACTACGCGGTGCAGCGGGGTGGGCAGCAGCCCGGGGGGGCCGAGAGCGGCGCCCGGCGCCCCGACGACTCACTGAAGGACCTGAAGCACGGCCACGTGCGGTCGCTGAGCGAGCGGCTGATGCAGATGTCGCTGGAGAGGAATGGGGCCAAAGCGCACAGCCCCATGAGCTCATCCCACAGCTACCCCCAGCTCTCCCGGCACTACACCCTGCGAGGGCAGCGCCCCGAGGGGCCGGAGCCGCGGGGGCCCCCCCCGGAGTATCCCTACATCATCCCCAGCCAGGATGCGGCCGGCGCTTACCTGCCCCGACCGTGCTCCCGGGATGGTCCCGGCTTCCAGCACCCCGAAGTCAGGTAACCCACAGAGCCTGCGCAGGTGCCATGCTGTTTTTGGGGTGTGGGGGTGCCATGGCTTCGCAGGGCGGCCGGGCAGCACCGTTTGCCCCAGTTTTCCCTGGCGTAGCCAGACCGCAGTTTGTTTTTTTCCAAGCGGCAATGAAAACCCCGCTGTTCTGGGAGGGATTTGGGGTTAATTCAGGAGCTGGAACCAGATCAGGAAATGGCTAAATTCGGAACAGGCACGGGCCAGTGTGGAAGGAAAATGTGCTCCCTGGGGTGGAAAATGCCACCCGGCAATCCCCAGCAAGAGATGCCCGCAGGCCCTGGCACTGGGCTCCCCTCCATGCCACAGGGGAGCTGCTGGGGACTCTGCCTCTGGCGTGGATAAGTTTTGAGCACTTCTTCCTCCAGCAAAGCCCAGCTCCACTTTGAGACCCGTGGGTGCAGAGGTTCAGGCATCGCCTGGCATTTGGGGAGGGCTGGAAAAGGGGGCAAAGAGGGGAACTGCAATAGGCAGGGGGACGCACGCTGCTCCACGCCTTGCTGACCTGCCCGGGCTGAGAGCGATAGCATCTCTGGCAGGAAGCGCTCTCCTTCCAGGGAACAAAGAGGGGAAGGGGAGCCGCGAGGAAGATGCGTTTGTTCTTCCTCACTCCTATATCACCCCGCAGGAATGCGGGCTCCAGCGGGGCGGTCACACGGCTCGGGGTGGCCGAGGCGGCTGTGGGATGTCGAGGAACTCTGAGCGCTGTAATGAGGAGGTATTAATAGTTTGGTGGTGAGCCTTTGAGCCAGGAGCCGTGCCAGGAGCCCTTGCTTTGCCCGGAAAGTAATGAGGAAAAAGGGTAGAGCTGCAGGCTTTCAAGGCGCATCCATTGCTGAGGATTTTCCTAGCTGCATCATCCCCAGTCACAGGGTGGGACTGGAGCCCCTCCTGACACAGCGGCCAGCT
The DNA here is from genome assembly GCF_047663525.1 of Anas platyrhynchos. NCBI lineage: Eukaryota > Metazoa > Chordata > Aves > Anseriformes > Anatidae > Anas > Anas platyrhynchos. Next base: position 15,307,054 of record NC_092595.1, on the reverse strand, counting down.
CCTGAGGTTCTCAGGTGTCCCAGGTGCTTAAATCCTGGCTGTGGAGGTGCTCAGGCTCCAGTCAGCGCTGTGAGATGGGATTTACTTTGCATTTGAGAGTGCTTGAGAGAGAACACAAACCCTTCCTGGCCTTGGAAGGCAGGCTGGGTGCTCTCAGAGCCTCCCTCATCCTTTTGGGAGACCTGGGGGCACCCAGCACCTGTTTCATCCCTCTGGCGAGCCCAAGCAGCACCCGCAGGTGCTTCGGGAGCTTCGTTTTTCCCCAAGGGTCACCTAGAGGAGTCAAAACACGCGGGCTGCAAGAAATCCACAGGGTGCCAGAGCTGCTTGGCACACTTTCTCCCTGCCAAGCCCCTCAGCATCCCGCTCCTTCCTCCCAGCAGGCTGATGCCATCGCCCGTCCCCGCGGCCTTCCTGCCCGTGCCAAGCTCACTGGGCTCGCTCGGCCCCGCCGGCGTGGAGGCCCTGATGAGCGCCCAGGCAGCCTCGGCCGGCAGCCGGCTGGCCCAGGCGGATGCGGTCCTGCGGGAGAACGAGAGGCTGCTGCGGGAGAACGAGAAGCTGCGGCGGGAGCTGGAGAGCTGCACGGAGAAAGCCGGTCGCATCCAGAAGGTGAGCCGGCCGCTGCGCCGGTGTTGGCATCTCGGGGTGGGATGCGGGGTCCCAGCCCTGCCATTTCTTTGGGAATTGAGCAGCGAGTGTGGATACTCATGGAGCCACCTCTGCTTTGACCCAGGGCTTTGCCCACCGAAGTCCATCCCTCTGGGAGGAGGGGACGTGGCTCCGTGACCTCCCACCCCTGTTGGGAGCTGGTCCCCCCTCCCCGCGTGGCTTGGTGTGCACAGCGAGGCTTTGTCCCCTCTTTTGGGGCAGAGCTCGTGCATTTGCTTCCTTGCCGCCTGGGGCAAACAGCTGCTGGGGAAATTCACCCCCCTTTTGTGTTTTAATCTCTGCCCCCTCCTTCTGGTGGCTGCGCCCTGCAAACAGCTGTGCTTCAGTGGCAGGGCAGCTCCTCGTCCTCACTGAGGGGGGGCAGAGAACCCATTCTGTGCCTCCAGTAGCACTCAGGCTGCCACAGAAAGCCCTTTGTGCGGCTGTGCACAAGGACAGGGCTGTTCCCCGCCGGACAGATGGACACTTGGAGGCACGGGGAGAGGCTGGGCCAGCGCAGGGGGACTGCGGCGCAGCCAAATCCACGCTAGGGCCAGTGAGAAAACTCCCTCTGTGCCCACAAAGCTAAAAGCAGGGGGAAAAAAAAACAGCTTTTCCCCCCAAACACATACTGTGGTGGGGGTTCCTCGTTGCCACTCCCATGGGTTTGCTGAGTCCCGTTGGCAGCTTAGGGCAGGTCAAGAAGCCCGGGCGATGTTTCGCCAACATCTGCCTTTCTTTTCCTCATTCCACAAATATCTCACCCCCGCCCGTCACTTCCTCCTCCCCAGCTGGAAACGGAGATCCAGCGCATCTCGGAGGATTACGAAAACCTCATGAAGGCGTCCTGCAAGCGGGAAGCGCTGGAGAAAGCCATGAGGACCAAGAGAGACGGCGAGATGCGGCGGCTCCAGGACTTCAACCGAGACCTGAAAGGTGAGGGTGGCTGCGACCCATAGGAGCATCGGGGTGGTCCACTTGTGTCCCCCGCTTCCACGGCGGCTCTGGTTGGCCAGACCCCTCCACACCCCCATCCCCGCAGGCGCCCCGAGCCCTTGGCTTTTCCCTGACATGTTTCTTTTTAGAAGTTTCATTACTCTGGGTGTTTTCACTGAGGGCTTCATCCGATCAAAACAGTTATTTTAAATCTGAATTTTTCTTTGCATTTTTGTGCCAGAACGGTTGGAATCGGCCAACAAGCAGCTGGCCAGCAAGACCCAGGAGAACCAGGAGAGCAACCAGGGCACGGTGGCGAAGCTTCTGGCGCAGAGTAAGTCCCTGGGGGCTCGTCTTCACCTGGCTCCCCTGCGGCAGGGACTCGGTGCAGAAGCCTTTAAGCTGGGGGAGGAGGCGGCAGGGGCCGGGTGGGAGCTTTTTGCCCTTCCCCGGGGAGGGCTGTGCTGCTCCGGGCGCTGGACTCGAGCCATTAATCCCGGCCGGCCGGCGGGGTGACCTGCATTCTCCACATTCCTGCTGCTGAGCCGGCTCTTCCAGCACAAAGTCCGCACTCCCTCCCCGCGCCCGCCTGGCCCTTCCTTTGCTCCTCTCTCCTGAGCAAGCTGGGATTTTTTTTTGGGGGGGAGGGAATACAGCAAAATCCATCTCTACATTTCTGCTGTCTGTTATTTCAGCAGAGAGATGGTGTTGGTGTTACAAGGGAGGAATTGCGTTCTCTTCCCTGTAGTGGCTAGCTACAAGCCAGGACTGTGTTTTTGTTTTTTGTTTTTTTTTCTGTCACAATTCAAATTTTGGGCTGCAATATGCCAAAAGGCGGTTTTCTGATGCAGCTAGTGGCCGTGCTTGTGGCCGTGTCCATCAGGACATGTCCATGCTCTGATGTCTGTGCTGCTGGGATGTCAGCCATCACTGACACACCACGTGTGCTGGGCAAGGGCTGCTCACACCATGCAGCTGGGTCAAGAATCACAGGCACGGCCTCTTTTTTAGGGGCATCCACACAGTCTTTCCTCCCTCACCTTTGTGTCTAAGGGGCTGAGCTCTGCGTTTTTCTGCAGGCTATGAGCACCAGCAGGAGAAGGAGAAGCTGGAGCGGGAAGCCTCCCTGCTGCGCAGCGCCAACGAGGACCAGCGCCGGCGGGCAGAGCTGCTGGAGCAGGCGCTGGGCAGCGCCCAGGCGCGGGCAGCCAAGGCGGAGGCCGAGCTGCGGAAGAAGCGGGCGTACGTGGAGAAGGTGGAGCGGCTGCAGGCAGCCCTGGGCCAGCTCCAGGCCGCCTGCGAGAAGCGGGAGCAGCTCGAGCTGCGCCTCCGCACCCGCCTGGAGCAGGAGCTGAAGATGCTGCGAGCTCAGCAGGTGGGGGCATCCTGGGGACCGTGTGGCAGGAGGCGCCGGCAACCTCCATCCCAGCATCTCCTCACCTTCTCTGTGGGTCTTTTTTTGTCTGCTTCAGAGGCAAGCGGGCGCCGCAGGCGGGGGGACGCCCGAGCTGAGTGCCCACAGGCTGTCCGAGCAGCTGAGGGAGAAGGAGGAGAAGATCCTGGCCCTGGAGGCTGACATGACCAAGTGGGAGCAGAAGTACCTGGAGGAGTGCACCATGCGGCAGTTCGCCATGGACGCCGCCGCCACCGCTGCTGCCCAGCGGGACACCACCCTCATCAGCCACTCGCCGCGACACTCGCCCAACAGCAGCTTCAATGAGGACCTCCTGCTGGCCAACCACAAACACCAGGAGATGGAGAACAGGTAGTCCCACCTCAGCAGGCCTGCTTTCCAACGAGCTGCTCGTTGGGCGGTGTGGTCACAGAGCATCCCTGGTGGGTCAGGTGGCCCCAGTGAGGCTTCATCTAAGGCTTCGGCTCCATCACGCTGGCCGATGGTCCTCCTTCTCTTCTCAACTTCTGCCTCTTCACCTCTCCAGGTTAAAAGCCCTTCATGCCCAAATCCTGGAGAAGGACGCTGTCATCAAAGTCCTGCAGCAGCGCTCGCGGAGGGATCCTAGCAAAGCCCTTCAGGGCTCCCTGCGACCAGCCAAGTCTGTGCCATCTGTCTTTGTCGCCTCCGCCGCAGAGGGCACCTCCCGGGGCAGTGCAGGTAAACGAGGGCATCCCAGCCCTCCTCACCTCTGCTTCCCAGCAAGGAGCAGCCTAAAATTTCCCCTTTCGATTTTGGAAGTGGCTCTTCCTAGCTGGGAGGTTTGGGGGCCTGTTGGGTGGGATTTCTTCTGTGCTGACAAATCCCTAATGACGTCTCCTCTGGCAGGCAAAACCACTGCTGACGAAGTGCCAGCGGTGCCCACCGCTGTCCCTCCACCCTCTCACGCCAAGTGTGGCAGCAAGGATGGCAGCACACAGACAGACGGGGCGGCGCAGAGCTGGGGTGAGGGCGCAGAGTGCCCGGCCGGCTCGCAGGGTGAGTCCCATGGTCCCCAGGGACGCTCCGAGGGATGCGGGAGGTGCAGGGAGCAGGGCTGGGTTTGGCTGTCGGCTTTGAGCTGAGACTAAATCCACTAAAACCGAAGCAGCCTGGCTCCGGGAAGAAAATCCTGCTTGCTTCTCCAGGCCTCACGTTCTCCCCTCATTTCTCTGCAGAGAGCTCGGCTGCCCCCAGAGCCCCAGACCTGTCTGACATGGTGGAGATCTTGATTTAAGGCTCTTCTGGCCTCCCTGCCTCGACTTCCCCAGTGCAGCCGGGGAGAGCTGCCGTCACCGTGGTGGAGCTGTCCAAAGAGGAGAGGCAACAGTGCAGTCCTCCACGTCCAGGCTTGGCCCCTGTCCCCACCATGTGCCCTGCGCGTGTCCCTGGGGACGCTGGAGCACCTGGCCCCGGTGGCAGCTGCCTGATGGCCCAGGAGATGTGACCCCCTGTAAATATGCCCCTGTTTTGTAGGACGGGAGCAAATGTATTTATCATTTCAGCCTCCTTCCCCACTTCCCCTGGGGTTTCTTCCCATCCCTCCCTTGTTGACTCCTTCCCATCTCCATCCCCATCTCAGGAGCTGCTGGGAGAGCCCTGGGCACATCCCCCTTTTTTTTTTCACAAAGGAGGGGAATGTAGTGTTAGTTAAGCAAAAAGAAAAAACAAAAACAAACAAAAACAAACAATAATAGAGGGAATGGAAGGTGGAGGAGAAACCTGCTGGAGATGAAATGCTCAGAGTGGAGCAAGCGTGCACCATGTCCAGGTGGGACGTGCCGCCCCGTGGCCCCCTCCTCTACTGGCAGCTGGCTTCTGCCCGTAGCCAATGTTGACTGCTCGGTCCTCAGAACTCAGACACTTCCCAGCCTTGCCCTTTGTGCATATATATATATTTTTTTCTTTCTTCTTCAAACGTGTGCATTTGCTGGACAACTGCATTTTTTATTTTCTCTCCCAGACACGTAAAAAATGCGTTTGGTTCTCATGCATTGTTTACAAAGCGGAAAACAAAGCAAAATATGAAAGAGGAAAAAAAAAAACCCACAACTTAATATATTTTATATTAATATTGGTATTTCTTTTTAAGTATTTCGTGCTGTGAACTTTTTTTTTTCCTGCCAAAGACGACGAGTTCTTGTTTGTGCGTTTTAAGTTATCTGAAGTATTTAAACGTAAACCTGGCTGTTTCGTTATGCCGCCCTATACCGAGATTGCTGTAGCATTCCACTTGGTATAACAATATTTTAATAAAAAAATAAATAAAAACCCACACATCTCGGCCCTCCCTGTGTTCTTTTTGTATGCGATGCCGTGCTCACTCGGGGAAGTGGAGGTTGGGGTGGAGGACACAGCCGTGTGATGCCCCACAACCATCCTCTTCCTCCTGGTGACTTCCTCGCTGCCAAGTCTTCAAGCCCTTCCTGGTCCCCAAGCTCTTCTAGGGCTTCAGCAGCCACCTCTCAGCCCTTCCCGTGCTGCCTGGCTCCCCACGCTTTTTTTCTAGAAGGCCAGAAGTTCTGGTGGTCGAGATGGGGCTGCCTTAGGACTTGCACAGCCACAAAATGATGCTCCCCGGCTTGATGCTCTTGTTGGCCGCAGTCACTTGAACTTAGTTTCTAGCAGCTGTCACACTGATGGCCCACCCTGGAAGGTGGCTTCTGAGCACAGTGGGTACCAGTGGGACGGCAATGCTGAACAGGAGCTCCGAGCCACCCTTCCTATCCGCTGTGTTCCTCCTGTGAGCATGTCTCCATCCCGCTGCAATGCGCAGCCGCTGCACGGCCTCTCTCCCTGCTGTACTCAGCACGGCGGCTTTGGAGATGCCGCGCTGGGGAGCTTTGGCTCCTCGAGCCCAAGGCTGTGGGGGAGCATGGCTGAAAATTTAGGAGCCTCCATCCCTTTAGGGGCGGGTTGGAGAGGCCCAGAGGGATGGGAAGCCCTGAGCTGGGTTGTACCTGCCCTGCCTCCCCCTGCTCCTGCTCCCCAGGGGCTGCAGCGGCCGCTGGGGAAGGGCTGCAGCATTCCTGGCATACCGCAGCGCTCACGCCCGCTGCTTTATTTACCCGAATCCGGATGCAGGTCGGCCTTGCAGCAGGTCTGGCTGCTTGCAGGCGGCTTTTCAAGAGCTGCAAAAGAAAAAAAAGGAAGGGGAAGGAAAGCCCCAAAGCCCACCTATAAAGGAGGCAGGATGGGGCAGGAGGTCCCCTGCTGCTGCAGCCAGCAGGGCCGGGGCTGCTTTGTTTTGGTAGGGTTGCTTTCCAGCTGCAGGAACAGCCTTGATGCAGCTCAGGCAGCAGGGCTGTGGGTTAGGAGGAGCTGAGAACCCACCACAATCCAGCCTGAGGGCCCATGCTGCTGCAGCAGCCTCCACCGGTGAGAAATGCCTCCCAAATTTTGCAGAGAGGGGAGGAGGCGGCAGGCAGGTTGGCTCCGACAACTCCGATTCCCTTCCCTGGAGGCAGTGCCAGGGTAGGAGCTGGGCTCTGTCCCCACAGCACTGCCCCTGTGCCTCGCCCCTTGCATCCCTGGCTCCCCGTGTCCCCGAGGAGCTGCAGATGGCTACCAAGATGGAAAAGGGCCAGCACAGGCTCTGCTCCCAGTGCCACCACCATCACCCCGGTGGCTTCGAGTCAGTCACCGCGTGCCAGGGCAGCAGCTCCCTGCTGGGTGAAGGGGAGGTGGCTCAGGTAGGGATGTTCCCATCCCTCCTGTGGTGTGGTGAGGCTGTGGGCTCTGCATGGGTCAGGGCACAGCTGAGGGGTTCAGTGGTGTCCCCCAATTTTCCTTGCAGCCTGTGGCCACCAGGAGAGCCTCATCCCCCCCACGCTGCTCCCCTGCAGCATCTCTGAAGCCCCGTCTCCTGCTTTCCCTCTTTCCTCCAGGCTCCCTTGGAGACACAGGTTGGAGCTTGGTCCTTGGAGCATCCTCGGAGCTTGGCCTCCTGCTCCAGAAGCTCCCTCCTCCTCCTCCTCCCCCTGCTCTCTGTTTCCACGAGCCAAATGCTACAACTGGAAGGGGGAAGCGGCGCTCACCGCGATCTCCCTGTGAGGGAAAGCACCTCTTTACAAAGCTGAGAAATCCCCGGCTTCCCACCAGGATTAGGCAGAGAGGGAATTTCGCCCGTCTTCCAGCTAGTCCCCATTTTTCTGGGGGAAGATTTGGAGGAGGCTGGGCAGGGGCGAGCTGCCAGGCGCTGCAGCTTCTCAGCAAACCAGTCGGGCAGAGCGCGCCATCGGCTCCATCTCAAGTCCCGGCTTGCTCCGGGGGCCGGCAGGAATGAAGCTCTCCCCGCCGTGCCAGCTCTGCCCTGCTCCCGTTCCTCCCGACCCTGGGGCTTCTCCTTCCTCCCCAGCCCCTGGCCTTTCTCCTCTTCCTCCTGTACTGCTGTGAGGGACGGCGGCCGATGGCTTTTTGGGGCCAAGCAGAAGCGGCCAGAGCGAGCCGGGCGAATTCCTCATTCCTCGTCCCCGCGCCGCGCTGCCTGCCTGCCATCTTTGCATGCAAACAGTAAACAGGCTGTGATTATCCGGGATGCTTTGAATAACTGTGGCTATTTTTTCTCTTCCCAGTATTCTAAAAAGGCAAAAAATTCCCTGTGGTTTCTGAGTCAACTTTTTTTTTTTTTTTTTTCTCTCCCCCCTTGCTCTCCCTTCTCTTTCCTTCCCACCACCTCCGTGACCTTGACAAGCCCGGCCGGTGGGCGAGCTCGGTGCCCGGTTTTGTGCCCGCATGGGGATGCTGCGGGGAGCCCCGGGGGGACCAGAAGGACCCAGGGGTACCCCCAACCTCAGCCACTGCTTGAAAGCTGAGCTGGGCACAGCGACGGGTCCCCCCCGGCCATCAGAATGGCTGAAGCCAAAGGACAAGGGGCGAGGAGGCAGCCTGGGGAGGTGGCTTCTCCTAGGGGGGATTCCACTGTCAGAGCTCCTCGGTCTCCTTCAGAGACCTCCCTGAGCAGGTCTGTGGGAGACCTGAGTGGATTTCGAACAGGTTTGAAGCCAGAAGCTCCTGCACAATAATTTCAAGCTCCTGCTTCGTTATGAGGGGCTGTGAAATCAGCCTGGGTTCGGGCATCCCTCCCCTGCGCAGCGCTCACACTCGGAGCAAGGGAAGGGAAAAATGTGAGAAATGATTTTAGGGAAACGTGTGTTCCTTTAGCTAAACGCCATGCCCACTGCCCCCAGCAGTGCTGGAGTTGTCTCCGGCCCAAAACACCTCTTTATTTCCTCATTTATTTCAATAAATAGGCAGGGGCTGCTTTCTGAAGCTTCTCATTTTCCAACGTGACATTGAAAATATGGAAATGGAAAATTTCCATTTCGACTACAGCTGGAGCAGGGCTTTGTGTTCGCTCGCAGGATTTTGCTGGAGCAGGACAGGCTGAGAGCTCTGTGGGGCTGCGAGCAGGAGGAACGTGTGCCCCTGTCCGGAAACTTCAGAGAAATGGGGACAGTCGTGTTTTTCTGCCTGGATGCTACTTCCAGGCTATAAAACAACCAAAAGCAGCCCAAAAGACGTTGTGGTACCAGGCTGGCAGCCTGTAAGAGATGCAGAACATGCTGGCATCTGCATGGGGTGTCTGGAGATGCTTTGCAGAGCGGTGGCATTGTAGGGGCAGAGCAGCCCCGACGCCAGCGCTGCCTGGACAAACGGCCTCGTCGGGATGGACAGATGACATCTGGACAGGTAGCATGGCTCTGACGCAGCCAGGAGCAGCGGTAATTTCTTTCCCTGGCTTCTCAGCTAGGCTCAGCATATTTTGGTTGCACCCCACCTCCCGTCCCACCATACGCAAGCATGAAAAATGCTGCTGGGCTCCCCACAGACGTGCACAAACACCGGGGGCTTTGCTTCGGGGGGCGCTTTGTCCCTGCACAGCGTCCCCTTGTCCCTATGCAGCGGCACTTCCCTTTCCACTTTAGAGCGAAAACTCTCCAAAACCACAAATGTGTAAGAATTTTTGTTTGTCGATCAAAGAGAAAGTATGCATTTTTCACTGTTCTCATGCTTAGGAAAATTACAGAAATGTTTTGCATGAAATGTAGGGAAAGTAATTGGCTTCGGGCGGAATGACGGGAGGGGAATTTTTAACTACTGACGCCTGAAATTGAATGTATGAGGTCTCCTGGAACTTTGTCACAGTGGGGGATTGCTTCCCTCGACTTTTCTGACTCTGAAAAAGCTGAAGCCTGTATCACTGCAAGCTGATGCTTTGGAGCTGTGCTCCTCTACCCTCACCTCCAGCCAAGGAGCGAAGGCTGGGATCTCCCCATGCCATGCCATGCCATGCCATGCCATGCCATCCTTCCCTCTGTGAGCTCCTTGTGCCGAGGTGCCGTGCTTTCCCTCCATGCTCCAGCTGGGTTTTGGCACACTTGTGTTTCTGAGCCAAGAGCTGGGACAGGCGAGCACCAGCCGGACATGAGCTCGGAGCTTGGTTTGGGTTGGAAGGGCCTTTGAGATCAACACACTTTGCTTTTCTGTGCTCGGAGGAGCTCTGTTGGCTCTTCTTGCACCAAAAGCCAGAGAGCAGGTGGTGAACAGGCAGGTAAGGAGAGAAGGACTTGTCTTGTGAGCAGCTGCAGGGCAGGGGAGTTGCGGTTATCTGCCAGCTGTTGTGCAGCGAAGGGCAGGGAGTGGGAGCCTGGATGCCTCGCGGGGCATGGGATGCTGGCGGTGTGGGGCAACAGAAAGGAGCAGCAGCACCTTTAGAGAAAAACCAACTTGCAGGGACAAAAACACCAACAGCGAGCAGCAAAACGCAGATTTTGGCCTCGGCGGAAAATGACACGCACTGGAAAATATTCCCACCCACATTTTTACAGCCTTAAAGCACGATGCTTTATTTTTTTATTTTATTTATTATTATTTTTTTTGCCTTTCTGCATCGGCTCCAGCATGAAGTAATACCACGCCTGGCCTCGTGATCCCATGGTACATGCAAGCAAATTTGCAAGCGCTGCTGTGCCTGCAGAGGGAAGGGGGCCAGGCCGGTGGGTGCCCTGTGCTGCCGCAGGGCGCTCACCCTGTTTTTGGGAAGCTCTGGGGAGCCCCCTCCACCGTGATCGTGATCGCCTGCCCTGCAACTCCTGGCACGTCTTGAAGCCATCAAAAGTTTCGGAGCGTGTTGCCATGGCAACACATTATTTTTTCCAGCTGTTATTAAAAAAAAAAGAAAAAGTGGAATAATGATAATAATAATAATAAAACGGAACCAAGAGAGGAAATTCTAAGAAAATGAAATAAGCCGGAAAGCTGGCAGGCGACTCTCTTCCCTCCCCAGCAAATATTGGTGGGAGACAGGGCAGGATCCGGCCCCGCGGCACATGCCGGGGCTCTTCCTGAGCTGCTCCATCACCAAATAGCACCGCCACCGAGGCGTTATCCCGGGGCGGCTATTTTGGGTCATGAAACATGTGTCTGTGTTGTCACCATGCATTACACAGCTCGACGGCGGGTTGGGAAGAGCCACCCCAAACAGGGTGGCTTTTTTGGATGCTGCATATCACCTTGTCCATCTATTCCTGACCCGTCTTTTCCCAGGGATTGGGAATAACCCTCCCTGCATTCTTCAAATACAGGAGAGTCATTCAAGCCGTGGCTCAGAGGTGAGAATTGTGCAAATCCTTCCCCAACTCCCCAACTTTCTCGGCTTCCCTGCAATCTCGGGGCGTCACCGTCCTTGCAGAGTGGTGGAATGAGCAGCATTTCCCTGGCGTCGTAACGCTGATGCAATGGGCTGGTGAATCAGTGGGGCTCGTTCTGCCTCAGCCACGCTGCACCACCGCTGTAGCTACGTTTTGCTATTTTAAGCCGCTCAGCCCAGGCAAAGTGAATGGCGAGTAACTCCGCCGGGTCTGATTTCAAACCTGCTGCACTAACCCCAAACTATTCTGGTTCACAAGACCTTCTCCAAACAGGACGCCAGGCAGTAACCCAAGCGTCGTGCAACACTATAAAGGGTATAAATAACACCCACGGCCCTTCTGGCTGTGCTGGAGGGGCAGGGGGAACCACAACACCCGCGTTTGCCATGGGCCGGCTACCGAGGGCCGAGGTCCCGGCGTTCCCCTCGCACGGGTGAACGAACGCTGGGGCCGAGTTGGGAGCGAACGCCGTGTCCACATTCTTCAGCCCGAGCCGGGAACGTCAGCTCCTGTCCCGACGCCAAGGGCTGCATTCCTCCCTGATGCTGCTCCCAAAAATGCCGGCCCGGGACGGTGCCACTGGGTCGAGGAAGGGGCTCGGGGTGGCTGCTGGTGGCACGTGGCAGGGCCGGGCAGGGGCTGGCGGGCGTGCGGCCCCGCGTGTTTACCGAGCAGCGGTGCTGGCCGCAGGGAGAGGCAGGAATTCGCTCCCCGCCAGACCCCAAGGGCAGGCGGGCGGACCCGGGGAATTCGCTCCTCCAGCCGGTTGCCATGGCTGCATATTTCGGAGGAGCAAGCAAAGGGAAAAAAAAAAAAAAAAAAAAAAAAAAGGAAAAAAAGAAAACCAAAACGTTTTCTTGGGAGGGAAGAAAAATAGCAGGGGGAAAAAATGCAGAAGAGTAATGAGAAGGACTAGAGAGGCCAAGAAATGCATGAGGTCATCCTTAGAAACTGGTGTCGGAGGAGTTCTCTGTAGCTCGGGCTACTCTAATATTTATTGTGTGTTGTTCAAACCCTGGCTCCTGGCACCGGCCGTGGAGCCCTTCAGGAGCTCCACCACACCATGGGCCCTTCCGAAACCTCGTGAAGAGCTGGGGCTGGGCTCCGGGAGCGGTGGAGGGCGGCTGGCAGGGAGCCCATGGGGGTGGCAGGAGGGCAGCGGGGCTCGGCTGGCCACGTTGTCCTGGTGGGCACCCAGGTGGCTGTGAGCCAGCAGCGTGCCCGTGTCCCAGAGCATGCCAAGGAGTTCGGCAAAGCCCCGAGAGCAAGCCGAGGGCATCCTGCCCCTCTGCTCGGCACTGGGGAGGCCACAGCTGGGTGCCACAGCCAAGCCTGGGCCCCCCAGCACAAGACAGAGCCGGGCACGCCAGAGGGAGCCCAGGGAAGGTCACCGAGCTGCTGGAGGGCCTGGAGCCCCTCTGCTGCGAGGAGAGGCTGCGGGAGCTGGGGCTGGAGCAGGGGAGGGCTGGGGGAGCCCACCCGTGCCCATGGGTGCCTGCGGGGAGCTGCGGGTGGGACAGAGCCGGGCTCCTTGTGGTGGTGCCCAGGGACAGGGCAAGGGGCAGTGGGCACAGACCCAAGCAGAGGGGGTTCCCTCAGGGCATTAGGGACATGGAGGGGGCCCAGGAACGGGCCCAGGCTGCCCAGGGGGGTGCAGGGGGCTCCTCCGCCCAGGGCCGGGGCTGCCCACGCGTGGCACGGCCGGGCCCGGCTCCACGCTCGCTCCCAGGCCGGGCGGGCACTGCCACCTAGCGGCCCCTGCCCGCTGGGGACCCGCCGGGCCTCGGGCTGGTTTTGGGGTTTTTTTGTTAATTAAGGAATGTGTTTTATTCATTAAGGAACGTGTTTTTGCTGGCTGGTCTCATTCCGCGCCCGGCGACGGCCTTGCTGCCCAGGTGGGAAACAAAACGTGCGAGTGAGGGGTAGGAACTGATTCTGGGGTTGTTGGACACTGGAACAGGCTGCCCAGGGAGGTGGTGGAGTCACCATCCCTGGAAGTCTTTAAAAGACGTTTAGATGTAGAGCTTAGGGATATGGTTTAGTGGGAACTGTTAGCGTTACGTCAGAGGTTGGACTCGATGATCTTGAGGTCTCTTCCAACCTAGAAATTCTGTGATTCTAGGAAATCTGTTGCCCTCTCCAGGAGGGATTGTTAACACGTGATGCCAATATTATCAAAATAACCACAGTTTTGAAAGCAAGAGGCACAAGTGTAAGCTTTCCACAGAGCTTTCACCCTGTGAAATGCCTCCAAAAGGTCAGCCTCTTCATGCTGCCTCCACTGCTGTGCTCCGCAGGGAAGCTGAAGGATGGAAAACACCGAGGTGGGACCTGTGGAAGAGACCCAAGGTCAGGCTTCTGCTTTCTGGGGAGACGCCGAGGTATGACCTACAATGGGACAAATCCCCTCTGCAGGGAGAACGGTGGCATCTGGCAGACAAACTCCCTGCACTTCCACCAGCCATCAGGTGACTCACGGCTGCCCAGAAGACGCCTGGCCTGGGATTTTGGGAGAGCTCTACATCGAGGAAGAAGTTTTAGCCAGCAGAGAAATGAGCTGGTGAGAGTGTGAGGTCCCTGCAGGTCACTTCTCTTCCTACAGCTGCAGGCCGAGATGGGGCAGGACCAGGCCTAAGTAAGTGCCTGCTTACACCATCCTTCCTCGCTCTCTTTGGGGCCTTAAAAGGTTTTTCAGCACTGAGATCTGTGTGGGAATACTGGCTATATTATATTGCATGAAATGTATTTTTAAATAGTGGGTTCTTAAATTATTTTGGTGAAGGGAGGCACTTTCATTGAATTCCAGGGGTTGTGGCAAAAAATACGAATTCTCAGAACCAGGGTATTTTTATTTAGCATTTTCACTACCTCTCCAGAGGAAGGAAAAATGTATTTAAAACCCATTCCTATTATATTATATTAAACATATATATAATATATATAATATACACATATATAATCCTATTGTATTATAATGCCATCCCTCAATACCATCCCTCAATACCATTATAATACCATTACAATATTGAGGGATGGTATTAAATATAATACAATGGTATTGAGGTGCTTGATGAAGTAATTGGGATGAAGGTGGCCAAGCTGGAGCAAGGTATCTACTTTCCTTCCCTGAAGCATGCCCCAGGCTCCCAGGGAAGGCAGCCCTGGTTTCAGCACTCCTCTTTGCCTCGATATCCACACACGTGCAGCTCTCTGTACTGCAGCCAGCAGGGAGCAGCTACGGCATGGCTGAGCTCATCGCAGAGGAGCGCGTGGTGGAAAAGCTGTGCCCCCCACCCCAAGCTGCTCCAAGACATCCCGTGCCACACAGCAGACAGGGCTGGGAGAAACAGTCAGCCTTGAAAGCAAGAAAAGAGAGCAAATGTAAATCGCATAGCAAATCCCCAGAGCCTGCTATAGTCATTTATGCTTCTCCAAAGCATTAAGCTACTAGTGAACCACTCAAACGCTGGGTATCCATGAATTCCTATGGCGTGAGCAGCTGGAGGATGAATGGTCCAGCAGGGACTCCAAAAACACCCAGAACAGTTGTACAAGTGGAGGCAAGGTTGTCTTTCTCCAGCCCTTTCCTGACCCTTACCTCATTTCCAAGACAAGGATCTATGAAAACACAGCAGTCAAAGAACAGAATCGTCAAAAGCACAAAGCATTTTAATGAGGCGAAACATCCTGCTAAGTCTTTCAGTTTATTGGTGTTGAGCATGTTCCAAGCCCTAAGAAAAGGACTCAGAAAAACTATTAAAATAGTTGGCTTACGGGACCTGCAATGTAAGCATGATTAAAATTGATCTGACTCCATTTTGGCCTATGAGAGCTTATCATCTACAGAAATCAGTTTTTCGGAAGTAAAGTAACTGTATAAATAAGAGGTGTCCAGTTGAGCTTAGGGTGCAACAGCATTGCCCAGTGCTGGGAATAAAAGCAGATACGAAGTTTGGCCACGATATAGCAGTGACTGGATCCTGTGTCCAGCTGAGGAAATCGATACCAGTGCTCTCCTCCATGCCCATGGGCAGGTCCTGGTGAGTCTGGACACCTTCTGTCCTGGTCCAAAGGCCACCAGAAGCTGTGGGAAGGATCCTGTTGCCGACAGTGAGTTTTTTAATATCATCTATCATTCATCATGGTCTGGAATGTGTGGCTACTCCAGTAGCCTAAGCACGGAGAGGAGCTTAAGAGTCATCATGCTCTCTCATGCATCTCGCTTTGATGGATCCAGGAACTACACAACCTCTTCTGGACAGGGCTGGGAGCAGTGAAAGCGGGTGAGTCAGTCAATCCTTCTTGTTCTTGTGCTCACTGACTTTTCTCCTAGTGCAAATGGGGCTTTTAATACTTTTGCAGAAAGGAAGTTAAATAAATATTTTCCACTTCCTGGTAAATGCTCCAATTGTGCTTTTGTAAAAGAAGGGTGGGCTACGGTGACTCCTCGAGCTAATTGCCTCCATTCCTGTAGTGTGTGTGGGCTCTGAAAAACCCTGCTAAACCATAAAACAGCTCAAACTGCCAGAGCAGAGGGAAAAACTTTTTTAAGTGATCTGTAAGATGTGACTGCATAAGTTTATAACTGCTGTTCAGTTGACTTCCCAAGGGAGAAGGGGAATGCACAGGGAGGAATGAGCTCTCTGAGGATCACTGCATGTGCAAGTAGGATGCTGCATCTGGTGTCACACACAAAGCTACAATGCAAGGTCTATCTTTTCATCAGAGATAGAGAACAGCCCTTAAAGACATGTTTTGAAGGTTCATTATCACTGATAAGCAATCAAAAGACCAAACAAGAGGCAGAAACCCAAGTGACTATCCTGCAGACAGCTCTCTGGGTGCAGCACGGTTGAGCCGGTGTCAGGTCCCTGCCACCAAGTGATGCTCAAGACATTTGTGCTAAGGTGATTTTCACAGCAGGGGCAGGGGGAGCTACCTGGCTGGTCAGTGCATGTTATCCATGGTCCAGATCCAGTCTGCCATGCTCAGTCCATAAAGGATGTGGTATTGCTGAACTTTGGTTCTGGGAATAGTAGCAGGGTAATAATAAAAGACCCGATCGCATGCACTGTCCCTCAGTTTTGTCATCAAAATGTTATCATTTGCCATATCCTGGCCTCTCCCAATACCAGCTCTCACCTGAGCATTAAGCACCACTTGGATGTGTGCAGAACAAAATACAACAGCATGGCATTAGGGTCTTGCTGTGCGACCCACACTTGTAAAAGGGCCAGGAATCCTGGTGTCTGTTGGCAAGGCACATGCTGTGGTTGACACACGAGCCAGCCCCCCACGAGTCTCCCAGGGAGGGAAGAGGTGAGATGGCCAGCCACCAAACACTAGCAATTTATTTCATATTTAGCAATATCACGGCGTGCAACGCTCCCCTTAAAAGGCAAACAAGGGAAAGGCATGTCTCTTACCAACCACAAGCTGAAATCGAATTCAGATGCTCTGTTTCCCTCCAGCCTCTGCTTGTTTAGTGCCATAGTAGCTCTTAGCTTGATGTTCCTAGGAAGTTTTTTTCCATTAAATGCTACATTTCTAGGAACTTGTATACTGCATTTCAGCGTGAGCTACATTTCCCTCTCTGTACATACATGTATTCCAGCCTGAATGGTCCGACCCTGCAGTGCCTGGCCAGCCTTATGGACCTGCATGCTCACAGCAAGAAATTTAAATAATAATAATAATAAAATAGAAATACATTGTGAAGGGGAGCAGGCTGAATGTCTGGGGCTTTTCAGCTTTATGTTTAGTGCTGGGTCTCTGCTATTGCAGAAACAGGACATCAGCCTTCCCAGCTTGTGCCCCCTGTTTACAGTTGATGAGACACGGGAAAAAAATAATAATAAATTGGGGGGAGAGAATGTCTTTATGTTTTTAGCTTTGAAATTTCAGCTCTTTCTTACCTCAGATGACTGCTGATCTAGGTGAACCCATCCGTCTGTCTGTATGATTTGATATCTGGAGCATTCCCTCACCCTCAGTTCTCCTTCCTGGGCTGTGGGAAAAGGGATGGCAAATTTAGAGATATGGGAGAAAAAAGTGGTAAGCCCCCAGTCTGCTCCTGCCAGACAGGAGAGGAGAAGTGGAAACCCTGGGACACCTGGCTCCTTGAAAGATAGATGCTGGACTGAAGAAGCAAACCATCTGGGCTGGGACACACACGTTTTCTGCTCCTTGGGCTGTGTGACCAACGCGCAGTTTGGTTGGACCCCATCCAAGCACTCACCTGGTACTCAGGAAGAAGAGAAACTGAAGACAAAAATGGAGGAGGAGGCAGAAGTGTCTGTTTCTGTGTGTCTAGTTCTCCACAAGGAGTGTGACGCGGTCACTTACAGTCGTGAAGAGGAGGTGGGGACAGCCACCTTTGTCACAGCACTGTGTGCCAGTGAGGCTGGACATGGGGTGATCCCAAAGCCCTGTCTCCTTTCTTCCAGCACCCCCGTAAATACACGCCTCCCACTAAGTCCTAATGTGTCGAACTCTGCTCATTGCCACCAACTGCCAGCTATTTGCTTTCTCTATTTTGTTTTGCATCCACAAATGAATACCAGCTCTTCCACGCCTCCTGGGACACCGTGGTGGTAAGCGCTGACACCATCCCGCTCAGAGCACGAGCCGTGATGCATCTCGACGCCTGGCCAAGCAAAACTTCTCTGTAAAAGTGCTGCGAACTCACAGCTATTGCTAGCAGCTTTCCGTGCAGTCTGTGTGTATCTTCTTGCAATGTAAAATCTTACCCAGAATGGTTTTGAAAGACTGAGAACTTGATCCTGCCAAAAATAGTCTGTGCAGCCAAAACAAATCAACAGAGGATCTTTAGCATTTGTGCTGGCCTGCGAGTTACATTTTTCACCTTTTTCAAATGATACGTTTCTTGACATCAATGAAACCTTCATTTGACTTGTAAACCCCCTAATTATTCTTTCAAGTGTGACAAACAGTATTTTAATTATAACGTCAGGGCTCAGTAAGCAATTAGCTTCATGGGCGTAGCAGAAAAGACACACCACCAGGGACTTTAGCCCTAAAAGCGCCTGTGTGCAGGCTGGCAGATGTATCCTAAGAATTTGTTTATTTGCATTTGGTTTATGTGGTTTTGGTGACCTTTCGTTCAAATCAGCCAGTGACTTACAGGAGGCGAGCTGCATACTCACTGAAAAGAAATGCGGTAAAATAATCTAGCCTGGGCCTTTCTGCTGAATATCACATTTCTGCTGAATATCACATCCCCGCGTCAAAGGCAGGGATGGCTGAGGCTAAGGGTAAAGGGACACGGTCCATGGATGGGGTGGCTGCAGGGACGTTGCCCCCACATTCCTGGTGGAGAACAGCAGCCCAGATGTGGGTTATCAGATATAAGGCCTGGCTGGCTGGGTGCATCCTACAGGGGGAAAGGGGGCAGAGAAAGGCTTCAGTCCCTTACTGGGACGAGGTAATGTGATGCCTAAGCCCATGCAACGTGGTTTCCACGTAGGCTGGACCCAAGGCAGAACCTTTTGCCCTTTGAGGTCCTCAGAGGTTTGTTTGGAGGCCACACTTCCTACCTCATTTTGAGGGGTAGGTGAATGTGTAGGTCACCTATGGGCCTGGCACCGTCAGAGGCTGTTTTATGGCCAGGGAGTGCCACGCAGGCTGCCTGCTTGCCTCACCGGGAAAGGCCATCAACATTTTCATTGGGAGTGGGCTGTATTTCAGGATGCATATCACTGAAACCCAGGCAAGGGTGGCTCTGCATGAGAAAATACCACAAGTACAAGAGATAACACTGCACTGGTCATCTTTGAGCCATAAGGACATAACAGTGCTTTGCTCTCAGCAACCTGAACCGTGAGGGTGTTATTGCTGCTGTCAACAGGTTATTTATTTTAAGGGAATAAACGAGGTTTGTTGTTGAAATGGGCTGATTTTGTGTTATCGGAATTTCTCAAAAAGAGCCTGTGGAAGTTCCTGCTCATTTAGTGTGCTAGTTTGGTGGATGCTTTCGCGATGATTTTTCTAACTCAGTTTGGGAATCCTCAGCCAAAAGACAACGCTCAGTTTTGTGGGTGGTCACTTCAGACCCGCAAGTTGCCTGCCTACCCGTGGGTCCCTAAGTGAGGTCCTTTTGGAAATTTCTGGAGTCTGAGATATTGACTGTGTCTGAACTGCATACAAACACTGGGTGTAGCGGGGTTGTTTTGGATTTAGAGGCTGAGGACATTGTCTGTGGGGAAGCTGTGGCACAGAGGGCTCTCTTACAGTCACCATGCTGGTCCACATCCACCAAACTGAACTCTTGCCTGTAGTTTTCAACTCAGTTTTCACCTTTTCTTGTGCCTCGTACTGCTAAGTACACAGGTTTTGTGTCTCAGGGGAAAGGTGGGCATCCTGGGCTGTGGTGTAGCACCACGCTGTGATGGAAATAATGACTTCTGAAATTTGGCACAGAAGAGGAAAAGGTCGGGAATGGCTGTACAGAAGATTCAAGGTTTCATAGAATCATGTAATCACCTAGGTTTGAAAGACCTACAAGATAATGTAATTGTTTGTCATTTCACGTTTTTATTTGATGCTACGTCCCTTCAAAGCAGCTTGGTGATCTCCAACGGCAACTGCCTGAAAGGAAGTTGCAGCGAGGAGGTGTCAGTCTCATTTCTCAGGTGGCAAGTGATGGGACACAGGGAAATGGCCTAAAGTTGGGCCAGGGGAGTTTTAGAATGGAGGTGAGGAAAAATTTCTTCTCCCAAAAAGTGGCTGGGCATTGGAACGGGCTGCCCGGGGAGGTAGTGGAGCTGCCATCCCTGGAGGTGTTTAAGAGACACATGGATGTGGCGCTTAGGGACACAGCTTAGGGATGGACTTGCAGTGTTCAGTGACGGATAGGTCTTTTCCAACCTAAATAAATTCATCACGTGTGGGGACGGCATGAAGCTGCACCAGGGGAGGTTCAGACAAGGAATTAGGAAAAAAGTCTTTTTGTGAGGGTGGTCAAACACTGGACAGGTTAGACTGGACCTCCTAGCGAGGTGGTTGATGTCCCAAGCCCGTCAGTGTCTGGCGCTGGGGCTCAATGATCCCCGCAGGACCCTTCCAACTGAGCTGCTCTAAAATCACAGAATCACAGAATCATTAAGGTTGGAAAAACCCTCCAAGATTATCTGGTCCAACCATCCCCCTACTATCAATGTCACCACTGAACCACATCCCCAAGCACCACGTCCAACCTCTCCTTGAACACCCCCAGGGACGGTGACTCCACCACCTCCCTGGGCAACCCGTCCCAGTGCCTGACTGCTCTTTCTGAGCAGAAATGTCTCCTCATCTCCACCCTGAACCTCCCCTGGCACAGCTTGAGGCCATTCCCTGGTCCTATCACTGGATATCTGCAAGAAGAGGCTGACCCCCAGCTCCTTGAGGGGGCACCTCAAGCGGGGGGCACCTCAAGCGGGGGGGGAGGGCGGGAAGAAAGAGAGCGGCTGACTAAAACGCTGCACCTCAGCGGGCAAAGTTGAAAAACTATCTCAAAAGAAAAAAAAAAAAAAGTGAAAAAATAATAATTTTTAAAAAGTGCTGAGGAGGAAACTTTCGAGGAGGGCGCCGCCGAGCGGGCACCTCGGCGGGGCGGGGCCGGGTGGGAGAGAGGAGGAGGAGGAAGAAGAGGAGGAGGAGGAGAAGAAGAAGGAGGAGGAGGAGGAAAAGAAGGAGGAGGAAGAGGAGGAGGAGGAGAAGGAGAAGAGGAGGAGGAGGCCGCGCGTGCGCGGGGCGGCGGCGGGCGGGCGGGCGCAGCCATGAGCGGCGGGGCGGGGGCTGGCGGCCGCGGCGTGTGAGGAGGGGTCGGCGGGGCGGGGGGGCCCCGTCCTCCTCCTTCTCCTCCACCTCCTCCTCCTCCTCCTCCTGCTCCCTCCCCGCGGAGATGGTGCCGGGGCGCGGGGGCCCGGAGCACGGCGGCGGGGGGCGGCGGGGCCGGCCCCTCTCGGCGGCGGCGGGGCCGTGCCGGTGGTGGTGGCGGTGGCGGCGGTGGGGCCCTCGCCGCCATCTCCTCCGCCTCCTGCCGCTGCTCCTGCTCCTGCTGCCCGCCGGCGCCTCCGGGCAGCTCGGCCCCGGTTTGGGCTCCGGGCCCCCGGCCTGGCCCCCCGCCGGCCCCGGGCCCAGCCTGAGCCTGTACCTGAGCGAGGAGGAGGTGCGGAGGCTGATCGGTGAGTGCGGCCCGGCCCCGGGGCGGCGGGGGGCTGAGGGGCCTGGAGGGGACCTGGAGGGGAAAGGACGAGGGATCGGGGGGCTGTGGGGCTGGGCAGGGGGCTGTGGGGTTGGGGGTGGCGGATCTGGGGGGCTGGGGGAGGATGGAAGGGGCTGGGGGAATGTGGGGGTCAGGAGGGGATGGTGTTGGTGGGGCTGGCCAGGTGTGGGGGGCCATGGGATTACTGGGGGGCATGGGCACGACCCCAGGATTGAGGCTGTGTGGGGATCGGGGGGCTAAAGGGGAGCTGAGGTGCCTGGGCTCTCCTGCTGTGGTGGCGGGGAGCTGCCTAGGCTGGAGTGAGTGGGGGTGATGCGCCCTGGGAGCGGGGTGACCCCGCCGGAGATGAGCCGAGGCCCGGGATTTAATTAGCGCGGTGAGTGACATTGGGAGGGCAGAGAGGAGACCTGGCAATAATTGGGTGCGTGTGTGAAAGGAATCTTAATTTCCAGGCAGGCTGACAATTGCTGCGCGAGGACTTGGAGGCAGTTTGTGAAGTCCCCCATCTGGCCCGCTGCAGAAGGCTTTTCGTAGTAGCTTTGTGCTTGGAGAGTCTCTGATTTAAACAAAGATTTGTTTTCTGTGGGCTTTGGCTTGCTTAGGGTTGATGGATGGAGTCTCAGAACAAGTATGTTGGTATCCCCAGAGGTTTGTTTTTCAGTAGGTGTCCTATGGCTCTGTAAGCTAAAAACCAAAATCTTCCAGCAGCTTATGACTTCCTTTGCATCAAATGGACAAAATAAAAATATCCCCAGTGAATTTGGGCTCTGTAAGCACGTAGCTGACTGCAGTCAGGGGACCCAGGGGGTGAATAACGCTGTAAACATTTTTTTCCCTTATGGCTTGCTCTGGCGATTAGCATTCTGCTGTCATCATTTTTACATCGCATGTGCTTGCTGCCAGATGCTCTGTTGCAGATAGAGGATAAAACAGTCAGGCTTGCTGTTTAGCTGAGTCTCTAAACAAGTAATTAATCTTGGAAATACTGAATGGTAAGGTTTGAGCTATCCAAAGCCTAGTGCCTGAAATGCGTCGTAGATGGACTTGCTCAGGCTTCAATTGGTCCACTACTGCAATTATTCATCATTAAGCATAACATGAGGAAGGAAGATATTTTTTTTAAAGTTAAATTGCACCCCATAGTTTCCCTTATGGGCGTGCTAACATGGCTAACGTCACTTAGTGTTCAAGTTGTCTGTAGCTGTTTTACATCACTTAAAATATCTGCAATGAAATGATCTGTTCTGCAGCCCCAAAGGCTTGGATAAACTGGAGTCTGCCATGGAAATAACAGGTTTCTAGTGCTCTGGAAGAAGTATCAGTTTATAGATCCTGATGAACAGATTGTGTTTTTGGGGTATTCTGTCCTACGTACTAGCTGTCGCAGATAAGGTGTTGGGCATCTAGGCACAAATCTCGGGCACCTGCAGGTATTCCTCACACAGAAGAAGGCCCAAAGGGGCACAGTTGCTTTGGTTCCAGTTCTTCACGCTTCTGAAGACAAAACAATCTGCTCCTTTAAAATGTTCGTCTCTGTAGTATCTGTAGTGTGTTTACATCAAATTTATTGTTAAAAATGCTCCCATCAGCGTGTGTGAGCTGCCCAAGTGAGCAGAGGTTTTCCAGATCCTGCAGCTTCTTTGAGGAAGCCAGTGGTTCAGTGGACACTGGGACAAGTCACAGTAGATAGGAAAATGACATCGCTTGCGCAAGTAAACTGTGAGGTTCACTGAAACTGCAACTATAAACATAAAAGTTAGTTTCTTGTATCTTTTGTTTCTAAACAAACTCAGTCCCTTGCTACTGTCTTGCTGTGGTTGAAGGGAAAACTGAGGCTCTCTGAAGTGCTAATAAACCCAAGTGTTAGACAGTTGCTACAGCCTGTGGTGTGTTTCCATGTTTCCCAATGTTGCTCCCGTGCTTGTTTAGATCACAAACTTGATCGGGAGCAAATGTAAGCACGCAAACATGTTGATTTGACCATAGACTGTGATAGAGTGCATCCTCCCTGCAAAGCTGGAGCATCCTCAGCAGCTGGGGTAAGGTCTGCTGGTCCCACTGCTTGCCAGGTTGCACTGGCTCGGGGGAGCACTGCTCAGAAATAGGAGTTCCGTGCCATACTGAAACGCTCTTTGTGTTTTTAATTGAGATCGTGGCTCTTCTACGCAGAAGGTGAAGAAATATTGACTTAAGATTATTCGTGGCTGCTCTTTCTGTGAAGCAGAGGCAGCGCAAATGGTATGGCTTACAGTGAGAACTGCCTGCTGCTTCCCTGGGCGTTTAAGCCAGATTTCCACCGTTACTCCATGTGATTCTGACCATGTGTCTGCCTCAAGATGAATCGTTTTGAAATCATCAGAACTTTACATTTACAGACGAAAACTGGTGAAAACTGGCTCGTCTTGTTGTGTGAGATCGATTTGTATTTTGAAAAAGCTGCAGCATTCCCATGATCTGAAAGCAGGACTTGCTATATGGCAGACAGATGCTCCCTCTGTCTGAAATATCTCTTTGCCGTTCCCGTGGAATTTGTTCTCAGACGTCCAAACTGTGAGCCTATGGGAAAGAAAAACTGCGGTTTTCACATGTGCTGGGTGGCGATTCCGCCAGGCAGAGCTCGGCAGCGGGTGGGATGGAGGTAGGGAGATGGCAGAGGGTCAGGGCACAGCCTGAGCGGTGGCAGCAGCAGCCAGAGGTGTGAGATGGGGGTGACGTGGGGTGATGCTTGCAGGGGAAAGCTGCCCACAGCACCACAACTCCTCTTAGGGACGTCTGCGAGCACTGTCGGCATGGTGCACCAGAACTTTTTGCAGTTGGTTTGTGTGGATGATAGCAGTTATCTCTTTTTCCAGTTAGTGTGAATCCGTGCATAAAACTAAACGTACTGTTAGTCTGGCGAAGCAGCTTCCTCCACATG
The DNA here is from genome assembly GCF_047663525.1 of Anas platyrhynchos. Lineage (NCBI taxonomy): Eukaryota > Metazoa > Chordata > Aves > Anseriformes > Anatidae > Anas > Anas platyrhynchos. The sequence goes on along the minus strand of NC_092595.1, from coordinate 15,283,238 downwards.
CACAATGGTGCCGTGTGGTTGTAGCACTTTGTTCTAGTGACCGGGCCATGGTGCTAAACACGCAGGGAGGATGGTGTTAAATCAGTGGTGAGTTATTCAGGAGGTGCTCTGTGCTTTTAGTTAGTGACTTCCATTCAAATCCTCCCATGAAATCAGAATGTGGTATTCGTCTGCTGCAGTGCTTCATCACTTCTTTACAGTGTCTGTGATACAAAGACACATATCCCTGCTTCGCAGATAACAAACCAAGATTTAGAAAGTGACGTGAAAAATAGCCATTAATATAGGTAGCCAGCTCCAATTATTAAGGAATTGATCAGATCTTTTAAAAGTTCATAGCGTTATTTAATGCATTCAGGGTGCATCTCTCTCAGACCTGAGTTTCAGCAGTGAGTTCCTGGCTGTTCTTCCTGTCCCTGCAGTATTTTTTATTCGTGGGCTGCAAACCTGTCAGCTCTGACACTGGTCTTGTGGATAGTCTTCCTGATAACACAGCTCTGGTTCTGGTTAGAGACGGGTCCAGCCTGAATATTAACAAGACTAAAGTCCTGTGGGGAAAAAATACCTCGTGGTCCTGTAATGAAAGCTATTGTAACGCATTTATATGAGGGGCTGTACTAAAGGGAGGGGGCTAATGTGATTGCAGGAGAATCTCTAAGTCAGAAGTCCTACAGCGTTTGCAGGGAGTTTGCAAAGTTACTAGCTTTGCCCTAGTTTCTTCTGGTTATTCATACTGAGTGTGGTGTGCTGTTGTTTTTGTTTGCTGTTGCTTAATTACAGAGTTAAATTAATATGCGACTTCTCTTACGTGTTCTAGAAATTCATTTGAAACCAGCATGCAGCTGCCTGAAAGGGGCTGCCTAGTTAAGTGAGGTGCAAAACTGATGCAAAATCTGTCACAGTGCCCCTTGCCCTGTCCCTGGGCACCACCGCAAGGAGCCCGGCTCTGTCCCGCCGGCAGCTCCCCGCAGGCACCCATGGGCACGGGTGGGCTCCTCCAGCCCTCCCCTGCTCCAGCCCCAGCTCCTGCAGCCTCTCCTCGCAGCAGAGGGGCTCCAGGCCCTCCAGCAGCTCGGTGGCCTTTTGCTGAACTGTCTCAGGTGGCTCCGTTTAATGGCCTGGAGTGGGTTTCTTAACGTTGCTCTTTGGGCAGTGAGCAACAGGAACTCATCAGCAGCGCTTCGTGGTGTTTGCAGTGACCAGAGATGATCTTGGAGAACTAACCCGGCAAGACACAGCCCTGTTGTGAAAGGGACCTGAAAATCGGTGTGCTGGGATGTTAAATTTATTGGGAAGTCCAAGTATCCTTTTCCTGTGATTCTTGAAATGGTTCAGAGCCTTGGTTGAAGCCTGCTCACACCTTGTACACGATACCCAGGACAGAAACCACCCACCAACGTGCCTCTGTCACTGCAGCCCAACAGATGAGCTGTCTGCTGAAGAGCGGGTGGCTGAGTACCCTGAGGTCCTGAAGCACGTGTCCATGTGGTATGTGACCTGTAGCTCAGAATCTGGTTCTTTTGGGCAAATGTTCCTAAATCTTCATTTTCTAGCTTTCAAGCGCTTGCCACTGAAGAATTGTAGATTTTTGCATGGTGTATGCAAAACGGGAAGGATTTTTTTTCACTTGAAATGAACTCAAAAGCTTACTGCAAGTGCACACCGCTAGCAGGAAAGCAAGCTTCTGCCCCGACGGACGCCGTGCACAAAACACTGAGCTGCTGCTGCTGGCCTCAAAGTGTGCTCATGTGTGCTGCTGGAATGGATGCACTGGGTTAGGGTAACTATTTTATCACCTATCCCTGGAAAGCCCTTTAGGTGATAGGTACTTACAGGATGGTTTTTCAGTGCTGTAGGTGGACGTCTCTCGAGCCCCCAGCAGGACAAGGGGTGGTGGGGCTGTGCGAGGCCGCGTGCAGCAACATCTGGCATGTGGCGAGCTGCAGCAGGTTGGGACAAGTCGCTTGCATCACGGAGTTGAGCAATCTGTTTTCGGTTTGGAGCCCTCCAGTCTGCTTGGATGCTTGTCCGTCTGATTTACCGAGTACCACAGTTCATGTCAATATTGTTCTGAGGCTTATGAGAACAAGCTGCATTTGGAGTTCCTCTGCCTTTCTCCGTGCTGTTACCTCGCTGTTAATTTACTCAGTTCAAACAGCGTACGGACGGCTTTTTCTTCAGAGATGTGAGCAGTCGCATAATCCCATGTTTGTACTGTTTACAAACCAGCAGAGGAAAATGCTTTCAGGAGTTGACAGCAGCCCGTGGAGGCAGCTTGTAGCCTGGGTGAGGACTGCCTGGAAATCCCTTATTCTGCTGCCACTCCAAGGGCTGTTGGGCTGAGGGAAGGCCAGGTCTGAATTGCACTGATCTCCCCTGGATTGCTGCGGTGGGTTTCTGAGGCTGGGTTACTCACACCAGCATGTGTGCTGGGACTGAAGGATGCTGGAAACCCGTGCTGGGCCCTTCTGCAAACCGGCTGGAGGAGGATGCTGCGGGCAGCTGGGGCTTGGCTTCCCCGTGCTGCCGTGTCTGCGCTCAGCCTGGGAGGAAGCAGCCATTTCGGCTCCTGCGAGGCCCAGGTCTGTCCCATGATAAATGTGTGTGGTTCCTGTAATGTTCGTGTGTCGGGGCTTTGGGAGCAGTCTGACCTCTGAGCCTGCCAGGAAAACAAAATCCCAGAGCTGCGTTCCTCACTCCTGTGGTTTTACACCTGCGTTCGGTTGGGCAGCGTCTTATTTCTCACCATTAATTGTTGGGCCTCTTTGAGCACGTGCTCTCCTTCTCCCTCTGGTTCGTGGGCAGAATGGGAACGAGAGAGAGGAAATGAAGGCAAAGAGCTCCCTGCGTGCATGAGAAGAGCCAGCAAGAAGGGCTCGCGGTGCTGGGAGGAAGGCAGGGACTGCCCTGAGTTGGAGGCAGTTCCTCTAGTAAAGTGTGCACTTAGAGTTGTACCTTGGGATGCAGCTGTGAAGGCAAGGAGGCTGAAGCTCATTTAATCAGATGCGCCTCAAGAATTAAAGTTTTCTTTTTTCTTTTTTTTTTTTCCTGAATGGCAGCAGCACCAGCAGATCCCGTGTAGGAATGAATGCTGATGCTCCCTGCGAATGCCTTGTGGCGGTACAAAGGGCGCGATGGCAGAGGCTTCAAACGCATTATTCCTCTTCCAGCTCTGCCTTTGTCCTTCTTTCAAGCGGATAACTCACATATTTGCCCTGACCGCTCTGGAGATCTGGGAGCAGAAGCAACAGCATGAAACTAATGTGATGCTTTAGAATTCCGCTGCCACTTACCGGGTGTTGAATGGCCGTAATTAAATTAACCAGTATATTGATTTCACCATGCTGCTTGGGAAAGATAAGGGCAGTAACGTAAGCGCTGGGGCTGCTGCTGGTCGGCTTGAGAAGCTGCAGCCGTGATGCCAGGGCTAGCACGGTGAGTTTGAGCAGGTTGGTGAGCTAAAAGTGCTTGTCCTCTGAGACGTGCTGGCCTTTAGGAAGCTACTTGGTGGCCTTGTGGAGTAATTCCTTATAAAATGAAAGCCGCAGAGCTTTAACTTTTCTTCTGAGTAGAGAGGTCGCCACGGAGGTGAAGGGACCTGTTTAGGTTTGGGTGGAGTTTGGTGGTGTTTCAGCCAAGTCATGGCGTTGTGTCGAAACCTTCCCAAGTGCCTGAACAGGCATAGAGGCTGACTTGTCCCTTCGGCAGTGCTGTCAGTCACGGAATTAAAGCAGGAGTCTCAAAGTCAACGGGCCTGATGCGTTGAGGAAGGGCTCTGTGTGTGTTTTATGTTTTTTTTATAACTTCTACTCAGCTGGGTACTCGTTCCTGAGCTCCTTGTGCCCATGTGGCCGCTGGTTGGGAGCGGCTCAGGAGGTGCCAGTACTGCTGAGCTGGAGTGCTTGTCCTGCTGGGATCACTGTCAGCGGGGGGACGGATGACTCTAACTAAAAGAAAATAAAACAGTGGCACAGCTTCTGTGGGTAGGTGACACCAGAATATTGCAAGTACACGCTGCTCGTGAGTCCAAGTGACTCATGGCGTATCTTGGTTAGGTGGTTACCTTTTGGCCAGGAGGATTACAGCAAAACAATCCTAAAGGGTTTGTGATACCTGTGAGCGTTTCACTTGAAGCTGTTTATGTCAAGACACCTTCTGTCGCACACTGGCAGTTCATGAGCGTGGGACCTTTCTTTCTGTTACCTAGTCCCAGTGGTTCCTTTCCTTCTAATTCAAAAGGAACAAATTAAACACATGGAACTTCTTGATACAATGATGATATCTGGGATGTTTGCCATTACTAATAATTTACTTTATTTCATAAATGTACCTAGCTACTGTGTGCTAAGAATCAAGTTGTACATAATTTAATCATAAAGCAAACTTTACTGAGCAAATCAGAGTTCCCTCTGTCACCTCCAGCCCTGTCTCTGCACCATTCTTATCCCAGCCTTCCCACTTACCCTTGCCTGCTGCTTCAGGTACTAGATACGTAGGTTCCTGGTACCAATTTTTGCCTGCCTTCAAATATCTCAGTGCCATGCTTCTCTTCAGCATCTCTATTTTGGACTCAACCCTTCAGGTAACTCATGTGCATTGACCTGGCAAAGCCACTCCTGGTTTTGTTGAGAGGTGGTGGGTTTCTTTTCCTTTTAAGTTTCAAACAAGCAAATTTCCTTTTAAAAGTGTTCTCAGAACAGTTTACTTGTATTCTACTACATTATTTTTTTTTTCGCACTTAAGGACAGTGTGGTCTTCTAACCCATTTCTCAGCTGTCTTCGTAGCCTATCTGTCAGAAAAATGAAGATTTTTCTTCTAAGTGAAGGAAGGAAGAATAAGCAGACAGGCTGCTGAGGTGGAGTTGTTGCTATTGTTCAGAGACAAATAGCAGGGTAAGCAGCTGGGCATTAGGAGCCTTCAATGTCTTAGGGTGTAGATTAAGTTAAATATTGCCAACCTCGTTATGGATCATAGAAAGGTTGGGGTGGGGAAGAGACCTTTTGGAGATCATCTCGTCCAACTTGCTTTTACTTCAGCAAGTGCCATCTCCGTGGGGAGGCTTCCTGTTGAAGGTCTGCTCCGTGACTTCTACAAATGCCTTTTGGTGAGAAAAATGTTGTTTGCCAGTGGTGCTGAACTTGCAAATTCAGCATCTGTAAGGTGAGTTGCATCAATTAGGTGAAAACAGCATCAGGAAGGTACATTGTGGGTGATCTGTCAGTGAATATTTGTCAGGATTTAATGAGAACTCTCAGCTAAGGGTTTTCCTTCCTGTTTGCTAGCTGCTGCGAAATTTCCTCCTCAGATCCCCTGCTATGGAGTCTCGGTTGGTTTTCAAGGATGCAGTCATACCTTGAAGTTCTGTTAAATAATTCCTTAGGTTGAAAGCCTTGCCTACTGTCTGCCATCTCCTGCTGGTGAAAAGTTAGCTCTGCAGAGGTGTACCAGCCCTTTGTGTAAATAACCAGTCTGTACGCTTTCTGCTCCGTCCAGGCACAGCGCGGTGAGCTTACAGAGCAGGCGTGCAGTTGGCAGTGGGGCGTATGCCTCTGCTGGGAGAGGTTTTCTGGCCAGGTAAGAATGGATTTCATTCTGGAGCCTCACCAGCCACCACGCTACATGAGCAAGCTGATGTAGAGCACCTGCACAAAGAATTTGCCTGTTTCAGGATGCTTTGCTGATGTGTCAAGCAGTGATTTTACTTCTGACCTTTTCTCTGCACTTGATAACTTTTTTTTTTTTCCCAAGGTGTGTGGTACTGGGTTAGAAGATGCTCCTTTCTAGCAAAGCACAGACTGAAAGGTTAGAAAAATGGTTTAAAGAGCTCTTGGGTGAGACAGAGATGCACGTAGGCAATGAACTATGCAGAAGTGGGAAGCTGTTTAAAGAAAAAGTGTGTGTGGGGGGATTATTCTGTCTTGTTCTTTTCCCAAGTCTCAGGGCTTAGGGGAAGAGCTGTTCAACAGTCAGGGAAGGAAAGTTTCTAAGCGAAAGTCATCAAATGTATTGATTAGCACTGGTAGGTCTCTGCCTGCTGCTTTGTCTTCCAAGCTGGCCACTGTGCCATGTCCCTTGACTTTCTTTAGCACCTGGGTTATGAAAGCAAAAGCTGCATCTTCCTCATATTCATACTGAGGTTTTACTCTTTTCCTACTGGCATGTTGGTCATCAGTCATCCTTCCCAGGGCCTTGTGACCCGCTCAGTGTTTAAAAGCAAATATTTCCGCCCAAATTCCCAACTGGCAGCCATAACTGGCAGGTTGTGTCATCGTGGAAAACTAAAAATGCAGTAGGAGGTCTTCATCTGTTGCTCGTTTTATTAAAAATCTGCTTTCGTTGTTGGGTATGCTGGCTGTGTGCAAAGAGGATGTAAGAACCATTTATATTTTCAGATGTTTAGTGTTACATTTCCAATAGTTCACTGTTTTCTAAATGAAACTGATGCATATGGAATTTGTATTTGATTTCCTTGGTTTTTAACTCCCAGTTGTGTTTTCAGCCTTGTGTATGTTGATTGCCGAGCGGAACTAATTAAATACATTCAAATTAGGAAGGCTCGCTCTGGGAAAGCGCTCTCTTTTACCCTACAAAAGAAGTTTCTGTCGCCAAGCGCTGATTTTTAATTTTACAGCCTTGTTCTCATGTGCTTAGCCTGGTGTATTAAAATATCAGAAGTCTTTCAGCGCGTATGTGTGGAACCTTCTGTGGAAGTCACCAGCAAGGCTTAGGATCTGAGGCGGGCGTTTCAAGCTTTGGGTGCATTTATAACGAGTCAAGATGGGCAGAGGGGACAGAACTATACGGTACCTTCCCTCAACAAAGTCAGTTGCTCAGTGCTGGGAAAAACCTTTGCTTTTAAGGCATAGATTGCACGGACCAGGGCAGTGGATGATGGTGAAAGGATGTTGAAGCCTGAGGTTCTTCGTCTCCCGTGGATGTTCATCGTGGAGCACACGTCCCTGCTCTGGTCAGAGGCTGACCCGGATGAGATCCTATCATTCTCTGGAGCACATGAAGCCCTGGAGAAAGGCAGCATCTACACAAAGCTAGGAAGTTGTTTCACCATGCAGCTCTTTCCAATTAGTTTATTTTGGTGCCTGTGAGTCAGGAGCAAGAGTGGCTTGCTTTGTGATGGCTGCAGTGATTTTTGCATCACGCTGCAGAGATTTCTCAGCTGTTTATGAAGAAACTCTTACAAATTACAGAGTAGCATATTAAGAAAATTGGCATTTATTTCAGTCATTTGTGTACGCAGACAGGAGTCTACCAGAGGGCTGGGTAGGCAGCTGGGAGGGCCAGTTGTGTCAGCTGTTGTTACCAGATTGCTCTTACTGGGATGCTACTTATTGCAATATGAGTATGAGCTCTAGTCTAACAGCAGTCTGCCTAACTCTTGTGCTGCACATTTGTTTTAAGTCTCTCTTTTTTTTTTTTTTTTGACAGGGTATTTCAGAATTGCAGTGGGATGATTTGAGGTCTGCTGCTTGGAGTTTTATCCAAAATAGGCTCTTCTTTAAGGAAAACGTGTTACTACTAGTGCGTGTTGTAGGACAGATTTGCTTTGTGAGAATAAAGTCTAATTTTTCCCATGCTGGTAGAGGCAAGCTTCTTTTGTATATTGTGCTAAAAAAAAAAAAAAAAAAAAAAAAAGAGAAGAAGACTTGAAGCTAGACTGCTTTTGCACAAGGGCGTTTGAAAAGAAGTGTTTTGTTAGGCTGCTAGACTGACATGATCCAATTTTGTAGTGAACACAAGGGCTGCCCAGCATCTTTTGCATTTGGGAAGGAAAATCAGCCTCTCCCCTTCCTTTCTGAGCTTCTTCAGATGTTTTGTTATGTTAAACAGCGAGAAGAATGACACTTTCTCTGTGGTGCTGCTTAAATTCACCTTTTTGTCTGTGCTCAAGTTTAATTTATTCTTTCAAGCTTGTGCCCAAGGCTGGCGGGGTACGAAGTTGTGGAAGTCCATAATGAAATTTAGGGGTTGCCTGGGTAAAAGGGTGTCGGCTTTGCCTTGAAATGAAAGCAAAGCATTGGTCTTACAGCTCACGTGAGCTGCTGTAGGTTAGTCAGGTCCCAGTAATGAGAAACTAGATCCCTTGGTATTGTGCACATGGGCTTGTTCAAGGACGCTTGCCAAAGCACAACCGCAGCTGATGTTTTAAGTTGTTCACCGATGGCCAATGTACTGCTTAACCCAACGGAGGCATCCACGCCAAGCTGCCTTTCCTCCCCTGCAGTTTGTAACCCAACAATTTTTGGTATTTCTTTTTAAGGTTCTCCTCCCTTTTCTTTAAGTTTTACTACTTTGGCTAGAAACTCATTATTGAAGAGCTTCCCATGGTCTGTAGCGGTTTGTAATGCATCCTGTTATTTCTTCTACAGCCTTTTTCTCCTTTTATCACTGCATATTGCAAAAACATACCAATTTAGGCTTGTTCCAGGAGATTCTGTGTGCTCTGGTGTATTTGCCCTACTTAGGATGCGAGGTGGAGAGAGAGTTTAACATAGGAGGAGCCTGTCATCTGGCAGAATTACATTTATTTTTTCCAAATGGTGTCAGTCAGTATGATTTCATGAAGCATTATTACTTTGTTAGGCATTATTGAAATCTTAGGTACTTGGAAAACTAATCTTTCTTTCCTCCTTTCCCCAGCAACCTGCTACCTAGGCTGTTTGTGTCTTACACTGCTACTGTGTTTGAAAGAGACTTACACATGAAAAAAGCAAACATCAAAAATTGAGATTGCAGGTGTGGACTCTAACTATGGTTTGGAGAAGGGGGGGAAAAAACCTTTATCTGGATAAGGTCACAGTAACATTTTAGCATAAGCTCTAGGTTACTGTTGCTGCAGTCTTGCCCTCCATTTGGGGTGCTCCTGAGCATCCTCACTAACTCAGGGAGCTAAACTGACTGAGGAGTGTTCCCCTGTGGTGTTTTTGTTGTTGTCTTGAACCTGCATTAGCTTTTTGCCAGCTTTACTTCCTGAACTTGGCTTGCTGAAGGTTTAAATAATGTTGCATGTAGATGCGAGTATGTGTGTCAGAATTAAAAAAAAAAAAAAAAAAAAAAAAAAAGGTGAAGTGCAGAATAAAGGCAATTCTGAATTAAATAAACTGTCATGGTAATGGAGCCTCAAGAGTTTCCTGCAAACTCCTAAATCAGTTTTAATGGCTACTCTGGAGAGAGTTAATGGTATGACTTAATCAGGCTGGAAATCTAGGTAGTGAGGCCAGCACAGTTTCACCATGTGTAAAAAGGTAGGTAGAGAACTAAGAACAAAAATCCTAACTTCATAGGAGTGGTTCACAGCCAGTACTCAACATAACTGAACCTATTTGACTCCTCAGGGAGGCTGAGCATTGTCTTCTTCATCCGAATTTGTGGGAAGAGAGGCGCTGGAAGCAACTCACCCAAGGAGTTTGCTGTGGTGTCCTCACACGGGGTGGCTGCTGGGGCCTGGCAGGCTGTGCCGCGTGGCTTTTTTTTTTTTTTTGGAGAGAAAAGAACCTGTGCAATTCATGTGGAGTGAGATTGTTCCTGTGTATTTATTTGTTTCAGCATTTGGACGTGCATTTATCCATACTCATAGAAGTCCAGTGAGCCTGAGCCAGGCAGATTTCTGTTTAAGAATTAAGAGCTGTACTAGGAAACCTCTTAAATTATTTTTATTTGCCAGCATTTTAATTGGAGCATAATTTTTTTGAAGCAATAAAATTTGACATTGATTCTCATGCTGCTCTTAAATAATGCTTTTATATTCATGTAATCAACATCACTTGTTAGTATCTAGCTTTTTATGGAAGTACAGGCATTAAAACACTAGCGGTCTATCTAATGAAATTACTCAATATTGTAGCGTGCTCCCTCTATTAAAGCTTAAAGATGTGATTGATCTGCTGCAGGGTAACTTGGTTTTGTACACCTTTAGATCGCGTTGCACATCAAGATATTTGTTTGCTGGCTTCAATTAAAGGAGCCTTGTCCGTGACTTTTATAAAGGCCAATTTTTATAATGTCTGCTTTTATTGCTGTGCACGTGTTCATTTCCTATAATCAATTTCTCTACAAGGGTTATATCAAATCAGGGACTGTCACCTTGAAAATCTCGTGATGTTACAAGTTCTGAACCATCATTTTCTTGAACCCCAAATCATTGGCAAGACCCTTTATCAGCGAGAGAAGGCGGTTTTATTCCGAAAGCAATTTCATTGTTCCACTTCGTTGTTTCACCTGCTAATTCTTTTGTCCTTGTAATTTATTGGAGTAACTTGTATGTACTGGGTTTAATATAAATACTTTTGTTTAATCAGTTTATGCCTGTAAATTCTCCCATTGTTCAGATCTAACAGCAAGTATCAGATAGTTGTGAGCTCTTTCACACACACCTGTCCATGTTGTCTACATCTGATGCAGGTTTCATGTATATGGGTGTGCGCACATAGAAATCAGGTGGGTCAGTTGTTTAGGAAGTTCTCTTTCTTTTCTTTCAGAGTTTTAATTTTGGTTCAAGGTAGGTGTGTGCTTGTCCCCCATCCTCTGTGTTTTACTGGTGGATGCACTCTTGTAATTCTCATTAATTCTTGAGTGGAAAAATGGACAAATTGGAGAGGTGAGGTTTAACCTTTACTTATATATATAACTTAACGCTGTCTCAGGCTGACTATAGGCAGCACATAAAGGATCACATGCGTCTTTTCCTGTTCAGGATCTTGTTTGAGTGTGTGCCTCCTTCGGACTGCTCCGTTTGGTAGATGCATTTTGTACATCCAGTCTCTAGGGTTCTCCCCCTCTGCATCTGTGGTTCTATACCCTTGGGTTTTGGTTGTGTTTCAGGATGTTAATGAGCCAGCAGGGAATAAAAGTGGTTAACAGTAACAAGAAGGAAGAAGAATGTCTTGGCTGGATTTCTGTGTCTTGTGAAAGCAAGGTCGATTAAATCAAGTGCTGGAATAAGCAAGCACTTAGCACTCTGCCCTGATCTGTGCTCAGTTTTTGCACAAAACAGGAAGAATTATTTCTCCTAAGCTAATTCTCCCTTTCATCAAATGCAGCACGTCTACACAGTTTGTTCTATTTCTTAAGAAAGAAAGAAAAAAAACATACAAAACCACCACCACCAAAACATACAACCTTGTGTATTTCCCTAAATTCTTGGAATAACTTCAGGGTGCCTTAAACACTGTCTTGCTGGAGTGATAGCCTCTCCGGTTCTCTTGACTATCTAGCTGTAATAAAAATAGCTCCATTATTTATGTTCCCCATCATACTGTGAAGATTTTAATTGAACTCTCTTCCTGCTGCGTAGCTCCTGTTTGGGGCATGCACCTGTGTCTGATGTGCTCAGTTGTTCTCTTACTGTGTCCACGTTTTGCTGGACATGGGTAGCATTGAACAGGGAGCAGTGGAAGAAGATGCCTCGAGATGAGACAAGATGGTGTTGATTACAAACACAGTATTGTTTTGGCCTGAGAATATGGAGCTGACAATTAATTAAGCAGCTGTAGGGAGTGGGGCTAATTTGTAGTGGCTGCTTTGCCACTAATTGCTGATGACACCCAGGGCAGGCTGTAGGGTCCTACTCTGTATTCATTGTGTCCTTGGAATATGTGCAGTGAAAGATAATGGCAGCTTCAGGATGTTTAATATCAGAATATGCTTTTTACAAAAAATGCACTTTAATGTTCTGTAGTAAATAGCTCTGTGGGTCTTTCAGTTTTCTAGGTTTACTGAAATGTTCATAAAGCAAATGGTGGGCATTAAACATTAGTATTACTTGGTGTACAAATGTCATTTCTCATCACATGCTTTGTGTTTCTAATGCAACTGCCTTGAAGTTGACTCTATAGTGCATGTGTGTCAGCCTCAGTGGTTTGGAGGGTGCTCAAGAAATGGGCTATTCCGGGAGGAATTACCTACAATTAAAGAGCTGATAATCCAAAGCAGTTTGTTTTGAGGGTACACAGTTGTAAATAAGAGCAAAATCGGACATGTGATTCCCAGTAGCAGACAGAGGTTCATTCATGAGGGTCTGTAATGATCCTTGTGGAGTAAGGGCTCTTTTGGAGGTAGTGCATCGTGTGAAAAGTCTTGTTTCCTTCCACCGCATTCCAGCTTCTACCTGTTTATTAGGCTGCGGCATCTCTGTGAAATTGTTGCTTTCCCAGGAGTTTGAAGCACTCTGACGTGTGAGCACTGATCTCCAAACCTGCAATTGCATTTATGGACTTGAGGAAGTATGTGCTTAAACATCCAAGCAACGAGTGGAGCTGGTGGTACTGAGAGCTGCTTTGTTGTGGTGTGGTGCTGCTGGGTCTGTCCTGCTCTCTTACTGCTTTCTGTGTTTGTTCTGCTCTTGTCACAGGTCTCGATGCAGAGTTATCTTATGTGAGGAATGATGTTGTTAATCATTACGCATTGTCCTTCAATCTCTTAATACCCAGCGAGACCAACAATCTTCACTTCAGTTGGCATGCAAAATCCAAGGTAAGCAGGCATAATTTGTGTTTGAGTATTTGCTGCATGATTCACTTATTGAATACCTGCTACTATAATTGAATTTTTTTCTTTGCAAAAAATAGCATCTGGTAGCGCAAAAGAAATGAACTAAGAAGCTAAAATAATAATTATGTGATTGCAGACAATAAATTAAAATACTCTATATCCAAACCATCCCTCTATCCTTTTAAAAAGGGTAAGCACTTCTTTTGAAATACGTTATACTTCTTCCTTCAGAATAGACAGATAGACAAGCTCCTGGCTCTGTAATATCATCTGGTGGTGAATTGAACACACAGAAGTGGCAGCCATGAACTAAAGCCTCTGGAAATCAGATGCAGAGCACTTGTATTTTAGAGTTTTCCAGAAACAAATGCTTGGAGATGAGGAGAACCTATAAAAGTAGCATCTAGTATGTTATTATTTGAGTCTCAATTAAATGGAAGGGGATTTTCATTTTGCTTAATCACCATATTTGGGGCATGGAGTAACAGCTGTCATAAGATTGCGTATGCTTTTACATTTCGAAGGATTTTCAGTTACTTAATTTATTTTTGTAGATGAAATGATCTGTTTAGTCTCTGCCAGACATTTGTTCATTTTTTAAACTCAAGCAATAGTTATTCTGCTCTTAAACAAGAAAGGCTGCGATAAAACCAGTAATGTTTAACAGCTCTACCAATGCAATTTCTAAAGACTGCTTCTGCCAGTGTTCTTTCCTCTGAGGTGTAACTTCTTACAAGATGTGAATTTTGGCCCACAGAATTATTGCAGACAATGCAAGCCAGCCCTTCTACTTCATACCACATTCCACTTTCACAGACATTTCAGTCACTTGCCATTTGAATAGGACCTTTGAAGGAGTTTCCTTGTTACTAACAGCTTCAGCTAAGAGCTACGTGCGTTGCTGTGCCTGCCCTGAGTTTCCTTGTCCCATCTGTGAGTTTTGAATAGACTTTTTTTACAGAATCACAGAATGGTTGAGATTGGAAGGGACTCCTGGGGTCCATCTGGTCCAACCCCTGATTAAGAAGGTCCAGCCAAAGCAGGTTGTTGCCCATGGCCACGTCCAGAAGCCTTCTGAAGACCTCAAAGGAGAAGACTTCACAACCTCTTTGGGCAATCTGTTCCCCTGCACAGTCTGAAAGTGTTTCCCGATGTTTACAGAGAACCTCTCGTGTTCCAGTTTGTGCCCCTTGTCCTGGCACTGGGCACCACTGAACAGAGCCTGGCTCTGTCCTCATTGCACCCTCTCTTCAGGTATTCATATACGTTGGTGAGATTTTCTCGAACATCCTTCTCTTTAGGCTGAAGTCCCAGCACTCTCAGCCTCTTCTCATAGGAAAGGTGCTCCAGTCCCTCCAGCATCTTGGTGGCCCTTTCTTGGACTTTCTCCAGTGCGTCCAGGTCTTTCTCGTCCTGGTGGGGCAGAACTGGACACGGTACCCGAGGTGTGGCCTTACCAATGCTGAGTAGAGCAGAAGGACCACTGCTGGTGATACTTTGCCTAATGTAGCCAAGAATACCATTAGTCTTCTTGGTGGCAAGGGCACGTTGCTGACTTACATTCAACTTGGTCTCCACCAGGACCCCCAGGTCCTTTTCTGCAGGCCAGCCAGATGGAAAGCAGCTCTGGAGTTGTTCCTGCCCAGGGGCAGCACTCTGCATTTCTCCTTGTTGAACTCCCCAAGGTTTTTGTCAGCCCACCTCTCTAGCCTGTCAAGGACAGATGGCTGCATGGCCTGCTGGTGAGGTAGTTTTGTGCCCTCTGTGAATTACCAGAGGGTGCACTCTACCCCGTCATCCAGGTCAGTCCCTCAGTATCAACCCCTGGGGATACTCTGCTCAGTACTGGCCTCCAGCTTGATTTTGCACCATTACCCTCTGGATCTGGTCCTTTAGCTACTTTTCCATGCACCTCACTGTCTGCTCAACAGCCATACTTCAACAGCTTCTCTACAAAAATCTTATGGGGAACACTGTCAAAGACCTTGCTGAACTCCAGGAAGACAACATCCACTTCTCCCCCCTCATCCATCTGACTGTTCGTTTCATTACAGAAGCTAAGTTCCCCTTGGTGAATCTTTGTGACTCCTCCTGATGATGTCCTTGCCTTTGTCTTTTGGACATGTGTAGATGCCCTGCTTCAATTACTGTGATTGCACCACTTGACATCTTCAGTGCTAAATTTTGTAGGATTGGCATATTGCCATTTCTAGGAGTATGGGAACTGGGTTATGTTTCTACCGTTGGCATCTTGATTGAAAAATCAGTTTCCTGTAGCTTGCTAACATAAATGTATTCCATGACCTCTTTAGAAAGGGGAAAAAGGAAGCTAACATGCAGAGTCAAATGGAATTAGTTCAGCTGAGTCTGGAGGGTTAGGGTGAGTTTCCAACAGGAACTTGTAACTCAGCTACAGTAGGTCCTGTGCGTAATGAATGACCATTTGTGGAATCAACTTCTTCAAGTGAAAACAGAATTTCGACTTCAGGTGAAGATGTTTTTTAAGCAATTTCAGCTGTGTAGTTTATAAAACTGACTAAAGGAGTGGGATTTTTTTTTTTTTGAATTCCTGTGGTGTTAACAAATTGCCTTTTGAACAAGCAAGTGTAAAAATATCATTGAGCGAGGTTAGTGGTTTTATTTATTTATTTTTTCATACTGTGATTTAATTTCTGACCAAAATTTTTGAAATTATTTCAAGAATGGCTTTTCTTTTGGCTTTCTTTATTTGAACCGTCAAGAGTCTGATATTTAGACTTCATATAAGAAACCTTGAATTTGGGCACTTAAAATCACCAATATTCTCTTAAAATAAGAAAGAGGCTTCTTAATGTTAAGAAAACTAATCAAAAGGTCCGCAGCATTTCTTTTTACTACTGTAGAGATTCCTTACATGTTTTCAATCTCCCAACTTTTGTTACAGGTTGAGTACAAACTGGGATTTCAGGTAGATAATCCCATGGCTATGGCTATGCCCCAGGCCAACATTTCTTTACAAGGAGAAGTTCCTCGCACCCTCTCAGGTAAACAGATCACCCCACGTCCCCAGACACATACAGCTAGTACTGCTAGAGCTTTCTGATGATACTTGTCTCTTTCCAAAGTGTGTGTAGTGTTGCATAAAAACATAACCTTTCCCTATTAAATGTTATAAACTTACAGGTCTCTGCAACAGTTACAACATTGCTGAAAGGGTATTATACATTGTGACTGCTAGTGTAAGAGTAATGCTTTTCCCCTTGTGTAGTGGAGGACGTTTCATTGAAATGAAACAATGTTTTTTGTGTTGTTATAGACACATGCGTGTGTGTGTGTGTGTGTGTGTGTGTATATGTATATATATACACTTATGCATCCATGTGCACACAAATTTCCTTTCAACAATAATAATTAGCAATTGCATGGACTTAAAAAAAAAACAAAACAAAACACAGCTTTTAACTTCGCTACCCTACAGAGACATAATTTCAAGATGTGTGGAAGTTGATAACATGTTAGAGTTTATGGTAAGTTTAAAGTCAAGAAAACTATTCTGAATATGTATTAGCTGCTCTGTAGAATTTGTACTAGAAACAAACGTGTTTGTTTCAGAAAGTGCATAAATGATCGTTGTTCCTTGATCATTCAGTTATGGTTCCTCATTGCCTTGTGCTCTGTTAGATACACAAGTGGGAACAAAATACATGTTTTGATGTTTTGGCTTTGTACCACTTCTTTGTGAAGGCAGAGACTAGGGAATTAGGCTTGTTGTGTCTGCTCTGCTGGCATCAATAATGCTGCTGTGTAAGCTAGAAAGTAAATACTGTACGATTAGTTTAAGCTTTGATTCCAGTCAGATTTGCAGAGACCAAAATATTTAAACTTAACTGTTGTAGAAAAAGCTGACCTTCATGGTGTTTGAGAAAGCAGCAAGCGAAATGGAAATTTCTGCGTTTCTGCTCTAATGCAGTTTTATATTGTGAGAGCTCCAACGCTAGTGGTTTACCTCCATTTGCACGTTACTAAAACTATATCTGGAGGTAAACTTACTTATGTGAGCCACATTAAAAATATATTTAAAATTAAACTACTTAATGCTTTCATAGTTGTCAGAAATTACAAGACGTAGACACTAAAATAGCATTTGTTTATTAATAGATTTTTTTTTTTTTTTTTTTACAAAATGTACATTAAACCTTGTTTATAAAGGCCCCTATCTGTTTAATATTCTTTCACCATGATGTCTGAAATGTGCTCAAACTTAATTGTAATGCCTGTTTGTTGTATGCTTGCAGTGTTTCGTGTCGAACTCTCCTGCACTGGCAGACTTGACTCTGAGGTCACAATACTGATGCAGCTCAACTTGACAATAAATTCATCCAAAAACATCACAGTTTTAAATTTCAAACGGAGGAAAATGTGCTACAAAAGTAAGACACTGTTTCAAATATTCAATGGTTTTTAGTGTTAAAGCAGTATAGGAAAAAGATGTGGGAAGATACATGACCAAGGACAAGTGTAACAATCCACGAGAGTGAATTATGGAAAGGACAAGAAGAAACCAAGTAACATTTTGATTTCCAGAGAAAAATGTGTGCAGTTGGTAGAAGCAGAAGCTGACAAATGAACCAATTCCCTAAGTGTTGTGCTGCGGTGTGACCTCCTCACATATATTGCAAAAAATATATATGTGTATTTTCTCTGTTGTTGCAAGGAAGAAATTAGATTCTTCAAACCTGCAGCACTGTGAATATTCAAAGGTTTTTTTTTCTAAAAATTAACAGCCAAATCTACTTTATAAACTGAGATAAACTTAAAACTAGCTACTTAATAAATGTGACCAGATGTTACTCTTTCAGACTTTGAGTACAAAATGATCTTGGTAGATTGATAATGCAGGCTTCAGGAATCCCAGATTGACTTTTCTGGGTTTTGACTTAAGAATCTGCAAGCACAATGTATTCTTGAATTGTTGCTATCTCCTGTTGCTGTTTCCTGGAAGTATTTTCATAGGCATCAAAAGAAGATTATTTTTGAGAATCCTGAGAGCTGTAATCTCCTTAAAAATGGCTTCTGTTTCCTGTCCTCAGGCAGCGTTTGAGCATGGCCACCTCTACACGTTCCTCTCAGCACTGCTCAGTTTACATAGAGCCTTTGAGGACAGTGGTTAGGTTTCAGAGGGGAGCCTGCCACTTCCCTGGAGTCTGAATGTCCATGGATGCACTTTTGCAAAATGTGTATGAAAAAGCATGTGTGGCTTTTTACCACGTAACACCGATACCCATGCTCCTTGTACTGACGTTATGATAAAATCATTCTTAATTCAAAATGTCTCTCTTTCTAGTAGAAACAGAGAACTTTCTGATACTGTTTCAGACAGAAAACTTACCTTTAGTTCATATTTTCTTGGGTACTTTTTCAAATGTTCTAAGTGGGGGAAATGTGGACTGTGTGTGCCTTCATACGTTATTGAGCTGCTAAGTGAGCTGAGGGGGTTTCCATAGGTACTGCACCAGCATAAGGGTGTGGGAAGTAGAGCCACTTCTTAAATTATGCAGAAATAATTCTTACAAAGATCACGTTTCTGTGGGTTCATAATCATGTCAATGGCTTTTTTGAAAGTTGTATGTGGAGTGGTATACAGCATCGGGGGATTTCTAATTTAATTTAGTGCTTAAGTTAACAATATGCAGGAACTTGTGAGTGGTTTTGCTCGAGGCATTCCTAATACTTCCTCCTAAGGCTTAAAAAAAAGCAAAACTCTCAGATCTTTTT
The DNA here is from genome assembly GCF_047663525.1 of Anas platyrhynchos. Classification (NCBI taxonomy): domain Eukaryota; kingdom Metazoa; phylum Chordata; class Aves; order Anseriformes; family Anatidae; genus Anas; species Anas platyrhynchos. Next base: position 15,264,979 of record NC_092595.1, on the reverse strand, counting down.
TCCTTTTGCTTGATGTACTTTTTGACAAGTTTATCAGGCTGAACTAGCTTGCCAAGGAGTCGGAAGGGAACTGTACTGGGGAGGAGGCAGCTCTTTGCAGCTAGGAGCAGGAAGGGGGATGTGCAAGTGCATCTGGGCTTTTGCAGTCACGGAAATCCATGATACTGCCTCAGACGCATGTGAAACCTCAGTGAGGTTTATCTGAAGTAGTCTCCACAGCCTATTTTCCCTTGGTTTGCCCCTCCTATGTTAGAGAGACCAGTAGTAAGCATAATGAAGACATATCCCCTTCCTAAAGGACCATTTTCACCCCAGAACCCAAGCATTGTCTATTTGGCTTTTATTTTTTTTACTTTTTTTTTTTTTTTTTTAAATATTTAGATTTCATCCTTCAGTTTTAAAACACTAATGGTTCCAGCATCAGATAAGAAGGCAAGGTGATCAGGGCTGCATTTCTTAACTTCTTCCTGGATGAGTTGCATTAGTCTGAGTAGTATTCATTGAACATTCAATCAATAAATGATTTCTTATCATACAGTAACCAATTACATGAGGTTTTTGTTTTGTGACTGTATGTATACACACTTACTCTCCACCTGCTTTTTCTGCTATCTGCTGCTTTGGACTTTGCAGACAAGTCAAAGGGTTTTTAACTAGGTAGATCCAGTGGGTTCGGACATGGCCTCAGTGGGCATGCATGTTAGTGATCACACATCTGACCTATGTGTCTTGAAGCCTGGTGATTTTTTTTTAAATTTATTTATACAGTGGTTAGGAAATGGAAATCTAAAAATAACCATAGCCCTTAAGTCAACTTGCCTGTTTGGAAAAACAGGTTTGTTTTTCAAGAAATAGGCAATTGACTTTCTTTGAAGGACTTTAGTAATAAATGCATGTCGAACTTAACAGTTTTTTTCTCATCTGTTTAGAGCTTGAACCAGAAGTAAAATCTCCAACATCTGACAAAAATAGCAGCAAGGCTATCTGTAAGTAACTCTGGGTGTACCAGGTACTCCAAGTGTAAAGAAATGAAAAACTTGTGATGGTTTTTGTTTCTACAGCCTTCCCTATGAACATACTCCCCAGGTGTTTCTGCTAAACCTGGTATTTTAGTGGGGTTTATTTGGTAACTTTAGCTGGGAGTGTATCCTAGTGAAGAACTACTATTCCTAGTGTTGTAACAACTTTTTTTTAAAATTGTGTCTTGGGGGCTCTGTTTTCCCATACATGACTCTGATCTATCTTCTTGACTTCAGGACTTGTCTGGTTTGCTGTTTTGACTTGTCAGAATCAAATTAATAGAATTAGGTGGTTTCCTTTACTCTCGCTCCACTTCTGTCAATGCCATTGACGGGCTGCGCTCAGCCTTTGTGGAACCCAAAATGTAAATGCTTTTCCCAATTTTCCCAAAATGCTTTTTGAAAGAGTTGCTTAGTTTCCCCTTCACCACCCACTGCCTCTTGCAGGGCAGTTGTTCTCCACAACACCTTGTTGTAATCTACAGGTGGCTGGGGTTACTCAGGGCCCCCTGATGATAAAGCAGCTAAGGCAAGACCTGCCACCTCCTGCTTCCAGTCCCTTTGCACTGTGTGGCACCCATGGTGCAGTTGCAGAATTTTGCCCTAAAGCTCTTTGCAGTTGAGAGCCTTTTGAGAAGGAGGGTTAACTAGCTAGCCCCTGCTGGCCATGTTAAGATGTGGCTCAGGGATCCATATACCAGCATCATACCCCAAAATCAGAAGGAGAAGCTGAATTTGTGTGCTCTGCCATGTTGGTCAATGAGCAAGCACCACCAGTGCATCTAGGCACTAATCTCACTTTATTTTACTGTATGGGTATATGCCTTGCTGTCCAGATAGGCAAATCTTGCTCTTCCAGCCCCACCTAGCAAGTCGGTGCCACTTGCTGTGTCTGGGCTTAGCTGAGCTGGAGGCTGGTTTTGACTGCGCTCCTGTGTTTGCAGCATGGGAGCCATGGAGGAGAGTCAAAGGATTGTGTGGGGCAAGGCCTGCAGCACCAACAAGGCCATTTTAGGAGGTTGCTGGCTAGCTTTTCTCATTCTGTAGGAACCTGCCTTTTGTCCCAGCAAATAAATGGAGGCATTGAGTGACTGCTGGCCTGTGCCCTGCCTTGCAGCAGCAGGAACCACCACTTTGAGGGGTACTGCAGTCTGCCTCTGTGCTGGCTTCATCTCCCAATTCCTGCTGGACCTGGGTGGTGGGGACACCTGGGGCAAGTCTGGGAGCAGTGCTGCCATCCTGCCATGTCAGCACGCTAGTTGATTTTTCTGAGAAAGGTTCAGTAACGTTTCACCTTTGTGTTTCAGTTGATCCTGTAAATGCAGCTCCCACCACTTCTACCCGCGTGTTCTACATCAGTGTAGGCGTGTGCTGTGCCGTTATATTCCTGGTGGCAATAATACTAGCTGTCTTGCATCTCCACAGTATGAAGAGGATAGAGTTGGATGACAGGTATGTATTCAAGGTTTTCCAGGCCATTTTTTGTGACAGAACTCCCAGGCTTGTGGGAGTTCTGGCCTCCAAATTAGTCTTCTGTAGTGGCTTGCAGTTTCTGCCCTCAGTGTCAGCCTGCAGCAGTGACTACCTCTGCAGAGTTGTGCTGCATGCTGTACTCCAGAAAGGCAGCAGTTGCAGATGCTCTGCTGGTTATGGTCTGGAGACTTGTGGCCATCAGGTTTTTGCCAGAAGAGTTGCGTGGATGATGTACCCAAGTGGTTGGTTACAAAACTGAAGATGTGTCTCTCTTCAAATGGGTTATCAATCCCATTAAACCAAAATGGCACGTGCACGAGAGGAGGACTTGCAATGTCAGCCCCAAGGACAAAACAGTTGGCATGTCCTTTACCTTTTTTATGTATTGAGCGGAGTTTTGCTGGGTGCGTTTAAACACTGAAGAGGAAAGCACGTGGACTGAAGCTCTCTTGGAGGCTACGTGAACAATCTGCATTAGATGCAACTGTTAAGGATCCAAGGATTTTGAAATCGAACACTTCAGAAATGCAGTTGGGAATGTAGGTGGTCAGCACTGTTGAAAAGATAACCTTGAATGGTTTTTGTTCCTGCCTACGGTCTCTCAGGCTAGCTTGTCCTCCAGCTCAGACAGATGCCAGCCTGTTTTTCTTTCAGTCTTTACTCCTTCTGTGTTCCCAGACCACTTGGTTTTGGGGGGATTCAGTGTGCCAAGTGTTAACAGTACCTGAAGGCTATTTCTCAGTGTCAGCTTTCCTCAATTCATTTGTTCCTAAATTGTCTAAATTTTTTAATCAGTAGTAGTTAAAGGATGTGCAGCTTTCTTTGTTCCATAAAGAAAAAGCATTAAATTTAGCGTGTGAATATACGCATCTAAGAGTTCCTGAGAGTCTCAGTCTAGCAGCATTATTCTCCACTCCATCATACTTGATTTTTGCAGCATGCACAAGAGCCAACAAAGACCCTGCAAAGTGATCTTTTGGTGCTTGGCTGAGAAACTGCTTTAGTGTTTTAATTTAAACTGTCTCGCATTAGTAATAGATGTGATCAATGGCTGCTTGATGGAAAGGCTAGCCAAGGAATGTGTGAGAGAATAAACAACTTTTGATTTGTTTTTAAATAAGCTCAAAATGGCTCTGTAAAGAGGTTCTGAATCAACGATGATAATGTCATTAGGGTTAACAATGTCCCGGGAGCAAAAGAGGATGAAAACCCCACTGCTATTGCTCTTAATTTCAAAAGGCAGAACTAAATAAAAATGAGAACGATTGTTAAATAAAAGCTACAAACAGGCAGCTGAGTTTATGGGCTGCATATGGACTATTTGAGAACATTGTATTGAAAGTTCAGTGCAAATGCTTCCATACCTCCTATCAAAGGCGCTTGAAAAAGTGCCAAGGAAAATTGGCATGGCTTAACAGCAGGATAATGGGCGTTACTAAAAGCAAGAAGGCATCTTTCAAAAAGCTGAAATTTTGTCCAAGTGAGAAGATTTAACTTGTTTGTCTTTATGATCTTTCTTAAACCTAAAACCAGAGTAAAGCCAACCAAAAAAGTTGTTTCTGAAACTTGCAACAGGCATAAAACAAATGATTCTTTTTTCAGACTTGCCTGCCGCAGGAAGCCAGCCAGAGAAATCGGTACAGCTATTAGGTGATCAAGTTACAAAAGGAGTTTTTAGGGAAGATAAAGCCATAGCAGGAAAACAAAGCTCAAGTTCTGTGTTGGTGTTTAATGTGGTGACCATGGCAGAATGCTCCCTTCTGGGGGACGTGCTGGAGCATGAATCACAACGGGGAGCTTTGAAGATAGCACAAAAAGTTAAAATGAGTGGTAATAAGTTGCCAGCACCAGAGAATATTCTTTCAGAAACTAAAGGAAGTTAAGCTGGAATAGCTAGACCATCAGCTGTGCCTTTTAAGCTTGTCCTAAAAAATATGCTGGAACCATACACCTGGAAGACAATGAGTGTGGCAATAACTTAAAAAAATCTTGAGAGTTTTATGGCTGGTCTGGATCTCAGTAAGCCTGGTATTTTGTAGTGTGAGAATTAGTTTCTTTTTAAACAACAGCAAAAATCAGTGATTATGGTACAGTGGGGAGAAATTGGTTTCTTTAAAGGAAGTCCTGCTTCAAAAACTTAACAGTGGGCCTTGAGGGCATCAGCAAATACACCCAAAAAATCTTGCAGGGACAGCTAGCACTGCTAGCTCAGTGCTCAAGAGCAGCCCCAAAAGCAAATAAATGTTAACTGTGTGGCAATAGAGAGTTATACCCAAAAGCAATCGTGTTCTTGTTCTGCTAGCTGTGTCGGCAGTAGTGGAGACTACTCCGTAGTCTCCGAAAGGAGTGTGTGTGGGGACATGTTTGTGTGTGCTTGGGAGGGAGATCAAGAAGTTTGTTCCAGCCTCATCAACTGAGCTAATAACGGGTACTGTCTTTGCCTGCAGGGTTTCTCACCTGTTATTAGTCCATTGCAGCTACAATAACTTTTTAAATAGCTTTTTTTTTGGTAGTATTTTATCTTGTGGATAAGGCAAGAAACATTTCACTACATTTTTGTGAAATTTGTGTGTTTATTGCATACTGTGTGCAGCTGTGGTCCTATCCCCCAAAAATCTCATTGTTGGACTTTTAGGAAGAGGAAGGAAGGGTGATGAGTGAGGAATGACAAAGTAGGCTAGTGAGAAACTTTAAAAAAGCCATTTGTCCAAAGTCCAGTCTGAAAAATCTTGTGCTTAATCTGATAACTTTGTATTTATTACAGTATCAAGCAGTTGTGTTCATGTCTATTTTTGTTTTTAAAACAGCATTAGTGACAGCAGTAGCTCCCAAGGTTTATCCCAACCTTCCACGCAGACAACGCAGTACTTGAGAGCCGATACACCAAACAATGCAACGCCAGTAACCAGTAAGTGTTAATCTAATTACAGAGCCTTGCAACAGACTGTCTTGGACCCAGCTGGAGTATTAATGGTAGGGTCACACTGAGTCTGTATTCAGAAATACAGAAACAGAAGAGCAGGAAAAACTCCTGTCTCTATTAGTTTGTCTCTTTTGAGTTCATGGTGTGTGGTTCATGTGGTTTTATTTAGCCACGTCATAGTCAAGATTGAGGACTCCATAAGATCTGGGACACAGGATTCATCACATGAGTGTTATACTGCCTTTGGGTCAACGGGATATTCTCCCTGCACATAGATCTGTCAGTGAGAAAGGCTGCCCCAGTGTCTGAAGCATCTGCTTTCTTAGTGCTGGAAAGAAGCTGACTTCTGCAGCATCAAGCAGAAGGTGGGATAGACCTGGCAGAGATAACAGTAAGGAAGGATCCAAATAGCCTTAGCCTGACCATTTGTTACTGACTGGAGACCGAAGCAAGCGATGTCATTGACTCCTGATGGTTATTTTATTATTTTTGCCCTGTTGCTGCAACATGCAAAGGAAAAGAACGGGGCAGAAAAACTTGATAAGGGTTATATATTTATGCTTCCTTTTTAACAGCTTTGCTTGAAAGAATACGGGGGGAGGGGGAAATATTTCCATAGAGAAATAGAGAGCGAGCAGTGAATTAAAAAGAAGGGTGAAGCAGCAGTGATTTATATGCTCTGTGATGAACTGATATTAGCTGTGTTCTGTGCTAACTCAAATTCCTAACAATATTTGTTATTTGTCGAGTCTTTACTTCTGCAGTTATTGTCTGTCATCTCTAGGGGAGAGGTACCCCGTATAGCATAGTTCTAGTGAAAGGATCTTCCTGAGATAAGTAAGGAGGAACTGATGCAGCCCTGGGTATGCAGGTCAGTCTCATCTAAGGCTGGACTGACCATGAGCATTTGCCTTGACCCTTGTGCGTACACACTGATCTCTTCTGACCGCTTCTGCCGAGTGACTGGCTTTTTGTTGACTTGGGTCTTTGAGCTGGCGCGTAGCCTAGCTGTATGAGCGCTGGTGTTGGTGCTTGGAGGGGTATGGGTCTGTGTGACTGAACACTGAAAGAGAGCAGGACTGCAGGACTTAGTCCAGACCAAATTGGCTGGCTCAAAGCACTGCTGGAGGGCCTGCTTTAAAAGATCTGAAAGTAGCCCTGGATAAATTGGCTCAAATTTCTGCTAGAGCCTACTTTAAAAGATCTGAAGTGAGGTAAGGGTTTATGGTAAAATGTGAGGGGAAAAATGGGGGGCCCAGCAGGAGGAGTGAACAGTCTCTGTTAATCTCAGTTGGCTTTTTTTTTTTTTTCTCAGTAGAGTAGAAATTGCCAAGCTGAAATGGTACTGTGGCCCTTGAGATCTTTTCAGGAAGTGGCTTCTGTTGTCATCTGCTGCCACCAATGATTCTCTATCCTCTAATGCTTAAGAGTTTTGTATTAATAACCTAAAGAGTCTTTTTTTTCAGCAATCTGATAAGTAGAAATGTCAATGTCTATCCTTTATACATTCTAATGTTTATCCTTTGGAGCTAGGTTAAAAACAATGATTAATGGCTTGATTTTTTTTTTTTTTTTTAAGCAACTAATAAGACCCCAAAATCTCTCCCATTTTTCTTCTGACTGCACTTAGTAGTGATACTAACCATCCGAAATCACAAGGGAGCAGTGCATGAGTATCACAATTACTGTTCAGCACTAGTGTCTTCCTGTTTCCTGCCCAGGTGTGGAAGCAGGTGTTTACCTAGGACTGAACTCCTGCAGCTTTGGGAAAGTCTTGGCTTTCTTCTAAATTGAATGAATTACTTCCTGAAACAAAAGAGAGATTTTTGTAATCTGAGTTCATCTTCTATTTGTAGAAAGCTGCCTGGAAACTTTATATGGTAGAAGCATTAAGAGAAATGCATCTATTAAAAATTTCCTTTCCACGTGGTTTGGAAGAAACCATGCTGTTGATGTGCTATCAACTTCAGGTTTTCAGGTTGGCCCTCTAAGTGGCACTGTTTAGTTAAAATGATTCTTGGAAACTCATCAGTGAGCCTCATGCAAAACGGAAGAAGACTAGAAAGCAAGGTAGCCTACAAACCAGGTCCTTATTGATGATTAAACTCTCCTCACTCAGATAAGTGTGGAAACAGCTGTAATGGCACCTGTTTGTTTAGTGTGTTCAGACCACGCTGCTTCAGAATGCCTTGTCTTTTAGGGCCAGGGAAGCACCCCCAGAAACATAGAAAATGGTGAAAATGAATATAAGAAAAAAGGTTGGATGCAGAAAATGAACAGGAGGATCACTGTTAGACCTTCCACAGTCGTTTTAACCTTGCATTCAATGACATTTAAATTTAAAACTTATTGTCAAAATGACTTTCAGGCTTTTTCTGTAATAATTCATGGTCTTGATCATTAAAAAAGTCAGGCCTCTTGTGTCCAGAAGAGGGCACTGGTATTTCTGGTTGTATTCTTGCCCCAGTGTTGGGGTAAGGTGTTTTCCTGATTCCACCAAGTCTTCCGGCAGTCTCCAACCTCAATCTTTACTTCCCTACTGGTAGGGAAGTGCAGTGTTGTGTTAATCAGCTTCAGTATGCAAGAAGGAGCTTTATTTACCTGGTGTTAATAAATAGACTTGGTTGCATGGCACTGCATAGAATTTGTGTGATTTTTTTCTTCAGAGATTATTATGTTCATGTGGCTTCTCCTGTTTTTTTTTTTTTGTTGTTGTTGTTGTTATCATTTAATGCTCTACGTAACCTTAAGTACACACTGCTTGCATGTCTTTGTACCTGTAGGTGGTGCTGAGGTGAAGCAATGTGCTTGTGTTCTTATAATAAGGGTATTTATATTGGTTTGTTTGGCTCTGCTGGCTCCTCAGGTTATCCTACATTACGGATAGAGAAGAATGATCTTAAAAGTGTCACTCTAATGGAAGCAAAAGCTAAAGTGAAGGACATAGCCATCTCCAGGGAGAGGATAACTCTAAAGGATGTGCTCCAAGAAGGTATTTAAAGGACTCGGGACACTTGTTGGTTACAACAAGGGATATATGTATGTATTTTTTATAGCTAGATTTTTCTGAAATTAATCACGGGTGATGTCTCAGGTCTTTATGACTTTGGTGGAGGTAAAGAATGATGGATGATGTTTGTATTTGGGGTGTGTGGGGTGTGGGGAAGCAGCTCCAGAATTTGTTAGAACAGGGGAGCGACTAATTGTGCAAAGTAAATAATTCAGGTTGTCTGTGTTTAATAACCTGGTTCTTTAAGAAAGAAAAATAAATGAAAGGGTGAGACGGCTAAGGAGTGAGGTAATCAGCTGAGGCTGTAGGTGGCAAAAACTCATTTCTGTAAACTGACAGATAACTTCATTTAAGGGGAAAAAAATGCCACTGTCATCTAAATTCAGTCAGTCTCCACTTTTAGCTTCTGCTATGGACATCTAATCCACAGATGCAAAATTAACAGCTCTATTATGAAAAATTTGGTGATGACCCTTTTTTGATCTTGTTTAATGTTCATATCAGAAGTGTGCATATGCAGTAACAATAGGTTCTTGTTGATGTTGCATTTAGAAAATAGACTTAAATATTTAGGGGTTTTGCCTCTGGTTGTTGCCACTGCAACTTCCAAGTCTGTGTCCCTGTCACCTGATGAGAAACCAAATTTTCCAAAGCTAGAGATGTGAGATACTAATCCCTTATAGGCAGAACTGCTAAGTGCTTTGCATCCCCCTCTGAAACACAATGGGAGAATGCTTTTTCATTTTTAGGAAGTAGCATTGTTCTCAATCCAATGGTTCTGCAGTAAGCTTTGTGCAGGTGAAGGATGTGTTTTGTGCTCCTGTATATTGTTTCTTGCCTGTAGCTGTAGTGTTTGGAGCTATCTGATGACTGGATGTGTGATCACAAGCTGAGTTGGTGTCACAGCTGTCTCACAGAGTTGTTTTGCAGTCACATGGTAGATGATAGAAATTACTGCACTGTCCCTGTAAAGTATTTAGGATCCAGAAGATAGCCATACTTCATTCTAGGAGATGTACAGCCAGGCTAAGGCAATCCCTACAGAAGATCTTTCAGCCTAATCAAACAGGGCAAATCAATGGGAAAGGGATGTAATGGAGACCTGAAGTTGATGCACACGTTGGTGCCATCATAATAGCATATTCAGAGTCACTAACCCAGTCTGTATAAAGCATTAATTCTGTGTGTTACCACACTGAGATTGTTCTTACTCCAGCTGTTTAACGTAGCTTTTCTTCCTGCAATATCTTTGTTAAAATATGTGAATGGAAAAATGTTGGAGACTGGAAAAACCAAAATAAAACAAACAAAAAAACCTTCCAGCGGAGGTGAAACATTTGAATAATGTGATACTGTTTTTTCAATCTGTTCCATGTGTACTGGTTTGTTTGAATCCAGTACTTTTCTGTGAACGTTTCAAAAAAAAAAAAAAAAAAGGTGTCTCTGAGGAATGTGTTGACCAGAGAATTCCTAACTAGTTGTGGGAGAAAAGGATGGAGCTGGCAGTTTTAGTGCAGGCAGTTGGTGGGGACTGAATTGCAACAAACAGACCCATCATCAGTACTGATGCTTAAATTAAATGGGTTCTGTTGCTGTCATTGGTTCACTCCTGGCTTTTCTTTTTATATTTTCCACTCAAATTATCTAAAACTTTCAGCATCTACTACATATGGTTCTGGATCCAACTTCTGCTGGTGTAGCTGTGGTTGGGTTGTTTATTTTCAGTAGTTCTATTGATTTAATAGGGCATTCAAGTATTGTACTTTGCCTTCCATTATTCAAAAGTATCTGCTATGGCTGATATGTTTTAAGGCAGTGTTTTCTGAATAAGTATTAAATTATGTCAATGTTATCAAAGTGTTTTAACTGCATAGTACTTACTGCTTTTTTTTTTCTTCATAGGTACATTTGGGCGCATTTTCCATGGAATTCTAATAGAGGAGAAGGACCCTAGTAAAGAGAAACAAGTTTTTGTCAAAACTGTTAAAGGTATGTTTATATAAAGGGTGTGTGTGTCCAGTTGTTTGGACTGTGGTACGTACTGAGTGTAACAAGTCCATCTTTAAAAACAATTAAGAAAAAGAATTCAAAAGGAAGCTGCTTAAAAATCAAAATCAATTTGGATGTTGTTGTCAGACATAGAAAAGAAATTTTATATGGAAGAAGAATGTGTGTGTTCACCACTGCCTTTGGTTACTGCATCTTGGATACTTCTAGTTTAGTAATTCTTTTTGTAAAAATCCTATCTTTTTTCCACTGGCATGGAAAAGTTATTTCCACCTACAGCCTTCCCCTCGCCTCCCAGTTGCTGAAAAGGCACCCCTTACGCATCCTAACATCTCTTATGAACATGGATGGCTGTACAGATGAGGCATGGTTTCTGTCAGCCTTAAACTCTGCAGCTAAAGCATGAGAATTATCATTTAGAATGGAATTTTTACAAATACAGCATTTTGTTCAAGAATACGTTCAGTGATTTAAATCATAATTGGTAGGCTTTGGAAATGAGGTAAGTATAGATGGAAAGCATATTACTTACGTCTTGTGGATTGTGTTCAGCATCTTCTCCGTCCATTAATTGGGGGTGTTTGTCATTTATATTGGGTATATTACAGCTGTTGTTTTTTCACAAAGTCTTCAATTCTTTCTTTTAAGATTCGGAGTGCCAGTTACTCTCATAATTTAAAGACATTTCTATTATTTCTTTGGGAGTGCCTCTGAGGTGGTACACTTTCAATCTGTAGCATTTTTCTTACCTGCTGAAGCCAGATAGGACTTCTACAGAAGTAGGTATGCCACCGTTTGGAAGATCCTAGCAGGATTGTAGTAGTTGACTATTCCTGAGTACTGAAGCTGTCTTTGGCTTTGTTTTTGGTATAACAAAAGTAATGTTCCCCTTGTAAAAGGCAAGTATTTTCTAAATGATGTTTTTTAGCAGGCATCCACTTAGCAAACATCCTCAGTTAAAGGAAAATTATGCTTCTTTCCAGTATCTTGGGAATTTCTCCTGATTTCTTCTTGTTTTTCTGTGTGCCCTTCCCTACCAAACAGTTCTGGCTGTCGTTTTGCTTTTATTTTATATAGTTTCAAAAAAAATGTGTCCCTTGTCACATGAGCCTGGTGTTCTTCTGTGAAGAACAAGACTCTTAACTTGCAGCATCGTTCACAACTACTGCCTTAACTTGATACCCCTTTGCTGTGTTACTTTGATTCTTCTGTACCCAGATGCAGAGTCAACAAATGCTACTCTTGTGACACCTAAAATTGTGAGCTGGGGCAGTGTGACATCTGTACTCTATCAAGCATGCTTACTCTATATTGCATAGAATTAAATGACAAGCCATCATCTGCAAGAGCACATCTTGATTTAGCTGCCTTCCATCACCACTTGTCCAGTTGCTTTACCAAAATGGGCTTTCCAGTCTACTCTTAAACACGTTTCTGTATTGCAATGGCTTGTGTTTCTGACACAGTACATGGCCTGCTTTTCCTTAACCTTTTCGCTTGCTGGCTGCGGTGAACTGGAGAATGGTCTTAAGGGAGTAACGGTATTCACATAATTGTTAGAGAATTTCTCAGCTTTAAAAAGGATCTATAGGGACAAGTTTTATAATAGATTCTTCTGATGCTTGCCTTTGAAATAATACTGGCTTGGGCAGCAGAACGTTGCTAGGAAAATAACTATAAACATCCCTTCTCTTTACTGCATTGCATTTGCAGTGCTAATATTAAGCAGCTTCCTCTTCATGCTCTGGCCGTGATTGCTGTGTGTGCAGCTGGGTCATGTACTAAGTTAGGAATTTGATCTGCTTGAGGGGGGGAAAAAAACTGCAAAAATTCTCTATTAACCTGATTTTTCCTTGATCTAGTTCATTCTGTGGCCACACACACACTTCTGTTTTGGCACAAACACAGGAGTAAGGCAGGACCACAAAAGTGAGATGGGTATGAGAACTATTAAACTAACTTAAATACTTCATTTGCTGAAGGCAAAAAAAAGAGCCTGAGGGTTATGGAAAAGAAACAAGGAAAAAAAGGCTTTGTCTGTGGAACTAAGTTATCTGAACAAAAAGCATGGGCTGCTATCTTGTTCTTCTCAGCAGTACACTCTGAGGTTGAAGAAGTCCAGTAATGCCCTCAATTACAAAATAAATAAATAATAATAATATGGGAGGGTGTCAGACATTCTGAAAAATGTGAACTGAAATTCTTTTAGCTGGTGCTGTGGTGAAGAAAGTACAGACAGTAAACAGTTCCATAATCTTCTTGAGAGGAAAGATCTTTCTTCTCATCAAGGTCGGACCTTAAGGCATCGAGGTAGTTGCTGCAGCTTTACATCCAGCATTGCCAATAACCCTTTGGTAGGAGAGCATCACGACAGGGCAAATAGAGTAAGTAAACTTGCTTTCAAACTAGAATTTCATATTCTTAGAAAAAAAATAGTAATTGTTAATAATAATAATTACAGTTAAGTGGAAAAGATTTTGCAAACATGGCTAGGCTAGCATCTACAGTACTTTTATGCTATTCTCCATAAGAAACATCTGCACCCGATGGAGCTTTGTCTCGCGTTTTCATGCCGGGCTCTTTGGCATTGGCAGCAAGGAAAGGCTTAGATGTTGCCCCACTGACTCATCTTAATGCTCATAGAGGAACAGTAGAAACAATTCAAGTCTAATTTACAAAAAAAGGCTTTAATGTATTCAAACTTCATGTAGACATGACCTTAGTTGGTGTAGTTGTCTGCTGTGTAACTGGATACATCCCTTCAATGAAACACCAGTATATTGACACACAAATAGCTTTGTGACTGGGTGACACCAATGCAAGCTGTGTTAATTGCAGCAACTTTGCATTGTGCAGAGCAGGAAAGCAGTGGATTAAGCAATTTATCCTCTGGATGTGTCCAGGAATGTCCAACCAGTAGTATACAGGTGCCTGGAAGGCCTCTTTGAGCCATGATAACGTATGTTGGCTTGTAGAAGACCTTCGCTGTACTAAGGGAGTTGTCGAGGGGTTATTGTGCCATTTGGGTAATGGTTTCTGAATACTTGTCATTGGGAAAACCTGTGAAGAAAGCTCATGCTGTAGATGTGACAGCAGCTGCATGTCATAATGGGTATATTTCTTGCATTCCTTCTTCAGTTAATAATGCTTTATAAAATCCATAACCATTCAAGATGGGTTACATCGTAATAAAGTGGACAGGAGAATGTGCTGTCAGTTTTCTCATTTCATATCCAGGAGAAGATGAATATTCTGACAGACATGCTCATGGGACAACAGATCTGTGAGTGTTTTCAGTTCAGAGAAGATTTTCTTTGCAGCCTTGCAAGTTTGCATCTTTCCTATTTTCTTATCTCTCCCCAGTGTTGATTCTGTTACCCAAAGGATCAAAAAGCTGGTTATGGCAGTGAGAGCAGCAGCCTTTTCCCCTTTCTTTCACCTTCTAGCCTTGTGGTGTGGAAGATTGCCGTAAAACAGAACAGTGCTACCTGAAGTTAAGAAACCTTGATTTTTCTAAGCTTAGCTTCAGACAAGAAAACAAGTACTGTCTGTTAAGAAAATTGGTAATACAGAAAAGGTAACAAAGTCTGGACCTGCCCACCTTTGTTCTGAGATACTCTTCAAGTGAAAGAGGCCATTCAAAGAGTGCCTGTGATTAGTTTCCAGGAATGTGTTGTTCACCATGTTCTCAAGCGGGGAATTACCTATTAGGTCAGACTCTCAAAGGCCAAGTTTGATCCTAATACCACAACATCAGTGCAGGAGGCAAATAGGTAGGAGTTTGCTTGTTCAGCATTAATTGACTAATTTCTTTTACGTCACAGAATTTGTCACTGGAATTGGACTCTTGTGTGTTTTGGGTCTTTCATCTGAAGCATTTGTGAAGTGACTGAATTGCTTTTTGACTAATTCAGTGACTTCTTGTTACATGGCTTGAAAGGTAATAATAGCACTACAGATTTGGTGACACTCACTGAAATCTCAACACTGCGTCTAGAATATTGTCTGAAGGCAAAATTCATCCCTGAGTGCCAGAAGTTCACTCCAAATCCTTTAGAAAATATTTCTTTTTTGCTTAACTGTAGTACACTCCAGAGAAAAGTTGTAACATGCCCTGGATAGTGACAAAGCTTTCTACCTGCATGTTCATGAAATTCTCTAATTTATAACGTGTTTTTTTTAATGCTATATCATCTAACACTTGAGAGCGTGTCTGGATGCCGCAGTCTTCCCTTATGTGGAGTGCTCTCTGCCAAAAAGGAGAGCTTAAAAGAAAAAATAAGTATCGGTTGGCAAAACTAGAGGCAGCTTTCTGGAAGCTCTAGTAACTTTGGGAGTACGAAGATTGCATGCCCAGGGCAAAAAGTGTCATTTGTTCATACCTTCTCTAGATCCTTCATGTTGGCCTTGCAGTTAGTTGTTCTTTTCTAGTTAGTTTATGGTTTAACTGCATTAATTTTCTGGTCGTCATCATGAAAGCTTCAGCTGCTTTCACGTTCAGACTTTCTCTATGGATAACCCGCTTCTTTTTTTTACTTTAAATGGTCATTCATGAAGATTAAGGATGTGTTGTCAGCAGCAAGAGCAAGAACACGTGTTTGTACTATATTTAGGATGTCAGAATCCACGGATCAACAGGACCTGAATAGGTTCTTGGTGAGGAGACGAGAGACATAACTGCCACCTAGTTTCCTCACTGTGTTTTTTTGCTGTGCAGTAGAATTATTTCATGTAGTTGCAATGTTTGTTTCCTTTCTGATAGGTGGTTTCCAACCACTCTAAACTTTGGGAATTGTCTCAGTTGGACTCAACTCAGTTTATCAGAGCTGGAGTTGCCTCTCTTGCCAGCGATTGTGAGATCTCTTGCCTTTATAATGGTGCAAAATAGCCTTTCTCGTGCATCTTTAGACCCTTGTACCTCAGAATAGAAACACACAGTTTTGCATTTTGGTTTAGAGAGTACATTGTTTAATGGTGCTTTTCGTGCAAAGGAGAAAATCTTTCAGGAACAAATGGAATTGTATTATTCCAGGAACGCACGCAGTGAATTTGAGCTGTGCAGAGCCTTGACTCATTTAGTACATTCTGGCCAAGGTACATTTTTATTAAAAACAACCAATCTTGCTATTCAAGATAACCTGACTGCGTCTGTGTCATTTTTCTAACCACTTAAAATTTTTCTTTTGTACAAGAAAGGAGAGCTTGAAAACAATCCACCCATGAAAAGCACTGGAAACAAAATCACAGCATAAGTGAAGATTAACTCTTCAGGCTCCATCATTTTACTAACTTCAGCAAAGCTTTGAGTTTTGTTCAAGTCATCGTAGATCACTAAAGGACTTTTTCAGCAGCATTGGCCAATTCCAACATTACGCTATTGTTTGCTTTTTGGTTTTATGTGCTCTTAACTAGTTAAGAGCAGATGCTCAAACACCCTAGCTGTGAAGTTGTATGTTGAAGCCAGTCTGATTTAACTGTCCATGGCTTACAGACCTTTTACTGCCCTCATTCACGTGATGCCTCTTGGGGCCTGTTTATGGCCTGGCTTGGTGACCTTTAGGACTTCGTGTGTACATTTAGGTAGTGTCAGAACAAAGATTCTGAGAATTTACACCGTGCAAAGCAGGGAAAAGCAAGAGGCATAACTAGATGAGTTGTATGTTTAATAAGCTTTGCCTTAACAAAGTTGAAGAGCTTCATATTGGGCATACTGTATACCACAACCTCGAGCGTACACAGTGGTTCCCAATGTACCATTTTTAAATTGCATTGACTTCACATTCAGAAGCAGTACATTGTTAAATTGTACAAGTTTAAGTTCATTCTCTAAATGTCTTAAACACATGTATAAATACCTTCCGAAAATAAATAAAAAGTCCTTAATGTCCCAAAATCAGAGTACATGATCCTGTTTCTCTAGAAGACAGTTTACAACAACAAAAAAAATTAAGGAGTTCTGCTGCTTCTTGGAGTTTTCTTAAGTTTCATCATAGCAGGAGGATACATGAATTTAAATAATTAGGGAAAATAATAAATTCCTGGAAGTTGACTAAAAAAAATAAAATGTACTGTATATTATTCAATCCTAGTTCATTAAGAAAGTATAGCAAGAGACCTTAAATAGTACAATCTACATAAAATTAAGTGCTGTACTTCAACATCTTATTTTAAATATCTGCTATTTTATATGTTTCTGCAGGAAAAAATTGTTCTTTCATAATCCGAAGTACACTTATATTTACAAAGAGTTAAAGTTAGTACCTGTATTTCACTTTTGTTAGCTGCTGCCCTTTCAGCAGATGCTGAAACGTTAAAGCAGTTATCTTCCTTCCCCAGTTCTACTTCAGCTTCATTTTTTACTTTCTGATTTAATTTGAACAGATCGCTGAGCAAAGAGCCTTTGACTTGTTGCTGTATGCTGCTGTGACTCCAGATTCCTCCACTGCTAAGCAGGCAAATAACACTACCCCAAATCATGCTTCGCTCCGCTCTTTTCTACAGTTTAAATCTGTGTGTACACTTGTAATATAAGAAAACCAGAACAGCATTCCCCACTTTAGTGGTGGTGTGTTGAATCACTTCCAGAATACATTAAAATTGGGCTTGAATTTGAAAATGTAAACTGCCTTGCTTTGGAAAATGTGTGGTTGTGGCGTGGAAACAAACATTAGAAATAGCTTTGGTATTAAGATCGGAGGAGAAATCCTGCTGTGCTGGAATTCTAACAACACTAAGCATGGTGACCTACTCCGGGGCCTCCTTGGGTTGTTGGATGGATGTTTGACTTAACATGCAGAGTATTTGAGGTCTGTACGATGAGTGGTTGCCTTGTAAAGCAGAGAGCTGATGTGTGAAAGTACAGCCCTTACCTGAATGGCTCTGTAGTTCTCAGACTTGTACCTGTAAGAGAACTGCGAAGAGGAGCAAGGGTTTTTAACCCCTTCACTTCAGTGGTGGGCAGATCAGATGTTGCTGGCATCTACCTTGTCACTCGCTGCTGGGACCTCCTCAAGTTTTAAAGAATCAATGTTTGTGCGTGTGTATGTCTCCTTCACCCTATAAAAAGTAGATTGGATTGTGACTAATTGTATTCATTTTGATTTGATTTATAGCTCCTAACTTCCTTTAACAGCTCATTCTCCTATTGAAGGGAAGTTCTAAAAATGTCTCCCAGAACAACAGAGGTGAACTCAGGATAGTCTTTGTTCAATTTCTTCCAAAGACCAAAGACTTGCTGAGAAGGGTTAAAGCAGTATTCAGACGTGTAATCTTTGAACTGTGATTGAATTCTGCCTTGGGAGAAATTTTATGTAATGAATTGTTCTGCAGAAGCAGCGGTAATTAAAAAGAACGTGCTGATAGTAGGAGTATTTCTCACCTCAAGCTGAATATTTACAGTCAGGATTTTAATTTCCTAGTCTCGGTTCCTATGGACGCAGTGTGGGACTGCTGTGCCTGCCCATGTGCTTTACTCCCTTCAATAACTTGCACTAGTGGACTTTGTCACAGTATGTTTGGCAAAGCCTGCAAATCTGAAAGATAATTGAAGCAGTACAACCCGTGTGAAAACAGATAGCCATATATAAAGTGGATTGTATGAAACATTGATGTTGGGGAAAGTCTGCTGTGCAAGTCTGCAATGAGACAGATGGAAGTTGGCATGGGAAGAAGACACCTTAGATGGGTCCAAAAGTGAGAAAAGCTTTAGGTAAAATATCTCTTCAGATGCTGCTGTCAGGAGATGTGTTCACTGGAAGCCTTGATTGCCTAGCTGCCGTGCTTTGTGGAGCTACTTCTGATAGGAATGCTGAAAGAAACTGCTGTGTGTTGCTGTCCGTAGTAGGCTATGGAAAGGTTCTGGCATATCTTGTTTGAATTTTGAAACCTTTGGTTACGTTGTGCTTTTCCTTTACCTTCCTGTTCTCTGAAGTAATTTATTTTAATGACCGAGGTGCGATCTGAAGTCTGAAGTTGTAATACAGCGTTTGCTAATTTGTGATTCTGGAAGGTCTGACCTAAAATGTTGTTCTTGAAAGCCATCCAGCTAATCAGATAACCCAGCGCAATATTCAAGTAATTGCTGCTTTTCATCTCTGGTGGATAATTTGAGGTGTGGAGTGACTCTTCATGACGTACAACCACCCAGTGAACGCACGGCACGATGCTCTGCCATTGCTGCTGGAGTGCCCAGTCTCACAGCAAGCAAATTGGTGCAATTTTAGTGTCATTGCAAAACTCCCTGTAAACATGTCAGCTGTGTTACGATGATTCATGTGACTGATAGTGCTGGTAAATGAGGATTTAAAGCACAGTTTTGCAGATGGGATTGTGTAAGTGGTTAAAAATCTAGTAGGTGCTCTGTCCCTGGGAGCCAGGAGGGGCCTCAGCACATAAAACACCTGTCAGAATTGTATGGGGAGATTAGCCTCATTCATGAAAGTGGCGGTGCAAAGAGCCCTATTGTGCCTGTCTGTATACAAATAATGTAATAGTGTGAGATAAGCTTTGATATGGCTACAAGTTTCCAGAAATCCTAGCCTGTTCTTGCTCCGTGCCCAAAGGTAGACTTTCCCAGTCATTGCCTTGTAACAGCAAGGGTAAGATCATCTTCACAGTTCTGGGATGCACCTACATCTGTCTTAAATCGCTTCTGGTCTTGCTTTTGAGCACCTCACAAAAGTTGGGCCCTTCTTGTCCTAACTGAACATCTAGAATCACTGCTGTCTCCCAAATATTTGTCCTAACTCATGTCATCTCCTTTTTTTTTTTTTTATTTTTTTGTTTTTGCTATTCAAGTACTCAGCTGTTGGTGTGTGACAGCTTTGTGAAAATAGATGATGCTTTCTCAGGGCTGAGCAGCAGTGACCTGACTGTACCTCAGCTCACGATCATCAGCCTGCAGCTCCGTGGATTGCTGAGTGCAGAGGTATTCCCAATCACAAATAGCATTAATATCTCAAAGGGAAGTTTAGCTTTTTTAGGGCTTTGAAGATATTGTGCAACAAGCCTTACCCAGGATTGTTCAGCTTCAACTCAACACTGTTTCCTGATGATGAATCTAATGCATATGAGACTGTGGCCTCCTCTGTTGTGGCTATTGTAATTTGAGAGATTTATAGCCCTGTGGGAGGTTTTCCCCCTTCTTTTCCCCCCATTCTCTCCTGTATACCTGTACGTGTGGCCATATGAAGATCAAATAACCTCACAGATCCCAAACAGAAAGAAAACAAGCTGCAAAAGCTTGTGGGCATTCTTGTGTGTTTGACAAGATCATTCCACAAGTCTCGTTTTGTGTGGCTACAGAAACAAGAAAATACTAAATAAAACCATTGAAAAACAAAATACTAAAATGTGTGTGCTTACAGGTAGTGCTTAGAGATTTGAGGTATGGTTTCAGTAGAATGTTTGGCTAAGGCAGGAAGATGAAACCTATGGAATTTGTCCTAGTGTGTCCTCACTTGTGTCTCGTTGAGCTGGAGCTGACAGGTCAGGGCTGCCCCTGCACTGCCCAGGGGCTGTGAATTTCTCATATCAAAGCCAGAAAGGCTGTGGGGTTTCTTGACTGCTTACGTGAGTTTGCAATGCGGGATGGTCAGGTTGCCTGGATGATCATGTCCTCTGCAGCAAGATGTTTTATTGCCAAAATCATCTTTGTAATCTATGAAGACTTATCTGGCTATAATCTAATAAATGTGACTTTATGAAAATAAATGAGTTTAATTGCACTATTTATCATGTAACTAAAGAAAATGGTCATAAAATCAGGCTTAATTGCAATGGGAACTGTTGGAATAGCAGTACCCTGATTTTTTTTAATATTTTTGACCCGTTTTGGCTGGAATCGCTCAATTTTCAAAGTGATAATTTATGTTCTGTTTTGAATTATACCTAGTAAAACCACAATAATCAAATTGTATTCTTCTAAATTGGCACAGGTTGAAGTTGGAGGAGGATTAACCTTGCACTGCTATTGTTTGTTCTGTGTGTGTTGATTTGGTTGATTTTGTGTAAGTTTTTTCCATGCAGAAAACAAGGAAATAATATTGATAAGAAAACACAATGCAGATACTGGGACTGTTTCACCAGATAAGATTTAGATTTCCGTATATACTTGAATGGGAGTCAATCATCCTTTGGGTGCTCAGGAGTTCTAGCGTAGTCTGAGCTGAAAGAAAACACCGAAGCGTAACAATGACCTTGTGACAAACACCCTGTGCGATGGAAAGGGAAAGGCATCATATAGCAGCGTTGTCTGATGATGGGTGTGTTGTCCGGACCAGATTTACTTGTTCAGTAGATTTTAAATCCAGTTTTAAGTAAACTCTGATTTAGCACTTCAGATCATTGCAATGGTGAATCTTGTAATTAAAAGCAAACCAGTTAAGCAAGCACAGGGCCGAAGAGCGTGTGAGCAAGTTCATCAACCCAAACTTGCACCGGGTAATCTTTCGGCACTTCGTTGTACATTGGCATGAAGAAACTGTGGTCTGCTTGAATGCGAGTGGTTAATACATTTAAAATGGAAGCTTTATACTAGTCTAGTAACCTGCTAGCAGTTCCTCTGGCTTCTTGTAACGTGCTTTTGTGCCTTATTTTCTGTGCTGCTCGCCCTGTGGAGCAGCTGGATGCTTCAGCCATTCGTGCCTATACAAACTGATTTTAATGAAGCACCGCCTTTTTTCTTGTTGATTTACAAACCTGAGGTCTGTCTCCTTCAGATGAAGCTTGTCACTTAGGAAGGGCTAAAATAGCTGGATGCATCCCATAAGACAACAGAGCCGTGAATGTCATGGCACTTGGAGCCCTGTTTCAGGGTTTGGTGGTCTTGGTGCTTCAGCCTGCGCAGGGGCTGGGCAGTGATGCTCCCTAGAGGTTTCCAAGCATACTCAGGGTTCAGTGCTTCTGCCCAGGACTTACATCTGAATTTTTAACATTGATTTCCCAGTCTCTTTGTTTTTTAGCATCTGGATGCTTTTACGAAGGCATGCCTCCTTTTTGTTTTCTTCACAGCTGAGGTGGTGAAAGAGCGTCTGCGGCAGTTTGCCTTGGGATATCCTTTCTTCCCCTGGTGAAGTTTCTCAATCAGCTGATGTTTAGCAGTTCCCACGTACTTGAGTTACACGACTTCTCTTTTGATGAACCCTTCGCCCTTCCTAGGTTCATCAGAAGGGCTGCAGTGTGCCTGGAGCTGCCTGTGCTTCCAGCAGGTCTAGAAAGCTGCAGGCGAGTATGTGTTGTAGGGAGAGCCCATCTAGTAGCTTGCCATTGCCATGAGGGGGAGGCCACGCTCTCTCTCTGGGCCTTGTGCTTTCCTTCCCTACCTTGTGCTCTTCTGCACTGACCACATGCACCTCTCCTTCTGCCAAAAGTCATTTTTTCTTTTGCAAGATAACAGTTCGGTTAGGAAAGGGTCCGGTGAGGTGCCAGAGCTGGTATGAGGAGGAGGGCAAGACCATGAAGGGAGAAGAGTGGATGTGTGTTCTGTTCCTTATCCTCTTTACCTCCATTTCCCCTCCTAGGGCAGTAAAATGTTTATTTGACTCAGATGAGATATGTAAATTCATTCTAATACAGCACGGAGAACTGATTGGCCTCAGCTGGGTTCTCTCCTGTGCTAGCTTGCTGCAGGAGTGCTGGTTGTAACATGAAGGAGGGACAGAAGAGAGTGCACCTGGGTATGAAGAGGGGAGGTTTGTGTGAGCCCTGATTTACATTGCCTTAAGTTTGCCTATTGCTTCTTGCCACCAGGAAAAAAAAAACAAAACAAAACAAACAAAAAAATCAACACAAAAATGTTTGTGGGGAAGAGGGGTGCAGCCAGTGCTTCTGTCCAGAAGATGTTCTGCTTGCTGTGGGTTGCTGGAGTTATCAGAGAAGCTCGAGTTCCAGCTGGCAGCAGGGATTTCTTTGGTTTTTTAAAGCTGGGGAGGAGAACTGCAAACATTTCTAAGGTTACCAAGAGTCAAGTGTTTCAAGTAGGGAGCACTAAATATGTGAATCTAGGAATAAATGGTCTCTATCAACATGAAAGTAAACTGTAGAAGCCTGGGTTGTGATTCAGCAGCAAACTGGTGCCTTCTGTGCACCTCTGTGCTTTTGGGAAACGCCAGGCAAGCTCCCCTGCTTCCAGCAGTGCTGGCCCTGGGCGCAGGATTTGACCCCTGCTGCCTGGTTCAAGAGGTTTGTGTGTGCCCAAAAGCTGTCAGGAAGTGGCAAGAGTACATTCTGTCAGCACCTGCAGTTTTTTTTCCTTTTTTGGCTTCACCCAATTTGTTTAAACAGAAATATGCCCTAGAACTTGGCTTACTTGTGTGTGTTTTTTTTTTTTTTAACTCCATTTTAAAAATGTAGGTAAACAAATTCTATTTGTGCTCAAGTGACCTTAGCTGACTTGCAAATCTGGACCAAATTTCAATTAATACATCAGTTTGTTGCCAAAGTTATATCTGTAGCTTTTATTTTTTTCATTAGATCAAGCTTCAGAGGTGCAGGTGACAATGATGCTGACTGAAAGCTGTAAACTCAGAGGACTTCATCACAGGTGAGCTACTCAGTATTTATAAGCCAAACTGTATCTGTGCAAGATGAAAATACTTGTGCTTAAAGCTCCTTGGGAGGAGGCAAGATGATTGTTTACAAATTGAGCAACATGTTATATATTTCAAAATTTTCAAGCCGTAGAGAGCTGCAAAGATTTCTGCATGACTTTGAAATGCAGAGTTCCAGGCATGCTTCCTATTGCAAAGAGTGCCAGACACGCTTTTAGAGCTGCACAGTCAGTGAAATCAGAGGGTAGCAGTATATGGGGGAAACTGAGAAAGTCTTTGGTTTGGTGTTCCAGGCCAAGCAGTGAGATATGGTTAAATATTCCTTTAATATATGGCTAGATATTCCTTTCTTTCTCGGTTATTACAGAAAAAGCTGCTGCTGGCTTACACTGCTTCTTGCACAGGCTGTTGTCTAATGTGGTGAGATCTTAGTAATGATGAGGAGTGGAAGTCTATATACAGGTTGATTATCATTTTAGGTAATCTACTAGTCCGCCTTGTACTATTCATAATTTTCTACATGGCACAGAGGAGTCCTGTGACTAGATATCTGTGTATCCATGTAGGACACTGCTCTTTAGGACTCTTGCATGCATGTGTTGCCCTGGTATGGCATCGTAATGTCACTGATGGGATTTATTCCTTAGAATTACTGGCATGATTTTGGGGGTGATGGCTTACATTTTAAAATGAATACCCCAAACAGCTTGCATTACTTGCAGTTTTGCAGCTTAGATTGAAGGCTGAAATTGCCCTTAAAGACCTTTGGTACTAGCAAGGATGCAGATAAGAAGAAACCCACGCTCACCATCAGGTTCCATGGCTGTAGTTCATTGTTTTCACTGGTAACATAAGGGAAGGGAAGTTTAAGCAGAACTGTTAGTTCTACAGTGGATTTAAAAGCTGCTTTACTAAGAATTTTTATAATTAAGGACTTGTCTAAGAGACAGGATTGTGTAAAGAGCAATAGCGGCTTCTTGAGGAAACACAATTAAAAACTGAAGCTAAATGAAACAACCTTTCTCCCATTATTCAAAATCAGCTGTTATCCTTGCTTTTACAAGTCAAACTTCTTAAAAAAAATAAAAAAAAAATAATAAAAAAAAAAATCCCCAAAGCTGTTCTTCTCTATGACACCTATCAAGCTGGGGTGTTTATTTTTGTTGAAGGTAGAGCTAAACGGGCACATAGAGTTCATGGGTGTAACACCTGACTACCAGACCACTTCTTACAAGGACATGGGATTTCAAAGTTCCCCTCTAAAAATAATCAGAAATCATCAAAACATTCCTGGGATGTTTCTGATAGAAAATACAGTCCCCCAAAAATGTTTCAGGGAAAACTGAAACTCTATAGAGGTTGTTTCAAGTTTCTATGAATTTTTATGCTGATACTACAGGAAGATGTTAGTAAACAGTGCAGCACGAGGGTTATGTGAGCTGTCAGGAAGACTGAAACGCCTGTGGTAGGAGCCCTGAAGTACTTCTGCATTTATGACGCAAATCAATGTTAAGCTAATTCGAAACTAAAAGTTGCTGTTCTGGCATTTTGAAATGGATCAGGCACAATGTTTTTTGTCTTCATGCAAATGATAACCTGTATTCACCAAATCTTAATTCAACCCTCTTGGACAAGTGAAAAATCTGGGGGTTCCTTCCTAATGGGAAGATACCCAAATATTTCTCTACCTTCTGCCTCCCCCAAATGTCTGCTGCCTCGGTTATTTGGAGGCCTTTTGCTCTGCGATCTGTGTCAAAGGTTAATGCTTTTCTTTAGCGTTGAATTACTTTCATTTAGGGATTAAAAAGATCTTTGTCAAATTTCAACTTCATAAAACTAGGCATTTTGCTCTCTTCCAGGAATCTGCTACCTATCACTCACGTCTGTATAGAAGAGGGAGAGAAACCAATGGTGCTGCTGCCGTACATGAACTGGGGGAACCTTAAACTATTCTTGCGACAGTGCAAGCTGGTGGAGGCCAACAATCCTCAGGTAAACTAAGAAAATCTGTCACTTCCTGCCTGTTCAGCTTTTACTTGGAAACCTTGGTTTGTCATCTGTGTTTGTGCCTTAAAAGATATAGTTGTGTTGTTTACCTGTCCTACGGTGACAATGAAAGAGTTGACAAGCAGTTTCCTTAGCGTGTATTTATTTTGATTCATACAAGGAAAACATTCTTGGCTGCATTTATCACAGCTACTCAGAGACTAATGAAGCTGAGTTAAACTCTTGGTCAGGGTAGTAGCTGGTATATCAACGTATCTGGAAAAAAAAAAAAGCGGAAATGGTATATGGTTGTGGATTTAAGTTAGACAGGGGCAACTGGCAAGGGCTACCTGCTTCTGTTAATTTACAAGACCAATAAATTGTGATAAGCTGCTAAGATCTTTCAACTTTGATTCACTTGTTTTGCTGCTTAATCTGGGTTATAAATCTCTGTGCAGCACACTAATACTACCCTTTCCAAGAATTTAAACAAAGTGTGTTTGTATTATTTCAAACAGGAGTTGCCTCTTAGTTGGTATAACCATACTTCCCACCTAGCAAAAACTGGGATGTTTGGTGTCGGAAATGCTTAATTGAAGATGGAACTTTTATACAAATACCTAAAGTAAACTCTTGAATTTTCTGAAATAATAATACATGGTACTTGTTCTTATTAACAAGTAGTTAACAAAGAAGTCAGTGTGTTATTTTTTTAATTTAGTATTTAGTTTATTTTAACCACAGTCTTGCAGCTTCAGTGCCTACCTACATACTGGAGCTTTAGGAACACTGTAGAAATGAAAGAGAAAGTGGGGTATAGAAGTATGCAAGGGTTTGATTTATATGGAACTGTTAAATTGTAAAAGTAGGAGCAGCAGCCTTTAATAGTAGCTTTCAGCCATTGGCAGCAATGAGAATTTTTTCTGCTGCTTGAAAACGAGTTGGTTTCTAGAGAAACAGAAAGTGAACATAGTATGATAAGAAGGTAAAATCTGCCTACGTTCACCACTAATCCAGGGAAAAGCTGTGTAACAGTGAGAAAGTTGCAAATTGGAAATGTTTGCCCCTGCCATGTCAAGGAAAAAATGGGAGTTTTTTTTTTTCTTTTAAATAAAGAACAGGTGGTAGTGTCTGTAAACAGCTAGAAAATGAGAGATTACCGGCTAGTAAAGGTTAGGGGAGAGGGGAAGGGCACTAGAATGCAAATAAAATACTAACCTAGTAGGCACTGAGCTTGCAGTTTTGCATTGATTGCTCTTCTTTGCTCTTGCAGGCAATTTCCCAGCAGGATCTTGTACATATGGCTATTCAGATTGCCTGTGGAATGAGTTATTTGGCCAGACGGGAGGTCATTCACAAAGACCTGGCTGCTAGAAACTGCGTGTAAGTACTAAATGGGGTAGAGTCATTGTTGCAAAGTGTTACCTCACTAACCAGGGCTAAGATAGACTTTTTTTTTAATTGACCCAATCTCTACTTCAAAACATACCACTTTTTCTTTCCTAAGTTTTGTGCAAGTGCTCTTGTCAGTAAAAACTTTCTTTTAACTATAGGGTGAACCAGAATGCTTTTTTTTTTTTTTTTTTTTTTTTTTAAAAAAAAAAGAACAGAGCATCCAATTCTGAAAGACTGATAGTAACTTTTTGTCTTCCCTTATTTTTTCAAATGCTCTCTTAAAGGAAGCCATTAATGTTAATAGGAACTTGGAATATCTTGGCAGTTTGCTAGTGGACAGGTTTTCCACCAGTTACTGTTGGACAGAGGATGCAGGAACATCTACCCTCTAGCCACCCCTCATGCTTTTGAACCAATGCTACAATGCCACCTTAGCAAAATCTTCCACATGGTGTAAGGATGCTCAGTTTGATACAGTTCCTTAAACACTCTTAACTCCTATTGTTTTTTTTTCCTCTGGTGGCTGTATTGAAAAAGTGATACCATGGAAAGCAAAAGTCATAAGCAGTGCTCCAGGAAAGCTACCTGGTGGCAACCTCTCATTTCAGTGCAGAGGATTAATTGCCTCGTGACATTCCTGTCCAAAGGGTCAGCAGTCTAGCCAACTTTAGTTCCCACCCTCCAGGGGCAAATTCCAGCTTTGTTTTAGTTGCCATACTTGTGATCCTGAGTGCTGGCAATAGTACTCAGTTTGTAATGCATCTGGTGCTTCTTCTTCATGGCAAATGCAGGCAGGAGCTGAACGTCAGCTGATCTCTGCTGCAGTACAAGAACTACTGGACTAGCCTTGGGTTTTTAACTAGAAAAGGAGGTGGTCAATAGCCAGGAGTCCTTGAAGGGCTTTATCTGCCACTCCCTTCTTTTCAAGGTTTATTCCTGGGAGTACCTCTGTGTAGGAAAGACAAGGAGGAGTTGGTATGAAGTGTATAAGGTCTATGTGTCTGTGTTAATTTGGGGAAGAGAGCCAGGATTGCAGTGTTCTTAGCAGGTTTGTGAAGGAGGGAAATACTCAAGTGTCTTGGGCCCAGTTGGAAAGGACATAATCCATAGTCCATGACACAAGTCAGGGCTCTGTAGTCACTGGAAAGTACCCTTTGTACTTGTTCATAGGCAGATCTTCTAGGAATTTCTCTGAACTTCATTTGTGCCTATTAAGAGTGAGAAGATATGGAAATGTCTTGGTCTATAAATTTTGAGGTCACTGAACAGACCCGAAAGCACACAGGAATGGGGTAAATGTGAAGGTACCTGGAATAATAAAGCAGCAAGCACACAAATTGAGCATTTATATTTAATTTGTCTCATCAAAATAAAGAAGTACTTGAAAAAATGAAGATGGCAAACACCATTAAAAAAAAAAAGACAACCAAAATCACAGTGTTATTTTCTTATTCTTGTCACAAAATATTTAAGCTAACATTTTCCCCATATTCTGAAGTCAGATGTTTGAGAACACTGAATTTTGACTTTTTTTTTAAGTTTAAAAGAGCATGAATTAATGTCCCAGAGGGGGGGAAAAATCAGTAGGCAAGTTTATTCCATAAACACCCACTAAAGGTTCCTCTGTGCTACTTTGAGGCTTTTTTTGTTGTTGATTACAAGTAAGTTTTCCTTAGCCAGCTTCCAATTTCTCATTGCCCAACAATCAGAGTGAGTATCTTTTGCTGAGGCAGTGTTTATGGAAATAAATATTTTATTAGAGCAAATATTATTGATTAGGGATGAGGTTTTAGGTCACAAATGATACCAGTTGCTTTATCAAGATACTATTAGACCTTGTTTTGCCTAAGTATTTAGCTCATAAATGCCACAAGGGTACTATAGCTAAAATAATTCAGCTGAAAGTGTATCTCCAAGGGAACAATAATAATTAAGGGAGTTCATTGTTTGCTTTAACTGTACTTTTCTGCATTTGTAAATGTTGTATTTTATTTAATGTAAGATTTCTGATTTTTGTAGTGCTTATCCATTATCACAGAGTAAATAGAATCATAGAATCATAGAAATACTTTAAATAGTATTTAATAACCACAGAATAAGTGTCTTGATCAAGAAGAATGCTAACCCTTTGATGTGTCGATAGCGTGATCAACATTCCCTAATGAAACCCTGAGTTGAAAACTTAAAGTGGTGTGTAAATATTTTCTGTAAAACGGTAGTGCTGAGGTTGCTAAATACTTCTGTTCTTTTAAATTAGCATTGACGATGCACTTCAGGTTAAGATTACAGACAATGCGCTATCTCGAGACCTGTTTCCTATGGACTACCATTGCCTGGGGGATAATGAAAATAGACCAGTTCGATGGATGGCTCTCGAAAGCCTGGTTAACAATGAATTTTCCAGTGCTAGTGATGTGGTAAGTTTCGTTGTTTTTTCCCCCCTTACGTTTTGTAAATGTATTTTGATAACTTTTCTTCCCCCACCAAACCTTTCTCAGTAATTACAGAATCATGGCACTGAAGAGATATCAGTGATTTATCCAGAACTGCTCTTCTGTTTCCTGTGTTTGCTGCTTAGGATAGATAGTTTAAAGGTCAAGCAGGCACTTCTCGCCTGGCGGAATTAATTGTCTGTTGCTCCTTGTCCTACTTGGTAGTGTTAGCAGAAAAGACAGTTACATTCAGTGAGCAACCTGTATCAGCACGTTTGCTGTTTGAATGAACATGATCTGTAGTCCACTAAAGATGTAAGAAATAGTGATGGTTCTTACATGCTTTCCCCTCTGGGAGGTTGGCTTTGAATTTGGGATCAACAGGTGAAATTGTCAGTGTTTTACTCTTCTATGGGGAAGCTCCAAGTTGGACAGAGTACTTTGCAGGTAGGGAAAAGGTGGGAAGAATTGTTTCCCTTGACCTACTGGCTATATTCATGGTAACAGAGCCCAGAATACAGCTGGCTTTTTGCTTCAAAGACACGCTGCTGATGCATTCAGTTTGTTCATGAGGATCCCAAGGTCCTTTCCTGCAAAGCTGCTTTCTAGGCAGACAGCCCCAGCCTGTCCTGTTGCAGGGGGTTATTCCATCCCAGAGGTAGGACTTGGCATTTGTTTTTCTTGAATGTTGACATTCCCTCCACTTCTCCAGTTCCTCTTCAGTCTGCAGAAGCCCTGACCTCCAGCCTGCCAGCTACTCTGCTGAGTTTGGTATCATCCAGAAACATCCTCAGAGTCCAGGTTGTTACTGGAGATGAAGCAGTGCTGATGGCTGAGCAGCGTCACTATAACCAGCTGCTAGTTGGACTCACGTTGCTGATCACAGCAGTTTGAGTCCAGCAGCCCAGCTGCTTTACTGAAAACATCTTGCCACTTGGGCTGTAGGGATGCTATGGAAGATGATGTCAGTGGCCTTGCTAAAGCCAAGGTGAACATCCATCCGTTGCTCTTCCTGTACTCACTGTGTTCTCAGCAGAGTAGCAGGTAGCTTAGTTTGGCAGCTTGCCCTCAGTAAGGCCATGCTGGCTGTTCCCAGTCACCTTGGATGCATCCCCTCCGGTCCAATGGTCTTGTGTTGATGCACGTGATGAGCTTTGGTTCTCCAGACTCGCTCCCTGCATGCTCGTGCAGTCTCACTGTGTTCCTCAGGCAGCCTTCTCCTGGATCCACCTTTCTTTCCTTCCTTGGTGCCTGGGCTTAGTCAGTGCATCCATGGTGGCCTTGTACTGTGCTTGCTCAGCTTCCTGCACATCTGAACAGGCTGTTCTTGTGCTCACAGGAGGGTGTCCTGTGAGAAGAACAACCTTTGGTAATTTGAGTACTAATTAGATAAACCACTTCCCCTTATGATCTGTCTCTTCCTGCTAATGGGGTATTTACTTTGGTAACGATGCTCTCCTTAACGTGGCTACATCCAGAGATTGCAATCTATTTCTTAAAATGTGCTAGTTTAGGAAATTTTTGAAAAGATCTGGTTGTGTTTTCCTCATTGCCACAGTCTTTGTACATCAAGCCATACAAAAAAAAAAATAAATAAAAAAAGAAAAGGAAAGAAAGGGAAGGAGTCAGCTCTGCTGCTCCAGAAATACTTCTGTTCTCATTATACCCATGTGGGGTTTTATTACACCAAACTTGAAGACAGACCAGGAAATAGAAATCGCCTATAAAGGCATGTTTTGATACTAAACGGGATCAATAAAAACATTGATTTCTTCTTACTCACTTTCTAAAATCTGGAACACGAACGCATTTGCTGGTCATGAAGACTGGACTGGAAATGAATGTTTATATAGCACTGCCAGTAGAATTTTATTAGGAAGCAGGCACCTCGGTCTCATAATCATTTTAGAAAACTTCAGTGCAATTCAGCTTACAGTATTTTAACACAAAACTCCCTTTTGTATTACATAAAGTCAGCTTCTACTATGCAGTTCGGTACTTCACATGCGTAGCTGTTTGAGTTTTGTAGCATGCAAAATGGGAGATCTTTCTGGGTATAGAATATGTGCCCTAATTATCATTTTTGCAATTACCTGGATACTTTTCACAAATATGTTGTAATATGTTTTTGTCTGTTCACTTGGAACAAATCTAAATACCAACTGCATGCAGCTTTATCGGTGATGAAATCTGTTACAAGAGATTTAGGTGTTGTCTGCTAAGATGCAATTAGCATGTGTTCTAAACTTGCTTTTTGGATGCATTTCTCTAAAACAGTTTTCCTGGCTTGAAACATTTTTAATGTATTCCTCCTCTGCCAACAGTTATACCAGTCAGCTAAAGCATATTAAAACAATTCCTGATGACTTTTAATTGTGTTTTTTCCCCTCTCTGGTGGACATGAAGCTCTACCTTTTTATGCTGTTTTTATGCAGTTTCTTACAGAATTGGAAGTAGCTATATTCTTAAAGTAGTTTTGCTTGAATTGCTTTTTATTCTAACTCTCTAGGTGCTCTACCACCTGTTTGTTGGCATTTTTCTTACCTCCCTTGCCTCCACACACTGCTAATAGGTGTAGCTGTTCAGCAACAGGCCAGGTCTGTGTGCCTGCCATTCTCTGGCTCTGAGCTTCTCAAAGGACACTGGCAGCATCCCTTAATTTAAACACTCCTAATCAAAGCCACCTTTGATTAAAACTTGATTAAAGTTTTCAAGGCTGGGAGAAAAAAGGCAGTTCTGCCCCTTCTAAAATAAATCATGATGATTGCAGTACGTTTAACTTCTCTTGCGAATCTTCATTGTGCAGTATCAGCATTCTCTTTTGGTTTTGTCTCTTTGCTCTCTGGGTACCAGCTAGTTAAACCACTTTACTTGTACAATGCTTGTGCTTGTATTGATTGATTGAGTTTTCATCTTTATAAGCTCCTTTTAGAAGGAGTGTCAGATAAATGATGTGTTGAAGGCTGATCCAGCTGCCAGGTTTACTTAGATAAAATCTTTGTTTTTCTCAGAAGTCTTACTTCTGGGCGTATACTCAAAATATACAGAGAATTTTGATTTAGAAAAATGGTTTCATTCGCTCTGCTATTCTGAACCTTTGAATTTCGTAGGACTTCTATGAGAAATTTTGGGTAGTGTTTTTGAAGGGGGTAAACATATGAACTCATTAAATCAATTTTTATTAAAATCAATAAAAATAAAGTTTAATGTTCCTTAGACTTGTTAAGTGGGCTGCATGCTTTTTCTTTTCAGTGGGCCTTTGGAGTAACACTGTGGGAGCTGATGACTCTAGGACAGACTCCATATGTCGACATCGACCCCTTTGAGATGGCTGCTTATTTAAAGGATGGCTATAGAATAGCTCAGCCGATCAACTGTCCTGATGAACTGTAAGTGTGCATCTTTGGAGAAAGGGTAAAATGTCTCTTTTGGAACCAGCATGTTAAGCCAACCTTATCAATGAAAGAGCCAGGTCTGCTTCTCCCATTCCTGTTTGTTTGTTTTTGCTGACTCTTGTGTAAGTATTTGCGTGGCTTCGCAATGATCTGCCTCGAGGAATGCAAGCTGACGTTTTTTGTTGTTGAGTTTCATTTAATCCTGACCCACCTCTCTTCCTTATTCTGATATGTGAATGAGACGGGGTTAATCATCAGGCTGAGAAGAGGGAGCTGAAGGGGATGGAGGTTTTCCACTTCGTATTTGTGGGGCTGTGGTGTAAGAATCTGCTAGGTTTGTGGGGAGTTTCAGTTCTCTCAGCAAGACTAAAGAGAGAAGCAATCTGTGTAGTGACGCTCAAACAGCAGCACTCTCAGTGTTTAATCATAATCTTAATGGGATGGGAGAAAGCAAGAACACAGGCACCACCTCCTGCCTCACATGTTCTTCCAAATCCCCTTCCCGTAAACCTACCACAGAAGCGCTTTGAGCTATGCTTTTACAATACTTCAGCAATTTCCGATGAATTATGTATTACTTCCTCCTGGATTGCCTCTGACCTGTATCCTGAATCAAAACAGTGCCTCCAGTCATGGCGTGTTTATTGATCGTTCCAGGTGTCTGTCTGCAGCAGGAGTGATTCAGCACAGTGTATCAGAAAACGCAGGGTTCCTTTTCTCTTCCTCTGGTTGCCAGGCTTTCTTGTGCCAAATGTTGTGTTGTTTTTCATTTTCAGGCTTGGGACTGTGGTTGCCAAGTGTGTGTTCTCATGTCTTCTGTTTGTCTTCCAGGTTTGCTGTGATGGCCTGCTGTTGGGCCCTAGATCCTGAAGAAAGACCCAAGTTTCAGCAGCTGGTGCAATGTTTAACTGAATTCCATGCAGCATTGGGAGCCTACGTCTGAAACTGCGGGGGAAAAGATTCAATTCACTGACTGGGAAGAAGGCATGGCATACGTTTGCAGCTCCATGCATCACTCGGACTCGCACACGTGATGTGTATAAAGCAACACTAAAGGGAGAAAGCACTTCTTCCAAAACACTGTGCCTTAGAATGCTTTAGTAGTCTGAAGTTTTTTGTAAGACCTCTTGATGTTGAATATTTTCTAGATTATCACTTTTGCTAAGTTAAATCGAGACCTTTTTATTTGCCAGCAGGATTTTTAAAGTGTAGTGATAGTGAACTTGAACACAAGATTTGGATGGACTTTGCACTCTTACAACAGACAAGTGATATTTTTTTTGAAGGGTATGTGGAACTGGTAGAAAAGTGAGGATAGGGGGAATTAATGCAAAAAACACGTTGCAGAAAAAATTCCCTGCTTTTTAAAAATGTTGAAACTGAATCTTTCTGACCAGCTCTAGTGTTTGTACTTGTATGTATCTGGAATAGCTTTTTAGTATCAACTTCTTCTATTTTGAGACAACAGCACATTGTGGTTGGATCCACAAGCGGCAACTTACTTTTTTAACCCATTCATGAATGTTTTTTTGGAAAAGCTGGTCTTCAGGATGCAATATCCCCTTTTTAAAGCAGTAAGTGATTATGTAAAAGTGATTCCAGTTTACCTCACACAGAGAGTAGCAAAGGGAGGGGTGGCCTGAAAATGGTACCCCTCCTTGCAGATAAAAGGCTGATGTGATTTTTAAGATGGTTTTATGTGCTAAATAGAGGCCTTCAGAGAAGTGCCAAAGCAGCCCTTGCTTGGGAGTCTTTCACCTCAGACTTCTGGATCACAGTTTCTCTTGTTGAAAAGGTACTGGTTGTTTTTTTATGGGCTTTTATGGCCTGAAACGGGCTTAAATATATAAATATATATTTGTAAAGACACTTGCAGAGTAAAGAATGTTTTTCTATTACATCTAATGTGAAAGTTTGGTCCCTCACATTGCCTGTATGTACAGGTTGGTGGTTGTCATTGGGGGAAGAGCTGGTTTGAAGACACTGTGCATTGCTTTCCACCCTCCCTGCAGAGCTAGTCCCTGAGACTTTATATATTGTCTTGCTGCCTTCATTAACCCAAATATCCATTCCACCCCAGGTTGAGTTTGAACATTGAGAGTATTGAACAAAGTTTTTCAGGAAAATGTGTGATGATCCACTGGCTGAATCACAGAATCATTCATGTTGGGAAAGACCTCCAGCATCAAGTCCATCTGTTAAACTAGCACTGCCAAGTCTAGGCTGAGCCTCAATAACTTTCAGCTTCCACATATAACAAAACTATTTATGAAATAACCTTCAGTTCTCCAAATGCACTGTAGAATGCATCCTCTACAGTGATTGTAGGTTGCACCTTAGCATAATGTAAAGCATGAGGAATTTGCCTTTCGTCTCATGCCATCGTCAGAATAAAGCATCCATCACCTAGACTGTTTGTGCAACTGCATGTTGGGGAGCATTGCCCTGACAGGCTCCATAGTGATCGCGGCATTTTAGGAGACTGATCTGCAAGTACGAGCAGCTGGATTTGGCTGTGTTGTGCAGTTGTGCAGCTTTTGTTCTTTCCAGATTTCTCAAAGCTGAACCTAGTTGAAGGCAATTAATCCTCTCTAATTAGTGTTGCGTGAGGCAGAGCTCTGGGCAGTCAGTTGTCATTCTCACAGGCTTCCCCTTTGCCTTGCTGAACTACAACAGAGCGTCCTCCAACTTGCAGGACCTTTTCTGCCTAAGCTCCAGTGCTACTTATCTGCGGCTATGGAGCCAAGGCTTGCTTTATCCTAGAAGGAAAATTTCCTGCTGGCTCTAATATAACTCAAGTCTGGGCATGTTACGACGGGCTGTGTTTGCTTGAGTGAACTGAAACTGCTTACATTTGGTTAGCTTTGGACTCGCTCGGTTTGGGGGTAGCAGTGAGGTTTTGTTTGTGTGGTTTTCTGAGATCTTGTTCATTTCTGACCCAGGAAAACTACCCAGTGTCAACACTTGTTTACAAAGACTTGGTTAAAGCTGTCAGTGGCAGAGTTACGTGAATCAAGATCTGTGTTATGGTGGGGATCTAAGGTTATTTTTGAGATTAGAAAAAAGCTCAAAGTGAAGATGGTGCACACGCCGTATTTTATAGGGTAGCATACGCTTTGCAAAGTGTAATGCAGCGGTTGCACACAAGATGTGTGGGGTTGGTTCATCTCTGGTAGGTACCCAAAGTGATGTCTACCTGCTGTGGTCTCAAGGTGGGCTGTGGATGTGCTGAGCTTCAATCAGCACTGGCTGGGGGAATGGCAAACTACATCAACAGGCTGTTTCTTAGCTGCTCTGATGAGTGTGCACATCGACAGAGGCAAAAAGTGTTCAGTGTGTTAGGGTACAGATACAATTACCGCTTTTGGAATCTCTCCTTTCATTTAAACGTGCTTCACTACAGGAGTTAAGGCTAAGGTATGCATTTTACTGATAGCACAGCTACCTTACCTTGAGGAGATGCTGCGAAGGCATTTATTGCATCCAAGATTGCAGATAGCTTTCATGGATGCATTTTTCTTCGCTGCTGCACGCGATACATCTTAGCTTCATGACCATGTGGGCAGGCTCTGAGGAGCAAGGCATTAAGGTAGAAGACGAAAATACAAACTTCTTGGAAGGAGAATATTGTCAGCAGCTGCTACCACTTTGGACTCAAAGCATGGAGGCGATGTTTTGTGTGCGGGACAGACAAGAGATAAGTGCTAAAGGAGAAGGAAACAGCTGTGAAAATGCTAATCAGATTTCTGAGGAAAAGAGCAGGGTGGGCTTGGAGTTCTCCCTACCTAATGCTTTGGAGCATGGAAGCTGCTTGCTCTGGCTTCTTTGTAAAATAATGTCACTGGAGACTTCTGCAAGAGCAATTTCAAAGTGCTGATGTTGGAACTGTATGGGAGGTGTTATAGGGCTGGGGAGAGGCATCTGTCAGTAGCTCTCTTGGTGGGCTTAGGGACAAAAAATAAGCAAACCAGGTGGGATGGGTGAGCTTCAGAATCTGTAGCGCTCCTGTCTTGGAAAAAAAAAAAAAAAAAACAACAAAGGAGAACAGAAAGGAAACAGCAGGAGAATGGTGCTTGGAGGAGCTAGATGGAACATGACTGGTGTGTAAGTCAGGGAGGTAAAGGAGCTGTGGTTACAGGAAAGGGGGAAAATGATCGCTTCCAGGTTTTTTGGGGCCTAAGGACAGTGCTGGGAGAGAAAGTGGACGAGAAGTGGTAAAAGGCAGGAGGTGGTGAGCTTGAAGTTGGGTGACTTAGAGGAGAAAGTGCTTGAAGTACCGGGCATTGTGGGGCTCCCTCCAGGGTCAGGGGACAGGGCTGGCTG
Source organism: Anas platyrhynchos (assembly GCF_047663525.1). NCBI lineage: Eukaryota > Metazoa > Chordata > Aves > Anseriformes > Anatidae > Anas > Anas platyrhynchos. The sequence continues at coordinate 15,228,468 of NC_092595.1, read as the reverse complement.
GGGCAACATCACATGGAGAGTAGGGCTGCGGAGTGAAGGAGGGGATCAAGTCATAGGGAGGAAAAATAATGGGAAGAGAAGGCAGAGAGCAGACAATTCATCAGCAGTAATGGTTTGAGCTCTGTGGAGGTGGTAAAGAAGGGATACCAAAAGGACCAGGAAAGCAGCGCCAAGGGAATGGCTGCTCCATGGGCAGTTTTTCCATGCAACTCAAACAAGGGGGGCCTCAGAGGATCAAAGCTTTCTTCTCGTCTGTTTTGGCCAGCCTTCATGTTCACATTGTCCTCTCTTTCTCACCACAACTGTTTGCAGGTTTTCAGGGAAGGGTGAGGCTGATGTGGCAGAAGAGCAGAGGGAGAAGATGCACATGAAGATGTTGCCACTTGTTTCTACCAGATATGACCTTGTTTTATTGACGTTTATTTAATTTTACTTGAGTTTGGCACTCAGAATCAGCACCCCACCCCAAAGTGTTTGTCTTGACAGCCTTTGTCCTAGGATTTGTGAGTAGGTTTTCAGCTATTTGCTCTGGAAAAGACGCACGTGTGGTGTACTCTAAGCTGCGTGCAAGGAAAAGGGCTTGAGTCAGCTGGTGCTTTTCAGCATGAAAAACTGCTGGGGCTGTGGATACTGTAGAAGGGCACTGAGTTTTGAGCAATTCTGCAGTAGCTGATGGGTATGAATCATTCTGCAGATAAGCAGGATTAAAAAGTGGGGGACATCCATGAAAAGAGTGCAACAGTATTATGCTGCATATTTTCCTCATGGGTAAATCTGCATACTTGGCCCCAGGTGCAAATCTGGAATTTGGTCCTAAAGTAAGACAGCTCTGAAACACTAACCTTCGAAAGCAGGCAAATCCACATGCCATACAGAAAGACCTATGCTGGTGTTAAAAATCTCACTCGACACAAATGAACGTGTGTAAAGGGTGTGTATGGAAGCGTTGTGGTGAGTGCTCTGGGGACTGGTGTATTTTCTAGCTAAATCATGGTGTATTTTTTTCAGCATTGCACATGACTTGTAGCACAAGAACTTTGACTGTGCACATTCAAGGGTTAAATCTGTCAGGTGAACTCCTTTCAGAGCTGCAGGATGCAAGGTGAGTTCAGCCCAGCCTTTATCTCAGCGAGAATCCGTTGGAAGAAGAAATCGATCAAAATAAGGGAAAGGACAGGCTCCCAGAGGTTCAGACCAGATAGCTTGCCTGAGACTCAGAGCTCCTGATAAGGAGCAGTCAGACAGCTGAAACCTGCAGTGCTGCTGGTAAGTGAGACTTATGCCCTTGCATGTGCAGGTTGTTTATGACCAGATAAGGATGTTTCTCCTCCACTCCTCACGTGTTCCACGTGGAGATGCTCTCCGTAATTGCTGCCTCCACCCTGGTAAGGATGCAGAGAACATATCTCCTCTCTGGAGTGCCTCCATGCACATACCAGAACGAAGCAGCATCGCAGGGAGGGTATATTTTGGGGGTGGAGAGAATGTGCTTTATTAGTACTGGCTCCAAGCTGCATCTTGCATCTAATGCTGATAAGCACTTGCTGAATGTTGCCTGTTGATACGACGAAGGGGCTCGTATTACCATGCAGTAGTAGAAGGCAAGTTTTGATTGTAAGACTCGGGGTTTTTTGGTCAGTTTTGGGCCTGATTGGTGCTGAGTGTGCTGGGCGTAGGACTCAGGAGAGCTCACAATGTGCTCTCACATCCAGACTTGTAATGGTGGTGTTCAGTCCCTCTGGGATGGCACCAGCTGGATGCTCCTTGGCTTGTTGCTCTCTCACATTTAAGCCATCTGCCATTAATCTGGAAAGGGCAATAATGTTAGTTCGGTCTCCTTCCTTTCATGGCACAGAAAATGTTTCCAGTCACATAAAGAAATGTGTGTGGCTCCCTGACGCCAGGCTTGCTTTCCCTCCGAGTCTGATGCTCCGGATAGCAAGTCAGGGCTGCATGGCAGCTGAGGCAGTGAGGCATGTCAGGTTTATAAAAGCTCCAAAACAAAACATTTTCCACTGAGAAACCCAAGAAATATGTAAAGTTAAACAAAATAGCTACCCCAAGTGTATTTCTGATTCAGCTATCTGCTTCCGTGCATTCCTGGGGTGGGAGAGGCTGGATGCATCAAATAACCCCGTCCCCTCCCCTCCTGCCCTCCCAGCCTCCTGCTCAGCTCTCAAGGCTCATCTCCAGCCTCAGCTTCCACCTTGTTTTCTCCTGCTCAAGCAAGATGCGCTTCCTCGTACTTTCTTCTTCCCTTTTTTCCTTAATAAGTTTCAGCTAAACCTCTTCCGCTGTCTGCTGTTGTGTTGCCATCCCCACAGCTTTTGACGTGAAGAGCTGGGTTGTCTCGGGGAGTAACCCTTCGGGAACTCTTCCCGTGCCATACATCAGTCCGTGCAGAGCCAAAAGACGTTGCAGCCAGGAACCCTGGCGCTGGCTGCAAGCAATCCCCCGGTCTGCAGACGTGGGCTCATTAGTGAGACAAGATTAATCTTGCTGAAACTGTAACTGGGAAGAGAGGCACCTCTGTGGTGTGGTTCATTTCACCCTGCAGCTGACAATTACCATGGCTCGGACCTGTGTCCCAGGAGGAGCATACCCCCTGGCCAGGCTCTGCAGTGAAGGGGAGGTTGGCTGCTGGCTCAGTGCTCTGCTTCTGCCCACTGTTTGAGCTAAGCTGTTGTGAGCCCCATCCTCTCTGGCCATCAGTGCTGTTTCTCTCAGCTCTTTGATTCCCCTTCCTCCTCAGATGCCTTCTTTAGACTGCAGCGAGAGCCCCCTTAGATTTGGGCACCCCTCGGCACGGGGACTTCCCCGATCCAGCAGGAGGAACCGCTGGAGCGCGGCGTGGCACAGCTTGTGTCGGAGAGACCCAAAGCCAGGTCTGGCTGCCTGGGGCTCCCCTTGGGGAGCTGTCCAACAACTGCCAAAAAAAAAAAAAAAAAGATTTTCAGCATTTTTATTCTTTGAACCAAATTCTGTGCATATCCTGGGCTTGCTTGCTCAACAAGAGCTGATTGCCCTCTAAGGATGAGGGGTAGGGGTAGCTAAGGAAAGTGGCTCCGATGGGCTTGTGATGCCTCTGGAACAGACTCAGGGAAGGTTGGTAGCTGAAGGCCTGGGTGCTGAGAGCTTTTCTGCTGTGAGGTTTGGATGAAAGCAAGCAGGAATCTCTTCTGTACGTGCTTGAGGTGCAATACCTGTGCAGAATGCAAGTCAGATGTAGCTAGCATGTGATAACTGTCATCAGGCTTACCTGATCCTGGTGGCCCTGCTTGGGGCTGCTCAGCTCCGTTTTTGTTCCCTGTCCCTGTCCAAACCCCTCAGTCTAATGCTGCCATCATTGCTGTGAACACTTCTTGGTTCTTCAAGCCCTTTACCTTTTCCTTTGTGTCCCAAGCTGCAGAATGCTCCCCAGAGATGGCCTTCCCCTAAACCCAAATGGAGCCAAGCTGGTGAAACTTTAAATGCAGCTGTCCTCTAAGTCTTGATTTGGAGCTAAGAGAAGCCTGCAGATATGCGAAAGTGCTATGTTGGGGATGATTCATTCTCTAGAAGGAAAACATAAACGAATTTTCTGTCCTCAGTGATGCAAATGGTACAGAAGTTGGCAACACCTCCCTAGGAAATGCTGAAGAACAAAATGAATAATAGTGTTTGGCTGAAATAGGGCTTGAAAGAACAGGGAAGTGGACTGACTAAACTTGTCCTTGCACAAATGGTAGAAGTCTTGGAGGAGGGGAGGCAGTAACCTGGCTGTAAATGAGAATATTGATATGATGGGCATATGAGAAGGATGATAAAAGCAGCAGAAGTGGCGAGATAGGCAAATAGAAGGTGGTGACGGGGATGGTGACCTGACCGAAGACCTCGGTCTTTTATGATGGATAAATGTCATAGCAGAGCACAGTCTGGAGTTTCTGTTGCTGATGCATGAACAGCTATTTTCATGGAGCAGCTGGACAGCCCCCTCTCCAAAAAATAGAATAATCCAGCTTCATCCTGAACCAGGATGCCCAGGGCCAGCCTTAACGTGGCTGCAGAGCTGCTTTGTACCAGTGACCGAACTGGGCTGGGATTAGGAGCCCTCACTGATGCAGTAGAAGCAACAAAAAACTTTAAAAGCATTTAACTTTTGAAAAGGGGAACTTCATAAAACAAACACAGTGTAAAAACCAAAATGGATGCTGTGAAAGGGGTAACGTGCTCTGGTTTGAGTGCTGGCCTCGCATTACTAGAGGGCTAAAATCCAAGCTTTAAATGCTCTCTGCCAGCTGGCCAGGGACTTGCATGTCAGCAGATCAGAAACATCTATGTGCTTTTAAGTTTAAGGGCAAATCATGCTGCCGTGACGATATTTCAGCTGGCGTGCCCTGAGAAGTCTTGGGGGGTGTTGTGGCTTAGCATCCAGGCCCTCCGTGGGCAGGAAAGGGCCAAGCAGAGGGCACCAAGAAGCAGCAAAACTCTGCCCTGGGGCAGGAGCATCTTCAGCTGGGAAGCAAGGAGGTGGAGGTTGGAGTGCTCCTGTCTGGGGGAGCCCCAGTGAGCAGCAGCCCTTTATTGTGCCCAGCTTTTCCTGCAGAGCTCATTTTGTTTATGTACTTCATCATGCTCAGGCTGGTGCTTCCAGCTATGGAAAGCCACCAGGAGGGTTTCGGGTGGGTTAAATAGTGTGAGTTTTGCTTGTGTTCAAAACTCCAGAGGGAATTGCTGATAGCTGCTTTGGGACTAGCGGGAGGAGGGAAAACCTGGGCTGCAGCTCTTCCATGTGGCAGGGTGTCACCGTAACTTACCTTCCAAATTTTGCCTCTGAAACAAAGGAACGGGCTAGTGAAGTGATGGAAGAGACCGAGCACGAGCTCGTGATGTACCGGGCTGATGAACCCCACTGCAACATCTGCCTGTGAAACCACTTTGATCTGTGTACATCCCCTCTCCGGGCAGGATGATGCTGGTGGCTGAATTAAAGTTTCGGACGGCCCCAGCAGATGTCCCTCGCCCTCTGGTTGCGGCTCGGTGTGCGCGAACAGCCCCATCACAGCCCATCTCCATCGCAGAGGTGCTGCTGGTGCCCTTTGTCACTCAGGCATCTCAGCCCTTTGTAGCTGTTGGCCACGGGGATGAGTCAAGCTTGAGGCTACTTCAGGTCAGTCGCCCTTTCTGCTCCGATGTTATTTTACATCGGGATGTCTTGGTGCTGCCTGCAGAGGCTCTGTTCTGGCAGTGTCCATGTTGCCATACAGCAGAGATCGCGGCTTTGGGGAAAAAGCTGCGGATTCCAGCCCTGCGTTTGGAGACAGCGGTGTTGTTGTAAGTCAGAGCCAATCCCCTGTTCCTGTAGGGAGTTCTTGTGCCTTGGGGAGCTTTTTGGGATGCGTGCTCGACTTCTCGAGCTTTCTGTACTGATGTAGCTCGGGATGATTTTGGCCGTTCCCCAGTCTCTGTGTGGTGCCAACATCGCAGAACATCTGACCATGCTTGCAACTTGGGGTTTGGCTCTCCAGTTGCAATTTCCAAAGCCTCTCAGCCAGGAAGGAGAACAACGTGAATATTTGGGAGTGACCTGAATACTTTCCTAGAAACAAGAGGACTTCTCTGGGGCAGAACAAACTGCCCTCACGTTCATGTCACAGATCCTCAGGTCTGCTCAGGCTGGGACCATCTCTGTAGCTGACTTTTCCTTCCAGTTGTAACAGTGTGTTTCGTGCCCCTGCAGAAGAGATGCTCGGTGCTGCAACTTCTGCATGAACTCGGATTTCCATTCAGTCACAACACTGATGTGGCTGTGTGTTCACCACCCTCCCCGTGGGGCTGTGCCAGCTCAATTCAAGCATTTCCACCCCCAAAGTATTGTCCTTCTATTGCTTGGCTTTACCAAGCAAACTACAGCCCTACCAAGATACGTGAGGAGTCTTAGCTAAGAGCGATCTAAATGTTTTGGGAAAACTCCATGATAAAAATTAATCTTTCAGCCTGACCTCCTACAGCTTCAGTTGCCTCAGGCCAATGGTGAAGTCAAAGCTGTTCTGCTCCTTCTGTTAGCATTCCTTACCAACTGCAGTTCCCTTCCCCTGTTAGTGAAGAGCCACTGCCTGCAAGTTAAAGATTTTGGGGCAGCCGTACTGGGTCAGATCAAGGGTCCCTGTCTTCTCTCCAGCACTGGTCAGAGCAGAGGCACAGAGGGAAGAGGCATCGCATCCCCCTGAGTTGTCTTTCAGTCCCCAGCCCTTCCCAGCATGGGTGATTTTCCAAGCCCAGAAATGCTTCCGTTTTCTAAGATAGGGATTTCTCTTGTGCAATCTTCTCTTAAAACTGTGTGGATATTAAACAGCCCCGCTGTCCTGCAGCGAGGAGCTTTGCAGCTTGACTGTTGGGAGAGGAGCCATCTCCTTTTTGTTACCTTTTTACTCCCAAAATCCCTTCTCATCTCTCCACTGTGCAGAGCTTTGGATGTTCCCTGCAAGTTGCCCCTTTTTTGGGGACCAGAAGCGCGCGTGTGGTTCCTGGTGTGGGTAAACCATCGATTTACCCAGTGGTGTAATGAAATATTTTCTTTTTCTGTTTTCTTTGCTGCTTTCTATGCAGCACCTAACACTTGCTTTCCTGCTGAGCAGTGAGCTGGTGCTTTCGTGGGGCGTTGGAGTACCCCGTGCCACCTCAGCACGGGGAAATCAGAAGACTGCTTCCACTGCCTGGCCCCATAGCCCCGCTAGGATTGCCCCTTTTCCTGGTGTACTCATGTAATGAGGAGCGCATCTCATCAGCAACAATTACCCCAACTGGGAGCTTAAGTATGACTCCCAAACAAGTTAAATAAATTAAAAAATAATATTAAGAAAAGCTTAATGACCTTAGCTGTACATGCAAAGCTCCACATTTTGTTACAAGAAGGGACTTGTGGATATTGTCTCTGAGTCTTTATTAAAAATACATAACTCTTTCAAAGCTCTTTTGTTCCTTTGGATAGTAGGAACCACTCTGGGTGTGTTTCTCTAATCTTGAAATCTGTGAGCTTTAAAGGAAAAAAAATCAAGCTAATTAAAACATTTTTTGCATGTATTCCTTCCTCGTGTGGCACAGGGCTACGGAGCTGGCTACAGGATAGGGAAACTTTCCTCAGATGCTCCTGGCTTCTCTCCCAGCCCAGTGACCACTGCATAAGCAGAAATCTGTTACTATTATCCCCTCCCTACATGTCTGCTTGAGTAGCACCAGAGCAGTTTGAACTCCAAGGTTTAGCTTTTTATGGATAACATCCTATTTCTCAGCATCTCTGCTCAATAGAGGCTGAGTCCCAGGGGGGAAATTTGGAGCCATAGGAAGGAGAGGTGGGTGGGAGAGTGCATTAAGCCGCCTTCCCTGCCACAAATATATTTCCTCTTTGGAGCCCTTGATGAGATGCCGTGTAGTCGCAGGGAGTTTGTGTGCTGCCACTATTTTTTTTTTTCTCGTTCCTGCATCCTGGCGAAGTTCATCAGAGATAAATTGGCGTGAGGCTTGTGTCTTCCCCTAACTGCGTGGAGCAGGAGCCCTTCCCCCCTTGCTCTGCTGGTGTTCGGGGCATGCGTGGGGCTCTGCTGGTTGCACCGTGAGCCTTGGTGGTTGCTGCCCCGTAGCTTAGTGGTGGTGTGGAGCACCTCTGTGGCTTGTCCTGTGCCTGGTGTGGACCCAAGGGTCCTGGACCGGGTGGGGGACTCGCAGCTGGACCATGCCCAGAGCTGATATGTGGCTGGCACTTGCAGAGCATCCCCTCTGTATTCACGCCAGCTCAAGCAGTGACCCTCTGCTCGTTCCCCAGCTAGGAGCAGCATCTCCAGCCCCAGGGGGCTTCCTCCTCCATTGCCAGCCAGTCCCCAGGGCTCAGGAGCTGGAGTGCTCCTGGCTCTCCTGCCCTGCCGCCGGGTTGCTGAGGTCAGGCAGCTCCAGGGACAGAGCCTGGAGGTGAGGGGTTGCTGCTGCTGCAGTTCCTGGCCCTGGAGAACTGAAAACTAGAAAGCACCCAGGCTGTAACGGGAGCGAAGGCGTCCTCCTCCCCCTCTCCGTGGGGAGCCGAGTGTGCCTGGGGGCTGCATGGGGGCGAGGAGCAGGAACCACCCAGGAGCTGGGACTGGGAGCATCCCTCGGGGCTGCAGCACCTGGGCATGCTCGGCATCGGGTGCCAGGGGCTTCTTGATTTTTACCCTTGTGAGGGAAAAGAAAAAGGATTATTCCTCTCCTTTTGGAGAAAAAAATGTGTTTTTCAGTTGCACGGGGAGTAAATACCGGTAAGACGTAAATCCTTCAGCAGCGCCCAGGTCGCTTGGACAGCGTGAGCACAGGAAATCAGGAAATTGTTGCTGCTCGGTGCTCGCCTGCACAAATATTGTAATCTTCTGAAACCATTTGGTGGAGGAAGTGGTTTTAAGTGTTGATTAATTCCTCAGTCATTTATTATTATTATTATTATTAGTTTTTATTTTTGTCTTGAGCATTTCAATTTCCCAAGCTCCAGTTTTCATCCTCTCCCCGTCCCCCTGCTCAGTCTCCCGCTCCCTTTGGCTGCTCTGTGGCAGCCCCGCGTGTCCCTGGGGGGCTGTGAAATCCCACAGCAACTCCAGACTGCGCGAGGAGCATCCCTGCTGCAGGGTGCTTGTCAGGGGCTGTCCCCTTAGGGGGGTTCTGCTGCCAGGACAGGCAGCAGGGGGGAGCTGGTGTGCGCCCCTGGGCCTGAATCCTGCTGCTGGGAGGTGGTGCAGAGCGAGGTCTCCTCCTGACCCGTGTGCATCTCTTGCAGGCTATGGGCATCTCCCCTCCACCAAGATTTCCCTCATCAGGCATATTCAGGGGAAGTTATTTTATGGTTTCTAGACTCATCTAGGCTGGAAAACGCCTTCGAGATCAAGTCCAACTGAATCAATTAAAGCTGACAAAAGAGAGGCAAACACTCGTGTGAGCATGTATTTGATTCCCAAATTGATCCCGAATATCCCAGGTCACAGATCAGCACTTTGGCCACCCTTTTTGGGGTAGGGTCACGAGCACGAGCTGGGCTTCCCCAAGTCCCCCTGCTCCCAGGGGCCACTCAGGGCACTTCTGGGCCGTGTCCTGCTCCCACTGCCAGGGTCTGAGTGGCCCCATAGGGACGCGAACTTGCTTGATGTTCTTCAAAGCGTATTTCCCCTCTGCAGTTTCTGCCAGGTGGCTGTTCCTTCAGGTGACGCGCACCAGACCTGTGGAGCCTGGCTTGTTTAAACAACAGCAGATGGCTGATGCGATGGGTGAAGGAAGCGTTGGCGATGCTCGCAAGTCAGCCTAAAGAAAACAGAGGGATGGGAGCTGTCACGCTTACGGTAAGGGCTCCAGAAACAAACCTGCTTGTTGGGGCAGGTCCTGGTGAGAGGTCAGAGCAGCTGGCACTCATCTGGCCACCCACAGGGCAGCTCCCCACGGCCCTAGAGGGTACCGGGGTGCCCTGTGCCCTGGCCTCAAAGTGTGAGCGATGTGGCAGCTTCGGGGAGGGCAGCGTGGGGGCAAGAGGGCTTGGATGGAGAAGGCAGGCAGCTAATTTCCGTGTTCCCAGCACTGTCACGAAGAGCAGCAGAGCTTGTTTCATGCTGTGGTCTGTTTGCTTCCAGATACCTGGCTTTGCTTCCTTCATCTTCCCCAGGACAGAACCCCTGTCCTGCTCTGCGGGAGAGGAGAAATGCGCGGAGACAGCACGGCGATCCATGCAATGCTCTCCTGTGCTCTGAGCTGCCCCAGGCCACCCCGCCGTGCAGCGAGGTGATGGGTGAGCTTTCCCACGGGCAGAGGGCTGCTCCTGCCCGGCAGCCCTAAGGATGGTCAGGCTTGGGCTGCAGCACGAGCTGGCAGACGTCAGCCACACGGCAAACACGGGCCAGGGACCTCCCCGATGTGTCACGGCAGCGCGGTCCTCAGCATGTGAGGCGCGCGCCCAACATCGCGTCCCGGCGGGGAGACAGGGCTCACGTCAGCGACATGGTTTCACTCTGGGCTCAAAGATAAGGCAGAGCCGCAGAAAGTCCTCCCAGTTAAATTGTTGGGTGACTATTTTCTTTTATTTGCTGACGGAGATAAGTCTAGCGTGAGCTCACCAGCGTGGAGCACGTGGGGTTTTTACAATTGCCCAGAGGACATTGGACTGTTGCGCAACTCCCGGGTGCATGAAAACAAACTCTATTCCTTCCTCTTTCCTTCATCCTCATCCACACCGTTTAGTGGAAATGTTGATTTCTTTTGTCAGCCAAAAGGTCAACGAGACCAAGAGGTCAGTGTTACCGCAGACTTTTGGCTAAGCTTTTTCCTGGAAAGCTGTGTGTTTGGAAGAAGGGAGTGCAGCGAAGGCTTGGGATCCACAGGTGCTTTGGAGGAGGAGGAGGTGGTGGTGCATATCCACAGGGGCAGAAGTTGGTCCATCTCCTGGGGCCAGCGGGAAAACTGCAGCCTTTGAGGAAAATTCAAATGGGCACAAAATATTTGTTGGTCTTTCTTTAAAGGATAGAAAACCTGGTGGGGAATCATGCAAGGGAAGCGCAGAACTGGGTCTGGGAGGAACTCAGATAGCACAGAGGACACGTGGAGGGCTGGGGAGCAGCAAACAGGCTGCCACGGCGTCAGGGTTTCGGTGGCAATCTGCCACCTGCCTGCACCGCACCCCTGGAGCCGGCGGCGCTGGGATGGAGCCTGGTGTTTACCGAGGCGCAGGGCGAGATTGCTGTGCCAGGGATGGGTCACCTCACTCCTCCCGGCACGGCCACTGCTTGGGGAGATGTCCCCATGGGGAGCCCTCAGCCACGGCGGTGATGGTGGCACCTGGTCTCCCGGGGCGCAGAGGACACTGTGAGGAGCCGAAGCCCAGCAGGAGGGCAGAGCTGGGGTCTTCACGGTGGCTCTGTGGGCACAGCAGGTCTCGCTTGCAGCTCTGCCCTGGTGATGGGTTGGCACGTCTGCTGCATCTTTTCCCTTTGAAAAATCTCACCCTGGGCTTTCAGTGCTAGCTGTTCTTCCTGTGCTAGAGGTGTTGTGGGACCTGATGGTCCCACGTGCCCTAGGCTGTTATTGGACCTCCTACTGATGGCCCCGTTGAGTTTTCCCTCTTCCCATGGCCAATTCTGGCAGCTGCATGTCTTTCCATGCCACTGTGGTGGTGTCCTTACTGTGTATCTCGTCGGTACTCCCTGCAACTGGTGGCCCAGCACCCTAGAAGGTGTGTGGTGCTCCTTTGCACCACCTCTGGAGGAAGGGCTGGTGGTTGTAGCTGTGTCAGCAACTCCACTCTCCTGCTGCTGGGACTCCTCTTGGCTTTGGTGGTGGCCACAGTGGGGTGGTGGTGGTGGCCCTGGACATTCCTGCAGAGAGGAGACCATGGCAGCATCTCGGTGCAGGAGGAGCAGCGTGGCACCAAACAGCCAGATAAGCTGGAGGGGTCAGTATGGGTACTTCAACCTGGTGGCCTCTGCAAAGCCCATCAAGAAATTCCCCACCCAGCTAGAAGCACCTTGACTGAGAAGTCCAGGATGAAATAATGGTGCCAAAATTGCTTTCCTCGTTCTTTGTAGGCCCATCTTGTCCCAGCCCTTTCCGCAGGGAGGGCGGTGACAGACACGCCGGGGGAGCGGAGGTGGCAGAGTTTGGTCCTCTGCCCACTTTGTGTGTGCTGCGGTGCCGTGGGCTGCCACGTGGGTGTGTTGGAAAGGCAATCAGGTCTCTTGGTGCACGCTCAGCCAGCTGGGTGCCAGCTGGGTTGGTGGCCCAGTGGAGCTCTTTGCAACGCTCCCCACGTGCAAGTCACTCAGCCCCGGGAGCTGGTTCCTGATGAGGAGTCCACTGGGATGGGTTGCGGAGGGCAAACACAAATTATGTTTTAGCTCTTCTTGCTGAGGATGATGTGCAGCATTTAAGGTGTCTTGTCAGCCTCTGGCAGGTGAGTTGTGGTCACTGTTCTCAGGACGTGAGCTCACTTGTTCCATCGGAACCTCTCTGGTCAGGTCCTTCTCCTGGAGCTGTTGCCTCCAGCAGTGCCCCTCCTAACACGAATCGTGCTGGATACCCCTGCTTGATTGAAAATAGAACAATGACCTCAAGAGTTTTCCTTTGAAAGTGTCTTGAGGGAGAACAAATGGGAAGGACTTGAACAGGCCATCTGCTCCCCTCCCATCCGGCTGTGCTGGGCCAGGCTCTGCGATAAGGTTGGGTGAAAGGCAACGTGTGCCAGGAGCCTTGGTGTGCCAGGGCGTGAGAAGGGGCAGCGTGCTGGCCTCTGAATCCCTTCGGGCTGTGTAGTGGTGCTGGGGAGCAGGCGTCAATGGAGCCTGTGGGAGCTGTAGTTCTTCCTGCTGTTCCAGGAGCAGCTCCTGCCCTGGGTGACTGCCCTCTGGGCTCAGCGACCTCCTGCAGCCCACCCCAGCTGGGCTGTAGGGCAGGGGCTCCAGGGCTCCCAGATATCGTGGTTGGTGTGGAGTGGGCCTGGTGGCTCCGTACGGATCCCTGGAGCCAGGCAGAGTGAGCCTGGAAGGGAGAAACCCTTGTCCCAGGCAGGGATGTTTGTCTCCTGGGCGAGCCAGAGCTTTCCTGCTGTGCTGTGGGATGCTGAAAGATCTTCCCAGTTAAGCAGGGCACAAGCCCAGCAGGATTTGTAGCTCATGCTGGAGCTGTCAAACCCTCGTGTGTTATATCTCTGGGCGTTGTAGATCGTATTTCTTCTGTAACCTTGGGTGCCCTCCTGGGTTTGCTTATTTGGTTAGGAGTTAAGGTCAGGAGACACGCTGGTGCTGTGTTCTTTGCTTGGGGTTCACCTTTGGGGTTACAGGACTGTAGCCACACGTCCGCTGCCCCAGTGTTTGAAGACCCTCAGCTCTGGGCAGATCTGGGCCAAGCCCAGCCTGGGAGCTGGACACACCACACTGTGGTGAGGAAAGGAGTTAATGCAGGCTGTGCAGGGCTACCTCTGCATTTGTGGCTCTGCTGCCTTTGTTTTGGCTAAGGCAGATCCTGGCAGCAGGGCACCATGGGCAGGAATGGGATGGTTGACCACAGGATGGTCAAGCATGACAGCCAGGAGCAGCTGCCGTCCCATTTTCACAGAATCACAGAATGGCCGAGGCACCTCTGGGTCCGTCTGATCCAACCCCTGCTCAAGCAGGTGCCCAAAGCAGCTTGCCCAGGACCACGTCCAGGCGGCGTTTGGGGATCCCCAAGGAGGGGAGACTTCACAACCTCTCTGGGAAACCTGCTCCAGTGCTTGGTCACCTACACAGTAAGTTAGTTTTCAAGGCTCCAGCAGCCCCACTGAGCCGGTGCCAGCCCATCTGCTCCCCACACCTCTCAGAATGCCCTTACTCTCGCCGCAGGCTGGGACACCGTGTCCCAAAGCCTTCTCCTCCTGGAGAGAAGCGCTGGTCCAGACCCCAAGGGCTGAACCTCCCGAGATCTGGGTGGAGCCGCGCCGCACCTCTGCAAGAGGTAGCATGTCGCTGCCTCTGTCCCTGCGCTGGGCAGAACAGGGAGGGATGGTGCCCGGGGCTTGTTCCCGGCACCGTACATCTCCTGGCACGCGGGCCCAGCCTCACGTGGGCCCCTGCAGCTGGCACCGGGGCTCTACCTCTGCCCCCCTGGGGGATTCTCATCCTGAGGGGTCCCTGCATGCGGGGGGACCACGGGCCCCTGGTGCCAGCTGCCCCCTGGTGCCAGCTGCCCCCAGGTGCCCCCTTGGCCGCTGCCGAGGATCAGGTTGGGTCTTGTGTCCAGGTGCAGGCGGCCCGGTTGATGCAATGTGCCTGTTCGTGCTCGGTGGGGAATGTTGCTCACCTGCCCGGGGAGGCACAGGCACTCGCATGGCTCTGCGCAGCCTGCCAAGCCTTAATCTCCATTGTTTGACAGCTGGCGCGCTGCTGACGTCAATCCCATGGCTCTGGGGGCTTTTCGGGGAGGAATGGGCAAGTCTCCGCATACGCCTGCTTGTAGGCTTACCAGAAAAACATAGCACTGAAACCACAGAGGGCGAGGGGGGAGAAGAAGGAACGGAGAGGGGAGCGTGGCACGAGAGCTGCTGCTCAGCCCAGCCCCAGGAGCTGTCGGCTGACTCACGCCTGGGCCTACCTGCATGGGTCCCATCGCTGGTGGGGAGGAAGGTGCCACCAAACACCTCCAGCTGGCCTAGAAGTGCTGCTTGGCTCCCTCCTGCCCACACCGAGGGGCTGTGCATGTCCTGTCAGCATCTCACCTGCCTTTCTGGTCCTTCTCCATTTCCTTCAGCCAGCGGAGACTGCTGATGTTGGGACCTGGATGTTGTCTCTGTACCGCTGGGTGTCTGCTGCTGCTCTCTCATCCCCAGGGTAGAGTTGCAGCTTCCTTTATTAGGTATCTTGTTCATTTCTGGGTTGTGCCAGCTCTGGATGTCACCGTCCTGCCTCATGGAATCGTTTCAGGATGTCACCTTGAAGCCATGCCCAGGTTGCTTTTGGTGTTGGCCAATGTTTGCCCAGCTCTGCTGCTTTCCTCCAGAAGAATCAGAAGAATAAGCTCTGGCAGTGATGGGAGCACCACCCTGGTCGTCCTGTGGCCTGACCCCTCTTCCACGTGTCAAAGGATGGAAAGGCCGATCCACATTGCCCTCGCTGCTCCAGAAAAAGCTGAGCATCCTTGGTCACCACTGGCAGGAGCAGTCCAGCTGCTCTGTGGCCAACTCACAAAGCCTCGCAGTTTGGCTTCGGAGCCTGGACAGAGCTCTCTGGGGAGCCTTGGCGTGGAGATCGCTGCTTCCAGGCCGCACCGCTGGCGCTTCTGCTTCCACTTGTGACCTTAAAAAACACATCCTGATGGCAATTGTTCTCCTGAGCTGGAAATCCTGTCTGCTCTGCCGTGGGACTTAGGCTCCCAAGTGGCTTGAGGTCTTTGGTCAACACGGCCAACCTTTCCCGCAAGGGAAATGACTCTCGCCCTTCTGCGTGGCGGCAGCCAGGCCGGAGCTGCTCCCGCTGCCAGCCGGAAGGACACCTCTGACTCCATCGGCTCCCCTCCCTGGGCTTGTCTTCTCAGCACAACGAGCTCTAATGGCCTTAAATAGTTTTCATCCAAAAAAAGCAAACTCTGAGGAGACAAAAGAGGAGGAATCCAGGAGCCACCATAAGTATTTTTGAAGGGATTTTTTTTTCTCTTTCCTGGCTCAGAAAGCAACTTGGCTGGAACTGTCCTGAGGCTCAACCCGTGTCATGCCTAGGAAGTGGAAACCCTTAAAGCCATTTTGGCTCCATGCGTGGAGCTGAAACCCCACAGCCAGGAGGGTCAAAGGGCCCAGAGCAGCAGATCCACAAAATGTTATTTTCTTTTCTTTTGCCCCCACCCCTAGATAGTGTGAAAGAATACAAGTAGCCAGTGGGGCAAAATACTTGACTTAGGTCGCCTTTGCGCTATGCTAGCAGTACTGGCATTGGTCTGTGTTCCTTCCTGACCACATCGTTTTGAGATCTTGGAAACTGAAAGTTGGATGGTGTCCACCAAGCAAGAGTTTTAGCAAAACATTAGAGTTTTCATCTCTCCAGGGAAAAATATGGTCTATTTCTTGGTCTGGAGGAGGGAAAATAGCAGAGGCTGTGCCTTGGTGAGCTTTTCTGGAGAAAGCTGGATTCCTCTGTGCAATTAGTCAAACACTATGCGTCAGCCCTTCCCCGACAAATGAGGCATCCAGAGGTATGCGGGGAGTTCTTGTCACTTGAAATTCTGATCTTATATTTGGGGCTGTATATTTATTCTTATATTTGGGGCTGTGTATTTATTCCTGGGCATAAAAACTGCGCTTGATCACCAAAAAAACTCCTTTGGTCATTTGGACACATTTCTTAAGCTCACAGACTTTAGGGAAAATAATGGCACGTGAGTTCATAGCTCTAGGAAAGACAGCACAGGCCCCCAGCATCCTCCCGTGTATCGTGTTATCTTCTTGTCCCTCACCCTCAAGGCCAGTGGCAGAAAGCAGTATTTCCTAGTTAATATTCACCCAAATGTTTAAAATATCTTTCCAAGGCTGGGTTCCTGCCTCTCCTTCCCTGCCCACAACAGCCTGTTTCCAACATGCGGGGTATGGCCATGGTGCCCACGTGGAGGTTTCCCGTGTGCTGGGGAGGATGAACATCGTGTGTAGGACACTCTCTACCTGACCAGACCCGTGACCAGCTCTGACTGCTCAGAAAACATTTTGTGGAATTTCTCGGCATAATTAACAGATTGGAGGAAATTACTGTAAGTGTGCCAGAAGCTCCCCCAGAAAGTAGAGCAGAAGGATTTTTTGGCAGTTATACACCTTCAGCACCACGTTGGCCTACTAATATCAGCAAGACAAGGTTTAGGGGAGAGGTGATGTTCTGTTCGTAAATATTGATGGAAGTTGATGCTTTTTTCTACATACCTGCCCTCACTGCTGTAATGAAACCAGTGATGTTATCCAAGACAAAATTTGCACTCAGCTGAAGCATCAGGAAAGCTGATATGGGAAACTGTGCAATCACATCGAGATGTGGCCAGTCTCGTGGCACAGGAACGAAGTGTGAGAAAGGAGGGTTCAAAACTGCATGACTAAGGGATCAGCTGATATGGTGCTTTCTTTTCTTTTTTAAAATGTACCTTTTGCTGGACTTCAGGCCATGCTTATGGTATCTGCATGCTTGGTCTCAGCACAGCAGGGACAGTGAGCTCCTCTTTTCCTGGCTACGGTCTCATAGGGCCACCAAGTTGTCTGTGGGGGAACCATGGAAGGTCAGACCAGGTCCTCCTGCTTGCCCCTCACTCCTTGCCGAGGTGTTGCCCTTCACAGCCAGCCAGGGGCCACGGTGCTCTTCCTTGTTCTCGCCCTGGCTCCCCTACTACTTGTCTGCTTTTGGATATTTTTTTTTTTTTTAGCGATTGCCTTTAGACTTGTTTCCTCTTCTGTGGACTTGTCCAGTCTTCCCTTGAATCCCCCTCAGCCCTGTCATCCTTCTCTCTCTTAATGGGAGAGAAGTAGGATCTGTGCTTTGGATCATCTTCTTGGCTTGCCTTTTGAAAGTGCCTGGAACCTTGCAGGGGCTGAATTGCTGCTGGTACAGCTGGGTTTTCTGAGGCTGGGGGGATCCTGGACCACCCCCTCTCCAAAATAGCCCTCAGCCTGGGTTTGTACTGAGCCTACACCTTCCCCAGGAGAGCTGTCAGCCTTGGCTAGAAGATTGCATGAGAGGAAAAGCTCACCCTTCCCTTGCTAGTTACCCTGGTTGGTCACTCCCACCCCTGACCATCAGGGTCCTACTGGGATGGGGCTTTCTCTTGGAGTAGTGCTGGCAGGTGCCACCTCTCTGGTGACCAGGGACCAGAGGTCCCGAGCTCCTCTTTGAAACACTGGCTTACCTAAAAGCTCTACTGAGATGCCTGCAACTCCTCTTGTGGAGGAGCTCCCATGGCTTCGCTTGCCCCAGGAGCCAGGGAGTGTCTGGATGAGAGTGGGTGGGTGGCTGGGAGTCAGGGCGCTGGCATGGAGGGTGCTTGCTAGTGCAGGCAAGCTGCTGGGCCCCGCAACACGTGGTGGCTGGCCAAGTCCCACCTGCCTTGGAAGAGGCTTCCTTAGCAGGTCTCCAGGCAGTGCCCAGTGGCTGCTGGAGGACCTGCAAACCCAGTTTGGGCATCTCGGAGGGATGCTGAGCTGCTGGGAGCACAATGGGTGGAGGAGATGCGCAGAGCCCAAGACAAGGCTTGGCTTGGCCGTACCCTCAAGAGCTCCCTTACCTTTTGGGGATATGGCAGCCAGCCCTACAAAGGGATTTGAAAGGCTCTGACTGCCAGGTGGAGGTTTTTTTTTGTTTTGTTTTGTTTTTAATAGCATTGCAAACATAATTATTTTGGTGATTTTCACCCAGTTTTTAAAAAGGATTTGTGAGAAGAATGACGCTGTTGCCATCTGCCAGAAAGTCTCTCTGTACCATTCCTGATCTGCCCTTCAGAGGTCTTTCTTTATTCCTCTTAGCCAAAAAGATCATTACTTTTTTTTTTTTTTTTTTTTTTGTCCTTCCGATAAACCTCCGTTTGAATGAAAGCTGTGTGGTTTCTGCGCCCAGCAGTGACGTGATGGGCTTGGAGGGCACACGATGCCTTCGAGGGTGTCCTGGCCCCATGCCCTGGGAGGAGGAGGAGGACGAGGCCGTCTCATCCTTCAGCAATGCAGATTGCTTTTGACCTGGGGGAAACCTGGGGCAGAATGGAAGCCTTCTGTGTTACCTCCAGCCCCAGCACATGGTCGCAAGCCAACTCTTGGGTTTTGCAGAAGCTCAGCCAGCAGTTGATAAGCACAGATATCAACAAATTGAATGCCCTGGGAGCAGTAATGAGAGAGATCGAGCGGAGGAGGAAAGGAAAGGGGAATGGTTTTCTCTCTTCTTCCAAGGGGAAGATGAGACTTCACTTGTGCATGGCTGTTGCAAAGTCGCTGTGGGCAGGTGAGGAGGAAAAAATGGGAAAACAGCCTGGATCTGCATGATTTCTGTGGCCTGGAGAGGGTGGGATGTGTCAGGGGCAAGATCAGATGGACGGGAGGAGGCACTGGCCATGAGGGTGGTGAGATGGGGTGCAAGTGGCCTTGGTGGGGAGGGGAATGGTGCAACTGAATCCCTTGGAAATGGTCTTAGACAAGAGCTTCTGGGGGAGATGCTGTGCACAGAATACAGTGGAACAAATCCTCATTGACTGCAACGGATGATGGTGCCACAACATTAATCCAGGTGAAGAGCCGAGCCCGTTTCTTTAGTACTGTGTGTCATGCAACACCCAAGCTCTTCCCTCCTGTAAAAGCCCATCAATACCAAGCGATCCCCTTGACAGAATTGCGAAGGTCTTGGGGATAATTCAGCTTCCCAAAACTGAGATAGAGAAGTGTACAGAGAAGAGAAGGGCATCAGAATCTGTCGCTGCTGCCCCTGAGCCCATTGTCAAGGGGAGGTAAGGGCAGTGCTGTGGTACAGCAGAGGAGGGAAGTAATGTACCCAAACATTGATTCACTGGAAATTGGGCTGCTTAATCCTCCTAATACCAGAATGGCTTCATTTCTCCAAACCCGGCTGACTGTCCCCCAACAGTTTGCTTCTGAGAAATGGCCTTCCCTCTAAACTGAGATTGTCTGATGAGATTTACTAATTCAGTGCAATGACTCCATCATTGCTTGTTTGTATGTCTGCATGGTTTTGGAGTGCTTTTTAAACAGAGACTGTCTTTTGGGAAGTAAAAAAAACAAAACAAAACAAAAAAACCTCCCTAAATCCAGCAGTATTCAGGGGGAAAAAAAAAAAAAAAAAAAAGGTAAGAAAGGAAGAAAGGTAAGAACAAAACAAGAGCAGGGAAAATGTTGCATTTCCATTTCAGGAATTTTATTTGTTTAAAGAGGATTCATCCCCATGGAAGCATTTCCTACCAGGATCTGATAACCTCTCTGGCTTTCCACTTGGCTGCCTGTCCCCCACCACACACGTGTCAGGTGTTGCAGCACTGCCAAAGCCCTGGGCGATGGATGGGGACCACGAATGGAGGCTGCAGCCCTTGCTCTTCAGTTTTCTCAGACGTATTTCCAAAGCCCATGAAACTGGGGGGGGGGGGGGGGGGGGGGCGGGGAGAGTTGCTCCCTATTATGGAGGAGAAAAACAAATTCAAGAATGGGATTGGTTAAGCTGACTGTTTGCCAATCTCATCTTTGCTGGAAAAGTCTTGATGAGGCGCTGTAGCAGTAGAGTAACCAATGTGAAAACCTGTTTCTGTAAAAAGTTCTTTCTTCCTGCCTCGTAATAGCCAACTGCAGGGTGTTCCCTGTGGAGCACAAATATTTTCGTCAGGCTAAATAATTATATTCAATTAGTTTTCATTAAGGTGATGCCAACCTGCCCCTTTATTAGCTGCATGGAAACTCACTTAGCTTCTGAGAAGGCTCGAAAACAATGAAGCTGGGAGAATATCCTACTCGCATCATGCTCCTTTCCATCCGCTACGCAAAAGAAAGGGACCACCAGACTGCGTGGGCTATGCAATTACTTTCCAGACTTGGCAAGGGAGGCTAGAGCGAGTTTAAAGTAATCTATCTCTACGATGTGTTTTCATTTTTCCCTCAAAAAAAAAAAAAAAAAAAAAAGGCTGGGATTGCTTCCAGATTGCTTCTCAGAGGCAGTGGTGTCACAGCACTTCGGGAGGCAGCAGGGGAGGCTTCCCCTGTGCCCATGGCCAGTGTGGCTACCACTAGTTGCAGAGGCAAGCCCGGATCTCACTGATGGCTCGTGGGCATTTCTTGCTGTATTCCTGCGTCTCCTTGGCCTGTTCCGTAAATAGAGGGAGGATGGGGAAGTGGCCCACCCGCCCACGGTCAGCAGTGAGTGCCAGCACAGATAACAGCCTGCCGTTAGTGGGCTTTTCTTCCCAAAAGCTGAAATTCCCCAAAGCTCAAGCCGTAAGTAACATAAGAACAGTGGGGTGTAATCACCTGGCATGTGAAACAGCCAAAAGTGTGTGGTGGTGTCCCTGTCGCTCTGTCTCTGCCTCAGGAGTGAAGAAGGCCTTTGTGTGTCCCCTGCGCCGTGTCTGGCCTGCATATTGCTCACGTTGTGCTGGACCAGCTGGGTGGGATACGGCCAGGATCAGGCCAGGTAGGGTACAGGGTCACATTTCTGGCCAGGGCCACCACTGGGGAGGAGGAGCAGAAAGCTCTGGAGCCACCATGGTGGCAGGTCCTCGGTCCTCGCTTGTCCTACTTCTGGGCTGCTGGTTTCCATTTCCTTCCCTCCCCCTTTGAATCTAGGGTGCTTTTTTCCAAACTATTTGGGCTCACCTTGGTTTCCTCAAGTTCTGCCTTTTCTATTTGCTTTCTGCAGTTCTCCATCGTGTTGTGGCCCAGCACAATCCCCATTTAACTAGGGGCAGAAGAAGCCTCTCCAGGCCCGCTCTGGCCTGACCGCATGCTTGGTTGGAGCATGGCCTGTTGCAGCTGCTGTCTTTCATCCTGAGTGCTAAACCCTTACCCAGGAGCACCCTTCTTACGAATGTTTGTTGTGGACAAAAAAACAACACCCAGACGCATGCCTCCAGCTGTGTAAACTACCCTGGCACCTCTTTGCCTGGTCCCACTCCAAGCCCCGTCAGTGATGAGGGGAAATCCCCCGGTCAAACAACAGAAGGAAACCTACTGGCATTCCAGTCAATCTTTCCAAAATATTTATGATGGGGGAACACACACGCCCTTCTTTTGAGCCTGACAAGTGTCCTGTTTATCTTTCTTCTGAGACTCTACAGGATGCTGGAGAATGTGGGCAATGTCCCGGCATCACCTGGCCCAGGGAAAAGGGGAATTACTCAAGGAAAGGTTGAAATGAAGCCTTGTCTTGGCACTTTGTTGGGTCTGGAAGATGCCAGCAGCACAGGTAAGGCTTCCAGGGACAGGGGTTGCAAAAGATGGTCAGAAACATCTGAGTTTTCACAGTGAGGACCCGACGGTGCTGCTCGGGGACGAGATGATTGACTTGGCACTGGGGAAAGCATTGAGGCATGTGGCTCTGATTTTTGTGGGGCTGATCAATGAAATCCTGCTCTCCTGTGGCTGACCCGTGAGGAAGATGCCCAGTTTCTTGTATCAGGGATGTAGTGCTTATTTTTCCAAACATCCTTTGCTCTGAACCATTACATGGCAGAACGGGGTGCACCGCTGCCTTGGAACATCAGGAAAGCTCACCGGCTGTCCCCAACTGCTTCAGCCATCCCGGTGGCACCACCTCCAGTGTCAGGGACCTGCTGCCTGCACCCATCGCAGAGGCTTATGCAATGGGTTGTGTTCATGCCAGGCTGTAACCTTCCTCCTCTTTCTCACAGATGTAATGGAAAGAGTTTTTTTTATAACATCTATAATTCCTGTTTATCCCCGGTTTTGGATTGTGCCCTTTGTTTCTTCTCTGAGAGCTTTCCTAGCTAGCAAGGTGAGTCCTGTGGGTGACTTTAGGCTTGTCTCACCTCTTAGAGGGGCAGATGCAGTGCCAAGCCTGACCAAAGATGACCTACCAGAACCACTCAGGCTTTGGACAACTGTTCGTTCACGTCCTGCAGCTCTTGGCAGCCCGGTCCTTGTTCTGGGTCCCCCCCCAGCCCTGCATCTCTTCTGCTGGCAGGAGCAGGGGTTGGTGCTGGTGCTCGGCCCTGTGTGTAGAGCAGGGCAGGCACTGAGGGCCAGGCGCGTTTGCGTGAAAGGCGTGGGGCTTGCAGCAGGCCAGGAGTGAGTCAGGGTCAGTGCTGACCACTTGGCTCCATCGCTGCTCTGAAAAGGCACAGAGATTGTTTGACAGGCAGTAGAAATAACAAAAGCAGGAGAGGAGCTGCTGTTTTTATGGCATTGTGTGCTCTGGCCCTTGGCTCGCCTGCACAGCCCTCCCTTGCGGGTATGACCAGAGAAGCAGGTGCCTGAGACCCAGCCAGAGCTCAGACTGTGCATGTGCGAGGGCCAGCTGCTGCTTCAGGGGCCTGGAAGAGCGGACACCTTCCCCTCTCTTTCAGCAGAAACACTGATCTGAGCTCGCTTCTCCTCAGCAGCAGCCCATGCCAGCAACCTCTGCAGGAATTAATTTTTTCTGTAGTTAATCTCTGGGTGAGTTAGGAACCTGCTCCCCACCACCTGAATGGACCAAATGAGGTGTCTGCTGCCATTTGTGGAAGCAGATGGGGACTGGCTGTCTTAATTTATCTTCTTCTCCTGCCGCTGCTGCTTCTTTCATCTCCAGACTTGGCCCTTTGAGAACGAATCTCCCGGCGGGTTTGGGAAAGGAGAGGGGTCTCCTCGTGCCTTTGACGTCCTGTAGGCAGCTGAAGACATCACAGAGGGCTGCTTGGGTCCCTGGGAGACCCCAAATGCAAGGCCTCTAGGGATGGGAGGAGATAAGTCTTGCAGTCTGAGTCATGAGAGAGAGGAATTGTTGCTGGACTCCGCCTATTGCAGCTATGTTACAACTGCCCGGGCTAGCATAGGAGACTGCTGAAGCCCAGAGATACCGCCTGTAAGCTATGAGTCAGTCATTGTCCAGAGAGTCTCCAAGGGACAGACATCATCATATCTTCTTTCCTTGGCCGCCATCTCAGCAACTGCGTCCCACAGCTGGCCTGGCCGCTGACTCTCCTGTTTTGTTTGCTTCCTCCTGGCTCCGCGCAGTGTGCTGTTGCCCGAAGGCAAAGTGCCGATGGTGCCTTTCAGTCTATCCCACCTAAATTTAAACTGCTATTTTTGTCTCATTGTCTCCTATTTTAAAGCAGGAGCCAGTAGCCAAGAAGTCACTTGAGGAAAGGTGTTGTCCAGTGTTTGGTGCCATGGCGAGATGCGCCGCTGCGTGATGGAGACCTCGTGCCGGAAAGGCCCCATCCCCCTGCAGGCACCATTTCTGTGAGGGACACGCTTTTGTTTCTTACCATGGTTTCCCAAAGGAGTGGGAAGGCACAGGAGCAGGATGACCTGCTTCTCTTCCCATTTAGCTGTGGTGAGTGTTTCCAGTCAAGACACCCTTTCAAAAGAGTGTTGACACACAGATAACACAAGCAGACGCATTTCAGGAAGCGGTTCCCAGAACTGGCTTAGCATTTCTTATTGGTGTGACCTGAACGAAAACTGTCCTCCCTAAAGAAAGAAAAGTGAAGCCAGGGGTCAAACAACAGGAACAGGCATTGAGGAAACGATCCCTAGCTGAAATTAATGCCCTCGCAAGAATAACATGCCTTTCGGCGTGAGTCAGAGCTTTTCCTTTCATGGCTCTTAGGGGAGCACGCGGGTGTGGGTTTTCTGCTCGTCCCTCAGGTGTCCCAGAAGAGGGGGTCTGTGCCGAATCAGGGCAGGACTTCGGTGGTTCCTTGCTGAAAGGAGGACAGCTGTCAGAAAGGGATGGCTTTGACATCCCTCACTGATGTAATACCAAAGGTAGTGCAAGTACATTAGTGGCCATGCAGGTTTTCGTCGTTTGTATCGGAGATTTCCTTGGCATTGACCAACCCTGCTAGATGAGGCTACTCTTAAAGACCTTAAATCAGGTCTTCAAGGAGATCTGAAGAAAGGAACTGCAGGACAATGTGTTCCAAACTGCCAGCCATCAACCCCGTGTGCAGCCTCTGCCATCCCACCCACATGGTAGGCTGCTCCAACTTCCAGCAGGGATTTTTGGGGATTTTCTTCACTAGAGACCAGCAGCATCTCCTGAAGAGGGCGAATAGGTAGCTTGTTCCCTGAGCTGTCAGCCACTCCTGAAATTATTGCTCTTGGGTGAGCTTTAGTGGACCGCTGTTGTTCTGTCCATCACGCCCTTTGCATGTTTCAGCATACCTCCCCCTTATGCTTCCTCATGCCATTGGCTTGGTTTTGGGATGCCAGAGGTGAAGTGGGGCCTCTGTACAGCCAGCCAGCGTGGCTCCTGCTGGTGGAGCTCAGTCATGTCTTTTGCTCTGGGGTTGAAACCTAACGTCAGGTCCTTTAGCTAACGTAAAATATAGTTGTCAGATGCAGACTAGGTAAACAACATCCACGATTCAAAACAGTGAATGTTTAAGGTAAGAAATTCCAGCCTCATCAAGAACTCAATGTTTATCTTGGGCTAAGGGTTTCTTTTTGGTCGGAGTGGACCATCATGGCTGTCACAACTGCTTTCCTTGTTAATGTCTCATTTTTTGGGTGCAAGTTAATCAGCTGAGGGGCAGAGGCATACTTGGCTGAGAAGTCTGTCTGTTGTTGGATGGGATGGCTCTGAAGCACGCACCAGTGAAGTGTAAAGGCATGCTGTGAACATCATCAGAGCTGACAGCTCTTCACAGGATGTATTTATTTCTTGATGCTCTGCTTCCTTGTTTGTGTGTCAATTGATCACTGCTCTTCCTGGGGGAGCTATAAATAATCAAGTTCCTTGATTTGAGGTAAACCTAGGCTTGCCTGGTAGTGCTGAAACCCCGGAGGCAGAGAAGTGTGTTTGGGCTTGGTCTGAACGCTTGCTCTGGCAGTCGATGCCTCCAGCAGTGGTGAGGACAGTGGTCCACAACACGTGGGATGGTCTGAGAGCAAAACTGTGTTTTCCAACAGGCTTCTTGGAGCAGTTTAAGAGTGTGGCAGTATTCATGGTCTTTGGGAAAGACTCAGAGCAGCTGCTTCTCGGGAGTACCGAGAACTTTAAATGCTGGCCAAAACCTCAGTTGTGCAGTTAGAAAAGGAAAACCAAAGCTGGAAAAGAAACCCAGCTGTGCCATGGGTCTTTGCTGCTGTGCCGAGGATGGCAGCACACCAAGGTTCACACCCCCAGCTCTGATCTTCTCTGCACAGTGTCACACCATGCTCAGAAGTCTATGGTCTGCCTCTGATGCTCACCTGCAGCAAAGTCACGTCTAATTCAGGTGAAGTGGTCCCTAAAGGGAGGAAAGTGCCGGCTGCATGAACAGGCTGGTTTTGGACCCTTTAGCAGATAGACACCCAAGTGTCAAGAGGCACCTCTGGGGACCCTTTAGTTTGTCCCCATAAAATGAAGGAGAACAGGAAGTAAAAGATCCTGTTTGCGAAAGCTTATTTTTAATTATTAACAGTGGCAGCTAACTTTTCACTGAAATGATTGTTTAGGACTGTGAGCTAATCCCATAGCACTAAAAGCCGTGATCTAAAGGAAATGTTTTGAAATTGGGAAAGGGAAATGTTTCGGTCAACCTCAACTTTTTTCTTCAAATTAAACTTTCCAAGAACAGAGCTGTTTATCTGGATTTGGTATGGGAGTGGTTTGAAGTTTCTCAGGCTCTTCAGGTATATGAAATCTGAGCACAGCAGGGCTGGGATTTTTTAAATTATTATCTTTTACTGCTTTTGTTTTATTTGTTTTTTCCTCCCCACTTCTTTGTGAAAAAACTGATAGGAAAGTATTTCTGTCTTCTAGTACCTTTGTTTGCTCTCCTTCTCTTGAGGTCTCATAGCTCCTTTCACAATTTGCTCGTACAGAATGAAATGGATCCTGCTGGAATGCCCTGCACGCCTCTGTTTTACCTGTTAAAAAGGGTGCTTTTGTGAGTTGTGCCAGTGGTGCCAGCTTGGATTGCTCCTTGTCATCCAGATGTGGCAGCCGGATGCGTCCCTCCTGCTCCACACTGTGACGGTGTTTGGTGGCTCTTCGGGTCCCTGCTGCCCAAGTGGGAGCAGCCAGGAGGGGATGGAAATTGTGATGGGGTGATTCCGATGTGCATCAGCAGAAACAAAATGTCATTTCCATCGGAAAGTATTTCAAGGTGTTTCAGACTTTCAAGATGAAACAAAATCTTTCCTTGCAAAATATCAGTTCCAGCCATTGTTCCAGTTTGACTTGCACGTTCCAAGGAAAACAAATAGATTTTGAGTTGAAATGGCTAATGCTGAAATGGCCAACCCAAACCGAGCCTTGTCTACTGCACATTCAGAGTTAGGACAGGATCCTATAATGAAAAGCGTTCTTGCTGTTCTCATTCCAACCCCTCCAAACAGCAAGTTTGCAGCACTTTTTGTACCAGGGACATTGTGGATTTCATCCCTCCCTGGGGACACCCATATCCTATCTCTGCCTGAGATAGGGCATGAGCATGAGCTGCCAGCAGCGTAGTCGCCCCTCCCTGTGTCCAGCACCAAGTGTGGCTGAGCCCTTGTCTCAGTTTTAGTCTTTTAGCTGTGAAATACAAATGTCGAAGCCCCGTGAGAAGAATCACCCCACCAAGGTGCTTCATGTGGGGACGTGAGGTGCATGTGGCCACGGTCTGTCCTGGGAAAGCTACTTTGGTGTGTGAATGCAGTGATCTTATTTTAGGCAGGAGCAGGAGGAAGCCAAAAAGCCTCTGCACCAGGGAATGGGACCACAGGTCAATGGCAAAGCCCCCTGAGAAGGATCCTGTCTCCTTTCGGGACAAAGGAGAAGGAGGAAAGGATGTCTCCAGAGGAGGAGGGGAGTGAAAAGATTTGAACTGATTTGGACATGCACGAGTGGGTTTGTCAAAACCAATTTCCAGCAGAGCTCTGCAAAACACATGTCAGCAGGGCTGGTGACTGCCAAATCCCAGCCTCTTACTCATGACTGCTGCGGCGCTGCCTTTGCTTACATCCAGCGTGAGGAGAACAGGTTTTATTAGTTTGTTTTGGTTTGCCTCTTATTGAAATTCAAGCTGTTTTATTTAGTGCATCAGTCCTAACACTGTAATGGCCAAACCACATGCACACACATACACACACTCTCTCTCTCTGGCAGAGGGAAATTTGTAAGGTTTTGAACCAAACAAGGAGATTTTATGAAACTTCCAAGCAGCTGAAAGTGCAAGTGAGATGATTATGCAACTTGTTTGGTGCTTTTATTGCCATTAGTGTTAAATAAGTTGGTATATAGTATAATAAAAATATTTAGTGGAGACTGAACCATTTTCAGCTTCTCTGATGTGTGCCTGTCACGCCGTGTTTAACAGTGCCTGGAGCTTCAGGACCTGCAGTGGTATGAGGACAGTCTTGTGGCCACATGTTAGGAATAAGATGTGTTGAATTCACCCTTTTATCCTCTTTTTATTGAATATGATATTTTCCAGAGGGAAACTGCTTTAACTGTCCTTACCATGACTTCAGGAGGGATCTAATCAGAGCTGTGATCATCACACAGCATTGGACTATCTCCTTCCAGGTAATGGGATAATGCTCTTACAGCTTTTGTGTACTTAATTAACTTATTTATTTTAAAATTTTCATTCAAATGGTGGCTACATGAGCACTCTGAGGTCTTCTAGAAGGGGTAGAGCAGCTAACTAAAAAATTTCCAAGGTAAAATGTTAACATTCCCAACAACCATCAGCCCTTTGGGAAGGTGACGATTTCTAGTGGGACATGACGGGTATGGGCACATGGATCTCACCAGGATCAAGGGAAAATTTCTTCTCCGAGTGTTTTTGGATGCTCTTTTTCAGTAGGGAAGTGGTACTGCTTTTTCTCTATGAACTCAAATTTTCACAGGACACAGCTGAGGGATCCCAGGTTCATTCCTGAGCCAGGAGTCTTGTTGCCACCCTCAGTCTGCATCTCTCCTGCAAAAAAGGCAAAAAAAAAAAAAAAAAAAAAAGAAAAAAGGGGGAAGAAAGATAGGGCAAAAAGGTTTTTTCTCTATTTTAGGGGGAAAACCATGATGATAGCAATGGCAGCCCTAGCAGCAGGTCTGTCTTTTCCATCTTCTGTTCCCTGGTGGCTTGACTGGAAATATCGGTATCGATGCCCCAGCTCAGGAGCAAAGGGAAGATGAATTTCTTGCTTCTTTGAGACAATGTTTTTAGCAAGCTTTGCATCTCAGCATTGAACAGAGCAGCAGGGCTGCCCTGCAGGCAGTGCATGATTGCAAAATCGCCGCTGCATCCATCCCACAGCAGCATGTCCAGGCAGCAGCCTGATGTGCTGGGTTGAGCACCAGGCATTTTTACGTGATGGCCAGGGGTATCTTCACAACAGGAGGAGGAGGCTGAAGCTTGGCCCTCCATTGGCTCCCTTAGCCCTTCATCTGGAGGGACTGCTGCTTCTGGACTGCACTTGAGAGCCCTTGTTGAGACGGATGATGCTGGGATGAAGCAAGGAGAGGCAGACAGGAAAGTCAGCCTCAGGGCCAGACAGAGCATGTGGCTGTGTCCCAGAGGCCCTGCAGAAACCCGTGTGTCACCTGCTTCCTCCCTGTGCTGGGCTGTGCAGCTGCATGTGGGATGTCGTTCTGCTTGGGGGTTCCTCCAGGTCTGGCTCAGTCCCACTGCTTCCCCTTGCCCATCAGGATGGCATCCCCATAGACGTGCTCCCAGGTTTAACCACGTCCCTGTGAGCACCAGCGGGTGTTAGCTGGCAGTGTTGCTGCTCAACAGTGTCTTTTCAGTGTGAAATAGCAGGATTGCCCTGCCCAACCAACCTCAAGGCCCAGGAGAGTCTCCAAAGCTAACCTGCATCTGTCTGCCTCTTCTGGGTCCGTGGGTCCATGGAAGAAGCAGGTTTTAGGAATTTTACAAAAATATTGGGCTCTACCTTTCTTGGCTGCAGAAGCCTTGCTTAGGGGCACAGTTCCTGACATTTTTAGTGACTATGAAGTTTATTGGCAGCGGGCAGAGGTAAATCAGACAATCTCATCGTATTCACTTGAAGCAATTTCAAGGAAATGCAATCCTGCTTTGAATGGCACAGATCCTTGTCTGCCTCGTATAATTGCTTTTACTACAGGATACTGATGCTTCAGATTGTAAATCCTTTGAGGCAGGGACTGTCTCTTTGTTCTGGGCTTGCTGAACGCATCCTGCAGTGAAGGCCAGGGCCCTGGCCCGACTACAAACACCTGGTTATTTTGAGAACTGTACTCAGAGAGTGCCAGGAGGGCTTTGCAGCGGTGCCCAGAGGGTGCGAAGGACATGGATACCCACATGGCACAGCCCTGCTGGGTGCTGGCCCCTGTGATTTGCAGCACCCACATTGCTCTGAGTGATGCACATCACCTTTCATCCTTGCTTTTACTCTTATATATAGCAAGGCAGCATTCATGGTGAGTTTGTTCAGCCATGGCCATGCAAATGGCAGAAGCTGGAGGGTGAAATATCTTAATTCCCATCTCTCACCTCCTTTTGCCAACCATCAGCGCTGCTTCTCTGGAAAATGCTGAGCAAAAAGCCCTGAAGCCTGCAGAATGGCACCCCAGAAAGCTGCTACAGGGAAAGAAGAGGTGGAAGAGGTTGCTGGCCCCGCTGTACCCACCAAAATAACCCATGCAGCGGGTCTTCTCCGGTCTGACCAACGAGCCTTTGGTATATTCCAGCAGGGACTCAGCTGGTGGGGAAACCCAAGGGGCCCAATTGTAAACCAGGCTCCTCGAAACAGAGGAGGCAGAGGAAAAAAAAAAAAGGGGCTGCTGAAGACCTGCAGCATAAGGCACCTGACTTCTGCCACTGCCCTGCAGGTGTCCTGCCCGACTGACCGGGTTTGTGTAAGGGATGGAGAGCAGAGCGGAGCTGCTCCGTGCACATCAGCCATTCACCAGCACGGATGAATGTCCTCTGCTTTGGGGCAGCAGACTGGGGCAGCCAGCCCTTGGAAGGGAGGGATGCCTTGGTGCTGGCACCTCAGCTCCTGCCACCTCCTCCTTCACCCAGCCTTGGCCTCGCTCCCAGTCCCCGGGCGGTGTCCGCAGGGTGGGCACCGTCGGGGTGCTCACGTCAGCCGAGCCTGTTCTTCAGGTATGGCCATCCACCTCCCTCCGACCAGTATTTCTGCTCCGGATCAAGCATACATTGCTGGCAAATTAAACCCAGCCTGTCACGGTCTGTAATTTCCAGTGAAACAACTGGTGTGCACCGGCTGCAGGGCAGGGGGGGGATTTCTGCTCTCCCACCCATCCCCATCAGAGGAGGACTGTCCTCCCCACCCCATACCATCAGCCCTGGGTCTGCAGGGGTTGCACGGGGCATGCTGGCCTGCAGCCCCGGGCACTGGGTCTGGGAGCGGTGGTTCTTAATCCGTGTTCCCAGAGCAATGCTTGTACTTGCAAGTCTAAAACCTTCTTGGAGCCTGGGGGCTTTACGTTTGTTTTTGCAGCGGCTTGCATTGCCCTGGTACTCAGGTGTAGCAAGAAAACTGGGGGTCATGCAGCTCCAGGAAGTTTGGTTTTGAGCTGTGCAATGTTCCTGAATAAATACAGGGACTGCCTTTTGCTCCGTTCCTAAGCCTGCTTTTGCAACTGCACCACCCACAAAGCAGGAGACCCAGCACGTTTTGGGTGATAACCTCGAGGACTGCTTGCTTTGTGAGCCTTAAGCAGAGCCCTAATCCTGCTTTTGTTCCTTCCTCTCTCTTGCAGAGCCTCCTGAGGGCTTCCCAACATGATGTGTCTCCCGCAGCGCCTGTCCATCTCCGCGTCTCCTCCCGCTGCTGAGGTCTGCAGCAAGATGCTGTCACTGCGACGAGCCAGGGCACGGGCTGTAGCTTCAGGTGAGGAGCAAGGAGGGTTTTGTGGCCACATCTTTTCTGCTGGGAGTGTGCGGGGCTCAGAAGGTGGCTGAGCCATACCCCCCAGCCAGTTGCTGATGTCCGGCCCCTTCTCCAACTTGTGGTTTAATGCAGTGTCCCAGGCTGGGGGCTGTGTAGAGGCAAGTCTACAGGCTTTGCTCTTGCTGTTGGATCACATGAAACCCACCAAGGGGGTTGGGAAGCTGCTGAGTCTTCTGGATCCACATCTTTGGATCTGGGGGAACAACTGAGTCGCTGAGTCCTCGTAGGGGAGATTGCTGGGAACGAAATGACCACCTTTAAGAAAGATCTGCTGGTTGAGCTTCCTCTAGCAGGGACCATCCCACTGCACCTTCAAGGGACCATCTTCCAAGCTGGGATGGAGACTGCTCCCTCAGAGAGAATAAAGAACAGGATCTCCTCTTTTAGCAAAAGCTTTTTTCTAGAGGTCAGCGTGATCTTTCCTGCTGAGTTGTGTACGTGCCTGTGTGTGAAGGCACTGGTGCCTTTTAAAGCCCAGTGGGCAAAGGATCATTGAGAAGAATAGATTGGGAAAACCATGGAGGAACACTGATATGTGGACTTCAGATTTCGGTTCCTGCTGGATAGAAAAGCAGAAAGACAGAAAGGCAGTGTGGGCCTCACCCCATGAAAGCAACAGCCCAGGCCTGGTGGAAAGAAATAAGGTGTTTGATGCAGGAAAAGAGAAAAGCTGTGGTCATGGTGAAAGAGTTTGACCAAGTCTCCTTTCCAGCAGAAGTAACATAGCTCTTGAGGGCTCCGATGTTCTGCAAGCGAGGTGAGCATCCCTCGGGAGTGAAGAGGGACCTGCCTCAGCTCCTAAGATGCAGTAAATTTGGCCTGCCCATGAGAAATGTGCTTGAGGGGTGTGTATCAGTCAGCAGCTTATGGATGAGGGAGAGGGGATCTTCATCTCCTGAAGGACGAAGGAGCTGTAGAGCTTGGGCCCTGCAGGTCAGGGACACCCTGCAGGGAGAGGTACGAGGCGCCACATGGCTGCGGCACGAGAAGACCTCACACCGCCAAGTGGACCCAAGGCCTCTGAGCTGGGGTTGCCATTAACACCCTGCTGCTGGTGTCTCCCCAGATCCGTGGTGGCCTTCCCAGCTGGGCAAGGGACCGACCTCGTGGTTTGCTGCTGCCATCCATCACTGCGGCGATGAAAAGCAGCCCCGCGCCGGCCGGCGGCAGCCGATGTCTTGGCCGGGCCCACGCGCTCCTCTGGCACTGGGAACTTGTTTCAAAGGCCAAGGAGGAAAGGCGGCCCCAGGAGCCGTGTAAAATGAACCAAACCCCATCAATGTGTGATTTCTCCTGCCAGGCACTGAGCGTCGGCGGTAACGCCTAACAAAGCACCACGAATTTGAAACCAAGCTCCCCTCCCCTTCTCAGCACCATAAATCACTTTCCTTCTGTGCACTCATTTGCAGGCCGAAAAACTTCTTGCCAAGGCTGTAGCACTGGAAGAACTAAAATGCAGCAGAGAAGCCTCAAAAAGAGGCAAGAGCCCTATTTTCTTGTGCCCGTCTCCTTTTCTCACCTCTGTTGCACCATCTGTTGTCAGAGGTCCATCATTTACAAGCCATGTTGAAGGAAGAGAGCTGTGCCTACAGGAGCTAAATTAGTGTCTGTGGGCTGGGATTTCTCTTGCAGCAGGATGAAGGCTGGAGATGTGGTGATGCTCTGTGGTGGTACCAGCTGGATGGGCTTGGCATGGGCTGACCCAGCGTCCCATGCAGTTTTGGGGACACTAGGAAAGATGCCGCATGCTTCCATGTAAGCTATAAATATATGTTTAATGGGTAAACACCTCGTATAAATGAAGCGCAAAAGTCAATCATGTGAATTCACACTTCAGTTGTGTTTTTAAGCGCAGAAACAATCCCTTTGGGCTGGGAACCCCATTCCAGCACCTTGTTAGAGCAGAGCTGGCTCAGGGCTTCGGCTGCAAGACAAAGTCCTCAAGACGTGCATGCCTCTAATAGCTGAAACCTCCATAATTGGCCTTTTCAGTTTAGATTTGCCAGCTTTGCTTGTCTTATTCACTGTATCTAGATAAGCTGCCAAGTCTTGGGCAATGCTCATTGCTTGGGAAAAAGCTCACTGGAAGCTTATTTCTGTGGGAATGGACCAAGGCAGTGTGTGGAGTGGGCGTTTTGCTGCCTCTGGTGGGGGTCACGACATGGGGATGCTAGCCCCACATACTGCTTCGCTGTGCAGAGGCGATTTTACAGGGAAAAGTGGCAGCAGCTGCTGCTGGAGGTGGTTGTTATAACAAAGCGAGCGTCACAGTCCTGCAGAATAAACGGAAACGACGGAGCTGCTCACCAGCAGGTTCGGAGTTCCCTGAAAAATGGGATCAGCAGCATATAGGGCTCAAGGGGGGTGAGCGGAGGAGCTGGCTGCATTCTTGAGCTGAGCTTTCCTATCAGCAAGGTCAACATTTCAGTGCCATCACAACTCTTAGGGCTGAGAGGTGGGTAGCAGGGCTTGGCATTGCATCTTGACCCTAAACCCAGCAAATCTGGGGATCGGAATAGCAAAAGTGGAGAAAAAAAGATTGGAAAAAAGGATGCTTGTTTTGCCAGCTGCAGGTAGGGACTGTCTGCTTGTCCCTGTACATGGTGCTCTCCAGCCATCAGGAAGCAGACACCCAAAAGCAGCTCATTTTCCCTTGGCCATGTGGGTTTTTGCACCGCTCTGAAGCCCCAGGGCTGGTGGGACTGGTTCTGTGCCCCAAGAGCAGAGGGGAGCACGCGGGTCCCTCTCCCATGGGCGCAAGGCACCCTCTCGTGGTGAGCAGCCACCCGTTGGTGGCACCGGGTGCCAGCAGGGCCCCTTCACCCAGCTCCTCGGCATCTCTGCCCTCCTTTGCCAAAGATCCCGTGGGTTTTGGGGAATCCACATCGTAGAGGAAGTGCTACCCCCCACCCTGGCACTGCTCTACTCTAGCCACCCCCCCCCCCCAAGCAGAACCTTGGGGTGCAAGTGGGACCCCGTGCTCGGTGGGGACCTCCTCCCCGGGACCCACCAGTACTCCCACAGCAGAGAAACTATTCAGGGAGGTGAGGTTTGGGTTCTCCAGGCTCAGGCCACCCCATTTCCCAGGGGGTCCTCCAGCTCTCTCTCCCACCTCCCCGCTTCATATGAGGAAAGAAGATAATTTTGACAGAGTGCTAGAAGTTGGCTTCCCCCAGCCCTTCTCCCTCTGACACTTTTTCTCCCTCATGGTAATAAATCAGTGCTTTGCATAAACAAAGCCCCAGAGAGGTATTACTTAAAACAGCACCCAGGAACCACACAAATGCAGTTTTTTCCACGAGAGAGAAGCAGGAGGAGTTTGGAGGCTTTTGTGTGTATGTGTGTGTTGTTTGTTTTTTCCTCTGTGACTCCTTGCCAAAGGGAGGGATTTCTCACCACAGTCCTCATCCTCAAAAAGCCCAGATCCGGTGGGCGCCCAGCAGCTTGCTGCACGCTCACGTTGGCTTCCTGCAGCTTTAAAGTTCCCTCTACACCCAAAGGAAAAGAGGGAGGAGAAAGGGTTTCATCATCACTCCCGAGAGCAGACTTATAAAAACTTTGCGCTCACGCTGCCTGGCTCACTCGCGGGCTCGCAGGGTTTTCGGAGCGGGACGGGACACAGCGGGACGGCGCTGGCGAGCGCTCACCGTCTCGGGAGCCTGCACACAGAGTCCAGCTCCTCGGGGAGCCCAGGGAGGCCAGCACACCATGGGAGTCCACCCTGAAGCCAGCAAGTCCCCGGTCAACGTCCCCAAAAGCTCCAGCACCTGCTCCCGCGGTATCTTCTGCAACATCAAGGTAAGGAGCGGTGCTCCAGCGGCGATGCGGGAGGAGGAGGCTGGCCCCGAGAGCAGCCCTGGTGCAAGCTGCTGGTAAAGCAGAGGCTGATTGCAAAGGTGCAGATAATGAATCTCACGTCCTTGGTCCCGAATAATGCCACAGAGGACCAGGGGCTTGGCATGCCGTGGGCTGTGGGGCTCGCCTGTCGCATCCAGGACATGGTGTGCCGCCGCTTAGGGAATGATTAACCACATCCTGGTGCGAAAGGAAAACACTGCCCTATAATAACGCCGATTCGCTTGAAAAGCTTTGGCGGGGAGAAGAGTGGTTTTGTGAACGGCAGGGCCGGCTGGCACATCCCCAGCGGGGAGGGGGACTTCCCTGCTTTGCCTTGCAGTGTTTGAGGCAGCCAGGAACAATTTTGGGGTGCACAGCAGGAGAACAGCTGTGGCAGAGGGGGACCCCTTGCCTGGGTGTGCTTCCCACTGGTGTTATCAAACACGGGTGGAGGTTTGCAGCATGCCAGCAGTGCTGTGAGGAAGACTTTGTCCGCGCTTCCCAGCTAAGTGCAGCTTTGGGAAGCTGGGGTGCAAAGCGTCATAGCCCAGGATGGGTTTGTTTTTTATTTATCGCCAAGTGACAATGCTTTGGGTTTGTGGGCGATCACGCCAGGAGTGCGTTGGCAGCCAGTCCATCCAGTCCCACATCCCCAAAGGTCCCTGCTGCTGTCTCAGCGGGTGACTTGATGGCCCGTTCTGGCTGTGAGCTGCAGGAGGAAGAGCTCGAGATCACCGCAGGTAATAAACAGGATAATGGAGAGCTGCATGTATGGAGGGTGCAGAGGGGACTGGTGAAAAAAGGTGGCCCCAGCCTCCTTCAGGCTGTGCTGCTAATGCCCGTGGCTCAGGTGGGGTGAAGCGGTAAAAGCGTTGCTAAACTCAGTGCTTTGTTTAAGGCTGTAAAATTACAAGGATTAAAAAACAAGCAAACAAACACAACCTGCCACCACCAAACGTAAATTTGTTTCTCCAGGGATGCTTGGTCAGGGGCTGCATGCAGGACCCCTCAGTGGTGGGTGGCACCAGGGTGTCACGGGCAGGGTGACCCCGCAAGCAGGAGGTGCGTTGTTATATATATATATATATTTTTGTTTTTTGTTTTTTCTAAATAGAGAGGAATAAATCTCATTTTAATGCAGCCCCTTGCTGGCACCATGCAGGATATTAAAGGATGGTTGAGGCTCTATCAAAGTAACCTCGCCGACGTTGGATGGGTGATGTGTACTGTCTGGGGTGGAGCTGGGACGGCCACCCATGTGACAGGTTCTTGCTTTTAGGAGCAAATGTATATAAAGGGACAGGCAATGCCACTTCCCACCCTTTCCTGACCTGTTCACTCTTCCCATGTTGCAAGGTTTGCTTTAAAAATATATATACACGTTAAAAACACAAACCCTGCTTTGAGGTAGCAAGGCAGGCAGCAGCCTGACTGCAGCTCTCAGCACTCTCAGCTCCCTGAAAAGTGGCAGAAAATAAAAGTGTCGTGACTGAATTTCCAGGTTTGGGAAGCTGTTTTGCTCTGGGTGGGTCCTCGGAGGGCAAGGCATACAGCAAAGGTCTCGTTTGCATGAGGAGCCCTTGGTGCTGCGGATAACACCTTGTAAAGGTTGGTGTCCTGGCTGCTCGTGAGCTGCTGGCACCCTCCCATCAGGGCCAGCTGCTGGGTGGCATCAACCAGCCCCAGCACCCTCCTGTAGGCGAGGGCAGCTCCTGGCCAGGGCGGTGTTTCCAACACTCCCCAATCCTCCTGTTGTAGTGGGCTCCGAGTCCTAGTCCTGCCGCTCACATTTGTTCTAGGGGCTTACGTGCCACGCTGTTTTCAAAGTGCCTTCTGTGGGGCTGAGGCTGGAAATAAAAAATGATTTTTTATGTACTTGCTTATTTTCTGTGAAACATCTTGCTGCTCCATGTTCCCGTTGCTCTGGGCTCCTTGTTGTTGCTGGCTCGCTTACTGCAGGTTTTTGGAGGTCAGGAGCAGGATGGTCCCGGGGCCAGGGTTCCGTCTGCTCCATATCCCCTGGCTGGATTAATGCTGCTCATCTCCTCTTTGCTTTGAGCACCCGCTGAGGGGAGCTTGAAGCCCTCCAGAAGCTGCCCGCTTGTCACCTTGAAGAGAGGAAGCAAAAGTCCCAAAGAGGGTCTGGGAGGCTGCTGCTGAGCCCCTGTCACCCCAGGAAGCCCGGACATCTCCGTGACCTGATGGTGGCAGAGGGGGGGGGTGATGAGCGAGGGCAGCTGCTTACTTTGAAGCCCCACAGAGCTTCCAGGGTTGTGCTAAAGGTGCTGGGACCCGAGGGGTTGCAGTGGCAAATGCAGGATGAGGCCAACCTTTGGTGGCAGCTGGTGGCAATGTAACACCCTGGGGCTCATGGCCTAGAGGAATGAAACAGGCTGGAAAGGTGGAGGAGACATGGGACATGGGTGGCTGGGCCTTCTGATACCCGAGCATGGCCATGGATGACCCCAGGCCGGAGCCCCAGCTGCTGTCCCGTTGTCACATCCATGCCCACCTTGCCCTTCTGGACAGCCACCGGCAGGTTTATTGCCGTGGGGTTCCCTATTTGCAGCACCTCATTCCCCTGTCAAACATTCTGGCTTCTTTCCCTTTACTGTCTCTTTTGTGGTTTTGCACTACTTTAATTGACAGCTAATTGCTTGTATTAGATCCCCCGGGATGTGACAAGGAGAGCTTTACAAACGCCCTGGCACTTAGCTGGGCTGCAGTGGTTTCGGTCAGAGAGGGCAGGCAGGAGGCATCGACCCCACAGACTGCCCAATGTGGGAAGGGAGCCAGGAGGATAACAGGGGGTTATTGCCCCTCGTGTCAGCTGGAAGAAGGCTGCGAGGGGGATTTAAAAGCCCTGGGAACAGATTTAAATTGGGTGCCATAAAGGAGCCCAAGGCAGTGAGCTGCCTCAACGGCGTGTGCACCGAGGGGCTGGGTGCACGTGGCGATGAAGAAGGAGCAGCAGGGTCAGCCCTTTTTTTGGGAAAAGGGCTGTGGGACTTTGCTTTAAGGCACTCCACAAAAACACAGCTCGTTGAACATGCCAATGCTCGATCAGTCTCAGCATCAACATGCTGGATAAGGGGAGGGAGGTGGGCAGTGTCGGGGGCTGGAGGAGAGGGGATGGCAAGACCAGGAGGAGACTGTGGGGTCCCAGAGGTGCCAAGGCTTCCAAGGACCCCAGGGTGAAGGTGATGTGGCCAGAGGGGTGCAATGGCCCGCAGCGAGGTGCTCTGTCCTCTTTGGAGAGGCAGGGTGTCTTCTGCAGAACTGGAAGCCTTGGGGCCTGAGGTCCCAGCAGCTCGGGGCAAGTTTTGCCCTTTTCTTCAAAGGAACTGAAGGAATTTGCTGAGAGGAGTGTATTTCAGAAGCCTGCAGAAATAACGGTCGTGCTCTCATCCTGTTGGAAGAGATTAGGAATTGCTGTACGTCGCTGTTGAAATGTGAGGAAGAAGGGAAGATGCATCAAGCTGTTGGCATTTGGCCCACAGTATGGCTTTAGGTTTGGAGAGGGAAGCATTGAGAGGAGGTGGCCGTTGTGGGTTTGGGCTATGATGAACCAGGAAGATCAGAGGGTATTTCAGCACTGGGTTCTTGCTGTGCAAGGAGGGACTTGGGCAAACCTTTGTGGCAAAGAAGCAAGCAGAATGAAGGACAAGTGTGGTGGCAGAGGGAGAAGTACCTGGTGTGGCTGGGGTCTTCAACATTTGTGGCTGATGGTGCTGGCGTCAGAAAGAAAAGGCTGGGCTTTGATGGATCCAAGACTATATTTATGTCTGTTTTTGTTGGGATCAGATCATAAAACGGAAGGACTGCCTGGAAGAACATCAGCAGCAGGATGAGGAAAAAGATGAGGAAGAGCCAGAGGGTAACTCAGGTTGGAAAGGTTAATGGGATCAAGGTCTAGGGACATGCAACAAGCTAATTTTATGAGGGGCGAGGTGGTTCTGTGCCCAAACACAATCAAGGAGTGGTCAGCAAAGATAAGATTATCGCAAGCAAAATGGGAGAGGAGTGTCACTGATAGGGAGTGCGAGGCATGGCCGGGGCTGAGGGTGTGTGAGAGGAGTGTTTGCATACGTTTGTGGGCCGGGGAAGACGGAGCGAATCTGAAGCTATCTTCAGGGAGATCGCGATCGGACTTGACGCAGTACAAAGAGGAGAAGTGAAAGCAAAGGCCCAACCACACGGCCGACCTGCTCCCGCGGTGTGGCTGTGGGAAGAGATCTGCCTACAGACCTGCCCCGCGTTGTGCAAGCAGAAGGGTTTCTCAGCGGGAGCTCGGGAAGGAGCAGAGGCAGCCCGCACACCTCACATCTGAAGGTCTGCTCTCGGCAACACCCCCTGCCAAAAAGCCCCTTCCCTCCTGCAGCGGGCACCTGCACCAGGAGGCAGGGCTGTGCTCCGCGCCTGCAGCGCTCCCCCTACAGCAGCCGAGCAAAGCCAGGCTTGCGGGGAACCTGCAAGGGCATCGGGACCTGCAGATCCCACACGTGTTCGCTGAAACGAGAGCAAACATTGGCTTTGCACTTGACAGTTTGTGGTTGTAAACCTCAGGTCACTTGGCAGTAGGCAGTCATTATTGCAACTAATAAAGTGGGCAGCAGCCTGCTTTAGACAATCCCGGTTTTATTTGTTTATATTTTGCAAGAGAAATAAAATTTTAGGAGCCAGCTTCTGCCATGGGACCATGCTCCTGGCTGTGAGGTGTTGTGCTAAGACGCGTTCTGCGGCAGGGTAGTTGTTACCCTTGGTAGAAATGTTGCTTTTGTAATTTATGTTTCTTTTTTTTTTTTTTTTTTTTAATTGTTTTTCCATCTGTCATTGGTGCTTTCTGGTAGAGATGTAGACAGCTGCATATAGGAAAGAGACGTTGAGGAGGGATGTATTTCCCCGCGTGTGTCCATGTGTTTTCATTTCCAGCTGTGTTTCTTTTTGAATGAGTGATCGCAGCCACACGACTGCAGGAGAATCATTTAGTGCTGCGAGTGTTGATCATAGACAAGCTCTAAAAGAAACAGCAGAGTATTGATCATTTGGGGGATGTTCTTATTACTTCCTAAAGCCTCACATGCATGCACACACCTCTCCCCTTTTTTTTTCCTCCTGTAAGTTTGGGAGAGTAAAGTGGAGGAAACCTGAAGGCACTTCCCAAGAGGTGGGCAGGTTGGGTTCTCCTGCTTTGGGTTGGGACTTTTAGAGCTCCTCCAACACTTCAGCTGGGAGAAGAGGGGGAATTTCAATACAATGAGGGCAAATTCATGGCCTGATATTCCCCAAAGTCAGCCTGTTGGTCTTCAGTAGTGTAGGACACTTTCCAATGAAGTCCAAAGATTTTGGTTCAGCTCTCAGGAGCCCCACATACAAGCCCGATAGTACTGCGTAGGCAGAAAGAGCTAACAGAGCGTCCTTACTCCTCGTTCTTTCTAAATATTTACTCTAGCCAGATTCATTGTGCATCTCCCTGCAGCAACTTCTCTTGGCCACGTCATACCTCGGTGTCATCAATCAGCTGAGAGCAGTTTGATGGCCTCTGCAAGGATCTCCGCTGCTTTTTACAGCTCCCCAGGCAGCTGTTGTGGCCGTCTAATAAATTAAGCTCTGGCTCTTTCCATCTATGTCGTTAGTGGCTGTTCGGTACTTACATTAGACATTAGCAGTGGTGTGAGTGCATGAGAGCAGAGTCAGGAAGAGGAGGTGGCACAGGCTGGAACCTCTGGGGCTGCTTCTGGTGCCCCCAGGGCTCTGTGGGGAGGCCATGAGTGTGGGTCTTCAGTCTTAGGTATTTTAAAAGCAGTAAAAAGCAGCTCAGTTGGCTTTGTTTTGAAATTCATTGCTCCCACTATAGTCTTGTTTCTCCCCAAATTATTCCATCTTCTGGGAGGAAAAGCTCTTCCTTTCATTCCCATTTTACCCTTTGCTTCTTCAGCATTTCTCCAGCTTGTTCCCATATTTGCTTGTCCTGCTCTTCTCTGGGTTGTGGTTACATCCCTGTCTTGCAGACATGGGCATGGCTGAAGAGGAGAGTGTGGGACCCATTCGTGGGTCCCATTGGACATGGCCGGCTCTTTTTCCTCTCTCCAGCTGGGTTTTCCCCAAGCATTTTGTGGGTGCAGACCCCACCATGGCACGTGTTCCCAATGCTCATCGCAGAGTGACCTGTCCCATAGGACGTCCACCTTCCCTGTCTCCAGGCAGGTGAAGAGACTGAAGAACGAGATGAGGGATGACTTTGGGCATGGGTGCCACTGCTGAAGCATGAAGCTGTGGAAGCAGAGCTAGGAATTGACCCTTGAATCAGACCTCCAGGCAGTGGAGAGGAAGGGGCAGTGCCCGTGCTGCACATAGCAGCATCTTAGAATCATGGAATTATTTAGGTTGGAAAAGACCCTGAAGGTTATCAAGTCCAACCATGAAGTCAAAAGTTCATCAAGTCCACCGTCTTCCTGAACCCTTGTCCCTGCAGAGCAGTGCTGGGCTCCTTCCTGGAGGTGCCGTAGAAGCACTTCACTCCCCTGAAATATCCAGAGGCCAGAATTTCCTGACCTTGCCTTCACTCTGACCTGCATCCAGCACATGCATGCTGGGCTTATCAAGCACATTTTGTTCTCTCTCTCGCTTAGCCTCTTGCCAAGCATTTTGCTGGCTGCCTTGGTGATGTCCCCCCAAAAAACTCTTGCAAAACAGCCATCTTTCATAACAGGCTTTTTTGAAGTCCAGTCTCAACTTACCTAAGTTAGCGGTTCATTAGGGCCAGTGACAGTGTTAACAGTGCGTTATCTTACATAAACAATAATGGAAAGAGAGTGCCACGAGATAAGAGCACATGGCTTAGCAGACCCGGTGCATGGTGCAGGGCAGTGCAAGTGCAGGCTGCCTACCAGCAGTGCCCCAAAACTGGCTGCTCCTGGGGCACGCATCCAGCCCCAGCAGCCCCAGCCTCCTCCTGTCCCCAGAAGCTCACCTAAAGGGCAGGCTCACCTCACCCCCTGTCTCTGACCAACTCCTTCTTGTCTGCTTTTTGGATATCGGAACAGGTTCAGCATGAGGCTGGTTGAACCAGTCTCTCCTCCCAGAGCCCTGATTTGGGATCGCCCACAGAGCTGGCATGTCCCTGCTTTGAACCTTGGTCCAGACTGTGGTGGGATCATCCCCTCTGCTCCTTGTGATGGCGTGGGTTTGTCTGCCTCATGGAAAAGCCTTGCCCTGGGTGGTGCTGGTCCCGGTGCAGGGAGCAGGGTGTCCGCAAGGCAGACCTCCACCCTGAGGCATTTTCTTCCCTTTTAAATAAAGTGTGTCTTGGAAAGGAGTCAAGTGCCTTGTATAAACAGCCTGGAGTCAGGACCGCTCGGCGCTCTGAAGGAAACGTCAGGATGATGAAGAGGGGGCTCTGTGCACGTGTCCTGGTGTGGGTGGATGCACGCCGCCCTGTGCCCCGGCTGCCTGCAATGGGACCTGCCCGTGGCTCCAGAACCCCACCAGGCTCTGATGGGAGCATCTGCTCCGGGGTCACTGCTGTCTTCCTAGGAGTGTCCCCAGCTCCTTCACCTCCCACCACGCCTTCACCTCCCTTCAAAGGACTTTGCTTGGCTCTTTAAACATCCTTCCCTGTGAAGTGTTACGACAGACGGATGACAGTGGCTCCCTCCCCTGCTGGGGTGCTCGGTGGGTGCATGGGGCCGGGGTGGGACCAGGTCGCTGCTGGGGGAAGCAGCTGTGACCGTGCTGCTGAGCAGCAACATGCGGGGAGATGGATGGGGACAGACTCAGAGCAGTTCTCTGCATCTCCACCAGCACCAGAGGTTTGCTGTTCCCTGCCAGAGCATCTTGGCTAGTACCAAGGCCAGGAGGTGCATGGGCTCCTTTTGGAGAGCGCTGCCACCAGCTGAGGAAGCTCCCCTATCACAGCTATTTGTGCTCAGAGTCCTCAAGGTTTGGGCGGTCTACATTTTAGTTGGCACTGAGCCTGCTGAGCGCAGGGAAGGTCTTAGTCTCTCACCACCGGACAGCCAAAATGCCTCTGGAAGAGGCAAGCTCCAGCTGCATGAGTCCTGGAGCTGTGGCTGTTTTCCTTTGCTCTGGCTGTTTTGGGTGGCAGTCCAACCCCAGCTTCTTCACAAACATCAACAAAAACCCTCATCTACCCTTCCCCTCCTGTCCTCTTGGCTCTCCCCATCCCTCTGCCTCTTCCTGCCTGCCCTCTCTGACTACAGCCTGCCCCATATCCTGCCCCCCATCCTCTTGTGAAGCTCCATCAGCGTGGCTTCCCCATGGTCCTCCACCTTTGTCTTCTCCTGCCAAGCCCAGCATTTCTTGAGGTCCATCTGCCAGCCCAAGCACATCTCTCTCCCCGACACTTCTCTTCCTTCCATCTGCCCTGGGATCAGGCTGACATTTGCTGCACTAAATTCAGCCGTGGTGATCCACCCTCTTTCCGCCCTGCTGGTAAACAGCTCTGTTTCTGCAGCTAACGCCTTGCGCTGGGAGATCACTGCCTCCAGCTGCTCTGCGTCTTAGGCGGTCCCGGTCCTCCTCTGTTTCCCTAATGCTTCCTCATCCGAATGACTTCAGTAAGGTCTGGCCAGAGCCGCAGGAACAAAAATTAATGTTCTCTGGCAACACGATCCCCTCTCGGCTTCTCTTCCTTGGAGGAGTCACCTCTCTGCTTCAGGCCAGCCGAGCTGCGTTCATCGATTACGCATGAGCCCAGGATTTGGGAAAGGGAAGGTGACAGATTCAGCTGTCACCAGCAGGACCATGTGCTCAGAGGTGTTTTTGGGTGCAGGGTTGGACAGCTGGCAGATTTAGTGTTTGCTTAGCTTCAAG
The DNA here is from genome assembly GCF_047663525.1 of Anas platyrhynchos. Taxonomy (NCBI): domain Eukaryota; kingdom Metazoa; phylum Chordata; class Aves; order Anseriformes; family Anatidae; genus Anas; species Anas platyrhynchos. The sequence goes on along the minus strand of NC_092595.1, from coordinate 15,184,754 downwards.
AGCTTGCTTGCTCTCAGCTGTTTCACTTCCATTTTGTCACCTGCCTGGCAGCATTTCCCACGTCGTGCCCCACGTTGCCACTTTGCGACTTTTTGTCATGGCAGAGTCCCAGATGGGGACCTTGTCCTCCCCTGCTCAGCTGCTGCCATGCATGTGGTGCATCCTTGTGTCTACTGACACCCTGCCAAGATGTTGATGGAGAGCTTGGCCTTGTTCTTATGACCCCTTGTCCCTCTTTTTGCATTCATCATATCTACTTTTGTGTGGTCTCCAGGTTATTTACAATGTTTTCTCCTTCCCCTTCATCTCTGCCCTCAAGTTCTCTCCTGATTCTTATGCTTTTGGATGCCCAGCTCTGTCTTCTGCCTGGTGCCATCCCACCTTGCAGAAGCTTCCCAAGAAGCCACATCCTTGCTGTAAGGACACGGAAAAATGGACAATTTAATTTTTATTTTTTTTTCTGTGCCGGACTTCATGTGATGAATCCGGGCTCCTGGCCGCTACTGCCATTTCAAATAAATAGTAATAAGGAGTAATGCCGGTCCCCTAGCCAAGGACATAAGGAATTTGTCAGCACTGCAGTACCTTTGATCCCCCCATCCATCATCTTGGGCTTCCCGACATTATCTTTGTGGGACACACTTCCGGTGTTCAGCAAATATTTGATTTCCTGTGAATTTAACTAAAAAGACCTTTTCCCTTTTTTTCAAAAATGATTTTAAAATACTTTTGGCACCATGCAGACACATTCCATTCCAAGAAAAATAAAAGAAAACTGTTCCAACTAAATATAGATCAAAAGACACTTGTGAGCTGCCTCTTGCATCCCCGGCCGAGAACGCTTTCCTCTCTGCGGCCACCCCGGCTTGTTGCACCGTGCTCCTGCCCCATAAATCCGCGTATTCCCTCTTCTGCTCTTGGGATGCTCTGTGTCCATCTGGCTTGGTTTCTGGCCTGACTGAGAGACCACCTCGAGGGAAAGGTGCTGTTTTTAGAACACTGCAGAGGGCTTCCAGCAGTGAGAAGACATGGTGCATATTTCACCTTCTCCCTGCGGGGTTTTCAAAGTCTTGCACCACCATTTTCCTGCCAACACCCTTTGGAGCAGGCTCTGCCGATTTGCTTTGCAGCTGAGTGGATCCGAGGGTGGATGGGAGAGGCTGGGGCTCAGGTAGGTGAAAGCAGTGCGGCCCCGTTTCGCAGGCAGGTCTTCCTCCTGGGCTCACCATCACACAGCTCGGGCATCGCATCCTTCCTCTGCCGAGGGCTGCTGTGGTGCCAGTAATCGTCAATATTGGCAGCAATGGAGCAGAGGAAAGAAAAAGAGGGCTCCTCGCCCTCTCTTCTGAACACCCGGTTACTCATTTGGCAAAGCTAATGAGTTAGGGATATGGATTCGTTGTGTGCTGGAGGTGCAGCTGTGCCAGCTAGCTTGGGTCCGTGTGTGTGCGACTCTGAAATGCCTTGGGTGGGACGTGCTCACCGCATCAGCTGGGCAGCCAACGGGTACTGACTGGGATACTCTTTTTTTGCCCGCAGGTATTTGTGTTGTGCCATGGCCTTCTGCAGCTCTCCCAGCTCCTCTACAGTGCCAACTTCAAGAGCAGCCTCACCACCATTGAGAAGCGCTTTGGGCTCTCCAGTCTCTCTTCAGGTTTCATCTCCAGCTTGCACGAGGTAACTGGATTAGGTGCTTGTGCAGGGGCCTCACAGCATGTCCAGAACAGGGGAACTTCCCAGGATAGGGCCTTGGGGTTGTTAACATCCAGTGTTTCCTTGGCTGTGCCTACACGTGCTGGATGAAACAGCTGTTGCTGTGTACCTGAACACCTCTTCTTGCTTTGCTTCTGCTCTCTCCAAGAGCCACCCCGTTTCTCCAGGGCTCCCAGCTCCTGACAGCCCTGTGGCAAAGGACTGTCTTTCACTGGCATCATGCTGTTGCTGAGCTGGCCTCAGTCTGAACTGTGGCCAAGGTGCTGCTGAGCTTCTTATGAAGCTTCAGGGTGGCGAGAGCCCTGATTTAAACCTGACATTTGATGAGTAGTCACTCCATGACAAGATCTTTAGGCAGTTCTGGATGCACAGGGGGATACACAACCCTTTGAGGTATATGCCACAAGAATATACACCTTCTGCTGTGCAAAATTGCCACTTGTCTGCTCTGTCAAGGCATGGAGACATACTGGGTCCATACATGGAGACATACTGGGTCCATACATGGAGACATCATCTGAGGGCAGGGGGAGAGCCCAGCTTAGGACAAAGTGACACCTGAGCTGTTTTGGCAAGGCACTAGAAGGGCACTGGTATGTGTGGACACAAATGCCTGAATGGAGGAGTTTCTCCCAGGCACTAACCACTTACTCCTCTGGAAAAGGTTTTCTGGTTCCTGGTGTCATGAGTTGTATCCCGTCTGGTAGCTCTTCAAGGCTAGCTAGGAAAAGACCTGCTGGGAGAGACTTGGTTGGTGCAATTATGCCCTGCAGAGTATCCCACCCCTCACCACAATGATGCATCAGTAACCCTTGTGCTCCTTATCCAAGTTACTTAAACTTATTTGACTTTATGCCTGGAGATGTAATATCAAAACAAAAACCCTGCATGCCTTGGACTATTATCCTTTCTCATTTAGTCTGCAGCAATTCCAAGAACAAAAACCACAGAGACAAACAAGGGAGCCTATGTAAACATGCGTAAAAAGGATATTTAGACATTCACCAGGGTTAAAATGTTTAGCTTGTCCCAAGTTGACAAAAAGCCATGTAATGGCAATTTTTTTGGTGTTCATCTTCTTATCTGAATGCTGCAGTTCATATACAGAATAGACTGCGTGTTTTCTTATCTTTTAGCTGATCAAGGAGGATGGGACTGTAGATAATGTCTGCAGTTGCGAATGCCCAGTGTCACAAACATTTGCAATGAGCTGTACTTTGTGGCTTGGCTTGTGTCCTCTGAGAATCATGGAAATGAAGGCAATGCGCTTTGTTTCTTTCTTGGATTTGGGGGAGTCATTAATTTATGCCACATCTTATGGGGTGGGAAGCACATGTGGTGCTGAACAAAGCCCCAGCCAGATCACGGGCAGGTTGTGAAGCAGTCTGTGATTGCAAGGGATACACACAGGCTACCAGAGACAAGGAGTTGTCCTGCTGGCTTTTGATAAGAAGACAGCAGTGAATTGTTATGAATATGCAGGGTGAAGCTGAGGGTTGCCCCATTCCTACTCTCGTGGGGGTCACAATTACCACAACTGGTAAGCAATTATGTGAGCTCTCCACCCACCTGGACATGGTCATGGGGGGCCAGGTACAGAGCAGGGCTTGACTTTCTCTGTGGCATCTTCTAACCACCTCCTCATCTCACTGTGCTCTTTCCAGATTGGCAATGTGGTCCTCATCATCTTTGTCAGCTACTTTGGCAGCCGAGTTCACCGCCCGCGGGTGATCGGAGCTGGGGGGCTGCTGCTGGCGCTGGGAGCGTTCCTGGTGACCCTTCCCCATTTCCTCTCGGATCCCTACGAATACACCACCATTAGCACCGGTAAGTGCCCGTGCCCTTCCATGGGGGGGGGGATATCAGGAGAAAACAAAGCTGAGGAGTTTCCCCAGCTTCAGCTGTGGCCACCTGTGTAGTGCAGCAGAGAGGGTGAGTTGGGGAGGCCTCTCCTTACAGAAGAACACAGAGTAGAGGCATCATCCAAGGGCCAACATTGCTCCTGGGTCTTGGAGTAGAGATGTACAATGCCTCCTCCTCCTCCAGGGCACTCCAGTGCTGTGCTCTGCCAGGTTTCATGTGACCCGCTCAGAGGCCCTGCTCCTCTGCTCCTTGTTTCTTCCCAACAAGTCTGATAGATGTGTAGGACATCTGAAGTGCTTAGCTGTTTGAGGGCCAACAACCTTGCAAGACCAAAATACGAAGCACAAACACTGGATGTAGCAATCTGTTGCATCATGCTGGGTGGTGACTACATTTCGAACCTGCCCTTCTTACCTGCAAGAGTCAAAAAAAGGCAATCGGTGAAGAGGCAACCTTTCCATTAAGGCAACCATTAAGCAAGTGAAGGTGCCCACCTCTATCATCCACTTCATCTTTTACCTTCACCTCAGCCTCCGCAAGGCTCTGTGGTTGCTGAGTCTTGCTCTTCTGGGAGCCTGCCCCATCACAAATCCATCTCCAGTGGCTCTGGGCTGGGTTTCCCGTGCCTCCTCCAAAAGTGTGGTATCCACCCCACACAGAACTTAAACACAGTGTTTGGAGGGAAAGGCTTAAGGCAGAGTTTTACTATTTTAAGACCAACTTCAGTATAGTTTTGTAACCCCTTCTGAATGTGATAATTACATGTGGGATCCCTTCTGCCTCTTCTGGACATGTTGTTTGAGCCACAGTTCCAGGTTATGAGTGTTTTGGTCATTGTGAAGTACCCAAATTCTCCAAAGATGCTCCTGAAGGCCTCCAGAGGGAGGCATCTCCCTGCCTGAGTCTGTGGGCTGTCCACAGGCTGCCAAGGCCCGCTCCCTCTCAAGGAGAGCCCCCAGACAGGCGTCATGGACATGCCACCCCCAGGAACATTTGTAAGGAGCCTCTGCATTGAGTAAGAGAAGTGTATCTTTATCAGTGTGGACACTATAAAATAGTTAGACTGGAAAACTAATTATTTACCTTGTTTAATACGGTGTTTTTACCATACTTCTCTCCTGGCTATGCTCACCCTCCTCTTTCCAGATCTCTAAGTGTGTCACATCCCTGGTTTCTGCATGGGTGCTGGTGTCCTCCCAGCCTGCTCCTGAGCGTGCTGGAAACAGGTTTGCTCTCTGTAGCATCAGAAGAGGTCCAACCACAGTTCTGAAGCTGCAGGGCTTGCTGGTGGTGACGGCATCATCGCTAATGACTGCCCAAAGAGCCAGGGAGAGAGTGTGAAAGTGGTGATGAGCAGAGGTGGGGCAGCAGACAGGGGCAGGAGCCCTGGGATACAGGCAATGATGGGTTTTCTGCTCATGTCCCCTGTGACTGCAGAAAAATTGCTTCCCTTCTGGTTTCTGGGGGGGCAATAGTGCATTTCCTGGGGATGCCCAGAGGTTCTGCAGTGCCTTGAGGTTTCCTGAAAGCTGAGCTGGGTTCGTACCAGAAGTCTCAGTCACATCGGTCTTATCTGCTCCAGACAATAATAGCTACGGCATGTGGTCAGCCTTCACGTGCTTCGAGGGCAGAGGAATTTATCTGGCTGACACAAAGGCTTGAAAGAGCAGTGCTGATGTGTGTGCATCCTGGTTCTTGCCTGCAATCAGGGAGGCTGCTCCCGGTGCCTTGAGGAGGGTGGAGACCCCCATGAAGTTGTCAGGGTCTGGCTTTGAACAGACGTAGGCTGCTCCTGAGCACTGGGAACAACGGAGGTTGGGTGGGCAAGGTGTCCTGCTTGGGGTGCCACCCCACGGCGCATTGCTCCTGGTCCCATGAGGGAGCAAAGACCATCAACACTGAAAAAACAGTCCTGGATTAGGTTTGTCCTCATTAAACTTCTGCAGCTCTCGCTGCTGCTGCAGTAAAATCTTTATTAGCTGAAGAGGCTCCTTCTGTCTGGCAGCACAGACCCTTCCGACAGCGCGGCTTTGAATGAACTCACACCAGGATTTTTGTGGTGACCTACTATTAGGAATGTGCCGCCGCACTATGCCAGTGAAAACCCCTAATCACCTGGCAAATATTTGTTTCCCTTTTGTTTCTGCTTGCTCAGAAGTGTAGAAAATCCAGAGTTATTATATTAATGAGAAAGATGTGATAGAAATGTTGAAACAATTACAAACAATAATAAACCCGAATGGGAAGAGCTAACATGAGAAGAGCAGGGATTACTCTGTTTGCTCTACAACACCGTCAGTTTGCATGCAAAACAGGTTTTTCCATCAGTGAATATTTATACTTTCCCACCGACTCCGACACTGTCGGTCCAAGGGCTTTTGTCACTTGGCTGAGCCCAGCATTGCTGTGGCTTTGATGAAGAGCTTTTTATCCTCCGCTGACAGCTTGACTGACTCACTGGAGCTGGGCTGCAGGGCCGACCTTTCTCCTCCACAGTTGCAGCAGACAAGAGAAATGACTTTGCTTCCTTCTTTTCTTATCAGCCTGCCCTCAAGTCTGATAAAAATCACAGCTGGTCTCTTTGCTTCCCTGAGCTGAGTGCCCCAAAGGATGGGGAAGGGAGAGATAAGTGCTAACTAAAGGGGTTGATCCATCCAAACCCCAACAGACAACAACGTGTCTCCTCCTGTCAGGCCACACAGTACCCGAGCAAGGGCAAAAACAGCTGTGCAGAAGAGGAATTAGGGATTTAGGGTCAGCCTGAGCGGGTTCCTTCACCTTGTGCCCCTGCAGCTGTGGTGATGCAGGGGTTGGAGAAGGCAGGATGCGTGCCCAGTTTTGTAATGTTCATCCCTTTCCATTCCAGGTAACAAGACCAAGGTCCAGGCTGAGCTCTGCTATGCAGAGAACAAGTTTGTGTGCCCAAATGCCACCCAGGATCCCCAGAAGGAGGCCAGCAGTGTGTGGGCAATGATGGTCGTTGCCCAGCTGTTGGCTGGAATCGGGACGGTTCCCATCCAGCCCTTTGGGATATCCTACGTCGATGATTTTGCAGAAGCAAACAATTCCCCGCTGTACGTTGGTAAGTGGAAGGGGCATTGTTCTTATATCACTTTGCTTCACAGAATCACAGAATCGGTGGGGTTGGAAGGGACCTCTGAAGATCACCTGGTCCAACCCCCCTGCAAAGCAGGATCATCTAGAGCACGTTGTGCAGGATGGCATCCAGGCGGGTTTTGAATATCTCCAGAGAAGGAGACTCCACAATCTCTCTGGGCAACCTGTTCCAGTGCATTGTCACCCTCACAGCAAAGTGCCCCCTTATATTGAGCTGGAACCTCCTGCACTTCAGTTTGTGCCTGTTGCCTCTTGTCCTGTCACTGGGCACAACAGAAAATAAATGGTTCCATCCTCTTTACACCCTCCCTCAGATATTTTTATACACTGGGGAGGCCTCCCCTCAGTCTTCTCTTTTCCAGGCTAAACAGGCCCATTTCTCTCACGACAGGAGCTCCAGTCCTCTAACCATCTTTGTAGCCCTCCTCTAAACTCACGCCAGTAGTTCCATGTCCCTCTTGTACTGGAGAGCCCGGAACAGGACACAATCCTCCAAGTTTCCTTAAGGCCCTAGAGCTGAGCTGGAGAGGTGCTCATCTGGAGCACCTGTGGCCTCCAGGGCAGAGCTGAGCACCCAGTGGGACTCTGATGAGCTCAGCCTCCATGAAGGTGCTGGGATGCCTCTCCCCTTGTTAGTCAGTTACTCCCTTTATGGTTATATTTATGGTGTGAGCGTGAGGAAGCCGAATAATCAGGGCAAGGAGAAGATCGTGCTTTAACCAGAGGTATGACAGCCTGCAGGAGCAAATTAACACAGGTTTTGCAGCAATGTTGACATTTTTGCTATGGAATTGGCCATGAGTCCCTGTCCAGTGCAGGCTCCCCAGCTCAGGAGGACTTCTGATCACAAAGAGATAGGTGCTGGCTTCCATGTTAAACTGCATTTTTTCCCCTGTGAATGCCAGAGCCCAGCTGGGGCTGGTGTGTCTACGTGAGATTTGAGCTTAGTTCACAAGTTTATTTAAAAACTTGATTCCTCCCAGTGATGAACAATGTCCTTAAAGCAGCCAAAGGTGTCAGAGTGATTTAGGAATCAAAAGCGGATGTTCCAAAATAAGGTAAGCACTTAAGGAGAAGGAAAAGCCTTTGGGAATAGACTCCCAAGGACTGGCTTCAGACAAGTGCTCAAGGGCTTGGCAGGGTCTCCAGACCCACCCAGGCATGCTTTAGTTCAGGCTCCTGCTGGATAGGGCTGCCGCACCACGTATGAGCTCTGGAGCAAGTTTCCCATGCAGGCATTAGTTGCTTCTTGCGACTCAAATATAGAAATTTGTACTGGCAAAATGAGTTTTTTTCTTTGTCCCTTTTTCTTGCTAAGTGTCTCAGAAAAAGCCTTGGTAGTAAGAAAGGACAGTCAGAGTTCCCATTTGTAGGTGGTGTGTCCTTGCTGAGGACCACAAAACCCTTTTTTGTCTGCTCAGCACCTGCCAGGTGACATTTCCACGAAGGATCTGGCACACTGAGCTCTCACGGGGCTCAAGTTAGCAGTCACACAACGCTGGGACTCCTCTGAAGTCCTGGCTGCCATCTCTTCCCGTGGATGAAGACAAGAGACTTGGTTCCTAGCGTACTGCAGCACAATGCATCCCTGTCTTGGAGAACGGGGCTGGTTTGGTCTTGACTGCATAGGTGGTCAGTTTAGGCCCATGGGAACGTCCATGATGGGGGGTATGGCTACTGTGCATCTAGGTTGCCTCAGAACAATATAAATATTTGTTTTTTTATGTTTTTTATGTTTTAGGTCCCAGTGTCTTCCCATGAAAGTGGGGAACGCTAATTATGTGTGAGGTTAAATTCTTCTCTAAAGATCCTACACTTAAACAACTAGGTTTATGCTATAGGAACAAATGAGCTGCCTTGCCTATTTGGGGAAAAAAAATAAAAAAATAAATAAAGTTAAAACTAGGAGCACAGCCTGAGGCACAGCAATGGGACTAGGTGCTTTCTAGGTGCTTTCATACCCAACATGCTCATAAGCCCCAGACCAGCAAAATGCACAGAAATGGTCACCGTGTCCCAGGCAAATTGTCTCCTTTTGAATCAAGGAATTTCTTCCAGGAAGAAAAACTGAATACTTTCATTCTGAAGACTTTAAAAGGAAATATTTTGAGCTTTTGGGATGGGTTTAACTTATCTGTTTTTTGAGCAGAAATAGTTCAGCAGAACCCAGGGTGATTTTCTGCTCTTTCTGCTCTCCCTGAATCAACATATTTTACCTCCCCTGATGTTTTGACCAAACATTTTTGCTCATTTCTAAAAGGCTGAGATGATGGCTTTGCTTCCTGGGCCTTCTGTGGGAGATGAAGGTCTCCATCACCTGTGAAGCTCAGTGGACATTTTATGAACTTTTTATGGATATTTCACAGGAGGACAGAGCCTTATTTGCAGTGCAGCTACTGTTACCTCCTCACTCTCTGCTCCTTTTTTCAGCCATCCTCTTTGCCATTGCGGTGTTCGGCCCTGCTTTTGGATACCTGTTGGGGTCTGTGGTGCTGCGGCTCTTCGTGGATATTGGAAGAGTTGACATTGGTGAGTATTTACCAAGTAGGGGTGGTTTTCCTAAAAGCCCTCTGTGAATCAGAAGTCTGCTGTGAGAGAACCGGTGGCAGGAGCGCATGCCTTGCTCTGGTGACCCACAAAACCTGCTTTCCTGCAAAGTCCTGACCTCGAATAGACCCCCCCAAGTGCACTTCTCTGCTCCATCTCCCCATGAGAAAGGCTACAGCTGGACCTGAGATCACCACTGGAGCAGTGCCCTGCAGTGTGGGCATCTCAATGTCCAGCTCACCGCGATGGTCATTGCCGCCCACCACTCCCATGCTGAGGAAGTGCCGCACTGCCCCGGCACAGTGCTGTGAAGGAGCAGGAACATCTGAGGCAGCCAGGGAGGGAGAAGACAAGCATGGGGCAGCCACTGCCCTGCGTGTGCATGGGAAGGCTCGAATCTGCTCAGCCTCCTCCCCACCACCAGTCACCAACATCCACAGAGATGGGACCAGGTCAGCGCCACCGGAGGGCTTATTTTCTTTATCTGCGATGTGTGCTTGTTATTCCTGGTAACTTAATCACTAAAGAATTCTCCCCAGCTCCACCATTAATGTGGCTTTTCCTGTGTTCCTCTGAGAGATCAGAGCCTGCCTGACATTTTTGTCTGGTGCCTGATAAGAATAATAAATGAGCCCGAGGCAGGAAACGGCAAAAAGCCTTGGCTTGCTCCCTGCGGCGGCAGACGGATTTAGCATCCCGTGCCCAGTCGCTCCGTGATGACGTCCAGTCCCGGAGCGGATCGGTGCCGTTTGGGGAAGCAGGGTGATTGTTTCGGCGGGGCGTGGGACCCCTCGTGCCACACCCGGCACTATTCCCGACCGTTGTTCCTCTCCCACCCGCGATGTGCTGACGATGGGGAGATGTGCTCGCCACGCCAAGCCAAGCAATCCTTCGACCTCCTGCCAGCAGTGCTGGCCCAGCAGGATGATGTCCGCATCGGGGATGGAACGGTGTTTGTCTCCTCCTTTTACCGGACAAAGGGTGTGAGCACCCGGAGTTTTGTCCACTCGGAAACCAGGATCATTAAAAATGCTCCTCTGCCAGCACAGGGCTCTGCATGTAGAGAGTTACCAAGCCTGGAACAATGGGAGAGGAGATGATTCCAGGAAAGCAGCTATGCCCTTTCCCGGTCCCCGTCTCGCCTGGGCAGCCCCAGCAGATAACGTGCTCCAAACCCAACCGTGCACCCGGGCAGAGGAGGATGGAGCCAGGGCCCCATAATCACCAGCTGGCTGGAATGCCTGAACCTGTGCCATCAGTGTGCTTCGATGCTGACTACGCGCATCCTGTGGGCACTGGGGAGGCTCCACGTTGTTTAGGTGGGGGCCGGTGAGGTTGGCTTCTGGCGGGGGGAAGAGAAGGAAGTTGACCACAGTCAACCATGGAGTGGAGGGACCTGCACCCAGGGCTCGTCTTGCTATGAGAGCTGGCGCAAGCTCTCACCTCCCTCCATTTGCCACACCAGCAGGGAGACCCTTGGGGTGCACCCACATGTCTTTGTGCTCCACCAGTCCATATTTGCATGGGCATGGGTATTTGCCCCTTTCGCCATTGGACACGCAGAGGCAGAGCTCTGATGATCAGTCTTTGTGTCTTGCAGCAACGGTGGCCTTGACACCGAAGGACCAGCGGTGGATCGGGGCCTGGTGGCTGGGGCTGCTGATCTCCTCCGGCTGCTTGGTGCTTACATCCATTCCCTACTTCTTTTTCCCTCGGTACATGCTGAAAGGAGAGGTAAGACCCCACCCTGGGGCTGTGTGATGTCTTCTCAGTGTTCCTGCATGCAGTCCACCTTGGTAGGGCCCTGTTCTCGGTGACTTGGCCCTCCCGGATTGTCTGACCTGCTTCTCCCCCTGTCTGCTGGCAATGGCCAGATCTCAACACCCCACTGCAACACATTCTGCAAGGTCACTCTCACTGTTTGAAACATGGGCTTTTTTCTTTGGAAAAAATGGTGGCAGAGAAAAGTTTCCCATTAAAACAAATAAAAAAAGGCAGAAAGCTATCGAAACATTCCACTTCAGTGTTTTCAAAGCCAAGCCCCACTAGTTAAGCCTCAAAAAATAGTGTGTTTTTTTTTTATTTTTTTTTTTTTATTTTTTTTTGAACTTGTGTAATCATCAATTCTTTAAAGGTCAAAATGAAACCCCAAATATTTCAAGATTACAGTCTGAGGACCCATCAGACTAGAACTGGCCTGTCTCCAACTTCCATTTCCAGACTTTTTGCAGAATTTAAGAAGTGATATCTTCCCTTTCATCAGGCTTCAAAGCTTTCCATGCTCTTAAATATCCCCAAGCGTTTGTCTTGCAGCTCTACTCAAGGGTTGCAGTGATTTTTGGAGGTAACTCACTCCTTTGCTGCAATGGGCAGGAAAACTATTGGTCTCAGCAGTGGGTCAAAGGCGTCTGTGATGGACTCTGCTGCTCCCTGGCCTCACTGCACACTGGGACAGCACTCACCACGCACCTGTGCTCCTCTCTCAAGGCAGGATGCTCTTCTCTCCCCTCCCAGGACCCCAACTCGGAGGCTGGCATGCTGAGGAAGATGGAGAAGAGGGGGCTCGAAGAAACCTCCCTGCTGGAATTTATAAAAAGTAAAGTGTTGGCACTTAGAGGCGAGGGTGAATGGGCAGAGTCCACCACATCACATTTTCACGCTTATCTCCGCTGCGCTGGGTGGAGATGCCAGCTCAGGCACCTCCAGGGTTGCAGAGTCCTTCCCTAAGGACTACTGGGGGTTGGACGCTGCCTCCCTCTTGCTAAAAGTCACCAGCGCTGAGGGACCATTTAATGACTTTTCTTAGGCCCATAATGACTTCTTTACAGCTGAATTCACCCCTTCTCTCCCTCCCTAGCCACTGCAGTCATGTCCTGCGACTGTCAGCTCCCTCTTCTCTGTTTCCCTGAGCTTTGATGGATGGCAGCCAGGGCTGTCCTGGCTGGGCAGGGGGACGCAATCCCTGCTCTTTCATCTGCTTGCACCACCCAGAGATACGGCCCCTGCTTCAGAAAAATAAATGCACTGGGGCTGCCAAGTGCTCAGGGGCTTGTGGGTTTGGAAATCATGGCAGAAAGGGCCGTGGGCAGAGCTGGCCCTCATCCTCCCATCTCAGGGCAGTTTCTTCCCATCTCAGGGCAACTTGCAGGCTGTGGTCCTGCAAGTTGCCTGGCCAAATCAGGGTGTCCCCCCTTCAATTTTCTCATCTCCTTACACATCCCCTATTTAGCCCACTGGGAATAGTCTGAAGGTGGGATACTTGGCAGTATGAATTGCTGATATCAGTACCACATTGCTAAAATACATTTTTCTTGCTGTTTCCCTGCAGGATTCCCAAAGGTCTTCCTCAAGCTGCTCCTCAACCCCCTCTTCATCCTCCTCGTGCTTGCTCAGTGCAGCTTCTCCTCGGTCATCGCGGGTCTCGCCACCTTCCTCAACAAGTTCCTCGAGAAGCAGTATGGCGCCACCTCCTCATATGCCAACTTTCTTATAGGTGAGCAGGGGCTGGATACTTTCATTCACTTGCTCCCGAGGGTCAGAACTGCTCTCGTTGGAAATGTGCAGCCCTGCTACACAGTTGAAGCAGGTCTGGATCACTCTGATGCTGAAAGAAGCTGGCAAAAAGCAAGCGATTTCACACCCAAGTTCGATCTTGCGTCTTCAGACTCCTGAGGATGCAGTGTCTCATAGGTGTCAACAGCCCTGGGATTGAGTCTGTCCTGGATAACAGTGGAGTCTGTGGATTCTGCCAACCACCATGAGCTCCTCAGAGCCACCACTTCCACCCCTTGCCAGCAGAGAGGAGCTTGGCAGGCAGGACCCCTGGCTGATGCCTTTATTCCTCTGCAGGAGCTGTGAACCTGCCAGCAGCAGCACTCGGGATGCTCTTAGGAGGAATCGTCATGAAACGCTTTGCCTTCTCCCTCCGAGCCATCCCCCGGTTCTCTGTGGTGGTGCTCGTTTTCTCCATCCTCATCTGCCTGCCCATTTTCTTCATGGGCTGCTCCACGGTGCACATCGATGGCATCTACCCCTCCAGGTATCGCAGGGTTGTTTCCAGCTCTGTATTCCTCCCTTCTCCAGCTCTTGACCTGATTATCTGGGTGGGGGGGGAGGGTGTACATGTAGATGGAGGCCAAAAGGTGGTAAACATCACCTCCTCCTGGATCCTGCTGCCTGGAGCAGATCTAAGCACTATACAGCACAGAAAGGAGGCATTTATTCCTGAGTGTTCTGTACCAAACAAACAGGGTATATTTTTTCATTCTAACCCTGTATTTCTAGGGGGAAATTAGGAGTGTCAGTGACCATGTCCACAAGGAGCACACTCCGTTCCAGCTAGACATCACCTTTCTGCTTGGCTGGGTGGAAACTTCTGGCTGTCACCACATCTTTTTACTTACTGAAACAACATTTAGATTCCAGCCCGGGCTTGCTGTCAAGTGCATTGTACACAGGCCATTTCTCAATGCACTGCCAGCATATCAGCAAGGGGCTTTCAGACACATTTCCCTTTGCCAGTGGTAAGCCTCCTGCCTCACAGTATGGTGGAGAGGTGAGAGACAGGGTAGTTCCTGCACTTCAACCCTTGCGCACTTAAAAACCACTCAAATAACCACAGTGAAGAAAAAAACAAAGCAAACAAACAAACAAACAAAAACAAACGAAAAACAAACAAACAAACAAAAAAACAACAACAGTGTTCTGCAAACAAACTCACACATGAACTGCAAGTTTCTATTTTGTGCTGAGGTGTGTGCTGTTAATACCTGTATAACAGCATGCATACTGCTAATTAACAGTACACTGGCATATACAGTTAATTCAGGAGCATATGAAAACCCACCAAGGCACTGGCATGCCAGCTTCTTGTGAGAGAGCAAGGCTTTGGACCCTCAGTTCAGAATCAGGTGCTACATGTGCTAAATTTTGGAAGGCACCTTAGCCTCACAGCACTCACCTCTTGCTGCCAGTGTCAGCCCCGCTGGGACACACCAGTGCTTATGGGGTTTGCAGGTGGAATGGGGAGCCGGCGGAGGGGCTTGTAGGAAAAGAGGAGGCAGGAATAAGGCAGGGATTTGTCTCACATTTACAGCCAGGGTCCTTAGCTCACAGACCTAGCTCAGCCCTTGCTTTTTCTGCAGTCCTGTGTAGCACATGGGATGGGAGAGATGAGGCTGTAGGGTTTGGGGAGCTTGAGGTGGATCCTTCCACCTCTAGCAGCTCCTGAGATTGCAGAGATGCTGGTGTCTACCCAGGGAGAGTCAGTCCACGAGTGGCACGGGGCTGCTTGGGAAAGCCTGTGATGGTGTTGTCCGTGCTCCCGCTTGCAGCAGCTGCCTTGTGCTGGCTGGAAAGGAGCTAGGAACACAAAACTGTTGCCTAACACACACGAGGGGGTTGTCTCCTTGGTCGTCACATCCAAGCAGACCCTTCCTTCTCATCAGGGACTTTGCTAGAGGCTCACTTCCTGACAACAGCTGGGTTCTCCACTTCTCATAGTCCCAGCTTTGACATCCTCCCCGCTTCTCCTTCTGCAACACCTGCAAGAGTCCAGTTCAGCATGCAGGCTGCTCTGACTGCTTGTAGCTGTGGCCTCATATTACGACAGAAACTCCCCCCCTTGCAACAGCAGCAATGTTTAGGCATGAAGCCCCCTCTCCCCTTGAGCTCCAGCTTGCTGGGAGTTAGGTGTCTATGCCCACCATCCCCAAAGAAGGGTCAGGCAGACCGCGCTGCTCCAGCAGATGAAGCCCCTGGGGCAGGGAGGCAAGACAGAACAGATAATTCAGTTTGTCCTCTTGCCTTTCACACTGTCATCAGGTTTGTTTGGAAGTGAGCCCACTTCCAGTTGCTGTCTGGATGGCGTTTCCAGCTGAGGCTCCTTGCACATCTGTTTGCGTGGTTTTGGATGAAGCCCAGAAAACATTTCTCCAGGCATTTGCTGATTAGTTTTCAGCTGGGAAAAAAAAAAAAAAAAAAAAAAAAAAGAGAGAGAGAGAGAGAGAGAAAGTGTGTGAGCACTTGTTTGCAGACATAACATAATTATGGACTGCTAAGTTCGCTGTACACTGCAGAGGTACCTGCAGGGGATCAGGATCTGGCACAAGGCCAGCCTGCTGCTGGCAGCATCCCAGCGCACATAGGAACAGGGAAACTGGTTAGCTAGAAAGAGGTCTGAGAAGATACTTTTTTGTTTTGTTTTGTTTTGTTTTTCCTCCTGTCCTATTTCTTCATTTTATTTATTTTTATTTATTTTCTCCTCTTTGGCAGAACATCGAGTTCCCAGCCACAGGTTAAGGCGCCGAGTGGGTGCCACTGCTCCGAGCACATCTTTCACCCGGTGTGCGGAGAAAACAACGTGGAGTACATCTCACCCTGCTTCGCTGGCTGCACCAACAGCAGCACTAATTCCTCTGCTCCCAAGCAGGTGGTGAGTAGTGGGATGGGAGCATGGCCACCAAGCCAAACCATTGTGTCCATGCCAAGATCCAGAGTGTTTCCAGGTTTTGGTTTTGGCAAGGTGGAGTGCACTTTGCTTGCTGGTCACAGCAGAGGCTGCTGCAATGCTGTAGGAACTTGGACGTAGTAATGTGGTAGAGCTGTTTGGAGGGAGATCTGTGTCTACATGGAGGGCTGGACTCCTGAAAAGGTGTGATGGAGGAGACCAGGTTCCCTTTGGTTGGTAAAGGGCTGGCTGGAGAGCATGAGCATGCCATTTTCCCAACAATTTAACATTCTGAACAAGTCGCCCATAAAACACCTCTAAGTAGAGCAAGAAGTCCAGTGCCTTCAGGCATCTGATGCTCACGCCGAGCATTCCTCAGTGCTCAGTTGTGCCAACTTTCCCACTGAGCCCTGCACAGGGAATGGCTGGAAAGCCCTGGCAGTCTGCTGGGACAAATGGGAAATGGTGTCACGTCCCCTTGCAGGAGGCCGGGACGCTCAGCAGGATGCTGTGGCCATGCTTTAAAATCAAAGCTGGTGCTCTCACCGCTCTTATGCAAAGTGACGCGGCCTGGTGCATTGCTTGACTTTGGGAGTTTTATGTGTTTTTGTTGTTTTTCTTAAAATGTTTCCAACAGACCTACAGGAACTGTTCCCAGATCTCTGCCGGGAATGGGTTTTCCTCCGCCAAGACCGGCTCCTGTCCCCTCAGTTGCTCCCACATGCTCCTTCCTGCCATCTTCCTCATCTCCTTCGCTGCCCTGGTAGCCTGCCTGTCCCACAACCCCCTCTACATGATGGTTTTACGGTGAGCAATGGACAGGGGGGCCTGCAGAGTAATACGTTTGAGCTGTGTAAAGGTCTGAGAAGGAGAAGGGTGCTTTCTCACCAACTGACCAAGTTTTGCAGGTTTCTGTGCTCATCAGAAACTTGCCCATGAGGGTCTGCAAGAAGCAGGATCCCCCTTGTTTTAGTGCTTTGAGTGCTACTGCAGAGAGACCCCCCCACTCTCCTCCACCACCCTTGGAAATCAGGGCAATTTCCTAAAAATCAGTGTTTCCTATTTCAGCAAGGCTGTTCCTTGAGTTTGATGTACTGGGAGAACCAAGCAGAGCATTCCTTAAAAACAAAACATTGTGTTTTATCACCTTCTTGACTTTTCAACCCAACCCCTCCTCCCTGGTGCAAGCTCATCCCACCACTCCAGGGTGCCTCTGCTTCCCCTCCCCAGATGGAGGAACTGAGGAGGAACTGGCTTCACAGCTAAACCTGGCAGCGAAACCAGGAGAGCTGAGCCACCACTGCCACCAGCTCTGACCTCCTGTGGCTTCTCCCCTGCAGGGTGGTGAACCAGGAGGAGAAGTCATTTGCCATCGGCGTTCAGTTCTTGCTAATGAGGCTGCTAGGTGAGTGTCCATCTCCTAATGAGGCTGAGGGAGGGCAGCAAGGTGCTCAGAGGCTTGCTGGAGCCCCAGGAGGTGTTGAATCTCCTCGGGGACAGTGAGTAAAGCACACAAGCAGGCAGCCTGACTCGGTCCCCTCCTCTCCAAAGCTTGGCTGCCGGCTCCAGCCATGTTTGGTGCCCTCATCGACTCCTCCTGCATCTACTGGCAGAAACAGTGCTCTCAGCGCCGCTTCTGCGCCTACTACAACAACGACTTCCTCCGCAACAGGTACCTGTCCCCAGCCCCAGTACCTGAGGCTGCCATGGGACGGTCCCTCAAGCTGGCACTGCTCCATGCACAGCTGGGGGGCCACCTCCAGATAGGACATCTCCATCCTCTTCTCTTAACAGATACCTGGGGCTGCAGGTGGGGTACAAAGTGGTGGGCACTGTGCTCCTCGCCCTCATCGGCTGGAAAGTGAAGAGGAGCAAGGAGTACAATGTACAGGAGAAGGCAGCGGGACTGGTGTAGCCTGCCCAAGGACTGACTCTGCACCTCCCATCCTCACCACAACTACCTTGTCTTTTGGGGAGTTTTGGTGGTATTTTTTTGTTGTTTTGTAAGGGAGCAACTTCACGATAGCAGCTCTGAACTCCTCTCGCGACACACACAGCAGCCGGTGACCAGCCCGTGGCAATGGCATCTCTGTGCTCCCGGCAAGGGCTGGTCCTCGCCAGTCCCATTTTGGCTGCCCACCTGGGACACATCATGAAACAGCTCCTCCCAGGCTCTTGATCCAAGTCTCACCCATCGCTTCAGGCTCCCCAGGGAGCAGGAGGTAGATGGGACTGGAGCGCAGCCCTATCCTGTATACCCAGAGATGCCAGCAGTGGTCCTGGCCTTGCTCCACTGTGACTTTTCCAGCCAGGGGATTCCCCCTGGCAAGGACAGGAGCAGGGTGAACGGTTGCCAAGTCCTGGGGGCTTCCCTGTCTGCCCCTGCCCACCCCTCTTGCACAGGTCAGCGTGGATGCGCACAGGCATTGTGAAAAGCCATCAGTTGCGGTCTACTACAGAACATTTTGGGGTGGGTTTGGTTATTGTGTTGTGTTTTGTTTGGTTTGTTTTTTTAATAAAGGTCACTTTTCCAACTGCAGTGGTTTGTTGATCGCCCCCCACCCTGCCCAGAGCCATCCCCAGCGGCAGGCAAGGGATGGCCCTCAGCTCCTGAAAAGATGATGGGATGGATCTGGGACTTGGTGAGGGGGACTTGCAGTGGAGCCAGGAAAGGGGATGAAGCTGGGAGAGGAAATGGAGCTGGGATGGGAAAATGGAGCTGGGCATGGGAGATGGAGCCACCATGGGGGATGGAGCTGGGCTGGAAGCGGGGAAGCTGCCTTTGGTCATGAGGCTGCCACAGGGAAGGGGCAAGTAGAGATGGAGCCATGCTAGGGGCTTCAGCACAGTAGGGAGCCTTGGGGGATATTCAATCCCTGCTGCATGAGATCAAGGAAGGGCACTCCTGGGCTTTACTGCTGCCAGACCACATGAACTTGTCACACATGCAAAACAAAATCGTTTGTTTGTTTGTTTCCCGGTGCATAAAAAGATCTACTGGTTTGAGATGAAGGGAAGACACAGGGTGGGAAGGAAAGCTTCCCAAACTGCTGTCCAGGCATGACAGGGTGGTTCCTACTGCTCCCAACATGATGGAGGCATGAGGGATGGCTTTAATTTGAGAGCAGGCTGTGTTAAACCACACATTTGCTGCACGAATGACTGCAGGCAGTTGCGTTATAAAGGGAACACCAAACATTTAATCATGTAGTAAAAGTGGCTGCCACAACCAGCCCGTCCACAGGAGAAGCCCAGCCATGCTGCCCAGCAGAAGGCCCTCACGTGGCAGTGAGCATTGTCTGTACACCTGGGGACCCTGTCACCGCCCGGTGGAATGGTGACAGCAGCCAGGAGCTTGTACAGACTCAGACACAGTCACAGGCTGGCCATCTGGCCATCAGAAGGCCAAGCCCACCTGGCAGCCTCCTTCACAGCTGCCCCGCTGCTCGGGCCTGGCTGAATGGCCGCGCTTTGGTTCAGGTCCCTGCAAAACCACCGGACACACAGTGGGCTCGGGCTTGGAAGGCACCTCTGCAGGTCACCTGCTCCAACCCCCATGCTCAAGCAGGGCCACCTGCAGCCATGTGGACACTGGGCACCACTGAGAAGAGCCTGGCTCCATCTCCTTTGCACCTTCTCTTCACATATTGAGATCCTTCAGCCAGATCCCCCCAGGCCTTCTCCACAACGAGCAGTCACGGCTCTCTCCAGCTCTCCCCAGAGGACAGATGCTCCAGTCCTGCCACCAGCTTGGCTGCCATTCACTGCGCTCCCTCCACTAGGCCCATGGCTCTCCTGTCCTGGGGAGCCCAGAACTGGACCCAGGCCTCCAGCTGGGGCAACTCCAACAAGCCTTGGGCTCTCCAGCTTTCCTCCCCAGGGCCTCAGCTTCAAGCTTCCCTGGTGTCAACTCCAGGAGGATCCTGCCAGGCCATTTCTGGAGGGCAGCACCACCCTCTGGTGCATCCCTATCTCCTCCCAGCTTGGATCAGCAGCAGACTTGCTGAGGGCACGGCCTGCTCCGCCGTGCGGATCATTCATGAAGAGGCTGGGCAGGACTGGGCCTGGACGTGACATTGTTGCTACTTCGTGTCCCAGCCTCGCATCTCTAGTGGGTTTCTGTGGCAAGGTTTGGGTAGCAGGGAGCAATAGGGGTGGCTTCTGTGAGAAGACTCTAGAAGATGCCCCATGTTAGATAAGGGCCCCGCTGCTGGCCAGAGCCAAGCCAACAAGCAACGACTCTGTGAGAGCATATTAAAGACAGGGGAAAAAAAAAAAAAAAAAAAAAAAAAAAAAAAAAAAAAAAAAAAACCAAAACAAACATGTCTACACAGCAGCTGGGAGAGGGAAAGGAGTGAGAAACAGCCTTGCAGCCCATGGAGTACCACAGTGGAGCAGGGGTCCATGCTGCAGCCCGTGGAGGAGACCACGGGGGAGCAGGTGGCCCTGCGCTGACAGAGGCTGAGGCCTGTGCAAGACCCCTGCCGGAGCAGATTCGGGGCCAGCCTTGTAGCCCGTGGAGAGGAGCCCATGCAAGAGCAGGGGATGGAGGGGAACTGCTGCCTGGGGGGGACCCGGGATGGAGCAGTGTGCTCCTGAGGGATGGAGCCTGTGGGACGGAGCCATACTGGAGCAGTTCTCGAGGAGCTGCTGCCTGTGGGAAGCCCACGCCGGATCAGTTTGGGAAGGACGGCACCTGTGGGAGGGACCCCACGTTGGAGCAGGGGACAAGAGTGACCGAGAAGGAGCGGCAGAGACGAAGTGCTACAGACTGACCGCAGCCCCCATTCCCCCGTTCTCCTACGCCACTTGGGGGGAAGAGGTGGAAGAGGATGGGTGGGGGAAAGGTGTTGGTGCTGTTGTTTCCTTTTGTTTCTTTGTTTCTCACTTCTCTGCTTCTCCAGCAGCCCGTGAGCCATCTCCCTGTGCCCTCCTCACAAGCCACGAGGGTTTCTCCCTCGTGTTTTCTCTCCCTGTCACGCTGAGGAGGGAACGAGACAGCAGCTGGGTGGGCACCTGGCCGCCAGCCTAGGCCAAGCCACCACGGCCATTCACGGGGATGAAGAGGCTGCACCGTGGGCTTGGAAGCCCAGGGGGTGTCTGTGAGGCTGGGGGAGCTCCTGGGCCCTGCCGCATCATCCACCATTCCATGGTCTCCTAGTGACACGGAGGGATCACAACGACACCAGTGACACAGGCGAGGCTGTGAGGGACGTTGCGTCTCTAGCGAGCGCCAGGCGTGGAGGCAGCAGCTCCTGGCAGCGAGGCGAGGCCAGGCGAGGCGAGGAGTTGCTGCGCAGCATGGCTGCTGGAGAGGAGGAGAAGGCCCCTGAGGCACAGGAGGACGGTGAGAGCAGATGCCCCAGCAGCTCCCTGGAGGTGGAGGGCCCTGAGCACCCCCTGGGGCTGTGCAGAGCCGCTTGGGCTGTGGACACCCAGGGACGCCCTGCCAGGAGCCCCCGAGCAGGCCCTTGCGGGCGTCCCTCGGGGACGCCTGCCAGGTGCTCAGTGGGGGGATGCTCTCATCCATGGCTGCCGCCCTGCCTCCCCCAGAGTGCGTGCTGTGCCACCGCTCGGACACCAGCTTGGATGGCTGCGGGCCGATGTTGAAGGTGGACGGGGTCTGCGCCCACGTGCACTGCCTGGTGAGCTCCCCGCGGCTGCCCGCGCCTTTCCCCGACCCCTTGCCTGGCACCTGGAGCCCACAGGCCTGTGTCATCCCCAGCGCGCTGCTCGCTGGTTGTCACCTCCTCCTGCTGCGCTCCCAGCACAGCCTCCCCACCATGGTCCCTATGTCCTTGCCCTGAGCAGCTGTGGGGCTTTTCTGTCTTCCAGTTTCCAGCCCAGGGCCTGTACCAGCGAGGCCCTGAAGGGGAAGGAATCCTGGGATTCCGCTGCGCGGATATCAGGCGGGTAGCGGGTCGGGCAGCTCGCAAGGTGAGGGCTTTTTTGGAGCAGACGAGGCTTGTGGCAGCTGAGCCCAAGCCCTGGCAAAGAAATCCTCGAGGCTCTGGACAAGCTCCGGGCAAGTCCCAGTGGCCCCGGCCACGTCCCTGACGGGGCTGCTGTGCTCTTTGCAGCGCTGCTGCGTCTGCCGCAAGAAGGGGGCCACCGTCGCCTGCCGGCAGAAGCGCTGCTCGCGCCGCTTCCACCTTCCCTGCAGCTCCCAGCGGGGCTGCATCTCGCAGTTCTTTGGGAAGTACAGGTACGAGCTGCCCTAGCTTGGGCTGCAGCCCCCTCAGCCTGCGCCCTGCAGGCAGAGTCCCCGGTGTGGCACGCGTGGTCCCTGGCCTCACTCAACTCTTCCGTCCTCACGCAGCTCCTTCTGCTGGGAGCACCGCCCGCAGCAGACCGTGGAGACGCTGCAGGAGGGGCACACCACGTGCATCATCTGCATGGAGGTGGTGGAGGACAGCCTGTCCTACACCACCATGGTGTGCCCCTCCTGCAAGCACGCCTGGTTCCACCGGGGCTGCATCCAGGTAGGAGGCCCTTCCCTCTGCCAGCCCGCAGGGACACCATGCGCCCGCAGCGGCGTCCTGCTCACACGGGGAGTCTCTCTTCCACAGGGACAGGCGCTTCGGGCGGGCCTCAGGCACTTTGCGTGCCCCCACTGCCGGGACTGGGAGCGCTTTGTCCCTGAGATGCTGCACATGGGAATCTGCGTGCCCAACAAGTGCGTTCCTTCCTTCCTTCCTTCCTTCCTTCCTTCCCACCCCACTCAAGGCAGGAGAGGGCACAGCCCCAGGCCCTAATCCCTCCAGGCAGACTGTCCCCAACAAAAGGGGCTGCCTGCCTGGGGGACAGGAGGACGCTGGCCTGCTGCCAGGGATGCCCCTGAGCCCTGTCCCAGCATCAGCACTGACACTTGCTGAGTGCCCCATGAGCTCGTGACCTTTCTTTCCTACTTTCTCTTGAAGAAAGCCGGCTTGGGAGCAGGAGGAGGAGCTGGCACTGCCACAGCTGCATGGCCGCTGCGATGCCAGGCAGTGCCTGTACAGGGGAGGCCGGGAGCAGTGGGAAGAGGAAGGGTGAGCATCCACAGCAGCAGCTCCCCGGCTGCTGGGGGCTGTGAGCCACATCTCCAGCAAGCCGTGCAGTGGCTGCTGGGGCTCTGCCCAGGCACCTTCCCCTCTGCTGGGGCGCCATGAGCAATGGTTCTGGAGCCCTGGGGGCCTTTGTGGCGCCACTGCCTGCTGGGCTCTGCGTGCTCACCAGCACAACTTCTTCCCCAGGCCCTGGCAGCTCCTGCTCTGCTCCTCCTGTGCCGCCAGCGGGACCCACCGCCGCTGCTCCGGCCTTGCGGACACCACCCAGCAGTGGGAGTGCGCTGGCTGCGCTGGCCCGGGCACTGGTAAGGGGCACGGCGCGCTCAGGCTCGGGGCGGCAGAGCCCTCCGGGCCCTCTCAGGGAAGGACCGCAAAGCTGGGGCCTCTGCAGGCCAGGCAGGGTGGGCAGATCTGCTGACCTTCCTGCCTCCCCTTGCAGCTCCCAGCTCCTCTCCCTCACCACCGGAGAGGAGAGCCGGCCGTGGCAGGGTGCTGCCCCAGCGCCACAGCCCCTACAGCCGGCCACAGCACTGAGCCTGCAGGCACGCCTGGTTCCACCGGGGCTGCATCCAGGTAGGAGGCCCTTCCCTCTGCCAGCCCGCAGGGACACCATGCGCCCGCAGCGGCGTCCTGCTCACACGGGGAGTCTCTCTTCCACAGGGACAGGCACTTCGGGCCCTTGCTCTGCTTCTCCTGTGCCGCCAGCGGGACCCACCGCCGCTGCTCCGGCCTTGGGGACACCACGCAGCAGTGGGAGTGCGCTGGCTGCGCTGGCCCAGGCATTGGTAAGGGGCATGGGGTCTCAGGCTCGGGGCGGCAGAGCCCTCCGTGCCCTCTGCAGGCCAGGCAGGGTGGGCAGATCCGCTGACCTTCCTGCCTCCCCTTGCAGCTCCCAGCTCCTCTCCCTCACCACCCGAGAGGAGAGCCGGCCGTGGCAGGGTACTGCCCCAGTGCCACAGCCCCTGCAGCCGGCCACAGCCCTGATCCCGGCCTGGGGACAGAAGATCCATCGTGGTGTCCCGCTGCCAGACAGGGTCAGGCTGTGCACTTGCGGGCGTCCTTCACGGAGAGGACCTCAAGGAGGTGCTCAGTGGGGGAACGCTCGCACCCAAAGGCAGGCGAGGGGTGGCACTCAGCTCCTGCCGAGATGAGGGGATGGAGCTGAGACACGGCGAAGGAGCTGGGACTTGCTGAGGAGGAAGAGCCATGGAGCCAGGATAAGAGATGGAGGCGAGACCAAGCCTGGAACTGGATGGGGAGATGGAGCTGGGTCTCCGCGACAGAAATGCGCCTGGGTGATGGAGCCAGGACGGAGATGGAATTGGGATGGTTACAGAGCCACGCTGGTAGGGAGAGAGCTTGGGCAGGAGATGATCCCTCAAGCTGGAAGGGACCCACCAGTGCTCTCCTATGTTTGTAAACTGTCCCTACAGCGCAGAGGCAGCTAGTTAGCCTAAGCCAGAGCCTGAGAACAATGTTTACCAGGAAGAACAAAAACAGCGCACAAAGCTGACCCAAAGGAGAAAACAACTCCCTTGTTTCCCATTCTGCTCTTTCCCTCAGCCACTCAGCACACAGTGTGCTGCAGCTCGCTTGCATTTTCCTGTGCATTTTCTTGTACAAATAAAGTGTGTTTGGTTTCTTGTCTATGTGATTATCACTTCTTGAACACTCAGACTAAGACATAAATACACACAAAACACCCACCCCGCAAAAAAGAAAAAAGAAGAAAGGAGGCACTGCTATTTAAGAAAACAGACCTGACCACCAAGCAGGAAGGTGACCCCCAGTGCTGTGCTCAGCAGAAGCAGAGCCTCAGCACGTGGGCACTTGAACAACTCTGAGAAGAGTCAAGGCAGAGACAGACCAACCAAATCAGGACTGGAGCACAAACAAACATTTAGCCAAAGACTTTTTTTTTTTTATTATTAAAGGAATATATTTATTAAAGAATAACTTAAAAGTGGTTGTGGCCTTGAACTACCTTCTCCTACCAGAAGCTGATGCTCAGCCTCCGCTTTGGAAGAAGGCTCTAAGCAGAGTTACCACCCAAAGACAGCCATATGCTCGTTTCAGCATTATGGATTGAAATACGGTGTCCTGTGAAGGGGCTCCAGCAAAGAGAGTTCACACAAAACAAGTTGCAGCAATGGTCTGGCTGCAAATAGAAGGATAGATAGAAGGTACTTCATCAATATAAGCCTCCCCACCTCCCATAGGGACACAACACCTCCTGGCTTGGTCTGGAGGCCAGCCTCGCCTCAGCTCTCCCTTGCAGTCACCAGCCAGCCTGGAGCTTCCCCTACACAGGAGGCCACAGCCCCTTCCTTGCTCAGGACCACCCCCAAGCACTCCCAGCTGCAGAGGAAAGGGCCAGGTGCCCACGAAGACACACCAGGTTCACAAGACTACAAGTGCCAGGCCCAGCCCCATCACAAGCACAGGTCTTTGCAGAAAAGGCTGTTCTTGCTCTTCCCACCACTACTAACCCTTGAGAATGCGACAGGGAGGCAGAGGATGCCCAGAAAGAAGGGAGAAGAACACGACGCATCAGTTGAGCGATTAAGGAAGCATCAAACCAGAGATGTCTGCAGAGGACAGAAAAGCTCTATCAGGAACCATTCAGTCCCTCCTTCCCTCAAACAAAAGAGGAAGCAAGAAAAATGGAGGAAAAGCTTCAATGCAAGAAGACCTTGCAAATCCAGAACGGCATCCTCCTGGCAGCCTCCTTCACAGCTGCCCCGCTGCTCGGGCCTGGCTGAATGGCCGCGCTTTGGTTCAGGTCCCTGCAAAACCACCGGACACACAGTGGGCTCGGGCTTGGAAGGCACCTCTGCAGGTCACCTGCTCCAACCCCCATGCTCAAGCAGGGCCACCTGCAGCCATGTGGACACTGGGCACCACTGAGAAGAGCCTGGCTCCATCTCCTTTGCACCTTCTCTTCACATATTGAGATCCTTCAGCCAGATCCCCACAGGCCTTCTCCACAACGAGCAGTCACGGCTCTCTCCAGCTCTCCCCAGAGGACAGATGCTCCAGTCCTGCCACCAGCTTGGCTGCCATTCACTGCGCTCCCTCCACTAGGCCCATGGCTCTCCTGTCCTGGGGAGCCCAGAACTGGACCCAGGCCTCCAGCTGGGGCAACTCCAACAAGCCTCGGGCTCTCCAGCTTTCCTCCCCAGGGCCTCAGCTTCAAGCTTCCCTGGTGTCAACTCCAGGAGGATCCTGCCAGGCCATTTCTGGAGGGCAGCACCACCCTCTGGTGCATCCCTATCTCCTCCCAGCTTGGATCAGCAGCAGACTTGCTGAGGGCACGGCCTGCTCCGCCCTGCGGATCATTCATGAAGAGGCTGGGCAGGACTGGGCCTGGACATGACATTGTTGCTACTTCGTGTCCCAGCCTCGCATCTCTAGTGGGTTTCTGTGGCAAGGTTTGGGTAGCAGGGAGCAATAGGGGTGGCTTCTGTGAGAAGACTCTAGAAGCTGCCCCATGTTAGATAAGGGCCCTGCTGCTGGCCAGAGCCAAGCCAACAAGCAAAAAAACCAACCAAAACAAACATGTCTACACAGCAGCTGGGAGAGGGAAAGGAGTGAGAAACAGCCTTGCAGCCCATGGAGTACCACAGTGGAGCAGGGGTCCATGCTGCAGCCCGTGGAGGAGACCACGGGGGAGCAGGTGGCCCTGCGCTGACAGAGGCTGAGGCCTGTGCAAGACCCCTGCCGGAGCAGATTCGGGGCCAGCCTTGTAGCCCGTGGAGAGGAGCCCATGCAAGAGCAGGGGATGGAGGGGAACTGCTGCCTGGGGGGGACCCGGGATGGAGCAGTGTGCTCCTGAGGGATGGAGCCTGTGGGACGGAGCCATACTGGAGCAGTTCTCGAGGAGCTGCTGCCTGTGGGAAGCCCACGCCGGATCAGTTTGGGAAGGACGGCACCTGTGGGAGGGACCCCACGTTGGAGCAGGGGACAAGAGTGACCGAGAAGGAGCGGCAGAGACCAAGTGCTACAGACTGACCGCAGCCCCCATTCCCCCGTTCTCCTACGCCACTCGGGGGGAAGAGGTGGAAGAGGATGGGTGGGGGAAAGGTGTTGGTGCTGTTGTTTCCTTTTGTTTCTTTGTTTCTCACTTCTCTGCTTCTCCAGCAGCCCGTGAGCCATCTCCCTGTGCCCTCCTCACAAGCCACGAGGGTTTACCCCTCGTGTTTTCTCTCCCTGTCACGCTGAGGAGGGAACGAGACAGCAGCTGGGTGGGCACCTGGCCGCCAGCCTAGGCCAAGCCACCACGGCCATTCACGGGGATGAAGAGGCTGCACCGTGGGCTTGGAAGCCCAGGGGGTGTCTGTGAGGCTGGGGGAGCTCCTGGGCCCTGCCGCATCATCCACCACTCCATGGTCTCCTAGTGACACGGAGGGATCACAACGACACCAGTGACACAGGCGAGGCTGTGAGGGACTTTGCGTCTCTGGTGAGCGCCAGGCGTGGAGGCAGCAGCTCCTGGCAGCGAGGCGAGGCCAGGCGAGGCGAGGAGTTGCTGCGCAGCATGGCTGCTGGAGAGGAGGAGAAGGCCCCTGAGGCACAGGAGGACGGTGAGAGCAGATGCCCCAGCAGCTCCCTGGAGGTGGAGGGCCCTGAGCACCCCCTGGGGCTGTGCAGAGCCGCTTGGGCTGTGGACACCCGGGGACGCCCTGCCAGGAGCCCCCGAGCAGGCCCTTGCGGGTGTCCCTCGGGGACGCCTGCCAGGTGCTCAGTGGGGGGATGCTCTCATCCATGGCTGCCGCCCTGCCTCCCCCAGAGTGCGTGCTGTGCCACCGCTCGGACACCAGCTTGGATGGCTGCGGGCCGATGTTGAAGGTGGACGGGGTCTGCGCCCACGTGCACTGCCTGGTGAGCTCCCCGCGGCTGCCCGCGCCTTTCCCCGACCCCTTGCCTGGCACCTGGAGCCCACAGGCCTGTGTCATCCCCAGCGCGCTGCTCGCTGGCTGTCACCTCCTCCTGCTGCGCTCCCAGCACAGCCTCCCCACCATGGTCCCTATCTCCTTGCCCTGAGCAGCTGCGGGGCTTTTCTGTCTTCCAGTTTCCAGCCCAGGGCCTGTACCAGCGAGGCCCTGAAGGGGAAGGAATCCTGGGATTCCGCTGCGCGGATATCAGGCGGGTAGCGGGTCGGGCAGCTCGCAAGGTGAGGGCTTTTTTGGAGCAGACGAGGCTTGTGGCAGCTGAGCCCAAGCCCTGGCAAAGAAATCCTTGAGGCTCTGGACAAGCTCCGGGCAAGTCCCAGTGGCCCCGGCCACGTCCCTGACGGGGCTGCTGTGCTCTTTGCAGCGCTGCTGCGTCTGCCGCAAGAAGGGGGCCACCGTCGCCTGCCGGCAGAAGCGCTGCTCGCGCCGCTTCCACCTTCCCTGCAGCTCCCAGCGGGGCTGCATCTCGCAGTTCTTTGGGAAGTACAGGTACGAGCTGCCCTAGCTTGGGCTGCAGCCCCCTCAGCCTGCGCCCTGCAGGCAGAGTCCCCGGTGTGGCACGCGTGGTCCCTGGCCTCACTCAACTCTTCCGTCCTCACGCAGCTCCTTCTGCTGGGAGCACCGCCCGCAGCAGACCGTGGAGACGCTGCAGGAGGGGCACACCACGTGCATCATCTGCATGGAGGTGGTGGAGGACAGCCTGTCCTACACCACCATGGTGTGCCCCTCCTGCAAGCACGCCTGGTTCCACCGGGGCTGCATCCAGGTAGGAGGCCCTTCCCTCTGCCAGCCCGCAGGGACACCATGCGCCCGCAGCGGCGTCCTGCTCACACGGGGAGTCTCTCTTCCACAGGGACAGGCGCTTCGGGCGGGCCTCAGGCACTTTGCGTGCCCTCACTGCCGGGACTGGGAGCGCTTTGTCCCTGAGATGCTGCACATGGGAATCTGCGTGCCCAACAAGTGCGTTCCTTCCTTCCTTCCTTCCTTCCCACCCCACTCAAGGCAGGAGAGGGCACAGCCCCAGGCCCTAATCCCTCCAGGCAGACTGTCCCCAACAAAAGGGGCTGCCTGCCTGGGGGACAGGAGGACGCTGGCCTGCTGCCAGGGATGCCCCTGAGCCCTGTCCCAGCATCAGCACTGACACTTGCTGAGTGCCCCATGAGCTCGTGACCTTTCTTTCCTACTTTCTCTTGAAGAAAGCCGGCTTGGGAGCAGGAGGAGGAGCTGGCACTGCCACAGCTGCATGGCCGCTGCGATGCCAGGCAGTGCCTGTACAGGGGAGGCCGGGAGCAGTGGGAAGAGGAAGGGTGAGCATCCACAGCAGCAGCTCCCCGGCTGCTGGGGGCTGTGAGCCACATCTCCAGCAAGCCGTGCAGTGGCTGCTGGGGCTCTGCCCAGGCACCTTCCCCTCTGCTGGGGCGCCATGAGCAATGGTTCTGGAGCCCTGGGGGCCTTTGTGGCGCCACTGCCTGCTGGGCTCTGCGTGCTCACCAGCACAACTTCTTCCCCAGGCCCTGGCAGCTCCTGCTCTGCTCCTCCTGTGCCGCCAGCGGGACCCACCGCCGCTGCTCCGGCCTTGCGGACACCACCCAGCAGTGGGAGTGCGCTGGCTGCGCTGGCCCGGGCACGGGTAAGGGGCACGGCGCGCTCAGGCTCGGGGCGGCAGAGCCCTCCGGGCCCTCTCAGGGAAGGACCGCAAAGCTGGGGCCTCTGCAGGCCAGGCAGGGTGGGCAGATCTGCTGACCTTCCTGCCTCCCCTTGCAGCTCCCAGCTCCTCTCCCTCACCACCGGAGAGGAGAGCCGGCCGTGGCAGGGTGCTGCCCCAGCGCCACAGCCCCTACAGCCGGCCACAGCCCTGAGCCTGCAAGCACGCCTGGTTCCACCGGGGCTGCATCCAGGTAGGAGGCCCTTCCCTCTGCCAGCCCGCAGGGACACCATGCGCCCAAGCAGCGTCCTGCTCACACGGGGAGTCTCCCTTCCACAGGGACAGGCACTTCGGGCCCTTGCTCTGCTTCTCCTGTGCCGCCAGCGGGACCCACCGCCGCTGCTCCGGCCTTGGGGACACCACGCAGCAGTGGGAGTGCGCTGGCTGCGCTGGCCCAGGCACTGGTAAGGGGCATGGGGTGCTCAGGCTCGGGGCGGCAGAGCCCTCCGGGCCCTCTGCAGGCCAGGCAGGGTGGGCAGATCCGCTGACCTTCCTGCCTCCCCTTGCAGCTCCCAGCTCCTCTCCCTCACCACCCGAGAGGAGAGCCGGCCGTGGCAGGGTGCTGCCCCAGTGCCACAGCCCCTACAGCCGGCCACAGCCCCGATCCCGGCCTGGGGACAGAAGATCCATCGTGGTGTCCCGCTGCCAGACAGGGTCAGGCTGTGCACTTGCGGGCGTCCTTCACGGAGAGGACCTCAAGGAGGTGCTCAGTGGGGGAACGCTCGCACCCAAAGGCAGGCGAGGGGTGGCACTCAGCTCCTGCCGAGATGAGGGGATGGAGCTGAGACACGGCGAAGGAGCTGGGACTTGCTGAGGAGGAAGAGCCATGGAGCCAGGATAAGAGATGGAGGCGAGACCAAGCCTGGAACTGGATGGGGAGATGGAGCTGGGTCTCCGCGACAGAAATGCGCCTGGGTGATGGAGCCAGGACGGAGATGGAATTGGGATGGTTACAGAGCCACGCTGGTAGGGAGAGAGCTTGGGCAGGAGATGATCCCTCAAGCTGGAAGGGACCCCCCAGTGCTCTCCTATGTTTGTAAACTGTCCCTACAGCGCAGAGGCAGGTAGTTAGCCTAAGCCAGAGCCTGAGAACAATGTTTACCAGGAAGAACAAAAACAGCGCACAAAGCTGACCCAAAGGAGAAAACAACTCCCTTGTTTCCCATTCTGCTCTTTCCCTCAGCCACTCAGCACACAGTGTGCTGCAGCTCGCTTGCATTTTCCTGTGCATTTTCTTGTACAAATAAAGTGTGTTTGGTTTCTTGTCTATGTGATTATCACTTCTTGAACACTCAAAGACATAAATACACACAAAACACCCACCCCACAAAAAAGAAAAAAGAAGAAAGGAGGCACTGCTATTTAAGAAAACAGACCTGACCACCAAGCAGGAAGGTGACCCCCAGTGCTGTGCTCAGCAGAAGCAGAGCCTCAGCACGTGGGCACTTGAACAACTCTGAGAAGAGTCAAGGCAGAGACAGACCAACCAAATCAGGACTGGAGCACAAACAAACATTTAGCCAAAGACTTTTTTTTTTTTTATTAAAGGAATATATTTATGAAAGAATAACTTAAAAGCGGTTGTGGCCTTGAACTACCTTCTCCTACCAGAAGCTGATGCTCAGCCTCCGCTTTGGAAGAAGGCTCTATACAGAGTTACCACCCAAAGACAGCAATATTCTCCTTTCAGCATTATGGATTGAAATACGGTGTCCTGTGAAGGGGCTCCAGCAAAGAGAGTTCACGCAAAACAAGATGCAGCAATGGTCTGGCTGCAAATAGAAGGATAGATAGAAGGTACTTCATCAATATAAGCCTCCCCACCTCCCATAGGGACACAACACCTCCTGGCTTGGTCTGGAGGCCAGCCTCACCTCAGCTCTCCCTTGCAGTCACCAGCCAGCCTGGAGCTTCCCCTACACAGGAGGCCACAGCCCCTTCCTTGCTCAGGACCACCCCCAAGCACTCCCAGCTGCAGAGGAAAGGGCCAGGTGCCCACAAAGACACACCAGGTTCACAAGACTACAAGTGCCAGGCCCAGCCCCATCGCAAGCACAGGTCTTTGCAGAAAAGGCTGTTCTTGCTCTTCCCATCACTACTAACCCTTGAGAATGCGACAGGGAGGCAGAGGATGCCCAGAAAGAAGGGAGAAGAACATAACACACCAGTTGAGCGATTAAGGAAGCATCAAACCAGAGATGTCTGCAGAGGACAGAAAAGCTCTATCAGGAACCATTCAGTCCCTCCTTCCCTCAAACAAGAGGAAGCAAGAAAAATGGAGGAAAAGCTTCAATGCAATAAGACCTTGCAAATCCAGTACGGCATCCTAGAAAGCAATCATCCTCACAGAAAAGCCATGCTGAGCTAGTACCCTAACAAAGGACAAAGCTGCTGGGCAGGGTGACTGCCTGGTGTTTTAAGGCTGTTTGTTGTTCAGGAAAGGGAAGCCGAATAGCCCGCATGACACCAGGGTCTCATCTCCCACATGGCCAGCACTAACGCTGCTGCAACATTTCCCTTTGGATAACCAACACTCCTGGCAAGAGCAAGGGTCCTTTGGAAAGTTGAGGTCTAACGTATGCTGAGTTAAGATACCACCACCATCACTTCCAGCCTCCAAATAGGCAGCCAAGCCGCTGCAAGAGCCAGAGCAACAAGCACTCTCTGAGTGAGAGCACGCATACAGCAGCACTTTGGCTTCAACCACCACAAAGAAACACTGGAAAAAAATCACATTTCCTTCTGCACCAAGCATCTTTTTTCAGGGAGGAATCACGCTCGCACATGAGTGTGCTACCTGCCCAATATTCTCTCTCACTTTGTTGCAACTGCTGATTACAAACACAAAAAGGTCTCTTTATTGCAGTCACTAGGGAGGAGACGGGCAGGGGATTGCACAACAAACAATCTGGCATGACAAATCTCACCAACAACATAGGCATCTATCTAAAAATGCCTCTTCCTCATTGCTTGAAGCCAAGACCCTTCTGTAACTATCATATGGAAAGCGTGCATTCATGTCTGTCAGAGGAGAGGGAAACAAGCTTTCAGGTCGTAGCCCCCATTTAAAAGAAAAACTCCCAAGAACCATCCAACAGAAGAA
The DNA here is from genome assembly GCF_047663525.1 of Anas platyrhynchos. Lineage (NCBI taxonomy): Eukaryota > Metazoa > Chordata > Aves > Anseriformes > Anatidae > Anas > Anas platyrhynchos. The sequence goes on along the minus strand of NC_092595.1, from coordinate 15,152,257 downwards.
ATCACCCAAGGACAAAGGCACCGCAGCCAGACACCGGCAGTGCACAGTGACAGAGGTAGATGAGCCAGCCTGCTTTGGGGATTTATTAAGTCGCTCCAGTCCCACAGAAACTGGACTGCACCAGTCTGGAAGAATGGGGAGGTAGGAGATGGAGGAAAACAGCTTTTTTTACTCGCCTCAGCAACTGCACAACAGAAAGAGTCTGTGTACTTTGCCAGGGCAGCAGGTAAGTAAGCAGAAGTAACAGGGATGCAACGCTAAACCAAAGCAGAAAAGGACAAAGATTCCAGTCCCTAGAAGACTCACCTGGCAGTGCTCTTGTCCCTAATTTGCCTGGCAGCTGTCACATGAAAAGACCAAACACTTCAAGGAAACACAGAAGCCCATAGGGTAAGCATCCCAGAGAAAGATGAAGGAAGAAGGAAGAGCAAAAAAAGGTTGCAGCGTGATGGACACAGTCAGAGAAATCACACCAGATATTACATTACTCCCAAGGCCATAAGCAGCAGAGGAAGACACCGCAATGCTTGTTTCCAGCTTTTTCTAGAAGAAATTTCCAGAAGTATCTTCTACAAGATGAGATTTAAGCGCCTCAAACCATCTCTTTCCTTTCACTCTCCACGTGTCCCACCCACCCAGCCTCCCCACATCTCTCCCTCCTGCCCTGCCCTTCTCCATTCAAGCGATCTTGGCCAGCCACTTCTCAAGGCCCTCGAAGTCAGCATCTCCCTCCTCTCCCTTGCTGCCACGGGCGCTGCACTCCACAAACTCCACCCTCATTGGCAGCTGGGAGAAGTCAAAGTCCTTGCCCTTCTTTCCCAGCTGAGCGGGGCCCCCTACGGCGGAGCCATCCAGGCTGGTGGGGGCTGCAGAGCGGGTCACTCGTAAGGTGTTGCTGCAGAGAGAGAGAAAGGAGAGGATTAAGAACCGTGAACCAGAACAAATTACCTGTGTGACAGCTGCTGAGATGTGGTCTCTGCACAAAGTGAATCTTTTCCATCAATGTGGTCAGCCTGCCAAGAGCACAGATGGATACAAACCAAGCACGTTAGAGGGAGCAGAATTATTGAGCTGTGCATTAGCAAATTCATTCATTCCCAGGTTTGACCCCTCTTCAGCAAAAACATGCAAATCCGATGCAAACATGAACCTGGAGGCACTGCAGGCTGTACTAGACTTAATTTAGGATGCTGAGGGGAAAAAAAAAGCCAAAAACATTTGAGTTGCAATGGGTGGGGGCAAATTGGTGGGAAGGGCTAACGCAGGGAAGTGCTGCTGCTCAATTCCTCAGCAAGGCATGACTTCCAACCACAAGTGTCAATTTGGAGAGGGAAGCAGAACTTCAGAAGAGGCAAAAACCTGTTCTCATTCTAGGGAATGAGCCTGGACTGCGAGAGCTGCTTGTCTGACTGCAAGGGCCTGAAGTTAAAAGGCCCACAGCGCTCAAGACCTCCACTAGTTCAACAGGTCATCTGGGCAGGGTGAGGCACCGTGATATCGGGGATCACGCACTGTGATTTGACTGCCTCCCAAAAGCCAGGCTAGGGAAGACAAACAGCAATCTCTGCCCAGGATTTCAGCTGCCTTACAGAAGGGAGGTTAGGCACTCAGCAGTGAAGAGGAAGCGGTACAAATCACCCTGCTGCCATCTACCGGCCAAAAAGCAGGGCAACGAGACAGCTGCATTCCAGGAACACGCGTTAGTTTGGAGACTTTTAGGTAAGGACTGGGATGTTCTCCACACTACAGCTTCTAGCAAGGAACACACTGCCTTTTTTTTTTTTTCCCCAAGACTGCAGCAGTCCTAGATCAAGCAATCTTCTCTCATCCTGATTACACCTACACAGACAAAACAGAATGCTCTTTATCTTCAAAGAACAGATGTGGCTCAAGGGGCTCACTGAGCATTGGCAGAAGAGACAGAAAGGAGAAGAAAGAAATGCACAGAGAGGTTTAAGATCCAATTTCACACTTACAGCTCTTTCTCCAGCTGCTGTTGAATAAGTTTTGCTGATTTTGCCATTGTGACATCTAGACAGAGAAGAGAAAAGGAAATTAGCTCTTTGGTTTTGTCAGAGGTCAGAACCTGCTTCAGGCTCCTAACGTTACAGCAAGGCCTGCTCACACCGTGCTGTCGTTAGACCTAATGGCACAACAACAACAGTGTCTGTGCTAGGATAATGGAGAGAGGAGCTTTGTGTCCATGAGTACGAATGGCAGCAAGTCAAGTGCCTGATACAAGGCAGAAAATTTATTTTTTTTCCTCATCGTCTGAAAGCACCAAACCTGATTCTGGCAAAAAGCTTCTGATTAACTTACAGGGATCCACACCTCCACGGGGAAAGCTGTAGAGACCTGAAAATCTAGCAGCACTCCTAAGTTGTGATTTCACTGTCACATATGGCCGTTAACCCCAACAGTCACTCAGGGACTGAACATCCTCCACTCCCACCTTCAGGACTCCCACAATACCTTGCTTGTTGCAAGCTATCAGCAGTGCGGGCGCGTTTTTGAGCACTGTGCTGTCGACCAGGACCTGGTACAGGAACTCTGCCACATCCTTCACCTCCCGCTGGAAAGCTACGCTGTCCACCACAAACACAATGGCTCTGGAGGAGAGAGAAGGGAATAGGTGCTGGGCACAACCCTCTGTCATCACCTTCCCCTGCAAATATGGCAGCCTAGGCCAAGACAGCTGTTTCCACACCCAACCTCATTCAACCTAAAAGCAGGTCAGGACATGGGGGCTGATACACACCCCGTGTTCACACCCAGCAGGAAACCTGTCCCTCTCTGTCCCAAAGACATACCGCATTCCCAAACCCTCCCTGCTGCATTTGCTTTGCCTCCTGATGCACTACAAAGGCAGGCAAGTGGGGGAAGCAGAACCCCCAGTGCCTCAAAGCAGAGCTGACTCTCAGGACACACACACACACCACCCAGCGCACGGCACCCTCACCTGGCTCATCCCTGGCAATAAATAACATTCCCCATGTCCTCCTCCCCTGCCAACCACCTGCACCTTACCTGGCTGCAGCCTTGAACCTCTCCAGGAACTGAAGCCGCAGGCTCTCGTGGCCTGGGAGGTCGATTAAAGTCACATTAGCGTTCTAGGAACAGAAGCGAGAGGTTGTTAGCAACACCTGCACCTGGGGAAAACCAGTCTGATGGCGGGCTCCAGCTGGGGCAGCAGTGGGGAGTGACCCCCTACAGCACAGAAGCACGTAACACTCCCCTGGGTGCAGTCTCTCCATCGGCCCAAACAATTATGACAGGCTGAGGTGCTGTCTTAGAACCAGCGAGGAACAACACTCGCAGCCAGGACTTGGTAAGGAGAGAGCGACACCAGCAAACTGCCCAGCAGAACAGTGAGGACGGAGCACAACCGCGCAGAAACGAGCACGCTCCACCCTCTCCTCCTCCAGACAGCCCTCCCTGCAAGCACCACGCACACAGTGTGAGTGGCAGAGCTGTAGGAAGGCTGCCTCACTCGGTAAAGAGCAGATTTACACCATCTCTGTTGGTGAATAAACCTCTGTACAGCAAAACCACAGCCTCCCGCTCTGCATCGAGACATCTATTCAGGCAGACAAGCTACCCAACTGCAAGCCAACCTAAATGCACACAGCTTTGTTAGGAAATAAGGCAAAAGCAGCCTTGCAAGATACTTCTTCAATTAAAAGCAGCAATCACTTCTCTTTCCACGGGCAGCCAGCCAGCCAAAGCAGTGACATTAAGGAGAACGAATGCCTCTCGCAGGCTCCTGACAGATGTGACCACAGAGGGCCACGTCACCGTTCTCAGCATAACACGTGCTGTTCCCGAGAGGGGAAAAACCGCTACACGGGATCCTGTCTGCTCACTGCTTTCGGATTTTAATGGAAACCTTTGATCAGAAAAACAGCAGCCTGTCTTACAGCATTCCATCACCCCAAGTATCTATCTGCTCAATCTTCAAGAGATGTTAACTTAAAGAAATAAAAAGCCCTGCAATTCTTTTTACTAAGTTTTTAACCCCTTATTATTACCTTTGTTAACACAGATTGCCACAGAAAAAGCAGAAAAGCATCTACCTTTAAAATTCACCAGCAGGTAACATGCTGTCAGCTCATGCTTTCACTGCCACGTGTGCACCCGGCAAGAAAAAGAAACCCTTCTGAAACTAAAGAGATCATCGTAAATGGAAAATAACCGCAGCAGCCTAGCATCTGGAAATAACCAACCCCTTCTGGGGGCCAGATGAAGTTCAGCTGAAGGCCATTTTTAAGCCTGCAAACCTTCCAAATACGGATTTTCTTGGGAGTGAAATGAATGCCAAGCAAATAAACTCAACGCAACAGAACAACACTTCCTCACAACTCTTCCTGCTCCGTGCCAGACCCCTCTCTCCACTGCATATTTTACTCAGTGCTGCATGTTTTACTCAGCTTTAAAAGCTGCTCCTTTTCCTCTTGTAAAAATAATAAAAATAAAAAGGAGGAAAAAGAAACACCTCTGCAGACAAGGAGCCCCCAATACCTGCCAACCTTCTCCTGCCTGCACACCGCCTAAAGGAATCCTTCCCTGCTGAGGCCGAGCAAAGGGCTGGCTCCGAGCTGGAAGCTGGCAAAGCACAAAAGCTCCCGCAGCGCTGGGAGGCTCACTCACCTTGTCGCTGCTGACCCTGTAGACGGCAGAGCTGTCGGTTATCGACGTCTGCGTGTCCCGGTACTTGCCCGTCAGCAGCTGCGGGGAGGAAAAAAAAACAAAAAACAAGGAAAAAACAGAACCAAATGACGAGAGGGAGTTAAAGGGAGGGCAGAGCCTTCAGGGAGCCTCGTGGCCGGCCCGTCCCGCACTCACCCTGGCGAACAGCAGCGTCTTGCCCGCGTCGCACAGCCCCAGCAGCAGCACGGCCCTGCGGCCGCTCCTCCCGGCCTGCGCGAGCCTCCAGAGCACTGCGGGGCACAGCGAGGCCGGCCTCAGACACCGGGGGCCTCGCCGCGCCCCGCACCCCCCCGCACCGCCCCCGCGACTCACGGAGCGTGAGGGCGACCAGGAGCAGCGCCAGCAGCACGGAGAAGGCGGCGGGGCCGGGCGCCTGCAGCTCCCGCCGCAGCGAGTCCAGGTACGGCTCCAGCGCCCCCGCCATGGCCGCGCCTCGCCTCACCGCGTCCCGCCTCGTCCCGCCGCTGCTGAGGCGCCGCCGCGGGGGCTGCTGGGAGTTGTAGTCCTGGGCTGGCGGGGGCGGCGCCCTGAGGGTTTTCCAGGGCCAACCCCTGCCCAGGGCCTCGTCCAATTTGGTCTTGGGTGTCCCCATCGGGAGTTGGGCTCGGTGGTCCTTGGGATAGAAGAATGGGGGCTTGCTTGCTCGCATTAAAATTGATACTGCTGCGTGTCTTTGCTTACTAACCAAAGTAAGGAATCTCGCAGCCCCTCACAGAAGGCGGTTTCCTGACAAAAATGGGGAACCTGCCTCAAAAACCGTCCCAGACCCACCTTGTGGTTTGGACAAGAGCCAAGGAGCAGCTCAGTCTGTGCCTTTGTACAGGGGGCCAAGCAGTGGTGATGAAGAGGAGTTCTCAGCCTTCATCCCCACGGCCCCCCGACGACCACCACCACACAGGCACAGATGGGAGGACTTTATGGAAATGACTGCTTGGAGCTAATTTTAATACAAAGCGGGGATATATTATGAATATGTATGGGCGCATTGGGAAACTTCATGCATATGTAACTTTTTACTGCATATAACCAAAGCAGGTTGCCGCGTTAAGGTGCACGTGCCTTTGGGAGCTATCCTGCATGTGCCCAGCCCCAAAATAAACCACATACCTACTTTATAACTTATTTGCTTTGGGTTATAGAGTTCTTCCACAGATCATCCGGATCCCCTCCGACTCGGGATATTCTCTGATTCTATGATCTCCAGGGATGGGGCATTCACAACCTCTCTGGGCAACCCGTTCCAGTGCCTCACCACCCTCTGAGTGAAAAACTTCCTCCTGATATCTAACCTAAATCTGCCGTCTTTGTTTAAAACCATGCCCCCTTGTCCTGTCACTATCAACACGTATAAACAGGCGTTCCCCCTCCTGTTTACACACTTCCTTCAAGTACTGGAAGGCCACAATGAGGGGCAGGGATGCCCAGAGGGGGAAAGGGACACAGGTGAAGAAGCAGAGGGAAGAGGCCACCATGGAGAGATGGCAAAAAACATCCCAAATTGGTTAAAACTGAATGAGCATCATCCCCCAGCTCTGCTGGAGGTCTGGAGGGTGGCTGCAGGCAGAGCCGCTGCTGGCAGAGCTGCTGCTGGCACCCTGAAGGCTCTTCCCACTGCCAGGTTGTCACCAGAAGGTGACGGAGTGGTGGTGGGCATGGGTAGCCGGCATCTGCCCAGGCAGCAGAGATGTCAACCGCATCCCTGGAGCACAGCCGGGTTGGGGTGGTGATTGCTGGCCTCTGCCTAGCACTTGTTAGACCACACCTAGCTGCTGTGGCCAGGTTTGGGCCCCTACTTCAATGAGACCTTGGTGAACAAAAGCAAATTCAGCAGAGAGCCACCAGCATGACCCCAGGGGCTGAGGGACCAGGGTTTGTTGAGGCTGGAGAAGAGATGGCTTCAGGGCAGACCTGGCACCAGCTGCCACATTTCTTCCAGGTGGCAGGAAGATGGATCCAGGCTCTTCACGGTGGTGCAGAACAAGAAGCAGGGGAAGCATATTGAAACAAGAGAGGTTCAGACTGGATATGAGATAAACTTCTTCCCCTCAGGACAGGCAATCAGTGGGACAGACTGCCCAGGAAGGTTGTGGAATTTTGTTCTCGGGGAAAGCTTTCCACCTGTAGCAGTAGTTAGCTGTAGAAACAGGCTCTTTTAGGGACACTGTCTCTCTTTGCTGATTCTTAAGAACAGATTAAACAAACCATCTGTCCAATATACTTGAACCTACAAAAGTTCAAAGCACAGAATATCATTGTTTCCACTTTAACTTTCTGTCTTCAGAAGTGATCTTTAGTTAGGCTAGTGGATGTCTTGCAATATGTGCCATATGCATTCAAATATCATCACTGCAAATCCATCAAAATATTAATTCCTGCAAAAACAGGAATTCAACATTTTTCTGTCCTCAGCAGTTCTTCTATGCCTGCCTCGAAAAGAGGGTTACTACCTGCTGGTTTTGTTTGTTTGTTTGCTTTGTAGCTCAGCAGAAGCTCAGCAAAATGCAGGTTTCCAAACAGGTCCTCAATTTTTCTCATGAAAGGAAGTCTAAGCCTGGGCTCTCCACAGCGACATACTGCATTTTAAATGTACTGCCTGGTGGAAATAACTCTGCTTCTGCACTATTCATATCCACCCAGCTGAGATATGAGATGGAGTGGTTTCCATTCACACCTTCCATCTTACAACCACTATATTTTTGTGTTTTTGTTGCTGTTGTTGCTGTTGTTTTTTTATACTCTCTACCATTCAGCTTCCCTCACATAAACACTCTCTGTCTTTCTATATCCCAAACACAATGGGCAGCTGTTGTCTCCCGGGGAGATAATGGGATAATCTGGGTAAAGCGGAAGCACAGATAATATAAAATGTCTGTTAATTAGACTCTAGGACACCTTTAATCCATTTTGCTTTAGAAAATATTGAAAGGAATTTCGCTATTGGGCAACAATAGCCTTGAATGGCAATAGCCAGATTGGAGTCTGCCACTGGCCTGCAGCAAGAGGTGCCAGGGAAGGAGTGGGCATAATAACTACTTTGAGAAATCTCAGGAAACCTCTTTAGACTTCGAGATTTTATTCCTTGCTGTGACAGCAGCAGAAAACCGTGAAGTTTCAAATAGCCACTTTCAGAGTGATGGAGAAGGGCAGAGGAAGCAGTGAAGGCAGAGGGCCCTCTGTGGGTCAGTGTTGGAGCTGAGGGCACGAAAGGAGTCACGGCACTAGGTTTCCTCCCCCTTCAATGAGGGCCCTTCCCATCCTGTTACTTGTCCTCAAGGAAGGTGCACACCTGGAGGAGATCTGAAAAGGGAAAGGACAAGGAGGAATTCAGACCTTGCATTTAAACAGAACACGCAACATCGCTCCCGTCCCACCAGTGCACAGCCAACTGTGCCAGCATTGTCACACCGTGGAAAACATATCCACCATACCACCAGAAGTGAGCATTAACCACAGATCACACTGAACACAGACTGACAGGACAGGGTGGGTTCTTTTTACCACTTCTCAAACTCCATGTTTTCTAAAGGTAATTAAAAATCTTTCATCCCCATTGATGCCAGAAGAAGTTTCCAATCTGGCAGAAGTTAGCTCAGGAAACTCTGGGAGAAGTATACTGGAAGCTTTATGAGTTATCCTCATTTTTCTTTAAAAAAATGGACATAAATTTCTTTAAATGGACAGCAACAGAAATAACTGTCCATATAGCTGATGCTAAGAACTGTGATTCACTGACTTTGTCCTGAGGCTGTTACATTTACCTGATGGGTTGCAGGTATTGAGGCTAGCAACTGAAGCATAGTATTCATCTCCGAGGAACTCCTTGTATGTTATTCCTTGGCGGAGTTTAACCAGGCACTTGGTCAAGTCTTTAAACAGAAGATCCTTGGTTTGAGACTGAAACATCATGAATCTCTCTTTCTCGGTTCCATGTAATCCAAACAGTTTCTGAAATAAGGCATGAAGCGGTAAGTGTATGTAAAAAGTAGAAAGAAAGCAAGATTCAGCTTGTACAAGCCTCACTTTTAGTACTACTTCTTCACCACAAACTCCTTGTCCTGGGGAGCGCCCAGTCAAGCTCCAAAAGTTTAGGCCTGAATCTTCTGTCCGTGTGACTAGGTGGCAGGACTCTCACTGGTAAGCAGCACACTTGTGGCATGACCGGCAAAACAAAAATTTTTTCTTTTTTAGTATTTCACTATATGCTGATCCCACTGGGAGGAGCTGCCAGCAGGTTCTGTGCCTTCACCATGAGCTGAAAGCAAAAGGAGCTGACTTCCAAAGTGTCTCTTAACAGATCCAGATGGCGGAGAAAATCTCAGCATTGTTGGTGTGAAATCAAAAAGAGCTGACATAACCTGGTTATGCTGACAGCAGTAGCTGGAGGACTGTGTGTGTACCAGCGGGGCTGGATGGCTTGCTGCTTACCTTGTGCCTGACACAGCTGGGTCAGAGATCAGGCACCCCAGAGGAGTTTCCAAAACACAGCTGTAAGTTCAGAAGGGATGGAGGGAGGGGGAGACTAAGGGACAAGGCTCTGACCCCATATCAGTAAGTCAAAATCTTCCACATTTCACTCACTTGGAGAGCATCATTGCTCTAAAAATGTAAACGTGTTGTGTAAAAAACCACCCCAGAACATTCCTCCCACTGTCAGTACCACTAACCTCTTGTCCCTCCAGCAGCTCACGGATTTTGTTTGCTTTCTCGGGGCGTGCGACCACAGCATGGGTAGGAACTTTGGCCAGGTGGCAGGTCTTGTAATCCATGGTGTTTGCCCGTTTCCCATTAGTGCACAACAACTCGAAGTCATCCCTTGTCAGACCTTTGGCCCAGTCATCTTTATTGCTGCCTATGAAGAGAATTGGTTTGGAGATTCAGAGATCTTGTATAGTAGAGGCATAATCACCCTCTCAACACCCAAGCAAAGCATTTGTCCCTGCACGTGTGTGCACTGACACTTAGATACTTCGCTTGTACAAAAGAAGCCATATGGAGTTTGTAATTAACAGGCCATCAGAATAATTGTGCAGCTGAAGTCAGTGTTTTGGGAATGAAAATAACGCAGATGGGGGAAGCAGTCCTGCCAAGTCCCATGCAAGAGGATAACCACATACCATCAACGTTTTCGCCAACAGTTGAATGCTTAATAAAGGCCACATCACCCTGCTCAACCAGACACCTGTGAAGTACAAAGAAAGGCAAGTGATATGGGTGCCGGAGTCCTGGTCCTTTTCCACAGGTTGGATTCTGACCTGTATCTTACTTTGTGAAATTAGTCTCTAAAGATAGTCAGGTCTAGGAGCCCTGCCATGAATATTTTAAGGATATCTGAAACAAAATCTTTTAACACATCCTGGAAAAACACACGCATCCTTTTAACATACTAAGTAACTGATGTATTTTGTTGTCAGAAAGAAGTAGTTCAGCCAAGAGCAGAATTTGCGTTGTTTTCTGCAGTGCCTGGCTGCACCTTTCAATAGCCGTGTAAAAAGTCAAACTTGCACCAAAATGACTGCAAATCCTGCAGGAGGGTCTCTTTGCTACTAGATGTAACTGAATAAATAAATAAATAAATAAATAAATTCTCTTTTTAAGTTTGTGCCCAATACAAATTACTTAGACTTGATCTGCTACTGGTTGGTACAGAGGAGATGGCACTGGGGTTGACCTCTGGTCCCTTCTCTTTTTAGGGAATTGTTCATTTTAACCAAGGCAAGCAGCATTTTTAACAGGGAGCATCCAGTGGCAACATTGTTTCTGGGTTTCCACTTCTTAACATTCTTTATTTTACATAATTTGTTATGTAACTAAGCGTGACACCACTGTCATTGTAGGAGCTCTGGCCAAAATGCTCATGTCTCTCCCAGTTTGCCTGGAAGGACCAGGACATTCATTTTTACAGAATGGATACATTTTGCACCTACACTGGAGAAAAGGAGAAGAGATGGTGGGAAGACAGCTGCATAAAGAAAAATCATATGGAGTACGTAAGTAATATTGCAGACTTATATACCTGCAGCAGTGTTGTGGAGAAAAAGAAAAGGTCAGCGGACTAGTGTCAGCATGAGGCCAAACCCCATGCATGATCTACCCATCACCTCTCTGATCTGCCCCCCAGGTACCTGAGCACTTTCCCCACCTACCGTAAAGCTCCAGTATATCCATAGTATTTCTCGTGGCTGCTGGCGACACACTTCTCCAGCAGGTTTTCCCCTGAACCTTGGCACAGCTTGCAGAGGCGGGAGTTAGGAGGAGAACCAGGAGCACAGCCCTCACTGAAGTAATCATCTGAATAAAACAGGAATAAAATAAATTTACTTTTCCTGCACTGGAAAACTGGGGTTTCTTTTCATAATATGTTCTTGTGGTGATCTTATATGAGCAGGCTGAGGGGACTGGGAACAGGCTGCAATGCAAGGAAGAGCTTGCCTCAGCAGACAGCACATCACATGCATCACGCTTTGAGTAGGAATCTTGTCCCTTGGTGTGATTGATGATCTTGGCATTGAAAGAAGAATGTGTCTTCTGCAAACCATTCCCAGCTCGTGTGGAACCAGCCTTTCTGGGCAGGCACGACTGTGTTTGGCAGCAATATGAGAACTTAGGGGGAAGAAGGGACATTAGGAAAGGCAGGTAGGAGGATGGAGAGGCAGAGTCTAAAGCTTAATAACAATAGTATGTTCTTGAGATTAGATTTGCTGATAATTATATGCATAATTTGCCTTGGTCCATAATATCTCCATATTATTTTTGTTGGACCATAATTCTCACTGACTGAAAGTTGGGTATAGAGGCTGCTCTTCTGAGCAATGCAGACTTTTTACCCACTATTCTCAAGGGAGTCAGATCAGTCCCTTAATGTTTCTTGAACTGAGAGCAGCCTCTATCCCCTATTCTCAGCCCTTCTGGGATTCAGAAATCTATCCCTTACTCCTACACAGAGTCCTGCACAAGGAGCAGCCCCCCTGTACCTGGGGCAGCCTGTGTTCTCATTTTGGGAATGCCTTTTGGGCTGCTGAAAGGGGAAGGGGAAAGAAGTGAAAAAGTGAAGCCCCCACAAAACAGCTGATGTGCCGTATCCTAGTCAGAATCAGTCACCAACAGCCTGAAACTTTGCTCACTGAAACCTTAAATAACAGACTCATCTTCATTTCCTTCTCCAAGTGAGAGTTTTCAAGGCACAAGAAGATCAGAGGAGGCATGGCAAAACGTTTTTGCTCGCAGGTTTCTAACTCAGACAAATGAATGTATGTCTTGACTCACCAAAATCGCAGCTCCCGGTTTTGTTGTGAATCAAGCCCATGGGGATGTTCCAGCCAGCAGTTCTCCCAACAGCGGTGTGGCACGACTTCTTGCCTTGCAGATTGTTCCATGTGATGGCACTATCAGATTTCTTCACAACAGCCACAGCAAAGTATGATGCTTTTGGAAGGAAAAGAAAGGAGAATTAAGGACTGACCCAAGGATCCCACTGTGCTCCCTTACCAGAGTATCAGCTACACTTAGGAGAGGGCAGCTACGCACAGCGTAGCAGAAATATTTTGTCCTTATGAAGGACTGGCCACACAGCAACAGAAAAACAGTTTGCAGATGTGATGCATCTATTCCCACCATGCTCCTGGGAAATTATTACCCCTGACATTTCTCCCCCACAAAACTGGCACTCAGGTATGCAAGAAGGCTGTGGCAAGATGCACACGATGCGTGCCTCCCCATTTCATATCCTCTTTAGCAAAGGACAAAACCTTCCCTCCTCTCTCTATTTCTATAAAACACAATTCCCCAGTGCTACAGCCCAGTCCCTCTTTCTCTGTTTGCAGCCCTGGCAATGTCACAGTGAGGCCATGAGAGCACAGTGTGCTCCAGCAACTCTGCACAAATCTCTGCTGCTGCCATATGCTTTGCCTTGTTATCTGCTTGCAGACCCAGAGTTTCCATTTAAACGTTAATTTCTCACCCAGATTTTTCACCTCTGTGTTGTACGCAGTGGCTTTTACAAAACTTTGTGTGGCCATTAATTCTCAGCTCATGACTGTATATGTATTTTTCCTCTTATATCTGAACAGACAATTGTCTGTCCCTCTGTTGGCAATAATTACCTGGTTGTCCTTCGTCTTTGCTGCACTGGCTGTCCTCTGAGGGAAAGAAAAAGAAGCTATTAGATAAAACATATGGTAAATCCAAAAATAAGTCAAGCTCACTATTTTCTGGAGAAAGTTCATTCTAGAAGTGGCTATTTAAGGTTGCATTGAGCAAATTGGCAGAACAAAGGACAGCCTCTCTCCGTTCTTCAGTGCTAAGACAACTAGTTTCACCAAGGCCAGTGCTAAAGGACAGGGGCATCATGATTAAAATGAAGAAGATAGGAGCTGGAGGTGATCACGATCCTGATTTTTCAGTCATGTAGCATCAAGTAGAGCTGCCCTGCACATCATGTGTTTTCTGCGGGGTGCAACACTGAGGCTGCTTTCTAGGTTTGAGAATAAACCTGATGCTTTTGCACCTACCCCTTCCCCAGCACCAGGACTGCACTTACCCTCGTAGCTTTCTCCCACCACTGGCACCAACCCACACACGCCAGCAGTGTAGACAAAACCTCCATCTAGGCTGATGGCATCCGCTTCACCTTTCTGCAATGAAAACCGCATAGTGATGAAATGACACTGTATTTCCCCTGGGCAGCTCTTTTTGGAAACTGGATCTTAGCAGAAACAGTAAATGAGAGGAGACAGGCTGGGGGCAAAGGGGCCTGAGAGGGTAGCACACGGCCAGACAAGTTCTTGCTGATGCAGAGAGAGGGTGCTCTGAAATTACCTCTCACATGTGCTTGTAGCCACCTCCCGCAGCAGCTCTCACCTCCAGGCACTCACAGGCTCACATGGGTGCATCTCCCAGCCTGTTTCCTTATCCCACCTGTCCTTTGGAGTTGTTTGACAGCATTTTGTGCTGTCTCCACAGTACTGACCCAACTTTCTGAACTAACATCATCTACACCACGGAACCCATCCTCTCCTGAGCAGGCAATGGCCTTTCTCTGTGTGACCCCGAAATGGCAAGAAGAACTGCTCTTTGTAGGCTGGGACACTCAGCTCAAAGGGGAGAGTGCTTACATTGCAGGCTGAATCAGCAAGCAGGGCACGCTCTAAGTCTAAGGGAAAACTGGTTGTTAGAGGCGAAGAATTTCAGAGGATTTGCCAGATCCAATGGCAGGAGACTAAGCACAACATTACAGCTACCCTGGTTGCATCAGAGAACAAGACCTCTTAACTGCAGAAGAAGATTTCCCTGTTTGGATCCCAGAAACTTGTTTTTAAGTATAGAGGAAAATAACAGGCATGACTGATGCAAGCAAGTCAGTCTAAAAAACCTTTCTCAACAAGAAAGGTTTTTTCTTTCTCTTGTTGTTTTTGTTGTTGTTGTTGTTGTTGTTGTTTGTTTGTTTTTTAAGGCTTCTGGCCAGTACAACCACTTCATTTTATTTGAACTTAAAATCTATTTCTTCTTTTTATATTTTACTAGTCACCTTCCTTTTCTAAATAAAAGGTTACTTCACACCAGAAAATTATTTCTTGTTTAGGAAACATCAAAGAACTCTGTCTAATGACACTTTTTAAAGATGTTAATCATTGGAGAGCTAGTTGAGCCTTTTCCCTGTGATAAGGTTGGTTTCTGCCTGCTGTGATTTCTCAGAAAGCCCCCAGCATTTTATGGTAAAATCCCACCCCCAGATCTCTTATCAGGCTGAAAGAGGCAATGCCTCTCTCCAGCTGAAAGAATCCTGGGGAGGAGAAAAGGAAAAAAGCCCTACCATGATCTTAACAATGCAGTCCTTCGTGTTGTCTGCCACGGTGCACTCCACCTCGCCGTTGCTCACCACACTCCAGCGGTCACACTTGCTCTTCTCATCCTTGCCTACTGCACACCACTGAATCTTGTTTTCTCTAGGGCCGACAGTCAACTGATCTGCAAAAAAAATGGCCGGAGAAGAAAGAATAAGCCCAGAGCTCTGCTGAACAACAGGGCCATGGGAAGGCAGTTTCTGGGTGAGGGGGACCCTGCCACGATGCCATCTGCACACAGCCAGCCTCGGGACTGGGACCAGAGGGAAGTGGAGATGCACCACCTGCTCATGGTTTCGTGAGGTAGCATTTGAATAACCTGTTTTGATGCTATGTGACGTCGATGTGCCTCCTTCCATAAAGGCCATGGTGGCTGAGCCTACCACAGAGACCTCTGCCCTGTGGATGTTAAGTGGCTTTCAGGGGTCATTTGTTGGACATCTGACACAGAAAGCCAGCTAGGACATCAGTAAATGCTTGATGAGTCTGGATGGAAGTGAAGGACCCTGTTTCCCTCGATTGGCCAATGCTGGGCCTGATGTCCTGGGATGTTCCTCCTGATCCTGTACTCTTACATCCCAGAAACAGCTATTCTGAGCAGCAGTTTTGACCATGCCAATTCCCTACCAACCACACAAGCCAATACCTTTCACAGGAAATATTTTATGGAGAATACACTCTATACTTCAAAAGTCATCTTCCTTTCCCCAGATGTGTTTTACGATCATGACCCTTCAATGCATCTCCCACTGACACTACATCTGTACATCACATCCTGCCCACCTTTCCGGAGGCTCTGGATGGCACTGTAATACTCAAAGCCCAGGTAGAGCTGGGAATCCATCAGTTCTGGGACACGTTTCAGCATTATAGCAGAGTCTTTGAAAAGCAAGTCCTTGAGGACTGGGTCCTTCTTGCCAGGTGGCCCAAAGAGGTGGAAGTCGCTGGTTGTGCCCACGCCAAAGTTGCTCTGCCACAGGGAAAAAATAATCAGAAAACAACTACACCAAAGCATTCAGAAAACTGGAGAGAGCAAGCAAAGCCAGGGGACAGAAGACGGATGGCAGGGGAAGGAAAGCAGAGCTTGCAGGTACCTGTGCTTTTGAGAGAAAACTCCAGATGTCATCAATTTTGCTATCATCCCGAGCCACAACGGCGTGAGCAGCCACTCTGGCCCAGTTACACGTTTTGTAGCTGTCCACAGGCTGACGGGTACCATCCAGACACAGCAGCTCATACTCGTCCTTCTCCTCTGGGGCATTTTCTAGAGGAAGAGGGGAACCATGAGTTGCATCTCCACAAAAATAGACAACGGCCCAGCATGGGGCAACTTTGTCATTGATTTATTCCAGCTGAACCTCAGGGAAGAATTCTTCACTGCAGACAAGTTGCAAAAACCTCTTTGCAATAATGCAACGGTGTTAGGAGAGATGGGATCACCGTGGTCATACAAAGGCAGTGCAGAAAGAATCCACATGCACATGAGATGATCTCTGCTGCTGCCATAACTAGCCCATCAGTATTTATTCATGTGGCAGTACTGCGTGGACATCCAGGCACATGCATATAGATACGAATACAAATAGATTTAAAAACACCTTACAAGTAGATTTAAGAGGTCAGGCCCCGCACGTGGTCTGTAGAGGCCAGCAGATAGCCAGTGTCAAGGCTTAAAACAGAGCCCAGGTCAGAGGGCACAGGATTACAGGAGAATTCAGGTAGGAAAGGACCTCTGAACATCTCTGGTCCAACCCCCTGCTCAAAGCAGGGCAGACCAGGTTGCTCCATTTGGATCTTGAAAACCTCCAAGGATGGAGACTGCACAGCTGTCCCAGGCAGCCTGTCCCATTGCCTGACTGTCCTTACAGGAAAACAATTTCTCCTTGCGTATGGTCTGAACCTCTCTTTTCAATCCGTTCACAAACCCTGCCTTATGACCATGGTTTCTCATCTTTCCATAGTCCAACTCTGTAACAATCTTGGCTCCACCTCCTTCCTAATCTCCATGTAGGTACAGATGGGCTGCTCTGAGGTCCCCCAAAGCTTTTTCTTCTCCAGGCCGACCAAGCCCACCTCCCCAAGCCTCTCCTCGCAAGACAAGCATCCCTGCCACGTGGCCCTGTTGGGATTTTTGAATTTAAATTTTTGAATTTAAGTTCAAAAGCATTACCATTGGTGCCATACTGCACCAATCAAGCAGGTTTTCCTTCCTCGGAGAAGAATCCGAAAGGAGAATTAGACCCCACCACAATCATATTTTTCAGTAACAAGGATAAGTTAGTCCTGTAATTAATACAGTGTACAAAACGTGTTTCCAGAGTGTAAAAGATCTGAGGTATGAAGTAAGCTAGGAGAGAAACGAAGGTTTGCACAGCGTAGACTAATCCCAGGATGGAGTGGAAGCAACAGGTTGGAATGGAAAGAAGAAACAAGTGGTTTGCAGGCCTACCTTGAACAGTTGTGTGTTTTACAAAAGCCACATCTCCTTTTCCGTCCTTCAGACACCTGTAGGTGAGAGGAAACCGAAGAAATGTTAAAACAAACAAAAAACAACAGACATCACGGCTCCCTGCCTCCTGTTTCAGCAAATTACTTTGGCATAAACTGCAACCGCAGAGTAGCAGTCTTCCCAAAAAAGCTGTGCTGGCAGGGAGGTAAATATAATGGCAGAGAAGTAATGCTCAAGAGACCCAGTTAGAGTTACCACAAGGATATGTAGCATTAGCGTTAGGTCTGTGCAAAATCAGACAGCAGAGCTCCTTCTTTCAGCTCCTGCTGACTGCCTGCCAGTTATTGCTAATTGGGTCTTTAATTACCAGCAGTCCCAGTTCTATACATTCCACCTCATCAGGACCCCTGATTACAGCACAGCAGTCCCTGGTATAACAAAAAATAACTTCCACTCACTGAAAAGCTCCAGAATATCCAGAATAAGGCGCATTGCGGAGGCATTTGGTTTTGGCATCCCCCTTGCACTGACGGCACAGCTTTTGTTCAGTGGTGGCACCAGGCACACAGCTGGCAGAGAAAAACTTGGCCACCGCTGCAGGGGAGAAACATGCAATGGTTAGTCTAAAATTCCCTTTTACAAGGACCTAGAAGGGTTTGGGGGGGGAACACGGAAAGAAACTAAATGCTTCGGTTGCTTTCCAGGTTGCCTCTGAACCTCTGCAGATCAGGCAATGCCGCCTTCACCTTGCCACCACCCCCAGCTTAACATCAGCCCGTTTCTCATGCTGTTCCCCATGTCACCTTGCTCGACTGAGCCTGAGTCGATGCCTTCCCACTCGATGTCTCCCCGGTGGATGAGTGTCCCGATGGGGATGTTCCAGCCAGCGGATCTGCCCAGGCCCGTGTGGCAGGAGGTCTTGCCTCGCAGGTCTTTTATCATGAAGTCTGTTCCTTTCTTAACAACAGCCACAGCATAGTAGCTGGTTGTAGAGCCTGCAGTGCGAGAAGGAGGGAGGTAATTAAGAGCTTTGCTTGAACAAGCCTGGTCTTCCCGTTTTCTCAGGGGTGAGCTGCGCTGCCTATATTGAACCAGCAGTGTACATTACAACAAGCAGTGATAAGCGTCCTGAAAACACTACTACATGCAAAATGCTCTGTCACTGGACATATGTTACGGACATATACTTATAAGGTTGCCTAAACGAGTCTTTTCTCAAACACCATTGCCCACTGGAGCATTCATGCAAGCGTTATAAGTCTGAAATTCCATGTCTAGTCTTTAGAATTACACTAACTCCATCAGTTACATATGAATAAAGTGACCAAGTTTTAGACATGGTCAGGAATGACCCACCCGTGTTGCTTTGATCCTGAATATTGCGTACAAGCAGGCTGACCTCCTGGGCAGAGTGGGAGAAAAGAGATTGGGAGTTTTGGATGTGTGGGATTGCTCGAGGGGATAAAGACAAAACAGAGAAACAGTGTCTGTTCGGCTCCCCAGAGGAGCAAGGGAGAGAGGAAGGACAGCACAGGGAGCTGGCAGGGGTGGAACATCAGAGTAAACTCTTATCAGACAGGACTGCCGCAGGATTTCGTTATGCTCCTCTACATTTTTCTGTGCACTGCCTGCACCTCTTGCCTTGGTTATCTCAACAAGGCACTCCTCCACGACCGCTAATGGCAGTGCTGCTGTGGCTGTAAGCTGGTCTGGCCGATGGCTGCACAGCCAGCTGTGGGGACTGCTGTGCTTTACCCACGCCGTTCAAGGTCACTGATAGCAGAATGAATATCTCTGGGATCTCTTCCAAACAACTTTCATGCCACGTTTTGGGAGGGCTGGCATTTCTGCTGATGGTCATCTCCATCCATGGCCACTGCATCATCATGTCACTGATGACTTTCAGCACAGCTACCAGCACAAACAGGGCACTGGTTCTGTCCCCTTCCATTTTAGTGACCCAGTGGTCACGGGCAGCAACAAATGATTTGCATTTTGGCATTACTGGCTCCCTCCCTTCCCCTGGGGGATCTGGAAGCCAGGGGCAATAGCTCAGACACCCAGCAGAAACAACATGGGAGCACTGGGTGGAAAGGAAGGCCTTTGCGCTACCAGTTTGCTACCACCACTTGGCTTAAAAATGCTACGTGAAAACGTTACCTCCACTTCGCTCGTAGACCTCAGCAGCAATGGGCTTCAGCTTATAGGGGGCAAGGCCTGCCTCGAAAACTTGACCACCGTCCAAGCTAATGGCATCTGCTTCGTTATTCTAAAGAGCAAGAGATTTCAATCAATAAACAAAACGAGGGGAAAACACTTCCCAGCTGCCTCTCCTGGATCCTTGTGGGTGAATCCTTCTCCACAGCAGGATTACCAGTGACTCGAAGGAAACCCTTTCTCCAGGTGGAAGGTGCTGCTGCAACCTCCTCAGCACCCGGCACAGCTGTTTGCTGCCCACTCACCGAGATGGCTTTGATGCAGTCCAGGTATGTTGCTTTCTGCACGCAGCTCAGTGTAACTCTCTCCTGTTGCGTGTGGTCCTTTAGGCTGTTGCATTTCTTCTCTTCTGCTGAGGATATTGTGCACCATCTGACGGTTGTCTTGGGAGGAGCAGCAAAACACAGAGCTGCGGGAAAAAAATAAATAATAATAATAATAAAAGTCATTTCAGAGGGGGAGAAAGCCACCAATGGGGGAGAAACACCAACTCTTGTTCCTTGCAGCCATGGCCTTGGGGGAGCAGCAGGATCTCCTTTGTGCATCTCCTAAGTCACACAGGAAAGGAGTTTCCTTCTCACCTGACGTGTGGACCTTCAGGAGCATCTGGAAGGACCGTCCCCATCCCTGGGTAATGGA
This sequence comes from Anas platyrhynchos, assembly GCF_047663525.1. Taxonomy (NCBI): domain Eukaryota; kingdom Metazoa; phylum Chordata; class Aves; order Anseriformes; family Anatidae; genus Anas; species Anas platyrhynchos. Next base: position 15,132,406 of record NC_092595.1, on the reverse strand, counting down.
CGTCCCTGCTCAGCATGGTGACTCCAGCAGCCTGAACTCACGGCAACACCCACAGGGGCAGGAGAACAAATCCAATAGAAACCAAACTCCAAACAGAAAGAAAAGACTGTCCCCTGAAGCGGTCTCTTTGCAAATAACCCCAGAGGGAGAGCAGCTCTCATCTGGCCGGACTATGTTCAGTATGCTGCCACACACAGCTTCCCTGGTGGCCAGCAGATCAGATATATTTACCTCTCTGCTCCCCATCTCCTCCAGCACAGGCAGCAACCAAGGTGCTGTACCGCCCGCACACAGCCTCAGCCCTCTCTTCTCAGGGTGCCCCACCAGTAAATGCAGCTGCCTGGCTGTGCTGGGAGGCTGATCAAGCAAAGACCGAAGGTCAATGCAGATGCTTGACTCCTTCAGCAACCTAAGCACCAGAGATGTTGGAAGCTTGCAGTTAAAGTGCTCAACTGGTCCCACACCTGCACGTAGCTCTGCCCCTTCCTGGCAGGATTGTACAGACCATGACACGCACACTTCCCTTTCTCCAGGCACATTTTGTTCACATGCATCTCCCAATTAACCCGTGCTGTTCCCATTTTCTTTTTCACCTCTGAAACATTCTGTCTTTTTGACTTTTCGAGCCATGACTCCACCAGCAGACACCTCCTGCTCCTCCAAGTGGAAATGCTGACTTTGGCCACACGGGGAATTCATAGCCCTAATTCTCATTGCCTAAATCTACATTGTTCACCTTTTGGCTGGAAAAAAAAAAAAAAAAAAAGCCATGGCCAGCTTAATGTGGGGCTGAAACCATCCCGCCTTGGGCAGGAGCTGGTCTGGGTCCTCCTGAGGGCCCCTCCACCAGTGCTGGCCAGTGGCCATGGCACGAGCAGCGGTGACAGCCAGCACGCCACTGCTTTGCTTCATGGCACTGCTCAGCCTGGCTGCACTGGTGAGCACTGGAAAGGTGAGGGCAGCCCCAGTGCCTCAGCCCCTGTTGCACAGCATTTGGACAACTTCCATGCAGCAGGGAAGGAGGGATGTCCCCAAGAGGACACCAGTCATCACCGTGCTTTATGGGAGGTCAGAAAGGACCTGCTGCTCCCTCCTTCCCGTGTTGGGTGTATGCAGCAGCAGTATCCTTGCCATGACTCGCTGCCCCTTGCCTGCCCGAATCGAGAGAGGAGAGGAATCTGTGCTTCAAGCAGCACCAGCTCTGCAGCGGCACACTCCGCATGTGAAATGCACGAGCAAAAGCACAGCGGTGGCAGCAGGACAGCGCTCCGCTTGTTGAAAGCAGTCCAGGAGTTTCCCAAGCCCAGCGGAGAAGGGCTGGGAACAGGGCAAGCTGCTGGGGGACACCAGCCTCCCCCCTGGCTGCAGGAAGCCTCGGAGGTCCACGAGGGGAGCAGCACCCCGGGGGCGAGCAGAGAGGTGAGGAACGGCAGCACCACTTTGCAGCCCCTAAGCAAACTTCTGGGGGAGCAGCAGGGGAAGCCTGCAGGGACTCCTGTCAGGGGTCTTTCCGTTATTTAAGCTCTGTTTTAGTGCAGCTGCCCTCAGGTTTAACCCAACGCACGGGCAGGTTGGCGCTGGTTTAACCCCACGCATGGGGATGCTCCTCTCCTGGCACAGCAGCTGCCGGGGGATGGGGGGGGGGGGGGAGAGGGGAGCTTTTCCCCTTGCCCTGCACTGAGCTGCTGTTGTCAGTGTTCAGAATAGGCATCCTCATTTACAGGTACCCATAGCTGCCAAAACGGGCAGGTTTTAATTACTCAGCTGCCAGGTTTAACTTAGGAGCTGCCTGGTCTGGCACATGCTGCAGTTGCTCCTGTAAAAAACAGCCTGGGCTAGGGAGAAAACCTGTGGTCCTGGGAGGTCCGGGCTCCTCCATTCCCCCCCAGCCTGCTTTCAGCACACACTTACCAGCTATCCCTAGGGACAGCACAGCGGAGAGCACAAGTTTCATGCTGGAGCAGGAAGTCGGGTGCCAAGGAGGGGCTGCGGTGGTCGTGGTCACAGACCGTCCCCTCCGGGTCTGTGATGGCTCTGGAGCCGCTTTCTCCCCCTTTTATAGAGAAGCAGCCCTGGCTGTGTTTGCAGAAGCAATGACCTAACACTGTTTGTCCTTCCTTGTTTCTCAATAGCCGCTAAATCGCCCCCCTCCCTGGATCAGCCCATTTTTAGGACGCCTTTCACTCTTTGGCACTGAACCCCTTCGCAGGCAGGAGTCGGAGCAGGCAAGGTGCTTTTTGTTTTACAAGGGGCTCCAAATGGAAAATTCCCAAGTCGTGACACATGAATTCCCCTGCAGGCTGAAATGCCACAGGAGGGACTGTTTTCTCTGTGGTGGCTACCCCCTGCCTTGCACAGCCTAATCTCAGAAAGTCCCTGCTGGATCCAGCCCTCGGTTTCACGTGTCTGCCAGTAACTTACTGTTGTGCCCAACAGCCTTTGGCTTGCTTTCTCCCTTGCACTCCCTTGGCAGCGTCAGCAGGGCTCAGAGGCAGTAAATGTTCCTTCCAGATGGTCTGGCAAGCTCCTTGCACAGGCAGAGAAAGCCAGTGGCCACAACCGGATAGCTCGATAGCACCCTGCAGCTAGCAGGAAACACCACACCTCATCTTCCGTAAGCTGTTGTTGTGATGATCCTGGGAAGAAATGCTGAGCTCAGGGGTCCCCTTCCTCTGCAAACCCTCTCTACCCGATTGCACCACTCCCTGTTTCCCTCCCTGCAGCCAGGACTGGGGGGCACAGCTAGGTTTATGAATGTCTGGCTTCATGATGCTGCCACGAGCTCCACGTCCCCATCTTTGGTACAGGCTACAAGACCAGCTGCAGGATGACTTTGACAGATGCACACGAAATGGAAGCCCCTACACCACAGCAGCTGGCCACGTGCCCCAGCAGCATCCCTGGCCAGCAGCTGCCAGGGCTGGTCCTGCTGCTGTGTCCACCAGACACCAGCTACACGAGTGCTGTCGTGGTGGGGTCCGGCTCTGGGGTTTGATCTCCGGAACAGCAGTCTCCCTTTGTGGTCTCCTGGATGCCCCCGCATGGGTCCAGCCTAGGGATATGGCAGCAGCATCTGCAGGGGTTCCCTCAGCTTGGCTAGTTCCCATTTCTCATCCCTTCGTCCCCTGCTTTCCCAGAAGGGCAGTGCTTCTGGTGGCCAGAGCTTCTCCAACACGCCATATACAAGGGGGGAAAGGATTTGCTCCCATAATAAGGCAGTGCCACTCCTAAACCACCTCCCTCCCTGTTAAAAAACTGGGTTCTCCCATCCGTATTAACTCCAGCAAGCTAGAGGTCCTGACTCCACAAACTAAGTGGTTACAGCAATAGGCAGAGCTTTTACCACCTGACAGATGAAGTGGAGAGATGCAGAAGAAAGCTTGGAAATCCTAAAGGATCAATTCAAGAAGCAGAGGAGCAGTTGCTGGAAAAGGTCATATTCCCTTGCTTTCTGCTCATGCTGAGATAGCTCCGTGCTCAGTGGGGCAGTTCCCAGCCTTTTTTTTGTACCTGGACCCCCCCTTACTCCCCACCTGCATCGCACATCCCACCTCCATCCCCAAGGCATCTCTATACCTGCCCAGGGGACAGCAGTGCTGCCGGGGTGGTTTTCATTCCACACCTCCTCCCCTTGTCATACAAGAGAGTCAGCAGGGTGCATCCAGGAGAAAGGCTCGGACTGCAAGAGATTTTACTGCTTACCTCCTGTACTCCTTTACTGCTTAGCCAGTAACCTCCTGGATTTCCAGACATCCAGCCTGCAGTCACCCCAAATGTCACTGGCCGTGTACAGAGCAGCTCCTACGCCTCTTTTGGATGTTACCTTTCTCCATGTCGGGTTTCCACTCTCCATCTTGTGGCTGCTCCCTGGGTGGCTTTGCTTTCCACAGCCAAGATCTGCTGCCCCAGTCTGCCCCAGGGCAGCTTAGGGGAGAAGAAATTCACCTTAAGGTGACCTATGGCAGAGGCACAGCAGGCTGGTGCTGTGTCCTCCAGACCATCTGGGCTTGAGGGCCCAGACCTGGGTCCCCAAAGGACCCAGCAGGCCTCTAAGATGCCCTTTTCTGGAGCATGCCTTCCACCAAGGGAAACCTTGGATGCAAAGAGCAAAATACTCTGGGTGGCCTCCATCTGCAATGACATCCCTTTGGAGCCCAGGAGGGACAAATGTCTTGGTGCAACCAACTTCTTCCCCTGAAAGTCTATCAGACCCCTGCCTTTCCAAATTTTGTGTTAGAAAATGCACACTTAGCGATCCAGAGAGTCCTCTGTCTTGTACAGAGATACACACACGCCTTTCAACAAATTCTGGTCGGAAGCATACCTCACTGCCTGGTTGCACGGTTTGGTGCAAAAAGAGAACTTTTGCCTTGCCCAAGTACATGAAAGGCCAATTAAGCTGAGATTAAACAGGGAGGGCCAATTCTTACTAACGATGGTAATTCTTTTTGTCTTTCAAGGTAACAGGTCAAGGCTCAGGCTCGTGCAAGCAGGGGCAGCTTTATCAGAAAGAAGATTGCTCAGCCAGTGCACCTCGGGCTTTAGCTTTGTTATTCAGGAAGAATCAAGTCTTCTAAAGTATGTCTTCATGAGACAAGCTGAGATGTTATTATGCATTACAAGTTCGTTGTGTTGCAACTCTACAGATCCTGACCGTTCTGTTTTCAGAAAGAGGATGCTGCTAAAAATTACATGAATGATGAAGAAATACCAACTTACACACCCTCCGACCAACTGCAGGCCATTGGTGAGGCACAAACACATCTGACCTCCAGGAGAAGAGGGGAGTTTGGCCCCAAGTTGGGTAAAATTGAAGATAAAATTATAGCACTTATTTCTACATCCCTTCATGGAAAAAATTATTACTCTAAGCCCACATGGATGTGCTGCGGTTTGTGGTTGAGATGAGGCCAGGCTGGAGTTTTGGCTGTGTCCTGAGGAGAGAACATTTGTTGTGATTGGGCTGGGATAAAGATAGAGTTGGCACAACCGGCTGGGAGAGGGCTCAGCATCCCCACGGTGCTGGCCCTTCCCCGCAGCACAGCTCGCCCTGCAGCCAACACAGCTGGACACAAGCTCGGGTTGTGCAGATACATGGGGAAAACATTAACCAGGCAGGGGAACCACACCGACACAGCCATCCCACCCGACTCTCTGGAGCAGCTATTTCCATAGCGATGTTCCCAGCAGTGGGGGCCATCGGAGCTAATGCTGCCATGCCCAGGGGTCACCAGACCGGCATTTGCACGAAGACCTGGGTCACCTTGAAAGATTAAGGAGAAAAAGCATAGAAAATGAGGAGAAAAAAAAAAAAAAAAAAAAAGGGAGGGAATCAATCCAGACCCTGAGGTGGGATCAGCTGAGGGCAGAGGGCAATATACACCAGGACTTCAGGCTTATCTGGAGAGCTTGGCTTGTTTCCCTCTAGAAATGGGTTACCTAGTTTGTGGGCTCAGGCAAGGCTGGAGCCTGCCCACAACAAAGATACCACGGTCAGCCACGAAAGCTGGGCTCGGATTCTCATCTGTCTTCTCCCACAGCTCATGTCACAGCAGGTGAAGGTGAGCAGTAGCCTGATGGGAACCCGTTCTTCCAGACCTTCTTTCCCTGATCCTCTGTCAATTTCCAGGGTAGGACACGAGACCGAGACAGGCACTGGGCTGGCAAAGGCTCCCACCTCAGGAGGTGGGGACGACGTGTGGGTACCAGGAGGGGCAGGGAGAAATCTTCCCCAGGGCCCACATACCTGGTCAGCAGAGGCATCCGAGGGACAGCCCAGCCCTCCTGCCCAGTGCCACAGCACCTCCTGGAAGAGGGGCCATCCGCTTGTCCCCTCAGTCTTGCAGGAGTTGGAATCCACAACACGTGAGCATCAGCCCCGTAAGCCTCTCTGTGGCCAGCAGTGGACTGGGACCAGTCTGGAGTTCCCTGTGGCTCCCAAAGACTCAAGAGCATCCTTCAGTCTTTCCAGAAACTTGCTTTCAGCCCCTCTCTGGACCTAGGGGCCACTTTCAAGGCTGTGCTCCAGCTCCAGAGTCATTGTGGTTAGTTTATTTTCAGGAAATGCCACAAACCAGTTTCCCCACTGGTTAGGAGAAATATTTGGTGTCAGGTTTGGACTGTGTTGCAATATGCTGTTTTCTACCTGGGATGAGCTCAACTGGCCAGTGGAGAGTGGGAGCTGATGTTCTTTGAATCAATATTTGCTTCTAAATGTTGCTTAATTTCTAAACTGCACACAGCAAACAAAGAGCTCTCTGTCGATTTTAAGCAGCTCTTTCCGGCTCAGATCACTAGACCCAGCTACAGGCTGTAGCCTCTTTTCCAGAGCTGCTTACCGTCTCATACCATTACGGGCTGGCATTTTTGGCTAGCTGCTAACAGCAGCCCAGCTGGCAGGTACCAGCACTGCAACCCTTTCTGCCTTGCACAGCAGCTCTGCAGGACAGTGCCTCCATCCTCTCCGTGCACAGCTCCTCTCCAGCAAGTGCCAGACGGGCCAGCATCAGGAGGAACAAGGTTTTCTTGGTGGAGAAGCTGCCTTCAAACACGCCACCAACAACTCCTGCTGCTGAAGTCAGCGGTGGTTTAAGCTCTGGCAGCCAGAGGCTGATGCAAAACTCTCTTAGCCTCTCGGGTGCGTAATTAGTGACATTCCTCCTAGTGAAAGATTCCAATTTGCTTGATTAACTCAAGGGTTGAAGGGGTTACAGCAACTCTAGACAGCCTTGGGAACTGCAATATTCTTGATGGGCTTTTGGAAGGGAGCAGAAAAAAGTGCAGTGGGTTAATCATTCCTGCTGAAGACCTGCTTGCAAAAAGCACTGTTGGAGCCTGACGTTCACCCCTGTTTCTTGAGTAGTTTCCAAAGATCTCTGGGAACCAACCAGCAAATACTGATAGTCGGGAAAGACTGCCATATCGGGAAAGTCTACTGCTATCAGGAAAGGCCACCTCTGGCTCTGTTCCTGCAGCCCACATGCCCAGGCTCTGCCCTGGGTGGTGGCACAACTCTCATGGCCACAAAGCAGGGCGCCAGCCTGTTTCCATGGGGGCAGGTACCCATGAGGAGAGGCTGGGCCATCACAAAGGATGCAACCAGGGAAGAGGATGAGGGAGAGCAGCTTCTTTCACAAACTCACCGAACGGCTGAGGCTGGAGGCACCTTTGGGTCCATCTGTCCTGATCCCTGCTCAAGCAGAGCTGCTTGCCCAGGACCACGCTGTTCCCTGGGGAAACCCGGCCAGCACAAGGGGACACCCTGCCGGCTCCCATGCTTCGGAGCTCCCTTGGTTGCCAAAGGAGCAGGGGGACATCCCAGGGCTGGCAGCACTCAATTGCCGCTGGAGCAGCTCTTGCTGCTGGAAGCAGCCCAAGGAGCAAGGACCGAACCTCTTATCACCCTCTGCAGCCCGTGGGCAGCCCGGCCGGGCTGGCCCAGCCAGGCCCAGGCATTGTGCTCAGCCGCGGGATAGCCGCTCTGGCCAGAAACGAGGTTTGGGCATCCAATGAATGGGAAAAGGGTCAGGTCACCAATGGGTCAAGATGAACTCTACCATTTGCTGTTCAAGCCCTTTCCAGTTAGCTAATTTACGGTAATCATTAATACCAAATGCCTGTCTGTACGCAGAGCCTCACAATAGCCCATTTTTAACCTGCCACCGCCACTACAGGCTGTTATGCGTGTCCTGGTTGAAGCCACCTTCCCTGGCTGCATGTAAAGGCTCTTACGGCCACTCCATTTTCTTGTTGATTCGTAGTGGTGGTTTATAAACCAGCGAAAAATAGGTTGGCCAGCATTCCCTTCCATTTTGTCATCTTGAATCAGCATTGAACGGAATTAATGGAAATTTGGCTTCAGAATAACAGCAAGGCTTAGCCTTTATTGGCGACCTTCTGAACTCTAGTTAAATTAATTTTTCTTCTGTGCTTGAGATTCTCAAATATGGTTAGGGCAGTTCAACAGCCACGAGCTGTGCAAACACCCGACCCTTTGCCTAGTCAAAATGTGGCACCAATGACTAAATACTTGCCCCTGAAAACCTAGCAGCACTTTTCTTCTGGAAAAACTGATGCAAAGGGGAAAGTGAGGAATGATCTTCGTTATTTCCTTAGCTGCTGGGAGTTATTTTACAGATTGGCTAGATACAAAGTAGAAAGAAGTTTTGTGGAAATGCTCCATTTGATGGAATGTGAAGCCACAAGAGGCAAGCAAGGAATCCTGGCTTGGGATGCTCAGACCCCACGGTGCAGACCAGACCATCAGCTCTGCTTTGGGAAACCAGACTCCTTGAAGAGGCATCACAAGATTAACCACTCTTCCATGAACGTGTGCTTTCCTTGTTCAGACCTACGTATTAAATAGCTTCTCCTGGCAGACTGTCACTGTTGGTTAGACCTGCTCACGGGCAGGTTTGACCCTTCAATCCCCCCTTGCCTTCCCGACGGCACAGACATTAGTTTCCTGGTCATCGTTCAAGATGTTCTCAAGATAAAACCCTGGCACAGGCAGGCAAGGGGAACGGCTCCTCCCATCCTCACCACGACGCTCCCAGGTCATGTAATCACAGAATGGCTTGGCTTGGAAGGGACCTTGAAAGATCATTAAGTTCCAAACCCTGGCTCTCAAACCATTCCGTCCCTTCCAGAAAATGCTGTTTTGCAATATGGTAAATAATAAAACTCTTGGGAATATTAAGAGCCCTGGGAGGAGCAGGGAGTGGGGAGCAAAAGGCCAAACTAAGCAGATTTCAAATCCTCTCCTGAAGGCTTTTAGACCCCCTTGGCATTTTAATCCTCTCAGCATTTCCAGCTGTGGGAGTAAAGGAGCAGAAATCCTACAGAGAGGTACAGGGGCTTGAGGGCACGTGTCTGGCTGGGGCTGGCACCAGGGAGAGAGTTCTGGGGTAGGATGGTGAAGCAGAAAAGAGGGGTCTTGGGGTCAGGGTCAGAGGTGGTTTGGGGTAGGATTGCCCCAGAGGTAGAGCTGGGGCTAGCAGGGGGCACCTCCACGCATATCTTTGCCCGAATCTCTGATCTGAATCAAGACAAGAATTTCCCTTTTTTTTTTTCTGCACCATGTGCATTTTCTCCTGCTTCCTGATATCCCTCATCCCTGCTCTTATGAGGGGCATCACTTCATAGCTGATTCATTGTTTATTTTCATTCAAACCCAACTGTTCCCTGCACCCTCTCCCACCCAAAAAAAGCTATCAGGAGAAAAAAAAATATGTTCTGACAGAAAACAACTTCGCAATTGATTTTGTCTTACAAGGAAAGCTTCCCTGGCTTGGGCTGATTTGAGCAGGATGCAGCAGCCCTCCTGCAGAGCCCCCCCAGCATCATTTATCGGCCCCCTTCCCAGCTGGGACGTGCCCTGCTGATGTGGGTGGCTCAGCACTGGGGAAGGCAATGGCAAAGCCCAGCTGAAGTGCGACGTGGCCCTAACAGCTCCCCAAAACTGTTGCAAGAATAAGGAAGGAACCAGAAGAATTTCCTACTTCGGATGCTTTACTGGAAGTTGCATAAGGTGGGGTTTTGCTCCATAGGATAATAATCAGTTATGTTGTAGACAAAGGTCACTACATGGAGAGAAATGGCTTTATGCCACTAATCTAATCACAGAGGAAAAGGGAAATTAAATCCATTTGGGGAGCTGGCAGTGAATAACGTTTGTGCCCATAGCTTTGCCATACCCAAGCTGAGATTGTTCTCCCCTCTACCAGTCCTTCAGCACATGTTCCTCCAGTCACCAGCACCCTCTCCCACCATCTGCACCCACCACTGCAGGCAGGAAGCCCTGGCACTGTCCTACCATTGAAAACCTGGTCACACACCACGGCCACAGTGCACCAGGACCACATCCCAGGCAGACAAATGCAGCAAGCCTTGGAGAAACACCAGTGTGCAGTCATCTGTGCAAGGCCCTAACTCTCCTGTAGGGCAGTGAGACCATGCCTCAGTCCCTTTGTGGCCCGCTTTATTCTGGGTGGTTATTTTTGGGGTGCAGAAGTAATGATTTGCTCACCAAACTAAATGTTTCTGCTGAGTGCTGGCTCTTGAAGGAGTTCCACAGCTCTGAGCTGACATCACCACCGTCTTCTATAAACAAGCCTTGGAGAAATAACATGAACAAACAGCAAGAAAGGCTTCGCAAAGATCCTATTGCAAACAACATACTTGTTCCTCTTGCACATTCCCCTTGAGGTGGGAAATCCCCATGAAAGGACCCGGCTGGCCTTTCATCAAGGACATCACACTTGTGTAATGGCAGTGGGTGCCAGGGAAGCTGGAACCACCAACCCACGTCTCCTTTCCTGTCTCCCATGAGGGGTGACAACAGACATGTAAGAGCACTGCACACCAAGCAAATATTGCAGTGGAGCATTTTACATCAGAAGAGCAATCATTTTTGTTTTTGTTTTACTTACTAGTGTAGTATTTTGATTAGGAGAACTTCAATGTGCTGTGACAGAGGAAGTAATAAACTGGAGGAGCAAAAAGAAGGGATCCTTTCACTTCGTTCGAGCCCTCTAAAGTTAAATCTGCCCTTCCTCTGGCACCCAGGTGGGCAGATGGGGTGGACATCTCCTGAGGACAGCCCACCTCACTTCAGCAGAGGCAGCACGACGTACCCACACATGGTGGCTCAGGGCACCCACTTGCCTGGTGACGGTGGTGATAGTGGGTTGTTCCCAGTATCTGCGGTCTGAATTAAAGAATTAACTGATTACTAGTCAAGCCATCTGGATTTTATGTAGAGACTCAGGCACCAGGAGCAGTTCAGCCCAGACCCAGCAGAGGTTAATTTATCGCAGCGCAAACTGGGGTTGAACCCACCGTTCCCGTGAGCACCAAAGTACAGGTCGCTCATTTATCCAGCAGCCACAGTGCAGTTTCTTCTGGTCACAGGTGACCGCTTAAAAATAAAGGAGGGGAGGCAGAAAGGCAGGGGAGGAGAACACAGGGGATGTGCCCCATGCGGGCAGTGCCCCCAGGCTGGGGCACCCTGGTGGGGAGGCAGGTCGGAGCTGTGACCAGCTCTTGCTCAAGGGGACAGGCAGGGAGCAATATCCCAACTCACGCCTTGGGTATAGCCATCCCCTGAAGGCTTTCGGCAGGGTGCTGAGCCTGCCAAAGTCGCTTTCCTATGGCTGATCTCCTGACAGGGAAGAGGTATCTTGAGCCCATTTCTCTGCCTCACCAGCCAGCCATCAGGGCATCCTGCTCTCTCATAGTTTGCAGACTGCTTCCCGCAGTCCTGTTTTGCAGAAAATTAGCTGTTTTTCTAAATATCAGCTTTCGTTGGGAATTTTTGGGGAAAAACAAACAAAAAAACAAACAACAGACCTCAGAGACTCACAGCTATGAAACCAGACCCCAAATTGTCCCCATCACCCCAGCTTCCTCTCAGCCTCGGTTTACATCCTTGTCTTTGGATCTGAGCTGGGGTACGAGAGGGGGGGATCCTGTGGTAAATTTGGGCTGACCCTCTGATGCGCCAGGCAGGGGAGGAGAGGGAAGCCCTTTGCTGCACCCCAGCCAGGCGATGGCTGATGGGCCAAGTCCTCTTCTCCCTCTCCCCCGTGGCTCATCCCTGCCTATGGCCTGCTATGCTGTGCAGAGCTGCTGAGACCCAAACGCACCGACACTACACCCACGTTTATGCTACAGCTCCTCCAAGGTGCCCTGCCGACTGCCCCGAGGCAGCATATTGCAGAAGATGTCGAGGAATAGCAGTAGAGAGCGGCCCAGAGGAAGGTCATATCAGAGAAAGGGGTCCAAAAGCTTGGCAGCGGATCAGAGGGGGGGGTGCAGGTTGTAATGCACGATCCCTGGAACAAAGGTCAACCAAACTGCAGCCTAATGAGCCCCCTGTGTGCAAACAGCGGTGCTTGCTCAGCAAACACACCTGCCCCAGCCCCGGCCAGCCTTTCTGAACTGCCTCTTTCAGAGGAGGAGGAGGAGGGGATGTTTTAACAGCTGCAAAGAGCAATTTTGGCCCTGCAGGGTGCCTTCACGTGCACCCACCCCACTCCCCACGCAGAACCAGCAGCAGCAGAGATGCAAACAGAAGTGCCCTCACCCTGCCGGAGGGAAAACCCCAGTGTCCAGACCACAAGGGACTCCATCCCCACCCTCCTCAGCTCCTCGGCTTTCTGCAGGACTCTGTGGCACAGCAAGCGCGTGGTGATGACACACTTGGTCCCTCAGACCCTGCCAGAAGAAAAAGAGCTCTCCAGGCCTAGGAGCAAGGTAAGAAAGGACATCGGAGACATCAGGAGAGGTGGAAGGAATGAAAGCCACCACAGAAATGGTGTGGGCACAGAGCACCGTGGGTGTGTGGGAGGGAAATGAGCACATGGTGCTACCCTTCCTCACCACATCCCTAGGGCTGCACCCGCTCTGCCTCCTTCACTCGAGACCACAGCTCGCAGCGCCCCGACCCTCTCCTGTATCCGTCGGCTTAGGGCTCTCCTCACACATAGACTCTGGACCTGAAGCTGTCCCTCTGGACAGCAGCCTTGGCCCGGCACGTAGCGCTGTTTGCACAGCCCTTGCTCAAACACGACGGCCACGACCTCGCTCTGCCACAGCCGCCTTAGCACCACCACAACGCGCGCGGCCAGGCCTCGGCGCCTGTGGGGCCTGAGGGTGGGCACCCACGGCAGAGGCCAAAGGCTCACCCGCCTTCTGCGACTTGCCTCATCGCCCTACAGCCAGCCCACGGTGTCTCGGGGGGCACCGGCATCTGAATTCGGTTAATTATCGCAGTTGTATGTGGTAATCAAGGATAAGCCTCAGCCGGCGTTGTACAGTAAGGTTTTGTTGGTTTTGGAGAAGCCAATAGCGGCTTGGCCGGTGTTCAAGAGCTGGATGTGTTCTGTGTCAACATTGTGCTGAAGGAGGGGATTTGGGTTTGTCTGCAGCCCCAGCCCCAGCAGAACCAAGCAGAGTGCTTGGGAGCCCAGCAGGAGCCTGACCTACAGCCACGGCTCTAATCAAATGCTCCCCATTTGCACCATGACACCCCCACACACCACAAAGCAGCATCTTTCCATGCAAATGCAGAAAAATAAAATAAAATAAAATAAAATAAAATAAAATAAAATAAAATAAAATAAAATAAAATAAAATAAAATAAAATAAAATAAAATAAAATAAAATAAAATAAAATAAAATAAAATAAAATAAAATAAAATAAAATAAAATAAAATAAAATAAAATAAAATAAAATATAAAATGAATCCTTTTGCAAACGCATCCCCAAAAGGAACAATTCCTTTCATAGGAAAATATCAAGTCCAAAGTCATGGCCCTGGGGAGAAGCAGCAGACACCTACATTTTGGGCACGCTGTAAATGCACCAGAGTGGGTTGCAGGAACAGAGCACCAGCTCATCATACATAGATCGAGGTGCCACAGACACCCTGGTGGAAGCTCCAAGGACTGGACCAAGAAGCTGGTGGGACCTGCACAGCCCAGACCTTCCTTCACCCAGAACACTGCGGCAACATCTGATGGATTTGGGGAGATTTGGGGTTTATCCCTTTTAAATTCCAGAGCTGTCTGAAGTGAAGAGTTTGGCTTTGGGTTGATCTGAGCCGGGTAAGCAGGAGGTGTGCAGTGCCCAGCCATCGCAGCTGAGCAGCACAGCTCCCCAGACAGCCCCGAGCTCAGGTCCGAACGCCCTGATCCTCTGGGGATTTGACTCCAGAAGTCCTTGGTCTTAGGGGGAAGAGGTCGGTGGCAAAGGAGCCAGACCAGCATCTGCTAGAGGAAAAGCAGAGGGGCAAAGTGAGGCTTCCTGTGAACTTCTTGCAGGCTCCCAAGGCCCTCATATTATCTGTCTTGCCCAGAAAATATTTCAGACACATCAAATAATACCTCTATCACAACCAGGGATGGGAAATGCAGATCTCAGGGGCTTTTCTCCTTCAGCTCTGATCTGGAGATACTGTGTTGAGCCGCTGAAGAACTTTGATGCTATTTTCTTTTCCATTTTTACAATGTTACCTACCTAAGGTTTGTTGTTGTTGCTGTTGTTGTTTTTTATATTAAAAAATAATAATAATAATGAATGATAAAGCCCCTCATTTTGAAAAAGAAAAAAAAAGAAATAAAAAAAGAAAAGAAAAGAAAAAGAAATCTGTAGATGACTTTCAAACTTTTAAATTCGAAGGTGTTGCCCAAAGGAAGAACTCCTCCCTCTGAAAGACTGAAGCAGCCAGTCTGAAGACAAACAGAGTCTGTGAAAACCCCACCAGACAGCCGCGTGGGAGCAAGGTGTGGCAAAGGGCATGGGCAGAAACGACAGTGGGGTTATCTTGAGCATGGCACCAGGGCGTGGAGCTTTGGGGCAGTCCCCAGGGGCACCTACCTGTGATTTCTGTGCTGCTTTGATGACCCCTACAGGGGACAAGCAGCAAAAAGTCTCGAGTTTTTAATCTCCACTGCTTTTTGATCGCCACTGCTGTAGGGACAGCTGTCAAAGCAGTCAGCTCCTCCTTGCTGCTGGGAGCGGAGACGTGATGCCTGCTGGAAGCTCTCTGAGGCCTCTGCTTGGGAAAGGAGTCGCAGTGAGCCGTGGCTGTGAATGAGAGAGGAACAAGATGCGGTGCCTGCCACGTGGAAATTGCTGCAGGAGAGTCAAAATATGGGTTTATGCACACTGCTAGTAGCACAGAGGTGTGCTGATCATGTCCAGTGACAGCTCCTATGTTTTCCATCTTTCTCTTGCCTTTCACACAGGGAGGTCCTCCATCCCTCCTGAAACTCCTGGCTTTCGGGATGGGTTTTTTGAGTTCATCCTTCTACCTACCCACTGCTTTTTGCCTTTTCCTGTAGTTCTTTCCTTGTTCTCCAGGTCCTTGAAAGGCTCTGGCACCAGCCCTCTTGTTCTCCTTGCTCATGGGACTCCACAATCAAATTCACAATATCTCCTACAGAGCCTCACACAAGAACTGACACTCTCAGTGTATGAGAAGGAAGCAGCTCTGCTGTCATGATCTGTGGCACAAAACTGCAAAACCGTGACACCGGAGTCCTTTTTGTTACTGAACTGAGGTTTGTTAGTGCACAACAGGGACTTGGAGAGAGCAGAGCAAGCTTTCACGCCCCACAGCTTGGAACACATGAAGAGGTGGTGGAAAGGTCTGATTTAAACCACAGACACTTCCAGCACTGGCTGACAGTGACCTGCACAATAATTAAATGTCACGATGGCTGCAAGTATCCCTAATACAAACTAAACCAATGTTTTAAGAGGTCTCAGCCAGCAGGCTGTGAAACAAATATCAAGGAAGCCCTCTCGCAGTGAGCACACCACTGGGCTCTTACTGAGCCAAACTGAGACATGTTTCAAGCATGTTTCCGACATCCTGCACCCTTCTACACCCCACACCCAGCTTTCAGACTGGGATTATCTGCTCCCCAGCAGTGCAGAATCCCGACCCAAGACTTCAGTTTCCTTCCTGGTGCCCCCCTCTGCTCCCAGCCCTCCCTTACTGCCTGCTCCCAAGCACACATCCTGGTGCAATGCCCTCCTTGCAGGGTGCTCACGGGGCCATGCTGCAGACTTTCCCCATTCACCCTCCACCACTGCCGACACTTTTCTTCTGCCTGTCTTGGCAAAGGCAGCACGCCGGCTGCAGCATCACCCTGCAAAGCCATCTCCATCAGCAGGGCAGGTGTGCAAGGGATGCTCCCCAGGGAGAACCAGCAGATCAGTGCTCCTCTTTTGCCCACCACTGCCCTGGTTTGACATGAGAGCACCTCAAGGACACCACAAGAGCAGACATTTCCCAGGGCTGCCCCCAAACACCCGCTGAGATAAGGAGCCAGTCTGCGCTACTGAGGTAGCCTGCTTCCCCTCGCCACCTTGGGGTGCCAGAGGCAAGCTGCTTGCAATTCCTGACACAATCAGCTGCAAGAAACCCTACCCATGCTACATTTTTGAGATCCACACTCCTAATTTGTGCCTTACTGCTCCCCTGGGAAGATGTGGTCAGGGGGAGCTGCTTAAGGGAGCAGAGTGGGCAGCACGTCCCCAGCACTCTGTGTGCCAGACCACCCATGCCCTCCCAAACCTGTGGGGCAGCACTCACATATCAGCGCCGCAGCTTTCCTAGAAACCATACAAACTCTCCTAGATTTCAGCGTGTTGTTTGTTCTTGTTTTCCCAGGTGAGACACCGACATTTATCTGGGCTCCTTGTCACGCTTTCCATAAATAGAAGGTGGCATCAGAGCACGAGGCTCCCGCCCTGTTTGCACACTGAGCTCCTTCCAAAGGCATTTGCTCCATAAACACCTGTTCCACCTGGTTTCCCTTGGTCAACACAGCTCCTCTAGCTGGGTTTCGCCTGAGAACCGTTTCCACTATTTTGACGTGTCCACCAGGCACTGGCTGTGGCAAGGCCAGGGCTGGACCCGGCTCTGCCCAAGTCCTGCTGACCATGGAGAGTCCAAAAGACACCAAAGAGCTCCTGGAAGCAGATCAAAAAGAAAAAAAAAAAAAACAACAAGCTGTTTGCATCAGAGCTCCTTGGGGAAGAAGCTCCAACTAAAAGAACCCCACTTTTCCTGCACCACCGCTCTCTCCTCTGTCCCCCGTTGTTTGCCATGTTGTGTTTAGTCCTTCCCTTACCTGTTTTTCTCTCCCTGTTCATCTTGGGTCTTTCCCAGGTTATACGCAGATCCTCCAAGGCTTTGGTTGAAGCCACCAATGGAGCAATGCTCCTTTTTTTAAAAATTTTTTTATTTTTTTAATTCTTTCATACTACGCAGGGCAGCACACCAGGTGTAACCCACAGGGTGAACCCACACCACGGCTCTGTGAGGCGGGATGCTGCCGAATGCCAGGGGGATGAGGAGCAGGGCTGAGGAGGGCGAGCTCGTCCCAGGCATCTCTGCCTGCTCCTGGCTTCAGGGGCTTCCAGAGAGAGTGCAGGTCTGGGGGGGGTCACGCCAATCTCTGAGGTCCCTGGCCAGGAAACCAAACCAAGCAAAGAGAAATAGCACGGCCTGTTCACAAAGTGAGTGGAGATGTATTTCATTGTTCAAAGGCTTTTGATAAGGCGACCAAGATTAAAGAACAAATAAGAGTACTGTTAGGGCCAAAGTCCTAACGCAAGCCGAAGAACGTAAAGCCAGAAGCAGCAGCGTGCTTCTCACCGCGACCTGAGCGCATCCAGCTGCTGGGCAGCCTTTGCACCAAAGGGAAGCTCTGGCTGACAGCCCAGGCTATGTTTTATCCCCTCTGCTCGGCCCTTCACCCCAGCAGGTTGGGAAGATGCTCACAAGAGCATAACCTGTCCCTATCCCACCCCACACAGCCCGGCATCCACTTCCCAGCCTGACGTGTTGGCCCCTTTTGGCCCTCAGCTCCCTTTCGGAAGGAGGGAGTATTGATGGGCACTTCACCGCAACGCAGACTGACTTAATTTTCCCAAGAGAGCTGCTGAAGTTAATACAAACTCATTAAAATAGGATGCCTCACTCACTCCAGAGTGCAGATTCGAGTAAGTGCCCATTTCAGTAGGCACTAATGAAACGGTGGCTGCCCAGGAATGGAAGGGGAGGCCCCACGGGTGATAGATTTCAGAACGATTTGGAAAGCAAACTTGCATGCTGCTGATAACACAGTGTGCTGGGTCCCCTGGGGAAAAGTCATGTAGAAATTATCACGGGCCGTTTCATGATTAGGTCTGTCTGGAAACTGGCCTGAAAAGCAAACAAAGCTGCACAAAGGGCTTGTTGTTGGGGGGAAATCTCGTCTCCCCCTTTCTCTCTCTGAAGTTTCTCTCCTTTAGGGATTTGCGGGAAAGACTGCAGTCCTGGAGGGGATGTCCTAGACCCTGATGTCCTCACCGATAGGACCCTGGGGACCGATTTGTCCCATGCCACTGCTGGGAAGCCACACACGCACCTCTCCATCTTTTCAGTCCCCCCGGGCAAGCAAGTTCCAGGCCTCTGGGGCACAAATGACTTGTTCAAGCCGACCACGTGTAGGCAGAATATGATGCAGGAAAGTCACTGCTTAAGCAAAACATACAAAAATAGCAAAGAAATAAAGACAAGGGGGAAAAATGCCCCAAATGATACGAGCAGGGGCAGCCTTAGCAACGTGCAGGACTCAGCCACGCTCCTTTCTCTTGCCAGATTCAGGACAACAAAGGCCCTGTGGCATTGCTCAAAGGTGTCAGCACTCAGTTGTGCTTTTGTGCCCGAAAACAGCAGCTGTCTGCACTGCAGGTCCCCAGCCTCAACCCTTCTCACAGGACAGGAGGAGGCAGCTGGACAAGGGAAAACTGTGGGACTAGAAACCCCAACCAGGAGGTGGAGGCGCCTTCCAGGCTGTCCTGGTGGGAGCATGCAGTGACAGGGAGCTGGCAGGAGCTGGACTCAGTGATCCTGATGGGTCCCTTCCAACCTGGGACATTCGGTGGTTCTATGGCACTGCCAGGAGGGCTTCCAGGCTCCTCCAGCATGAGACCATAAATATTTTTTTACACCTGGCCCTTCCTAGGAGAATTTTAACCCTGGATATAGCTGCCCTGTGGCACTCTGGTGTCGCTTTTCCCTCCTCAGGGAATCCAAGGAGCACTGGCTCTTTCTTTTAGACACAAAGAGGTTTTCATTTATTTTGCAGATCTTCTGCTTTGACTAAAATAAGGAGCCATTTCCACCAGGAGCTCCAGAACTCCCCATCCCCTGCTAAGGAAATATCTGTGGGCCACTTCCATCCCAGGCAACCCCCAGGGCTGCCCCAACCTCCACTCACAAATTTAGAGTCCCAACTCTTTCTGGCCAACCTGGGACACTCCAAACATCTGCCTGACTGGGTTGGTCATGGCTTGCAGCACTACTCATGCTTTTTTTCTTTGGGAACCACCTCACCACTGGTACTGCTAGTGCTTCCTTAGCAGCTAGACACTCCTGTCTGGTTCAGGAGGTAAAAACACAAGGGAGGTGAGGCCTCTGTTGCAAGGAACCATCACAAAGTCTCCACAGAGACTCTCCCTACAGACACCTCCCTCGCTGCTGCTACTCGCCAGGCTGCAGCTGCATCCAGCACACGCCAGGGCGTCTGTCCTGTCTGTGTCAGCCAAGGAAAACACCATCTCACAGAGCAGTGGTGGCCTCTTCCTCCTCTTCCTTGCTTTCAGGGCCCCACCTCAGCATCCAGCTCTCCTGGGAAGCCAGCTGGCATTGCAGTGAGCCTCGCACCCCAACAAACCCCCGTGCCCACCCTCACACCAGCCCCATGCTTCTGCACCCTGCTGTGAAGGCCAGCGGGGGAACCATGCCAGCAAACCCCGGTGCTGCAGGGATTTTTTTAATTTTGGACAAGGATGGCTGGGGCCAGGCAAGCAGAAGGGAGATGGAGGCAGGAGGAGCGGTGCCAGCTGCGAGCTGGGCTTCGCCGTATCGCGAAACCGCACCCTGCCTAACAGGCTGGCCTCATTGTAAAAGGGAAGGAGAGCAAGGTTGGTCACTGGCACTTGATAAAACCCAGGCCTGAAGAAAATCAAAAGGTCCTTCCAGAGTTCGGCTGTTTGTTTGAAGGGGATGCGGGTAGCACCTCGTTAGGTATTAATGACGCACCACAGATCTCCATGCAACGTCAGGAGGCTCGTGGGGTGCCCCCGCTGAGGGTCCCTCTAGGGTCCCATCCCAAGGCAGCAGGAGCAGCCCAGCACCCTCCATGAGAGCAGCTGAGGCCCCATAGATGTGGCCTCCAACCCTAAAAGTGTGCAGGCAGGTGGGAGCATGCTGTGCTCCATGCCTTCAGACCCCAGCACAAGCAGACACCTTTGCCTTTTGAGTTTCTCTTCCCCAAATACACGAAGCCACAACCAGGAAAGAGGTTCCACAGCAGCAGAGAGGTCCTGACCAGGGTCACAGACCAAAACTGGAGCTCCCAGAGGTCCCCCTGGACAAATAGGTTTGTCCTTAGGGAAATGACTGAGCTGAGCAAATCCCACGAGTGACAATCCAGGAAGAAGAAAACCCAACAGGACCAGGATCACACCTGGACACCCCCATGTCTCCACGTGCCCCTCATTGCCTGCGTGGATGCTCCTGGGAAAGGGCACCCTGTGCCCTGCAACAGTGGGATCTCTCCCAGGGTCCTGCCTGGGGTTGCCTGCACAGCCCTATCCATCTCAGAGTGCAGGAGGCACGGCTGTGCAGAGGGCAGGAACAGGGAGAAGAGCTGCCCCTCCATCCAGAGCTCTCGACAGCAGAAAGGGGGCTGATTCAAGCGACTGCTGCGCTAGCCCACGGCTCTCACCCAGCCCCAGGCTCCGAGATAAGCTGCCGGCCTCGGCAGATAGCAGGAGCGCAGGATGGGTGGGGAATGCAGCAGCCCTACGGTAAACTTGTGGTTTCGATGAGGTGGACAGGGAGAGGCAGCGCCTGCCTGTGCCAGGGAGAGGAGAGCGGCTGCCTCCCTGCCCGCGAGGGGGAAGGGAGGACGCTGGGCCCTTCTGTCCCTAAAGAATGAGGTCTTGGCTGGAAGGGACCTCAGACAGGCGTAGCTGCCTCCTCCCCATTCCCTGAGACACACGGGCACAGGTGAAGGGAGAACACACAGCGCCTGCGTCCTCCCCACCAGCAGCAGGAGGCACCCGGGGAGCGTGGTCCTGCTGAGGGGCATCACGCAGCCCTCATGGTGCACCTCACAGCCACCTTCTCCGTCCCCACCATCACCCCGGGTGCCTTCGGTGGCCAAACAGGAGAAGCAAATGGTCCTGCCATCCTGGCTCGGGTTCCCCTGCTCACACCAGGGGGCTGTGGCCTCAGTGACGGTGTGCGGGACACCGGGGTGAGCTTGAAGGGGAAGGATGGGGAGGAAAAGCTGCTGAAAAGGGAGGAGACCCTGGGGGAAGGACTGCCTGTGGACCTGCATGGGGGACAGCCTCCCAGCTCTCCTTCGCCTTGTGCTGTCCCCCAGGCACTGAGGAGGTGACCCAGCGACACTTTTTCCATTGGTTCTGGGTAGGACAACGGGCGTCCAAGCAGGGGAGCCCTGGTCAGCTCGGCACAGCGCAGTCCCAGTACAGCAGGGCGAGGGCTCACTGGCTTGGGAGAAGACAGGAGCCAGCCTGGAGCAGGGCTGAGCAGGACAGGCTCAACGCCATGCAGACACAACCGGCCCTGCACGGCTCTCCCCACGGCACAAGACCCGAAGACCGTGGCACTGCAGGAGTCCAGCACTCGTGGCCAAACCACCGGCTTTGTCGAGAAGTAAGACAAACGTGCAAGATGGAAAACGAAGGGCCAAAGATTGACACCCAAAGAGGCTGGAAGCGGCACAGGATGGGCCAGAACAGAGCATCAGCAGCCGTACAAGGAGACCAAGGAGAGCAGCGGGGCTGCGAGCACGGGTTCCAGGCTGGCTGCGTAAACCTGCTGCTCACGGAGCCTGGTTGCTCCCTGGGGGCAGGCGCTGGAGAGCAGGGCACCAGGGGGAAGGCGCCCAGGGAGG
This sequence comes from Anas platyrhynchos, assembly GCF_047663525.1. NCBI lineage: Eukaryota > Metazoa > Chordata > Aves > Anseriformes > Anatidae > Anas > Anas platyrhynchos. Next base: position 15,110,914 of record NC_092595.1, on the reverse strand, counting down.
GGCCACCGGACGCAGGCACACAAGCCAGGCCCCGCGTGTTTGCTCTCCCAGTCTCCGTGCTGACCTGACGGCGAGCACCCGCTGTTCCTCAGCCAAGGATCCAGCTCACCATGCTGAAGTTCAGGAGGTACCTGACCATGTAAGTGGAATTTTATCTTCTAATCTCAGTGCCGTCTCCTTAAGTACGAGTTGCACTCTACCCAGCGGTCGTGTCCTTGCAGGTCCCTCTGTGGAGGTTTAAGTGATGATGGGAATGTGCAGAGCAGCACTGCTGCTCTGCATAAATGCAGGGAGGTTTGGGGCAGTGGAGCTCTCTCTTCCAGAGGCTCTGAGCACAGCATTTCTCCCACGTGGAGAACAGCATCTTCTGTTAGGCCTGATGCTGCACAGGAAGAGCAGCAGCAGCAACCTCAGCGAGGCAAGGAGGATGCTGAGCCCTCCTGCTTTGTCCCAGGCAGGGGCTCAGTACTCTCCGCTCTGCATGCTCACCCATGGAGCAGACACGGAGCAGAAACGTGGCTCTGTGCCAGCCTTGTACGCGGCAACCCCAATGAATGCACCCGATGCCAGGTGCGCTCTTCCAGAGGCTCTTTTTTGGAGAGGATGGATGAGGGGCAGCAAAGGACAAGGCTGGACTTGGCCACAGTGCCCACGGGTCGTCCTTGTGCTGGGGGAGAGCATTTCAGGGCAGAACAGCCCTATCCCATGTGTCTGCTGCACCTGGGGCATTGCAGCCCTGCTTCTGCATGCCAAGCTGCGGCAGGGGGCATGGGGAGGGCTTTTCCCTCTTTTGATGGTAGTTTGAGCACTGGCACAGGCAGGCAGTAGGTGAAGGAAGGGGCTTCACACACTGCTCAGAGGGCCTGAGGTATCACTCATGTGTATTGATTCCCCGTGCAATGCCACCCGCTGCCCGGCGCATATCTGACCGCAGCAAATCAATGGAGCCGCTTTCCACCGGTGAGCTCACCCGAGACCTGTCTGCGGCACCGCTTCCAGGCACCTATCCCCAGCCAGCAAACACGACTAGGGGGCTCTCCCCCAACAAATAGACCGTTTTTTGATGAAATCCATCCACCAGCATGGTAGGATTCAGCTGCTGTGGCTCTGCCACTGAGAACTGAACCCAGCTGCATCCAGCTCTGCACCCTGCTGAATGGCTCCTGGAGAGGGCACCGTGCAGCCCTTAACCATGAGGGTTGCACATCCAGCCCCCAACTTCCCAGGCCTTGGTCCCAAATATTTAACATGTTCCCTAGGCACTGGCACCCCGATATCATCCTGTCACGTTGAACCAAGGAGAAGGCTGTGAAGGATGTACCCATGGAAAGCAGAGGAGCCTTTTGAAGAGGTCCAACCTCGAATGCTCCAACTGCTCCAGCCCCCAAAGGCGCCTCATTCTGTGTGGGCCATTTTATCCTGATTTTGCTGCCACTGCAATTTCTGGCATTCTTCAGTCCCAACTTTAGTGCTGCCACAGCTCCTCCTTCTTCCCTGCGTGCTCCTTGATCCATGTGTGTCCCACTAGAGCCAGCCTGGAGGACGGGCTCTGGCTTTGTGCAAGCCCGATCAGACCCAACCAGCCCACACGTGGGGTACCAGCTGCTCAGCCAACACGCAGTCCTCTCCCAGGAGGCAGCAGGCTCAGAGCAAAGGGACCCAGATCTTTCATGGACCAGCTGACAACCAACGCACAAACACCGAAATACTGTTGTAACAAGCAAACTACAGTTAGTCATAACGCTGCCTTTTTCTGGAATGAATCCAGTTTTCAACAGCAAGCCCAAATTCCTCAACAGGACCAACGGATGCACGTGACCACTACAAATACCACGTGTCCATGCCATTACCAGCTCCTCAAGTAGGAATGATGCCCAGCATACTTCTTCCAGGTGGCAGGACTGCCCAAAGCAGGGGATTTCTTCCCAGTATTTAATCTAAATCAACTAAAATGGGTAGAGCAGTGAGGCACTGGCACAGGTTGCCCAGAAGAGCTGTGGGTGGCCCATCCCTGGCAGTGCCCAAGGCCAGGCTGGATGGGGCTGGGGGCTTTTTGGGCTGGTGGGAGGGAGCCCTGCCATGGCAGGGGGTTGGAATTGGATGGGCTTTAAGGTCCCTTCAAACCCAATCCATTCTGTGATATAACACCACAGAGGTGAAGCAGCCCTAGGACAAGCAGGCCTGTGCAGTTCCAGGCCCCCTTGTCCAAAACTGCCCACTCGATGAAAGGAATCCTGAATACAGATCAGAGGGTGGCTTCTGAGCAGACTCTGCACAAATGCCTGCTCCCCGTACTCTGAGATCCCCATTTTGCTCCACAAACCTGCCCCTGCCCACCCCTCCCTGGGAGGCTGCAAGCAGGTGCCTGGGGCTTGCAGGCCGGGTTCCCCCCACAGAGGGGTCCGTAACAGAGGATTTAACCAGATTCCTGGTAAAAACCAGCCCCCTTTACGCAGCGATGTGTCCTCAGCCAGTAATCACCACAAGCCAGAGCCAACCTAAACCCTTTTCCAGCCAGCATAGCCCCCGACTGCTCTGCTCTGGTTCCTGCAGCGGGGTCCCTTCATTTTTTAGAAAGGCTGCCTTAAGAAACCAGGGTTTCTTGTCTTTGTTTATAGAGAGCACCCAGATATCTCCCAGACACGCGGGGCAGGGTGAAGGCGAGCGGTGCCCGCTCCTGCTGCCGAAGCCGGTGGCGGGGCCGTGCCGCGAGGCGTCCCCACGGTTATCGCTGTTTACCTCTGGGTGCGATATCTGGGTCCCGGCTGGAAATTTCCACCAGGCTCCACTGCTCAAGCACAGCTGCTGAGGTTCATTGGTTATCGCTGCTCCAGCACCTCTTCCACCCGCAGAAAAGTGACCTTGCCTTAGAAAAGATAAAAGACAAGACTAAATTCTGGGGGGAGTCATGCTGGTTGTGGAAGTCTCAAGGCCTCTTTCCTCTCTGCGTTGTGCCCTACCCGTTTCTTTTACCCGTGCAATGCATTGAACACTCTGAACGTCTGTTTCTTTGCAGGAAACTGAAGGCAATATACAGGTGCCAGCCAGGTCGGCTCTGGGTCTCCTTCAGCCTCCTCATCCTTCTCCTGGTCTCATTTCAAGTCGTGGAGAAGCTTCAGCCTTCCAGGTATGTCCCCGGCAGGATGGTAAACCTGCACCTCATCCTCCGGGCCTTCACTGGCAGTCAATACAGGCCCAAAGCCGCCCTCCTCAACTCCACCCAGCAGCGTCCTCCTTAGAAACTCGGGAAATTCGGGAGGAAGAAGCCCCCACTGGGGCTACCCCATCCAACCCCTGCACCCTGCTCAGATCCCCGTCAAACCAGGCCAGCCTCAAACCCCTCCCAGGCTGGAGATGGCAGAGGCCAACAGTCAGTACCCGGACCCGGCTGTGCTCCAGGGATGCTGTTGGCATCTTTGCTGCCTGGGCAGACACCAGCTCCTGCTCAGCCTCTCCCTGCCCAGAGCCTTGTGGCCTTTCCAGCAGAGCTGATCCCCAGCCTGCATCATGCTGGGTGTTGTCCCTCCTGGGGCAGGACCAGGCCTTCGTCCTCTCTGCATCTCATGGGGTTCCTTCTGGTCTGTTCCTCCAGCTCACCCCAGTCCCCCAGCAGCCCTTCAGCATCTTCCCGGTTTGGGGACACCCACCAGCTCCCCTTCATCTCCTCCAGGCCCCATGCCCTTCTCTTTTCTCGCCTTCCCTTGCTTTGCTCCTTCCCTCCAGCAGCGCAAGGGCATCATTGCGCTGCCGTTGTCCTACACTCACCCCGGCCTGGCAGTGTGGCAGCGCCAAGCAGCCAAGAGCTGCGCCCAGCAGCAGTGCCACCCCCCAAATAAGACAGGGCAGCAGGTCGTTTTCCCCAACTGGGCCCAGCAGCACGCTCTGTGCCCCCAACACGGGCCCTGCACCTCTTACTGCCAGCTCACCTCCTCCCTCTCACAGGAGCTGCCCATGCGAGCTGGAGCACGCCCTGCAGCAGACCACAGACCACGGCCAGGAGGGCCCTAACTACGCCCTGCACGCCCCTGGCCTGCCGAGGAAGGAGGATCGCCCTCACAGGCAGAGGAAGGCCATGCTGGAACCCACTTCCACTAAGAGCACACAGGACATTTTCCAGATGTTACCCCAGTACTTGGGGCAGATGACGCCGCAGGAGAGCACTCTGGACAGGCAAGAGGGGCACTGGACGTGGCAGCCTGCGGAGAGCAGCAAGAAGATGAAAGGCTACTTTTCACCCCCAAGGCTGAAAACCCACCTCCCCAGCCCCAGAAAAGCAGCCAGAGGGGAAATATCCCCGGGTCTTCCTGGAGGTACCTCCACAGCTCCAGGAGATGCTGTTGTTGGTGGTGACAGCAGCAAAGGAGTTATCTTTGCCAATGGTGTCATTGCAGAGGAGCAGGAGGGAACAAGGTCATCCCAGACACCACAAGTGACACTGCAGGGCCAGCCTCAGCCCCTAGGTTTCCCTGGCCAACTGTGGGACAGCTCAATTAAGCACATGGTGCTAAGTTCAGCTCAAGTCCCGCAGGCAGATGACTTTTACAGGACAGACCTGGAGAGAGGATTGCTCCCCAGCTGGACAGAAGTCTCCATGGATAACGAGATGGCCCTCAGGGGCATCCCACAGGTGGAAGGAGTCTTCTCTCAGGAGGAGATGTGCAAACCCAAGACCAACATCGTCTTCCTGAAAGTCCATAAGAGTGCCAGCAGCACTGTCATGAACATCCTCTTCCGCTTCGGTGAGATGCACAACCTCTCCTTTGCCTTCCCCCTGAAGGGTGGCCCGCAGCTCTTCTACCCGCAGCACTTCATGGCGAGGTTCGTGCAGGGCTTCTCCCCAGGGAAGCCTCCCCGCTTCAACATCCTCTGCCACCACATGCGCTTCCTGCAGCCAGAGGTAAGGGGCAGAGCCTCCGTGCCTCGGGAGAGGGAGCGGGGTGGGACGCGGGTAAAGCACGCCGGCCAGCCGTGCCCAGCATCCTCCCTCCTGGGCTTCAGGTGTGGATGCGGGGGAAAGGCAAGGAGACAGGACCACGACGTACCTTGGCCCCAGCCAGATGGACCAGCAGCTGCATGGGCACTTGTGTACCTTTCCCGTGGTTCCCCACATGTCTGGTGGAGGAGCTGCACCCTGAGGCCTCCCTCAGTGCCCCTTCAGCTCTTTCCTGAGCGAGTGTTTCTGCTTTTCCAGCAAGCAGGTCCATTCACTCTGCTCCACTTTTAAACATCCTTTCCCCCCTCTGCAGGTGCAGAAAGTGGTGCCCAGCACAGCCGTCTACTTCTCCATCCTGAGGAACCCCGTGCAGCTCATGGAGTCTTCCTTCGTGTACTACAAGGGCACGTCGGCCTTCTCCCGCGCCCACAGCCTGGAGGAGTTCCTCAGCCAGCCCTACCGCTACTACAACCCCACAGCCAGCGACAGCCACTACGCCAGGAACCTCATGACCTTCGACTTTGGCTTCAACCCCGATGGAGAGGTCTCAGCCAAGCGGGTGCACCTCATGCTGAAGGCCATTGAGGCGTCCTTCGACTTGCTCCTCATCTCTGAGTACTTTGACGAGTCCATGGTGCTGCTGAAGGAGACGCTGTGCTGGGACCTGGACAGCGTCGTGTCCTTCCCGCTCAACAGCAGGGACAGCAGCACCAGGTCCCCGCTCTCGGGAGCCATTGTGGAGAAGATAAAGGCCTGGAACAAGCTGGACTGGGAGATCTACACCCACTTCAACAGGACCTTCTGGGAAAGGATCGACCGAGACATCGGAAGGGAGCGCATGCAGCGGGAGGTGAAGGTGCTTCGGGAGAGGCAGGCAGAGCTGGCGAGGACCTGCCTGCAAGGGATGGGCAGCGTGGGCCCTAAGGACATCAAGGACTCTTCCCTGCGGCCGCTGCAGCACGGCAATGCCAAAATCCTGGGCTACAACCTCAAGCAGGGCTTGGACAAGGAGACAGAGACCATGTGCCGGCGGCTGGTGACCCCGGAGCTTCAGTACAGCAGCGCTCTCTACAAGAAGCAGTTTCCCCAGAAGCCCCCCCAGCAGACCCCCCAGCTCGTCTCCTCTCAGCGGAGCATGCAGCAGGGCAGCATCCTGCGGCACAGGCTGGAGGGCACCCAAAACTGAGCCACTTCGCCCCCTTTCCAGGCCTTGTTCTCCAGTTCCCTTCACTGAGGACAGCTGGGTGCTCGCCCCCTGGGCCTCTGGGGCTGCCCCGTGGTCAGCCTCGGAGGGACAAGACCTGCTGGAGGCCCTGGCCACCTCCATGCAGGCAGGACCATGAAAAAAACTGCTGCTGGGGAGCAGGACCCGGGGCAGTGGGTCCCAGGGCCTGTCCCCGACTCTCCTGGGGTTGGTCCTGGAGGTGGCAATGCAGGGGACGGGGGAGGATGCCCAGAGGCTGCGGCTCAGCTCAGCACAGGGCTGACAGCCCAGCTCCCTGTCCCGCAATGCTCGGCCCAGCAGGTGAAGCCGCAGCTCCCTGCCACAGGGTGGGTGCCAGGGGCACTCGTCCTGGTCTCGCCAGTGCTGCTCGGCATGAATTCCATGCCAGCATCCATGTGAAAGCACCACGAGGAGCCCCATCACCGCCCCGCAGAGCGGGGAGGCAAAGCGCGGGCTGCAGCCGGAGCTGGTGCGGGGCCAAGCTGTAAATCAGTGCTGCCGAGCTTGATTTACAGCTCAGGAACGCTTCTGTCTGTCCAGCTGCAGCTCTCCTCCACTACGCCTCAATGCTACTGTGCTGGAAAAGCAGCCTCTTAATTAAAACCAACAATGTTCACCGCCACTCCTGTTAAATTTCCCTTATTACATCACTATGCCCAGTCACTGATCTCCCCCAGCAGCCCAACAGATAGACACCTCCTTGGGAAAAAACAAAAGAAAGCACAAAACAAAACAGCTTTTTCCCCCCAGTTCTGCAGTTACGTGTCCCCATCGGATGCTGCACTTGCTCAGTGCCTTTATAGGGCTGGCATCCTGCCCCGGGGCTCACACTAGTACTGCGGTGCCAGGCTGAGGGTGTGCGAGCATCTCTGCTCCAGCCATCACAGCCCACCTCTTTGAGGGGCTGTAGGAATGCTCCGTGCACTGCCCCTGGAGGGGGAATTACAGAAATTAGTCGTGGTGGGGTAGTCAGCCTTATATTTCATAGCCTACTTTTAGCCTCAAATCAAAAGCAGAGCCAGAGAATCAATTTGGGTAAACGGAGATCGCCCTCGCCCCCCTCAGATCCTCCTCCAAGCCTTGGTGGCTTTGCTCTGGGCTCTGAAATAACCCCAGAGTCAAATGGTATTTCTTGTCTTGGCCAAAATAGAGAAACTCTGCAAAATAAATGAGGAGGCCCCATTTCCAGCATGATTTCCAAACCAAAAGAGGTTGAGAAAAAAAGAAAAAAACTGGCAAAGGATCTGAGCTTCCCAAATCCATTTGGCCAGGGACACGGAACCTTGAAGGTTTTGGTTTCCATCAGGAGGGGAGGGGACACCACATGCCCAGGTACCAAACTGGCATCAGTCACTGTCACTGCAGTCAGGCACCGCTTCCTTACTCACCATTTGCATCTCAGACAAATTAGGCAGGATCCGAAAAGCCACAGTGCTCAGCTCGGAGCAGGTCAGGAGCATCGTGCCCACAGAGTCCCTGCAAAACGCAGGGGTTGGGAGCACCACATTTGGGGACGAAGTGGGATGATCTCAGCCCCCAGTGCTCACATCCAGCCCAGCACAGAAGGAAATTCCCCCAAAACGCACACAGACGAGCAGATTTCTTTCATTTCTGCTCAGTCAGCTGCGCTCTGGCAGGAAGGACACCACTCACCTCAACGCAATCACATTTATTTCACGTCACAACGCCTCGTTTCCTTGGGGGCATTGCACGTAGCCACGGACAGCGGCCCAGGGCTGGGTCCCCCAACCCGTACCAGTGCCACGTCTGCTAACCACGGGCACCCTGTGCACCCCTTCACCGATACCTTCCTCCTCAGCCCAAGTTTCCAAAGCCTGAAACATGGTTACAGGTTTACACCGTTTTTATGGCTGCGGGAGGCACAGTTGGATTATTCCAAGTGATGCAACAACCTGGAGGCTGCTCAAGCACGCCCGTGTAGTGGTCCCTAGTTTCTGTAAGCTTCCTGTGTACACAAGACAGCAATTTGTACAGATACATTAGTTTCCCCCCCGGGGACAGCACTGCAGACTTGGGTGTGCAAAATCCTCCGTGCCAGGAGTCCCCCTCCCAGCAGCAGGGCTGCAGGGGCTCAGGCACGAGGCGCAGGGTTGCTCTTCTCGCCTTTCCCCTTCCACCGCTCGTCTCCACCCTCCGCATGCGCCAGCCGTGCCTTGGGTATCTTGTATTTGCTCTTCTGGCTGTAAAGCAGGTTTTTTTGGAAGAGTCTTGGGATGTTGCCTTGGTACAGCAAGAGGGCAGCGAGCATCCCTGAAACGAGAGCATATACCCGCTCGGTGCGCCCCACATGGGGAGCCTCTCCACCCTGCCCATTGAGCACTGGTTTCCAGGCCCTCGCCACAACTTTTCCCATCACCAGAAGGCAGCTCAGCACCAAAGTCCCCAGTGGCAGCACCCAGAAAGCCCCAGCTTTACTACTTTAAGGAGAATTTAACCACTGCATCCTCACCATGCGCACATCCTCGCCATGCGAGGCTTGTGTTGACCCCAACGGGTGGTGAGCCAAGCCAGCGGTCATCTGTCCCCCTTGAACTTCAGCCCTTTGCCGGGAGGAGCTGGGGTTGCACCCAGCATTTCTGCCTTGCAGCAGATGTGAAAAAACACCCGCTGCCCCCAGGACATCTCACCTGTGAGGGGCCCCAGCCAGTACACCTGGACGTAGTCCCGCAGGCTGCTCCCTGTGCAGGCGAAGGTGGTGGCCACGGCCAGGGCAGGGTTGAAGAAAGCCCCTGTGGTCATCACAGCTGCATGGGGAGGAAGCAGGGCCATCATCAGCCTCAGTCATCTCCTGGGGACAGGCACCTACGCCTGCAGCCTCATCCCTCAGCACCAGGGCACCCTGGTAAGTCCCACACGCATCACCCCAGGCTTTGCAAGAAGAGCTCAGTGCAAGACCAAAGGGACGCTCGAGGACCATGCTGCTGCTCCCCACGCAAACACCAACATTTCACCCACTGCTTAGGTGCCCTAAACTGCTGCCCTCACCCCCAAATGAACACCTCCCCAAAATAAGTAGGGAACAAGCCTTCTGCTAGTTGTCCTCTCTCAACGCAAGCCCTAGAGGAGGGATAAGGGATTGTTCTTCCCTCTCAAAGAGTGTTGTAGAGGAACCAGGGGCGCTGCTCACCTGCATAGGTCAGGAAGGTGACAGTGGCTGCCAGGGCAGGTGCCCGGTACACCGTGCGGCTCCGCCGCAACCTGAGAAGCACGAGGTGGAAGAAGAAAGAGCAGGCACCCTCCACGAAGGCCCCGTGGTAGAGCGAGGTGCGGATGGAGGAGCTGCACTCGGAGGCGATCAGGTTCTGGATGAGGTGGAACTGGGTCAGCTCCCAGGACCAGTAGAGCTTGGTGATGGCCCAGCCTGTCCCCACGCCCACGGCCTGGGCCAGCAGCTTGGCAGCAGTGGCTGCGGGGCCGGATTCGAGGAGCAGGAACTCCTGGAGAGAGACGGTGGGGTTGGCAGATGCTCCATCCAAGGAGGCGGCGTGAACCATGAAGAGGAGGAAGAGCAGCGTGAAGACCACGTCGGGGCCAAAGCCGCCACCCCACGGGCCAATCTCTAGCAGCATCCTCAGCTCCAGGCAGCTCGAGCAGAGCTGCAGGGACCCAGTCAGCTCCCCAGCAAGGCAGCAGTACGCCCCAGGAGACAGCAGCCTCTTGGAAAGCCGCCGGAGCATCTCGCATGTGCTCACAACCAGGAGAAAAAAGGCGATGGAGACGTTCAGGCCTGACATGGTGACAGCCCCCCAAGGGAAAGACCAAGCCACGCGGCTTTTGGCTTCCAGGATGGAGCAGGGAAAGCTTCTGCACCTCCGTTTTATAGCGCCGTGCGAAAGCAAACGTGGCACAGCCCAACTGGCACCTGCCCGGTGGCCAGGGAGTCCTTGGGAAACACCGCACGTGCTGCCCCTGAGAGCTGCAGGAAGCATGGCAACGAGCTCTTCCAAGAGGAGGAAAAAGCCCTCGTTGCTTTCCTACCTCAAGACCTGCACACACGAGCTGCCCTCCTCGCATTTTGCCCACCTCCCTGTGCAGGGATCGCTTCAAAGCCCTGCCTTGTGCCCCGGCACCCGGCTCTGCCACGCGTTCACCCAGCACCTGGGATGCGGCCCCACACCATGACCCAGGACTACAGGGCTCTGAGGGCAGTTTGGGGGTGCTGTACACCCCCTGCTCCTCCCCAGTCCTTCTTCCATGCTACTTGTTAGGGTTGCTTCTGAAAATGAGAAAACAATAAAACCTTATTTATTCCCCAACTCCCTACTTTTAGCTGAGAACGGGAGCGCAGCTGACTCCATCGTTTCCCTGCCCCTCTTTTTAAGAGAGGCTTTACCCTTTCCCAGCACCCTGCCCATGCTCAGAAATAACCCAGAGGCACACCAAAGTCTTTCTTTAGCCGGCACAAAAGCCTGGCTTGCACATGCTTCCCCGTCCTTGTCCCCAGGAACACCTCTCCTCGCTCACTGCCAGCACTAGCTGCATGCTTGCCTGCAGGTGGCATTTCAGTGACGGTGACATTTCATCCCCTTCTGCTGGTAACACACAGGGGAGGGACGGAATCTCTGCCAGCTCCACCAGCAGTGACAGAATTGCTGTCACCCTACAGAGGGACTCAAACTTCCCAATTTTGGCTCAGTGAAAAGTCAGCACAGACAGCGGCAGAGAACTCGCCCAGATCAACAAAAATCCCTCTCATACCAAAACATTTCTAGCTGCTGTTACAAGAGATCTGCCACGCATCGAGGCCTGAAGAGCAAGCGCATTCTTGTCCCCTTCCTCCCGAAAGCTCTGGCATGGAAAACATCACAACAGCCGTGGTAAAACTGGAAAATATCCAAACATCTCTTCCTTCCTTCCTGCAGGAAGGATTTTCCCCTTCTCCTTTTCAAGCATTTAAAGAGTTGTGCTTAGAGGCAGCAGCTCAGAGGTCTTCTAAACCTATTTCCCATCCGCTGCCTGCAATTACGGCCACGGCACATCCTGCAATTGTGTGTCACACAACCCAGGCTTGAGCAAGGGGCAGGAGGCAGTTGCCTATGAATCGGATTAGCGGGGTAAGTGGTGACAATGACAGAGACGCAAGCAGCTCAAAAAGCAAACTCTCCTAAAACACTGAAGAGTAACAAAAAAGCAAAGAGAATGAGGCTGCTCCCCCACCACCCCCGAATAGGTAGCAGCTACAGCTGCATGCAGCTTCCTTAGGGTTATTTAAGGCGAGTTCACTGGGCAGGAAAGCCATTACCCAAACCCCATGAGCAGCCACCCCGTAGCAGCAGGGGCCAGGCAGCACAAACCCACCGCTGGGCTCCCCGCTCCTGCAGGCAGCCAGCCAAATGGGCTCAAGGAGAGCCACGAGGAATTTCACAAGAGCCAAATCCATGCAACACCCACTGGGAGGAAAAAATTAAATAAATAACAAGGTGGATCACCCTCAGCTGTAGGAATCCTGACTTCAAGGGAGAAGTCAGTCCCCTATAAGGCCCATGCCCAGCACAGAGCACCTGGAAAAGGACATCCAGGACGTGCCCTGCCACATCAGCACCTGCTCCTCTGATCATTACACCAAGCCCAAGCCATTACTCAGAAACCATTCAGAAAGCACCAGAAACTTGAGGCTGCACCAAGACCTACCGTCGGTCTGTTCTTCCAGTCCCCTCTTCCTTCCTACTGACTCATCTCCAAGTCGCTTGGTAGCGCCAGAGGCATTTTTGAGGAAGCAGAAGCCTGGTGGCTTTTCAGCATCAAGCAATTTACCTTCCTAGTGGGCAAATCCCATTTATTTATATCGATCACCCATCCCTACAGGCTGGTTCAATGATCAGGTCGATAGGTAAATGGGTTTTGAAATGACATCATGATGTGCTGGAAGACAGCCTCCCTGCAAGACGCTGGCTGGTGGGCAGGAGAGGGGAAAAGTAATGCCACCACTGCTCTCCCCCCTCACAACACGCTGCAGACAGAAAAATTAGTCAGAAATTCACTGCTCTCACTTGTTTGCATTTTCCTTCAAAAAAGTTTCCATTAGTCTGGACTTCAAAGCAAAGGAAAAGAAAAACATCTTAGAAAAACCTGCTTCCTCTGCACATCTGAGAGCAACGTCAAGAATTTAGCTGAGCTTAACAGCCTCACGTACCTCTCCACTACACGAGACAGGAACGTAAGATCCTCTCAGGGCTGACCAATACAGCTGTTTTTACTAAAAACAATCTTCTCAGCAAAACGCAAGCTTAAAAGAAAGCAAATAATGCAGCTGTCCAAGTCACTGGGAGCAGGCATCTGCAGACAACTGCTGTGCTTGTACACGAGCCACAAGAACCGCGCTGAAACCTTTTCTTCACGTACTACAGCAAAAACTAAATGGAAGTGACACTTCTCAGCCACTCTTCATTTAAGCAATATGCTGCTGGCACAGTCCAAATAATCGTGCTCAGCTCTGCAATTTAATTCACTGCAACCAACCTGCAGCCCTGGAAGCGAGAAGTCATTTCCTCCAACTTCACAGCAACACTGTGTGGCTTTAACTTGGTGCAGAATATTTAAAGTACCTGATCTTTAGCGAACTGATCAAAAAAAAGATGGAGGTGGTTTTTTTGTTTTGTTTTGTTTTTTTGGTGTAGGCCACCTATAAGCAAGTGCACATCAAGTTCACACAAGACCTACTTGTGTTTACCAAGCAAGGACAAGCAACTCCCAACTAATACAAACCATAACTAAGCCAAAATCCTGCTCACCTTAAAGCAAGACAAGTACCAATATCCAGGTTCCACTAAACACCTTCTCCCTCCTCTTGACAGCTTTTTCCCCCATAAATCAAATGCAAGCATCGCTTAAAAGTGGTGCTAGAGAACATCAGTTTAAATGCATAAAGGGTCAGCTATATAGAAGACAAAGATGCTTCGACGAGTTAATTAACCTGGAGAGTGCGTGCTTTGTGCAAAATGACATTCTTACATCTGGTTGAAAAGGCTTTTGAAGAGTGGTTTCTTCATTGCTTTTTGCCAGCAGCACGACCAAAAAAGTGGAAGAGCTGATTTTCCCGTAACACATGGGAAAGGCACAACCTGAGTCCTCGACATTCACAACCAAGCCAGAAACTTCATCTGGATTTCACCTGAACCAACCTTAGCCCCCAGGTAAATTCATTCTGGCGTCCTTTCCTTTAACCGGACTGCAATGCCAACACATCGCGGCATTTTTGTAGTTCCAATGAAAAGCACGAGCAGGTCTCCACAGCCTGCCAACAGCCACCACCCATCTCACCCCAAATCCAAGGTGAGCTGCTGACACCCAGCTCCTGTGCTTGGCTTGGTCAGTCAAACGCCGATCAGCGGGGACGGTGCTGAAGCTGGAGTCAGCTCTTCCCAACAGGCAGGCCAGCTCGCTCCCCACACCGCCAGGTTTATACACGCAGGATTGTGGATGATATTCACAGTCAAACAGTCCCGTTTGGAAAGGTCACTGCACCACCACACCACCATGAGTGCAGCTTACTGGTCCACCAGTCCCTCCCTCCCTACCAAAATGCTACCTTAAGGCGAGTGGGTGGTGAAAGACAACTGAGATGAACGAGGCCGGTCTTTGAGAGGCTGCTGCTTTGCTCCCTTCACAAAATAGCACAGGATCTCTGTGATGATGGGTAAAAAGAGGGTGCTCCAGGTGTGCTCTCCCCCATCGGTGCTCTGGAGGAGTAACTGACTGCCAGCAGCGTGCGGTGGCAAGGAAAGCTCGTGGTTATCACATGAGGGCGGCACACAGACTGATGAGTAATCAAACTTGAAAAGAAACAGGATGGGCTAGTGCAGCATAAAATGATATCCATTGTAAAGCAGTCATAAGAAGCTTAATGACATGATTACATTTTGCTAATCTCATTACGACATCTAAACATTTACTCTTTTCAGTTACTCTTGTCTCAGAAGGCATAAACTCATGACGGGGAAGGGGATGAAAAAAATGTTTTTTAGAAGTTTATTTCTAGCCCTGAAAGAACAGTTATTAAACAAAGTCAACAAATACAGTAGTTAATATTGCAGTAACAATTAAATAACATAATGGGATTAAATTACACAAAAGGCAACATTAAAATCTGAAGACAGTTAAAAAAAATAAAAAGAAAGCTTGCACCCACTTCCATTTCCACCGACAGTGTGAGGGACAGAGGGAAAACAGACCAGAGACACTTATTCAACGCCAGCTGAAAAGACCTTTAACAGTTTGTTTTGTTTTTGTTTTTTTTACTGCCCCCAGCCACCCCCTCTGACAAGGGAGCCCAGCATCTTGCAACTGCTCTGCCCGCACCTCCTGGGCCCCCCTGCACCAGAGAGCAGGGGGAAGCCCCCAGCACACCTTGCTACCGCCCAGGCAGGTCAAAGTGCACATTCCCAGTGCCATGGTTGCTTTCAACGAGGAATCCAATTTATTCCATGATAACAAAAATCCCAGGAGTCAAACGTTCCCTGCACACACGCATGCCAACCACGAGCTACCCAGCCCCGTACACCCAACCAGTCACACCACAGGACGTTACGCTCCCTACGTATTGCCTGCAGGCTGGATTAAAATCCAATTCAGGATCTTCTGCTGGCACCTAGGCGAGCGAGACGTATGGGAATCCCAGCACTTGCAGAAGCAATCCCTTCCTTTTCAGCATCTGCTCAAACTCCAGCTATTCGCTATTTGTCTACCCTAGACAAGTCGAGCAGCAGCAAGTCTTAAAAATGCTCGTCTGCTCCCTCCAGGGAAAAAAATGTGGCTTGCTTTTTTTTTTTTTTTTTTTTAAATTTGCAGACTCATACAGCTGACATCATTAGAGAAGCATTGCCCAGCCACTAAGACACAAAAGTACGGCACAGCAACCTTCTTGAAGCTTTCCTTCCCTGCCAGCTCAAGTCACTATCCAGCTCATCTCTGACTCCAGCTGCTGGCAGCAGGTGGCAAGAAACATCACCCTTTAACAACACCACTGCTGCGTGGGGCTGGGGAGACGCACACTTCGCAGCTGCAGGGCTAAACACCGTGCTGGGTCACACAGCAAGCACCAAGATATGTTTTGTAAAACTCCTGGATCGGGCTAAGTCCTGTTTGCTAGGATGACTGTAAGCTTGGAAACCGTCTCCTAAGTACGCTAAATGGGACAAATTTCATAATATAAGTTTAAAACCATTCTCATTCATCAATAAAAGTGAACTAATAAGTTAAAATTACTTATGATTTCATGTTCCTCTATTTAAAAAAAATTCTAAATTTCTCACAAGTTATACTTATCTTACTGCCTAGTCTGTGCCATCAAAAAAAAAAAAAAAAAGAAAGAAAAAGGAAAAAAAAAGAAAAGCCCCCACCTTAACTCTAGCACAAGGAGTTTCACAAAGTCCATTGCCAGCAATGGACCGAGGGAATCATCAGTAAGACAGTTTGCTTTTCCTCAGCCAAGCCTCCTTGCTACTTCATTTGATCAGGAAGCCAGACATGTTCAAACCAGGGGCACTACCATTACAGTGTTACAGGGTCTGGGGCTTGCAGGACCTTTTGCCTGGGAAAAAGATTTATTTATTTGCCTGAAACGCGACACTATCTTGAATTTTAAACTGTAGCTATTCTCACACTTACAGCTAGAGGGATTTTATCCTCTGATGTCGTAGCTAGCGTCATTTACTTGGGTGCCTACCACACAAGAGCAGAACACAAACTGAACCGTGCGTGGCACTGCAGTTCCCTGCACAGTAAGGCATCTTGTTGGTACAAAGCCACCTCCGAGAAGCTGATGAGTTACACCAGGCATTTTGGGACCCTAGCCCTGCTTCCCCTCTCCCCTCAAAAGCACAAACAGGCTCAGCAGTTCTGGCTGGCTGCTCTCAGCTGGAAGTTAGTTTTGTCATACCTTGGCTACCAGTCCCCATGCAGTTATTTCTATCGTTATACGAACACTGACATTATCTGAAAATGATTTCTATCTTTTGCCAGCAACGTTTGTAAAAGTGTGCGTAAATTTTATTTGGGGTCCTCTGTCAATACCCAGCAAGTCTGTCCATCCCAGGTCCTGCCCACTGGGAAAGTGATAAAATCCCGGTAAAGTAATGGGTTATTCTTTCACAGAATCATTTGGCACATTGTAACTACAGTTAGTTCTTCATTAAACTGTTTGGGAAGTTGAAATGCATAGACTGCAGCGCCGAAAGTAGCCAGGGGGCACAGACTCTTTTACACTTGCCCCATTAACACTCCAAGAAATCAACCACTGAAGTCACTCACTGTCCCTCAGAAGGAGGCACTTTTTCTTGCATTGGATGTTCGACTTCAGCCACTCTGGCTGGCGTGTTTTCAGTGAGAAAGGATCAGCGTGACACATCAAGTCTCTTCAGCCTCCAACTAGCCAGCCAAATGAGCCCCATCGATGTCTGAAGGCACTGTTCTCCCTCCTCAGCCTCCGTCTTCTCAGAACAGCGCTTTGGCATTTCCAAGTGTTCATACTCTTCTGTTCGAACTATATTAAAAAAAACATCCTGCGTCTTCAGTGTCCTCATATCTGATTACTTGTTTTGATTTCATTAATACAAATAGAGCACATACAAAATTGGAAAAAATAGCTCTAATACTTAAATTCTGACAACACCATAGGTTGATGCATTATTCGCTTGGGGAAAAAATTACAACATATACAAAAATGTATTTGATACAAAGAAGGGAAATGTAAAATAAAAAAGTCAAAGGCACCAGCATAACTTCCAAAGCCAAAGTCAGAGAACAGATACAATACGTGTTTTTGAACCACCCACCACACCAAGCAAAATATCCCTTAAGCGTCTGGCCAGCAAGTCTAATGGGAAAAAAGAGCACACAGGAAGACAGCTGGAACTGTTTTCTTGCCCTGACTATAGTTGATCATTTGATCATAAATAAAGTATCTGACCCTTACCTACATATCCAAAAACTGACATCCAAAGACTTGACCAATCGTGAGGTTTCTACAAAGAGGCCACATCTTTGATTAAAAGTCCACAGAGCACAGGCATACGAAAAACAGTTGAATACTTCTCTTCCCCCTCTCTCCATACTCGTCTTAAAAAGCAAAATACATCTCAACATATTATGATTTCTTAAGTAGACAAGTTGTTAATTCTACAGTACAGTGACAGCTAGTCTGTAAAGGGAAGGAGGGGCAAGATGTACCTTCACATTTGTCACATTTGCCATGAATCTAGTTATATGGGAGCTTACTAGAGAGATTTAAAAGTAAACAGGTAGAGGGGAGGAAGAGGAGAATGCAAGAGATCAGCAGGTAAAATTAGTGCTGCTCTCTGAAAGCTTGAATCGGTCATTCAAGTATTGAAAGTACCCAGAAGGGTACAATGAACGGGAGCTGTTAACAGCAAAGTCATTAAAACCCTTAAAACCCTGGGCACAGTAAGTGGCATTTCTGGGCTGTCTGGAGAAGAAGAAAAAAAAAGAAAAAACAGAAGGGCCAGTAATTCAGTCCTCAATTCCTTCTGGACCCCAGAAAGGGATCACTCGAGTCACCACAATTTATTTTGGGCGTCTTCTGGATGAGAGTTTCTTCCCTTTTGCAGATGTTTCCCACCCCCCCAGCAAATCTCCTCCCTCCCCCCAGAAGTGTAACAATTTCATATATTATAAAGATTTGTAAAAAACAAACAAACAAAAAGATGGAGGCCGTGGCAATAATGTTAGCGGTTACTCTTCATTGCTTCTTTGGCTGCCAGGATCAGTGGCGTCAAGCTAGACAGAGGTTTGGCCAGTTTCAAAAAGGGATGCTGCCAGGAAGAGAGAAACACAGTAAATTAGTAAAAGACCGTTTAAAAAGCCACACAGCACTGTTCCATAAAAATAAAGCAGCATAAACACTATCAATGCACAGCTCCTGAAGGGACAGATCCAAAGAATGCAACAGTTCATAGCACCCTTAGCCTGCTAATCATTCCTTCTCTTCCCAAAAGAGCCTCAGCCTTTCTTTTCCAGTAATGCACCACAAAGAGGTTCCTTGGTCAAATGCCTTCCCTCAGTCCTACTGTGCTCACTTCAATGGCTCTCTTACAGTAAATTCAAAAATTACTAGATAATTTAGCAGTGGCAGAACAATGGCACAGACTACTGTCAGAAAGACTAAGTACAATCTTTGATGACTGTGGTTCCTCCCAAATTACTCTCCCCTGGAGTCCTCAGGGGAAAACACAAAACAGAAGAGGGTGTCAAGTCTACCTTGCCATTTATCAGAGGCATACCTTACAAGCGGCCTCCATATCTCAGGTTGTGATAGAAGCTGACTCTTACCTGTAACAATTCTTTGGCTGATCCTCTTTTCTCAACATCCATCTCCAAACATCGGTTTAAGAAATCCCGGAATATTGGGGATAGTTTCTCGGGGTTCTGCAGCTCTGGTGTGCCATTAGTTGCTATCAAATACAAAGCCTGCAAAATGAGAAATATCGTATCATCAAGCCAAGTCTTTAAAAGATGTCATACTGATTTGCCTAGAGGCAATTCCTTAGTCTAGACGAGAAAGGGTTCTGCAGTCTACTTTGCCTCCCCCGATGAGATGAAGAATTTTAAGAATGCCAGTTATAGGTAGCTGCGACCTATTCTTGCTAGTAGCAAAATAACATTCAAAATCTTTTGGCAACAGATACTTAAGAGATACATCTACATACCTTGGCAAAGAAAATATTAGACTGACACAAACAGCATTTTTCAGAACCTAATGGATTTACCTTCCCTAAACTAGCACAGAAGACTGAACACAAAGTCTACTGTTTAGTTTACAAGCCGGTACAATTGCTGTGCTTCACTTGTCTTCTGAACAGAAGAACTGCTGAGTGCACATATAGGACAGCTGTCATTCTTTTGAGAGGAATTTTCTTGCTCCACTGAAGCTCGTCATCTTTTGGGGTTGATTTCTTTTTAACGTAAATGCTATCAAGAATCACACTGAGTCCATTAAAATATTCACATGGTAAACACCCACAAATAGTTCTAGTCATGTCTGGACTTCTTACCCTCAGGGGGTTTTCATTGAGGTACGGGGGTTCTCCTTCTACCATCTCAATAGCCATGATGCCCAGAGACCAGATATCCACTTTAGGGCCGTAGGCTTTCCGTGTGACCACTTCAGGAGCCATCCAGTAAGGAGTTCCAACCATAGTGCTGCGCTTGCTCTGCTCTGGGGTTATCTGAGCACAGAAACCAAAGTCGGCTGTAGGATAACAGAATTTAAAAAGAAGTTAAATCAGTGCATCCCGTGTAAGCGGACTTCCTAGAAGACTTCTCTATTACTACACATATATTATACTCCTCCACACTTGAGGGGCTTGGGAGGGAGAGGGGACTTTTCTTTCTTCCCCACCACATTCTCCATATTACGAACTTGAGTGTGCAAAACGGGTATAAAACCTTAAGGTGTTTAAGCAGGGCAGACTTTTGTTGAATGAAGGTAAAGCTTTTTGTCCACTGGAGTAGGGACATAAGTATTATCCTGCAGAAGAATGGTATTTTGCCCAGTCCTTCCTTCAATATTCCTAGACTGGTAGCAGCCAAAACAAGAAATCAAGCAGAACACCAAAGGCAACTCTTCTGTGCACAGCAAATACGTTATACAGCCTGAATGAAGTAACACGAATCTACAAACCATAGCTTCTGCCCTGCTAAACAGATTTTAATTCTGCAGCTATTGAGTTCAGCATTTCACAGCAATTTGGCCATCAAATACAGGTACTACAGCTGACGGAGACATAGAAACAAGGCTACCCCACTCAGCGGAAGGAACCTAGACAAACAAACCTTTCCACAAGGTAACTACTGAAGAGAACAACCACACTCAAGAAAACAAGAAAAGTCACCTATTCCTATAGCCTTCAGGTGCAGCAGCAATGCATGTTCCATCATGTTACTTTATCCAGCTGCAGCACTCCCACTTCCCAGGCATGTAAAGCATCAATAAGAACACAGTTAAGGCAGGAACCAGATTTTACCTTATTATTGACACTAAGTTTGAGAGAGAGAGAGAGAAAGAGAGATAATTTTAAATTTTGAATCAATTTTGAAAGTGTTATGCCAAGCAGTACCGACAAAAGAGCCACAGTTCTGGAAATGCTAAGTTGTACCAAGAGGACAGCGTAACACAGAACCACCCCCACCCCAACTGTTAAAACGCTGCCTGAAAAAAAAAAGCAAACCTACAGAAGCTGCAAAGTTTCTTGCCAGCGTTTCTTCCAGTCAGGCCTTTCAGGAGGTGTCATACCCAACTCAAAGCACAGCCTATGTCAACAAACACACCAGAGAAGCAGCAGCAGTGTGTATCTCCTGACCTACCAACAGGGCCTTCAGCACCATCCCACCACAAAAGAAAACACAGGCAAGATGTAGATCCCAGTTTAGCCAGTAGTATAGGTAGGGAACTAGTGGTGAGGGCAGCTTTACAGCAATCCTCTTTCTGGGAAGGACGCGCGTGTTACAGCCTCCACTAGGTGCTGTCTCCTTCTAGGAGACATTACCACATCATCTATCTAAATTCTAGACAGCCCTAGAAAGTGCTCAGGTAACAGGCAGGTTGGCCACTCTTCCTGCTCCTGTTGCCAGAAGCCAGAAAAAAAAAAAAAAAAAAAGAAAAAAAGAGCAACTTCTACCATCTACCTAACCAACTCGTAGAAGCTCCATAACCACACAGGCAAAGGGCTATTCTCAACACAAAACAATTACAATACCTCCCCTTCACATAGCACATTTTATAGCTAACTCCTCTTTTTGCCTGTCTCTCCCTCCTTGTCTTCCCCCACTCCCCTGCTGGGCCAGTGCTTCTTTACACAGGCTGCTACCCTGTCCATTCACAATGCTCTTCTTTGCATTGACAGCTCTTTGATTTTTGAGCCTTCCTCAGCTAACTGCCACACCCTCTATTTTAACTATTCACTTATCAGCATCTGAACACATTCAACTTGTGCATAAACGCATAACACCTTTAAAACAAACAAACTCCTACACAAGCGAGCAGCGCATCCAACAGCGCATCCAACGATGCTGCTCAGCAAGCCAGGTTGCTCATAACCTTTCCTCAAACTCCTTCTCATAACTGACATGAGACTGTAAACCACCTGAGTAAGGAATACTGCTGGGATGCATTTTCATGACATTTCAAACTCCTAACCAACTGTAAAAACACCATGCCTTAACTCTTTGGTCATTTGATGCTTTGTACACTCCCATATACCAGAAAGTCAGGTAATGCCCCTCTCTCTCAACGATCCTGAGCACTACTTCACATGCTTTCAATATATTTCTATTGCCACACATGTTTACACACACCAGAAACTGACTTACTGTACACAAGTTCATGCATGCATGACAGTTACCTGAAAAGCAAGTAGTTTCTTTTGTCATTTCATGATTTTATTAATGAAAGTGTATTACACTTTCAGTCCCAGAAAAGGAGACCCAGGACAGGCGCAGCGTAAGACTAAACTGCAATATAAATGGTTAATAATATACAGTTTTCTCATTAGTGACCTTCTAATGAAAAGGGCAAAACATGAAAGGCAAGTCATAGCAATCTGAAAAGATGAGCAAAGCAACTGCAGTTAGCTGCAGCTCTTCTCTTGCAATCATTTGCAGCTTTGCTTCACTGTGTTGCCAGTTACTTCATATTTACCAATATTCATGTGGCAACAAGCTTGCTTCAACATCCTTCCGGAGTAACACTCTCAGCCCTAGTCTGAGGGCCCTCGGAGTTTCAATGTTGGCTACCTACGAGCTACACACTTTATAACATGGAATAAATTTCTGTTACTTGTATCCAATAAAAACGCACCTCAATTTCTCTGTCAGCTCTCCTCCTACTAATGTACACTCTCTTAAGCAAAGTTTACTAGGAAAAGGAAGACAGAACACAAACAATTTTCTGGTACTCACTTAGTTTAACTGATCCATCCATTCCTAGCAGCACGTTGTCACTCTTAATGTCTCTGTGGATGACCTGGTTGGCATGTAAGAACTCAAGCGCTTGCAAGCACTGGATGAGGGAAAAAATAAAAATAAATCAGCATACAGAAGTACAATTTCTCTATGTGAATATAAATTCAAAAGCAATGCTTAACCCTCAGCCAGTGTTGAGGACAAAAACATAACAGGTGTTATTTAAAATAACCAGCAGAGGAAGCTCTTGTGCTAAAAAAAATACTCTCCAGATCTCATGAGGTCAAAGATGATTTAATCTGAGAAATTCTCTGCTGTCTTAACAAACCCAGAAATTCTTCTCCTCATTACCCAGCCATCATCCAAGATGTTCCCAAAAAATCACGGATGTTAATTTTGGTACATGCCATTTTCATAAGTTCATGCTACAGGAACTGTAAGGGACTAAATGAGAGCCTTTTAGCCTGAAGTTTCACCAACAGGAATGCTTCATTCTCAGCCTGCAAGCAACCTTTACCGCAGCAAAGGCTGTAGAACATCTTCATTATGAACACCACTAATATTGATTTTGCTTGTTTCTAGATAAAAATCTTTCTGCCTAAAATCACAATGAAATTTATTTTTGTTATCTGAGAATAAAAGGCAAAAATACATATAAGATATTCTCTTTTAATATAAGCAGAACATCTACAATTTGCAACTTGGCACAGGTGTGATCCCCAGCAAGTGTTTTGTGCCTTCATTTGCTTTAGCAAAGTAGTACGGATTTGCAGAATGAAGGGTATGTAACATTCTGGGCAGCAGCGTTCCCATGAAATACAGTAGCTCAATATTTGACTTTTTTCCTCAGAAAAAGTAACTATTGTTACTGTACATAGTTACTTTCATTTCTCTGCTTCCAGCTCTGGTTTCTCAGGAAATCATTACCTGTCCGTACATGTTAACGTACAAGTTTGCTTTCCATCCCCTCCCTTTGGGTGAATCATCAAAAGCAGATGTCATGCCAATGTAGCCAAATGAGCTTTTAAATGTCTGTGCTTCTCCTGCACAGCAGATAATACAATTACTTTCCCCTCTGCCGTAATAAATCAAGCCTGAGCTGGATGCTGACACACTGACTCAGGTCAGAATTAACTGATGACGTGTGACATCAGCTACTTTTAACTCTGATACCATACTGAAATCTTAAAATTACTCCAGCTATAATTTTCTGGAGAATTATTTTCATGAGAAATCCATAAAGAAAGTTTAACCATTGCAGAGCTACAGATTTCACATACTATGAAAATAGTTACTAAAACAAGACAGGGACAGTCTGCATCAAGTTCATCTTTATGTGCTCCGTCATTTAATATTCTCAAACATCCAGCTCAAAACTGGTATCGTTCTTCTGTGTTGTAAGCACAATTTTCCGAGTTAGACTCATTTTGCTATTTTCTGTGCAAATTTCTAATTTAAATATTGATTTCTGCTCTCGGTATTGTGCATTCTTCCTAACTGAACGCAACTGTTGCAATTAGTCTTAACGTACATGCACCATAAAACCTCAGTGAACAGAATGCACCTTCATTCCTCTACTCATCAAATACAATTCTTACCTCTCTGCAAACAGCAGCAATCTGTGCTTCATCCATGCATGTTTCTGTGACCACATCTGTTAGTGAGCCTCCAGCTAGATACTCCATCACCACAAACAGTTCGTCTCCTACAAGGTAACTACAAACGAAAAATGAAAAGCACGCCTGTTTGCCATCACAAGAGATCAAGGAGTGAAAAATGACTGACAAGAACACTGTGACTTCTGGTCAAGGAAATGATTTGCAAGGACTTCAAGGCAAATGTAAAGAAAGTTGATTTCTGGTAAGTAACTTGAAATGTCAATGCTGACAACAAAACCCCTCTGCTTCTTACTACCTCACTGTGCAGGATAACATAGAATCATTTAGGTTGGAAAAGACCTTTATGACCATCAGGTCCAACATCCCACATCTCATGCAGAACACAGTATCTTCCAGCTGTACTCGTGTCCACCACTGATCCACATCTACATGTAACATTGCATTCATGACAGAAGGCTTCTTACTGAATCATTAGACCATTTCCCCATAAAAGATTACTTTGAAAAAAAAAAAAAAGTCACTCTAAATACAGTCATTTGTTTTTAAGACTCTGAGATACAGAAAGGTTGAGTCTGTAACCAGAATATCAAGTTAAAACCTCTGACACGCCCCCCCCCCCCCCCCCCCAAGAACAAAGGAATCTGCCAGCTGTCTTCATTTACCTGTCCAGGAAGTTGACTATGTTGGGGTTCTTTAGCTCCTTCATTACCAAGATCTCATTAATAATCAACTCCTTCTTGGGCTGTTTCTGCAGGTTTATCTGTTTGATAGCAACCTGATGAGGACAAAATGAAACAGCCATCACTCAAACCTGAATATCAAAATCTTGCAGTCATTCTAAATACAATAGAAGCATAGGAGAGGTGAGAGATTCTGTAACAGAATTAGGGAGTTTGGAACAGCTGGCAGGCTGTTTATTTATGAGGGTACAACTCTCTCTTATAGCCAACACCATACTCCAGCACCTGAAAAGATCAACAAATTTAGCAAATGAAACTTTCAGGAGATAAAAAGATAGTTGCCCAAATTTATATCAACAGGCCTAAAGCAGAACAGATTCTCATAGCAACTAAGAGTTTCCTTCCAATGCAAGGAAAGCAATTTGTTTTTCCATCTTCTTCTGACTAGATTAGTGTTTGGGCATGAAAATGCTGGGAGGCAGAAGGAGCTGCAAAAAACAGCATGGACAGAAAAGACTGAAAGAACACTTCTACAGAATAAGCACTGAAAACGCAGCAAACTATCAAACAATGAAGTGGGAACATTTGAATCTACAGCAAAATAAGGAGTAAATTGTTATCACGGTACAAGCAACAGAATTAGCCAAAGTTTGAGAGACAACTCAGGAACAGAGAACTGAAATGATCTGCCAGCAAGATATAAAAAGGCATTGTGGTAGTCAAGGTAGGTAAAGAAACATCAATTGCCTGTAGTGACCGTCATGGGGAAAATGTTGCGAGACATAATGCTCTTGGGGAAAAGAAAGACCGGAAAACTCTCCCAAAGCAATTAAGACAAAAAACTATCCCAGAGGGAGAAGGAAAGATAAAGAACCATCTTGTCCAAGAAATAATTTAACTAGGGTATGTGTTCCAGACTCTAAAATAAAGAAGAATTGTTTCAAGTCTGTTCAGTTAGCTGTAAAACTAAGGATGCAGTTTGAAGCTTTACGAGATAACTTATCCATGAGACCAAAACTGGAGTGTTAACACAAGGACTGATGCGATCTCGTAGAAACAATCACTAACACACTGGCAAAGGCATTAAAAAATAAGAGAACTTGTGGCACAGAATCACAAAATAAGATTGCAAGGGACCTCAGCGCAACCCCTTGCTCAAAGCAGGGCCAACTTAGAGCTGAGGGCCTTGCCCAACTAAGTTCTGAATGGAGATGTCAAGGAGCAGGGACACTCCACAACCCCTCTGGAGCCCCATGCTATGCTGGATTAAAATGACTGTGAGAAAAACAGACTTCTAATATCCAACCAGAAGGCCCCTTATGGCACTGTGTGTTAACTCTTGTCCTGCCACGTGTAGCTCCATGTTCTCTACACCTTCCCCTGCTAAGCAGCTGAAAACAGCAATGAAATCCTCCTCTGGCCTTCTTTTCTTACCAACGGACAAACCCAACAGTTCCCCTAAAGCTTCCTTCTCTTCCTTTGACAGAGAGCATCGAGGAAGCCAGACTATGACATCAGTTTAATGCACGAAGGAAGAGACCACAAGCAATCAACCATCAGACCACCTGCCTGAAAAGAAACAGAGAAGGTCTAAGAATGGAACTCAGACAAAAAATCCACTCTGCAGTGAGAGGACACGAAGCACTGCAGTGTGCAGAAGGCAAATTAAGAGAGAAAGTACTGAGACAATTGAAAGGCTTATGTTTATTGTGATGCGGTATCCGACTCCAGTGCTGGTAGATGTGGTTACTGATGAAAGGGTAATTACTTATCAGTGACCTAACGAATGGCTACTTTCAGGCTTTTCGAGGAAAATTAGACAAAAACTGAATTTAAAGAGAAGCATTTAACTCCTAAAATTTTAGTCCTGGGGAATCAGAGATGATCCCTGGATGACACACACACAGATGTTGCTGATGTCATCATCTTTACAAGACAGGTTTGGAAGCATCAAGTAGAAAAAACAGAGCAGAATGTGGAGAAGGCATTTTAATTAAAACAAAGGAAAACATAGGCACAAGTTATTTCCAGATAAGGTACAGATAATGTGTATCAATCACCTCTACTAAAACAGGACTACAGAAGAAGTGTTGAAAGACCATAAGTTTTATTTCTGAAAATCCAGGGACCCATTGCCCACAATACTTGAAGGATAAACTGTTTTCAAAACCCACATCTGGCACATCTCACTCCCTCTGCTTTTCACTGGAGAGGAAAAAAAACTCTATTTTTAGCTTTCCATCATCTGATTACTACAAAACAAGGCACACACTGTTACAAATGACTGTGACAAACATTCTTTTGGGAGGTAACAGCAGAGATTGGAGCCACAGAAAGAAACCTAGTCAGATTATTTCAGCCACCTACAGAAGAAAATATTTATGGAAAAAGTATTTCCTTTGCAATGAGCACAGCAATCTTACCTCCTGTCCCGTTGCCACATCAATAGCTGTGAAAACTGTACCTGAAGCCCTGTGAAGAAAAAAAAAAACACATTACAGCCAGCTGAGTCTCTGTGTAAAACATGCACGTGAACAGGCATGTGGAGGAATCGTTAAGTGAGGCGGGACATGTGAATGTTGAGCAGTTGGGAGACAATGGGCTGGTGAAGCACCGTACTCAACTCACATGAGCCTTGGCATGTACACCGCTGGCTGAGAGCCAATCAGGCTCAAGGACACGATGCCCTTGGGCCATCGGGAAAGTCCCTAAGGTGGGACAAGTAGCCAAAAGAAGGAGGACCAGACTGAAAAGCCCGGGAAGTGTTAACCAATCCTGAGCTTAGTTTCTGCAATATGTATGAGTTGATTATGTTCAAACTAGATAAAAGGCGACTGAGCTATCCATTAAAGTTGAAGTTCACTGTTCACTCATATTGATGTGCTGTGTCTTCCTTCCGTCGGCAACAAATTGGCGCCCGAACAGGGACAAGTCTGAACAGGATTTGGACACTGCTGGCAGTGATCCAGGGCCACGGTTGGACGGAATAAAGGAGAAGCCGGTCCTGCAACGCAGCCCAGGAGGTGGAAGGGACAAGAATCCCCGCACCCGCGCCGGGAAGGTGCGCGCGAAGGTGAAAGGGAGTCCCCGCACCCGGGATGAGCCTATTTAGGGTCCCGCCGGAAAAGCGCCGCCGAGGTCTTTGCAAAGGCTGCAACCGACGTATATAAAGGTATGAAAAGATAAGCGGCGTATTATTTGCTCAAATGCTTTTTAGAAAAGCGGAGCATTTTAGATACAGATTGTAGAAAAAGATTTGCCAGGGTTATTAGTATATGGGATAGCTAAGGGTTGTTTTACAAGTCCTGATACAGTTTTTTGAACAAACAGAGTGGCGTAAATTTGGAAATAAATTGTTTGATGATGTTAGGAACGATGTTAAGTTTACTGGGAGATTTGATGAGGCCATGGAGAATAGTGGCTAATGCATTAGCCACACATAAAGATGAACAAAGAGTTGCCGCTGCTGCAACAGAGTGGTCAGGACCACCAAGAAGGGTTAATAATGTTAATCCACAGCAAATAAATATGGAAGGAACAGATTGCCCGTTGCCACCTTCCGTTAGAACTTCTACTATTACACAGGGGGTCTCGGGAATTTCGGGGGTGCCTGTGACAATGTCCTCTGTAGCAGAGGAGGAGCTCTCACTACCAACAGCTCCAACTGCTCCAATAGAAAGTGAGAAAGGAGCAAGTGAAAGGACCAGTGCTAACTCATTTCCATCAAATATAAATCCCTTCACAACGGGGGCGCAGGGAGGAGAAGGTCTGCAGCCATCGAAGGCCTTTGCTGTTACGCCCCCTGTTGACCTGAACGTGCCTTTTGACCCAGGCCCTATTGGCCTTGGAAAGGAGCGATGGAGGCAAATAGCAAATGAGGCACTGCATGAAGGGAATTATGAAACGGCAGCACAGTTAACACAAGGTTTTCCGGTAGTATACTCGCCAACAGATGCACAGGGTAATGTGACCGTTAATATGACAAATTTATACTGGAAACTATTAACTCAATTACGATCTACAGTAAATGATTCTGGCTTAAAGGGGGAACCTACTCGGCAAATGTTAGATTATATTTGGGGAACTAATATATTGCTCCCCGGGGACATACGTTGTATAATGAAGCTGATCCTAACACAACATCAACAGCTTCTTTTTAATGCGCATTGGCAAAGTGTTTGTCAAGAGGCAGTAGCTGTGATAAGGGCACCTGGAGATCCGTTGTATGGTGTCACGTTGGAGGAATTGATGGGACTCGGACCATATTATAGATTAGAGACACAAGCGTTGCTGGGTCCAGACAAAGCTAAAGAATCAATGAGATTGGCTCGAAGAGCCTTGGACCAAATTAGAGAGCCAGGGGGGATACCATCCTATATGGGCATCAAGCAAGGAAGGTAGGAACCATTTGGGTTGTTTATTGATCGAGTAGCAAACGCAATACAAGCGGCTGGGGTACCTGATTATCTAAAGGGCACTATTCTAAAGCAGTGTGCAATTCAAAACTGCAACCCTTCAACTCGTAGTATATTAGCTACGTTACCGGGAACTTGGACAATTGAGGAGGGTTTAGAAAGGATGGCTCAGGTACCCGTGGGTCCGCAGGCTATGCTGGTAGATGTAATAAAACAACTAGGGAATAGCATGAAAGAACAGGCACAGGTATTCAGAGAGACTGCACAGCAATCGCAGAATCAAGTATTCGCTGCCCTTGCTCCTTTGCAAACGCCCGGAGGCCGTCCTACTGGCCGAGGGACTTCACTGCCACCGCGTTGTTTTCGCTGTGGGATCACCAGACATAGGAAACGAGAGTGCAAAACGAGATCAGTGTGGTGTCATCTGTCGGTATGGTGCGTCGGGAAACGGCCAGAGCAGCGGGAAGGACTGCCCCGCGACGACACAAAAAGCGGCCTTTACCACAGCGGCCGGAACGACACCGTTTACCTCCGACCAGCCACCAGAGGGAGCCTCGGCTTGGATTTGGCAACAGCAGTAGATGTAACGCTATTGCACTCTAAACCCACCAGGGTAGGAACAGGAGTTACGGGACCAGTTACTGTCAATGGTGATCCTGTAGGAGCTTTATTGATCGGAAGATTGTCTGCTACCTTGAATGGATTACAAATATTGGTTGGACTTATAGATAAAGACTATTGTGGGGAAATACAGATTATAGTTTCTGCAATGTTTCCTCCAATGCATGTGCCACGGAATACAAAGATAGCTCAATTAATTCCGTTGCCACACCTTGCGGCATCTCTACCACCGATGGTCAATAAGGACCAAGGACTCGGAGCATTTAGCTCCGCAGGAAAAATAGCGTTATTAACGCTTGGCATGCAGCAGAGACCACGACAAAAAATCACAGTATGTTTAAAGGATGAGAAACTGCAAATTGAGGCATTGTTGGACACTGGCGCAGATGTGACAATAATCATTGCGCAAAGTTGGCCACCGCATTGGCCTACATTCGAATCAAGTCTACAACAGAAAAATGACTTAACACTGACCTTAAAACAACTGGGACTCGTACTTGCACCGGAAAAGGTTCAGGAGACAAGTCCCTGGAAGTTTTTGGGTTGGAAAATTACAGATTCCACCATTCAGCCTCAAAAACTTAAAATCCAATCGGATATCAAAACTCTTAATGATGCTCAAAAACTGCTGGGAGATTTACAATGGATCAGGCCAGTAGTCGGGATTCCGAATGAACTGTTAAATCCCCTTCGGCCGTTATTAAAAGGAACTGATCCTGCTTCAAAAGTGACACTATCAGAAAAACAACAAGAAATACTACAACAAATCGCATCTTTGATCACAACGAGTGTCACGCATCGACGTATATCTGATAAGCCACTCGATCTTACCGTTCTATGTGGCTCAAAATGCCTGATGGGTGCCATAACACAGCAAAAAATAAAAACGGGGGAGAAGGGAGGAGAAACTGTGGTATTAGAATGGATAGCTCCTCCGTTACAACCTCGACGAAAAATTCAAGAAAAAATTGCAACATTAGCAGAATTAGTAAAGAAGGGGAGGAATCGAATATTGCAAGTGGATGGGGTTCCTCCAAATACTATCTGGTTACCCATGAAACCAGGCGATTCGGAATGGTATATACAAAACTCTGAAGAGTTACAAGCTGCACTACTACAGGATGGCGCTACTATAGTAGCAAAAACATTACAATCAACAGCTCTGACATGGATGGAAAACCAGGGATGGATAACTAAGCCAAAACGATCGTCTATCCCACTTAAGAATGCAGTGACAGTTTTCACTGATGCAGGAAAACGTTCTCAAGCTGCTGCAGTGACTTGGAAGGATGAGCATGGTTGGAAACACCAAATTTTACAAGCCCAAGATAAAGACTCATTAAGGGCTAATGGAACAGTTAAGCAGTACTTGGAAAAGTTTAAAGACATTACAGATATTAGAGAGAGGGTGGATAAAACCTTATTTGTTCTCAATCATTTGTGTGTATTTGGAGATGATGAGGAACCACCCGCGACATGTCATTACATTAAGTCTGAAAATGATAATAAATGTATTATGAGAGTACTGTACCAAGATATGAAAACGGGACAATGGCTGGGGCCTGCTGATGTGATTTATATGGGGCGAGGTTATGTGTGTATCTCTTCCCCTACAGGGCCAACCTGGGTTCCTAGTCGATGTGTTAAACCAGCCATTGAAGAAAAGTCATCAAGTACGAATAACAGCAACCATGGCTGATCTAACGGCACAAGGGATTCTGGTTGCGTTATCTTTGACAATGACGGTTGGACGTAATAGTGCCATCCTAAGCAAAATCGATCCTCAAACCAATATGTGGGTCACATGGGCAAAGCAAACCGGACAAAGTTCATTTTGCCTATTCCTCGCTTCTGCGTCTGATCCTTTCGTTGATGAGTTGATTATGTTTGAAATGGTTAAGGGATCATACGCAAAAAATTGTAGTAAAAGATAGTTGGTTCGGAGGTTGGTTTACATCTGTTTTTGGGAACATGGGTGGATGTTTTTTTCTTTGTCAAAGAGGAACTTCGTTTTCTACTTACAGTTATATTGATTATAGTTGCTGCAAAATAAAAACGGGGGAATTGTGGAGGAATCGTTAAGTGAGGCGGGACATGTGAATGTTGAGCAGTTGGGAGACAATGGGCTGGTGAAGCACCGTACTCAACTCACATGAGCCTTGGCATGTACACCGCTGGCTGAGAGCCAATCAGGCTCAAGGACACGATGCCCTTGGGCCATCGGGAAAGTCCCTAAGGTGGGACAAGTAGCCAAAAGAAGGAGGACCAGACTGAAAAGCCCGGGAAGTGTTAACCAATCCTGAGCTTAGTTTCTGCAATATGTATGAGTTGATTATGTTCAAACTAGATAAAAGGCGACTGAGCTATCCATTAAAGTTGAAGTTCACTGTTCACTCATATTGATGTGCTGTGTCTTCCTTCCGTCGGCAACACAGGCAAATCACAAACACAAAATTGTGTTAGCTTTCAATGTTGCAAGAGCTTTATCAAGAAGCTGTTAAAAATAAGCAATATCATAGAAATGCCTGTCTGTTGAGGCAAATTAATCAGAAGTACACTTGTTTCTGAGACAAACTGCACTGAAGATGCCTAAACCCCTACAACTTGTGCTGATCCCTATGATCAGAAAAGCTGGGAAGCCCCTTCTGTAGAAGGCACTCCTTTTCATCTTCCTCCAGGGGAAGCCCTCCCTCAAACGTAGACATATTTGAGAAGTATATCGTATGAGTCAGCTACATATAATCAAAGCCGGAGAAGCTAGCGTTGAATATACTTTTGGCTCAAAAGAATCCATAGGAACACTAAAGCAATAAATTAGTCAAGGCAGTATTGTTAGTTCAGCAGGCAGAAAGCCTTCCGATATAACCCCAAGCTATTCAGTAGTCATGTTACAAAACGGATGAATGCATCTTTCTGGGAAAAGAGAGGACTAAATACACCCAGAGAGAAGTCACAGTGCTCTGCTTTTGCACTTAGAGACAATTTGGAAGTTCTACCACTGTAAAGCCTTCACTGTCTGCCTATTACTGCTTAATACAGCCAACGTTTCTGCTTGCTTCAGGAAGTGGTGGCTACCTGACAGAATCAGAGAGATCGCCTTTAGCAGTGGCTCACCAGGAATACAAGTAGGGATGAACACTTACCCCTGCCCAATTTTTTCATATCTGGTGTACTTTTTCTTGGGATCACCTATGCTCACAATAGTGCCTAAAAAGGAAAAAAACAGAAAAAAGAAAAACATTTCTTATAAAATCTTAGAAGAGGCATGGATTTTGGAAATATTCTGTGCTACTGTAGCACGGCATTGACTGTCAGCCCATGTTAAAAAATGCATAAATCCCACCGTTCCCCTTCAGTGGGAATGGCATGAGCAAGATACCTCCAAAAGTGGGTCAGCTCATGTGGTGAAGTCTGATGCATGAACTGCCAACGGTTCCTGATTCAGTTCCAGTTACAAAAGGCCCAGTCTCAGTCATTATACTTGTTTAGAGTAAAACAAGACAGATCATGCTATTTCCCACTAGTATTTCATCTTAATGATAGTCTTCCATACAGCAAAACCCCATATGAGATTATGATGAATCTATTAGGTTAGCCTGCTCCAGAAACCAGTCAGTTCCTGACTTAAGCACAGGAACATTAATGCGGTGAAAAATTATCTTCAAGAAGATTATGGAACAAGCTACAACAGAAACTGGAATATTTTACATTATGATGGATATACTGCACATGTGGATAACATTATCACTATTGAACTTTAATCAAAAAAATAAGAGAAAAAAATAACTACAATGTATTTTTACCCTTTAGGGCTCCAAGGCATTGCTATTAGCAAAACTTCTGAATGCAGCTCCTCTCAGCTACTGTCTGACACAAAACTAAGCAAGCACAGTATTCACAAACCCTTACACAGAAATAAGGATTAGGGCAAAAGCTTAATTCCCACTGCCCCAGCAGTTCTAAAGCCTTCGTTTATCTGAAAGAAAAGACACCTACGTAGTTTTTCCATGATCTCTTCATCTGACATTTTGGTCTTCTTTTTCTGCTTGTCACCTGATTTCGTCCCACTGTCGACAGAAGTGTCACCAGCTGATGCAGGGATGGGATCAATTACAGACCGTGTATAAATCTGTTGTTAAGATAGAACATTTACTCATTTAATTGAGCATTTTCTTTATGATCACTGACTTTCAGTTGAAAATGATCCCCATTCTTCAAAGATCACTAAGCAACATTTTACGTAACAGCTTGCAGGCAGAAATGAGACCTGAAAAACATTACGTTCCAGGAAGTCGAGATGCTGGCAACCTTACTGGCCTCTAAATGAAAGAGGCAGAAGCTTCCTGTACAGAGTGGATGCTAGCAGATTAACTTCCACAGCCAGCCTTTTTCTGGGCTTTCTATTTGCTTGTTCTTTGTAACCCACGCAAGTTAAAAGGAAGGGCCCTTTCATCTATTTATTACATTCCTGCAATTTCCAAGTCTCACAGAACAAATCACTATTTAATGGCAAGACCAACTACTCCTAAGATTTAAAGGAAAAACACTCATGCTTCACCATAAAAAGACACAAATGTCTGGGAATTTCCCAGTTGTCCCTGGTTCAGGGGAATTTTCTTGGAGCTTTATTACACTTCCTCTGGAGTAGACCTGCACCTGAAAAACTATGCAAGTTTAAAGCCACGCACAGCTACCCCAGTAATACCAAACCATAGACCTGTCACACTGTATACGTTCACATAGCCCAAATAGGCAATTCTAAAGCTGCATGACTTGACAAACACACACAAATCACACTTTTGTGCTCCTGGAGTGAAAATAAGTGGTCAACAGAGCAGCAGCGTGTACATCTGTGTTGGTCAAAAAATTAGATGTGCTAACCCGGGGACTCTGCTAGCCAGATGTGCAGTTCAGGATAATCACAATGAAACTTAAACAACTTCTTAAGCATTTTGCTTTTCACCTAATACTGATGACCTTGTGGGAGAAATAAGCATTCAAATCCTAAATTTGAATTTCTGTGGGCTTACACAGTACATTAGGTGAGGCTATCACTCTGTAATCAAATAAAAAGAATAAATGCAGTACACTCATACCACTGTACTGTGCAAAGATACAGAAACTAGACTTTTTTTTTTTAGGACTAAAAAGCCTCCTCCTTGCATCTTGGGTTGAAGGACAAGCATAACTGACTCACTGCAACATAAGCCAACAAACTAATCAGCGTTAACTTCAAGATTTCTGATCCAAGTTGTATCCGCAAATTATGCATTTTCTTGGCAAGCACATGTGAATAAGAACCCAATTTCTCCATAAAAGCTTACAACAGGTCACTTCACAAATAAAACACTTTGCAATAACAAAGAAGTAGAAAAAGTTCCGCGATATTGTGAAATGCAAGTCTGCACTGTAAATTTTACAGCCACTCACCGATTTGGTGTGATCTGGCCGCGGAGCAATAACAGGAGGAGGCGCTTCTTCATCATCGTCATCATCATCTGCCACAGCTGTTGATGGCTCTGAACCTTTGGCATTGGTCTACATTTTTTCCAAAGTTAAAAATTATAAATACAAACAAAATCATCTCCCCCACAGTGTAAAATACTTTTTTATTATTAATATTTTTATATGAAGATAAAAAAAATTCTGATTGATATCAAAAGAAAAGGATAGGTTGAGAGGTCAAGGTGCACTATTATGTTTCATTACAAGACTCACATATTTTTAATCCAGTGAAATATGCTTTGTTGACCCCCTTTTATTGTGGATTAAGAACATAAATCTCATTTTGTTTTATATTACAAGATCAGTTATATAACAAATACAGAAAGTGTGACACTGTATGTGCTTGAGAAGAAACAAGAGTAAACTCACTCACCGTTGGTGTTCCTGAAGGGAAACCATCTTTTTCTAAATAGCAAAAACAGAAAAAACAAAATCATTACAAAAATAATGAGGTGCACAGAGTAAAGAACATGGACCACTTTAGAGATTTCCTCATCTCTCAGAAAGCACAATTTGATGGTTTCCCAACTTGCTCTTCACCTCACTTGATCACCCACAAAGAGTTTTCCAAACTCAGCATCGCACATCACTCGTGTGTCCTGTCTTATTGAGATGTGAAAGCAGAATCAAATGGGTATTTCTGTTCCCTTAAGCTGTATTTTGAGTCAAGGCTGAGGACACTACAAAGCCTTATTACTAGGCTATTTTCAGAATGCAAATGATTTGGAAGAGAACTAGATAAAAGGAACTGCGTGCATTTGTAGGAATCATTCTCTCAGCCCCCCTCCATACAGCTCTTGACCTAGGAAGAACAACTTGCTCTGCATCTTTGATGTCATTGCACAGGAGACAGAAAAATGCAAGTTCATAGACAGCAAGCATCTAGATACGTGTTCCCATCTCAAACTGGAAAAGCAAGGTCTCCAGTACAAAAACAATTAATCACAGTTACAGAGTGCCAGCTTTGTAAACACAGCCCATTAATTTGGGTTGCTGTTTTAAATATCCAGTTCCATTTCTTCCCCTCTCCACTTAAAACAGGAAATAAACTGGACAAAGCCAATTTCCAGTAAGTTTTAGATCCATCTTCAAATGTTTGTTCCTCATTGAAAAGTAGCTTGCTCTTTCAGCATTTGAATCTGATTTATTATCCCCAGAGAGGAAGATGGATCCAAACACCCAGCTCCCCCTTCAGTACGCCTTGTGCATCTCACCTGGAGCAGAAAAACTCAGATACTTCTGCTTTGCTGTGTCTTTGGAGTCGTAGAATTTCAGCACGTCTAGTACTGCCTGCGGGTTTTTCTTCTGTTCTAGCTTCGTGATATTTGAGGTCTGTAGCAACCGAGCCCATTGCTCTGGCATTCCCTGAAATAATATATGATTTAAGTCTTTATCCAGCATTTTGAAGAGATTTAAAAATGAGAACAAAATTATTTCCTCCATACAATGTATAGCAGGTACAGCCTTAAACACACCAACAGGTAGGATGGGGTTTTAATGGGAACATAGATGGGTAATAAAATATAAATTGAGCTACAGCTGAAATACCTCCTGACTGCTCAGTGTCTCAAACGTTCAGGGGCTCCGGCCCGCTGTCTCATCATGACAGAACACCTTTCAGGTGTAATCAGTCAGTCACGAGGAACAGGACTACAAAAGCACTCAGTAGAACCAGTGTTAAAAAGTACTGAAAGCGAACTGATGAGGGTACTTCTCTTCCCCATGGTGTTTCTCAAAGGCTGCCCCACGTGATACAAAGCTTTAGATGGTACACACACACGGCTCAAGCGCTAACAGGTCAGTCTTGTTACTCCACAGGCCATACAAATACACAGTAAAATTATTTATTTGATAAGAGATAAACTGACACTTCATTCTGAAATCCCACAATGGCTTCACTACAGCGCTGACCCACAGCTGTTTGCTCAGCACCTCCAAGCCAGGTGTACTTACAGTGAACTCGCCCGTAACAGCATCAAAGCCGACATGGATCGTATGCTCAAAATCTGATGGTGGGGAGATTTCTGGACGTTCCTTTTCCTTTTTCTTGCTTCCTGTAAAGAGATTAGAAGATCACTTGAGCATAGACTTAAAGTCCTATTGTCTCAATAGAGCATAACAAATCCAAACGTAACAGCTGGGACGAACGTAACCTTTATTCTTTTTACAGGCTGGAAGTTTTTAAATATACAACACAGTGACTTGATATCTTCAGGTTGGTATAGACTTCCCACAAGAATCACCAAGTTCTTTCATTCAAATCATTTATACTGTGGCAGCAATCAAATAAGAGATCAAGAGCCCCAGAGCACAAAGAGCTCTGGAACACATATGAAGTGTTTACAATTCAAAAAAGAACATTTTAATATGTATTAAATACTGAAGACAACTTCAGTTCACCCTCAAGTTCACCCTAAAGACAGTTAAAACTCAGTTGCCTGGCTGCTTCAATTCAAGGTAATTAATGCAAATCAGGACTTCCCGCGATGAAGATAAAGAGTTTGTAGCCTTAGACCAATTATCTAATTTAAACATAGAAAAAAAGGCAAAAAGTAAGCATAATAAGTAACAGAAGCAGGAATAGATAATGAGAAAGACCACGTGCACAATTCAACCTAGATTCAGTTAAATTTGGAAGATGTTTTATAACGTATGGCACTTGGTTTGGAGATTTATTTATTTCTAAGACAGAATAACTGCAAATTGTCTTCCATTTCCATTTAAATCTAAATCTAATGTACAGCTATGCACCGTTAGGTTCCCCTTCCTCAGAAAAGGCTTCAAGACCCTGTTCTCTTGTCCTTGTCCAAAAGCCCAAGCCCTGCTCGCTTCCCCTGGCAGCACAGCAGACTGGACTCGCTGCTTGCTCTCTGGGCAAAGATCCGATGCTCAAGGCTTCACCTCACTGCCCTCTGCAGAAAGGCAGAGCCCTGGCAGCGAGCTGCAGAGCATGTCTTGCTTGATACCAAGAAAAGTGAGTGTTTATTCCTGGCAATGCCTGAGGGCTCACAGAGCAGATAGCTGAATCAGCAGCATGTATTACAGCACACATGAAGCCAGCAAGAATGCCATAGTCCTTACAGCAAGGAATGAAAGCAGCGCACCGTTTTAAAATCTACCTTGCCTACTGTTTTATGATTGCCTGGCAAAAAAAAAATTGATTTGCTTTTAAATACAAGAAGTCAAGAAGATTCAGTACAGAAGAAGAGCAGATAAAACAGCACCTCCTAGTAACTCCATGGTTAAAAATTCTTGGGGCAAGCACACATCACGTCACTCAGAGCCAGGGGATCTGTCTGAAATTCCCTCATGCTGGCGGGAAAGGAAGGACAGGGAACCGAGGACAATACTTACAAATGAAAAGCCATGTGGGCTGCATCGAGCTGAACAATGCAGTGGAAAGACGTGGCTATTATAAACAGGATATCTTTAATATGGCTGCACAAATCAGAGCCAAAAAGCAAATGGACTGTCAAATGTTCTCATTTAACATCTTTAAGGAAAGTACTGTTTCTTCCCAACCTCTTGCAGTTGTTTATGTGAAAGCAAGAAGGAAAAAAAAATAAAAAATTTGTATTCCTCAGGAAGATTCCTGTTCTGGAGCACTTGACAGTTAGGGAATGGGAGCTGGTGCTCAAATCGTCCAGCATGTGCTGCACAAATAAACCCAACCCTTGCAAAAATACACATCGTGTTAGTGTGCTGGACAAAGAGACTGAAACACTCCTCTCCCCACAGGAACAGCAGATCAGAGACACTTTAAACAAACGCAAGCAGCGAACTTCAGTCAAGAGGCAAGTCCAGTGAGTCATGTTTTGGCAAGATGCGCTTGAGGCTCTGTTAACAAGGCCACTGGGAGGCCACACTATTTTTGAACCTCTGATTATGTTTGCATCACAAATCTGTATTTAAATGGGAATCCCTTTAATAAAGGGCAACGTTCGTTTCAAGCCACAAGTGAATTTACGGCACAGTCCCTTGGCTCTGCAGCCAGCCGGGCACCAGCGTGGCTCACAGGCCCTGACACAGTGGGGAAAAACGAAGGCTCCTTCAGAAGGATTTACACTTTAACTTTAAAAAGGAGAACTCCTCTGATTAAGAAATCACCTCAAAGACTGTCTAGTTCCTAGTTTTAGGGGACAGCTTTCAGGCTCTCCAAAAACACACACGGGTTCACTTGACTTCAGAAGTCTGGCCAAGGAAATTCACGGCAATTAAGTACTCGAGTAAAAAGATGACTATCTCCTCACTTCTCCTGAACAATGGAACTGGGGAAAAAACCTGGACTAAGTCATTAAATAACCTCTTCTCTGATTATTTCGGTGCAGAACTAGCTCAGACTTGGGCAGGAGCTCCACATTTGCTAAGCCTCGCTGCCTGCAGCAAGCGCCCCAGATCCCGCCGCCCCCCCAAGCATGCCTGCTAAAAGAGGAGCAGGGGCAGAGCTGTGGGGAAATGCACACCCTGAAGGCAGCCGGAGGGACCCTGCCAAATCACAGGGACAGAAAGCTGCAGAAGAAAGCCAAACCACTTTATCCAGCTATCCCTGCACCTCATCGCTTGCAGTAGCCTTGTACATCTCTGCGCAGGCATTCTTTCATTTTCTGAACAGAACTTAACATTTGTTGCAGCAATTTGTTAACCTCTGCACTGGCTGCAGACATTTCACCCTTGAAAAAAGTCTACCTCAAATGCAACGTCAGGTTAAAGGATCATTTTCCATATAGTCTGAACATATTTCAAGCAGCAAGCAAGAAGCCAGGATTTCTGTACAGCCTAGCAGCACCAGAATAAAGAATTAAAAACACAACTATTTAATTAGCCATGCTAATGAACAAAGCAACTAACATCTGAGCATTGTTTTAGTGCCAGAAAGTCACTGTGTCCATTTAGATTTGACAGCCAGCTTTGCAGTCTTGAGGGCTGCAAACATTTCTTTGGATGTTTACATTATCCTCGCTGTGGGTCAGACCATCAACAAGCTTTTTCCGTATTAAAAAAATACAACATTCAGAAATTTTCTTAAGCTGGATCATTTAATTATCATTTTCCCAACCACGTTATTTTGCCATGGTGTAAACCCTTCCTCTTTTTTTCCCCAGAAGGACATTACTTTAAGTATTTCTTTAACATCCAGAGAAGATAAAGGGGCATAATTTTCTCAGAAACATACTTTTCTCAGCAGAAATTATTTCTCCCATTTTTAGTTTGTGTCACTAAATATCAGTAGACACACACACACTGAACAGATATGCAATTCACGTCCATAATTCTGGTACGTGTCAGTATTTACAGCGGTCTGAACAAGTCTGAGTATTCAGCTTCTAAAGCAGTTTCAGGTGAGTCAATGCAGCTGTAGACAAGTCTTCAACCACCTTTCCAGCCACTTCGGCAAGAACAAACCCACGAGCAAGATGGAAAGAGGAAATGTCCACAGAGAAGGAAAGGCACTATCAAGTGCCACAAAGCTCTCCAGCTGCACCGTGCCCACCCGCATTAGAAACTCACTTCACAATACAAGTCTTATTCAGTGTTACTAATAACACTGAATATGTGTTATAATACGGAGCAAGGAAAACCTCCCTCCACGTGGTGCTTGCTTTCTACTTCGCTATTCCCCTGTCCAAACAAAAAAGGGTCACAAATGCTCTGAAGATCACCCATGCAACAGCAGAATTGCAAGCGTTACCCCAGCTCCAAAGCCATTCTCCCAGCCAGAAGATGGACTGGGAGGTTTGATTCTTCCACCAGCTTTTCTTCAGCACTCACCACAACAGTTTCTAGGAATTTCCCATGATCAAAATACGCTAATAAATACCAGCGGCTGCATGCTAAGCTAGAACCTGCTCCTGACATGTGGGGCTTACCACCATCACAGAGCTAAATGGCCTGCAGTCTCTCTCTCGGGCTCTCACTTCCAACCTGCAGCAGCTTCTCACATTTTCCGTACAGACTGGCCTCTTTAGGGCTTTTACCCATGCCACCTCTATTGCTGTAATCCAGCCACGGTCAGTTATTACACAATACTTGTGAAATAACTATTCGGCTTCCAAAAGCTATGCTGGCCAAATCTTTCCATCCTCTGAAAAGGAAAACACACCCACCGTGCGCAGCACAAAGGCTGCCAGACTGGAAAGCTATCTTCGGAGCGCAGAGAAGCCTGCCTCTAGCGTCTGCTCTGCGCGGAGGCACGGCTGCATGAGGGCTGCTCGCACAGCTGAGCAAGAATAAAAACCAGCCCTGGGGAAAATTGTTAGCAAAGTGAATAAATAACCGGGGAAGCAAAGTCTCTTGAAGCAGTCAAACCTGTGGCGGCAGGACTGAACCAGCCCTACCTCGCACATCATCAACAGCTCGGCGCAGGAAGCCAGGAGCGGAACTAGAGATCGCTGAGAGCAGCAAGGTCTTCCCCAGGACAAGCTGGTAATGTGCAACCTCTTTCCTAACACTGATACTAGGATACATAAAAATATGTATTTTCCTGCCTGGATGTTTGCTCTTCCCTGGAGATTCTGTGCCATACTTCTGTAATCAATTCCCCGGCATTTGTAAAGAGATGCACAGCCTGAGCCACCTCCAAACCCGGGGGCAGGGTGCACACCATTACATGTGCAACAGCTTCAGAGCTAATCCAAAACGTAACTCGTGTTGATGCGTGTTAACATTTGGTATGAATTTCTGTTAGGAATAAATCCTAATACTAAAAAAATGCTAAACGTTATAGAGCAACAAAATGCATTGCAGCTTCAGGTCAGGCTAATAACTCCCTGCACAGTTTAACCGTAACAGATGTGAGGAGCTATTTCTCCGCACTATTTTATTTCACGTGGATACGGATATCCTGGAAAACCAGCTCCAGTGACATACGCACACTCATCATACAGGAGACAGGACAGCAACAAAGCCCAGGTACAGCCTAGCTTCCTTAAAGCCTTTTTTTTTCCCCTCAGAAATAATCCTTGTTTATAGCACAGGAGATTTGTTTGCCCATTGGTGATTAACCTGAGCAGTGCACTACACGGATCTGACCCCAACGGAAGGACTTCATTTTTCTCAGTTCTCCTTCACACCCACTGCACCCTCCCACTTCTTCTTCACTACCTTTTTTCTCAAACGTACCACCTAAATAGTTATCAACACGAAGTAACTTGCAGAACAGCTGGATATTCAGTTTAAACTAGAAATCTGCATTTAGCATAGCAAAAGGCTAAGTAACACGACATGCAGAAATCACAAATGTTTATTAGGTTTGTTTGGAAATGCATTATTCTAAATTGGGCAGCAAACATGAGAGGCAGCAGGCAGAGGTTTTCCTCAATGAGTTAGTTGATTTTTCTTCCTTAGCACTTCATCTGGGCTAGCTGACTTACAGGTCTTTTCCAACCTGATTGATTCTACGATTCCATCTTCAAACTGTCAGTGCAAATGGAAAGAATGGCTCACTGAACACATGTACCAACCCTCCAGCATTTCCTCTAATCCCCTGCAGGCAGATTTCTTTATTACAGGAAGGCTGTAATAAAGAAATTTCACAGATCTCCCGTGCAGGTTATGGGCTCCAATGTCCAATGTGCAATCGAAGCTTACACAAAGAGTAACGGAACAGAGATAACCTTGGAAAATGGAGGCATCTTACCTTTTTCAGTGCCAGAGAATATGGAGATGATTTTATTTCTAGGTTTTCTCTCTTCTGGTACAGAGGGCAGGGGTTTCAAGCTGTGGTTCGCAGACAACTGGTCCTTCCCTCCTGAACTGAAGATAGTGCTGCTCATCCGGACAGGAGGAGCTGGTGGCTTGTCTTCCAGTTCTCCGTTGTCAGACATGGTTCTCAACAGCTAGTGAAAGCACTGAAAGAGAAATTTGTGTTTAAAAATAGGAAGAGAGAATGGAAGACAAATCTAGCATCAAGTCTGTTGGCCAACAGGGGAAGGAGGTGTGAATTCAGCTCAGGAGCTTAGCGAGCGCTGCGCTGGTAGACACCAACATTTCTGCCAAAGGAAGCGCTCCCTTCCTCCTTCCCTCTGTCTCCTCACTCCCACGTCTGGACCCGTTTGTCTGGGCCGGCAGCAGCACATGTGGGATGAAGTGACAGCCTTCTCCAGTGCTGAAACCAACCGAGTCAAAAAGAACAGTCAGTTATAATGAGCACCAATTCCCTGACCCAGTTCACTATCCGTTTGTGTAAAGGTTAGGTACATGAAAGGGAAAATACGTGTAAGGACACCAGCACAACTTCTTTTGGGGGTGGGTCTTGCTCAGAGCTTTGTGCTCTGGAGTCAAACACCCTTAAAAGCTTCACATGTCATCCTTCTTGCCACCTTTCCGACAAGGTCTTGGGGAGAGTAGAATAGCCTACGTTTAAAGTTATAATCCAACACACCATCCATATTAATATTAAGAATATCTCTACCCAATTTACATAGCCTGAACGCAGATTATGGAGCTAGAATCTATTAGACGTATTCCACTTCTGAATAAGGACTCGCATGGTGTTACCACTTTGTGCCATACTCTCTCCATCTGCAATATGAGACTGAGATACACATACACACACACGCTACCACCACAACCCTCTTGAAGTACAAAAAAAAGGAAAAACACATGAGAGATCATGAATAGCTACTACTGCTAAAAACACAGCACAACAAAGCATCTACATGGCACATTCCGCATTCATGATAATCAGTGATTATTCTCTCCTCCCTCCCCATAATATACTGGTGATTTTTCTTGCTGATCACCAAGAAACAGGCAGCCTCTCTGCTGCAAATAGCAGAGACAGCCTTACAGAAATCACCTCTTGGTGACAGCTGAATAATAAATAAGCCCTTCGCTATGCCCAAAGGATGAGCCCTCCTCTTGGAACACGAGTCAACGCCTCCTGTTTCTCACACCAGTTTGGGAAATGAGTGGCCTGCTGGCATTCGAGAGAGCCAGGCGAGGACAGTGAGTGCAAGCTGCTACCACTGCCCACACCTCATTCACAGAGGATAAACACTGTGCTGCACGATGTCTCTGCGCAACACACGCACCTCGCGGGCCCTGGTTTAGCAGAAGGACTGCGAACAGGTGGGCTGCCGTTCCCTGCTAGTTCACTGAGCAGGGGAACGCTGCCAAATCCCTGCTAAGCAAAACAAAGGAGGCTAGCAGCCCAAATTCGAGCAGCACAAGAGCACGCTGTTTTAGGTCGTGAAGCTCAGAAGAGATTAAAACGAATTACCACCATAAACGCCCGTGGAAGCACATCATTTCTGCACAAATACCTTCGGAGGCATAAACAGCACGAATCAAAGCTCTGGCAGCTTAAGTGAGAACGGGCCCTGCGCTGCTTGCCCCATCGACTTCGAGATTGATGGGAAACAGCTGCCAAAGCTGGGCAACATCCACCTAGATGAGTCTGCCTTCGAGCCCTTTTCCTGATGACGGGGTGATAAACAGGCCTGCAACACTCGAACAAGTCAGTAGGGCTGCAGTTGCAGATCAGGCTGTGATTCCCAGCTTTCCAATTCTGCTTACTGATTGCTCTTTCAGATGTTGCAAGTTATCTACAGGATCTTCTCTGTTTTCCAGTACCTACCCTGCAATATGGGAAAAAAGTTAAGGACCCTGGAATTTAACAGCAGGTTTGAGCAGTCCACCCGCAGGGATTTTAATTCCAACCTCCTTCCTAACAATGAACGTTGTTTTCACAAAGCGTGTGTGACCAATTCGAGATGTACTTTTTTTTTTTTGTCAAAGCCACCAAGCACAGCGTTCACGAGCCCTGTTTGTTAGAACTGGCTTTTAAGAGTACCTGGGTAGAAGAGTACAGCAGGAGGGTCAGGGGCAGCTGCTACACAGCTCTGAAGT
Organism: Anas platyrhynchos; assembly: GCF_047663525.1. Lineage (NCBI taxonomy): Eukaryota > Metazoa > Chordata > Aves > Anseriformes > Anatidae > Anas > Anas platyrhynchos. The sequence continues at coordinate 15,066,131 of NC_092595.1, read as the reverse complement.
CAGGCCTGCAGTACAGGGGACTGTAACCCATTTTGCTTACATCCATGAAGTCTCAGAAAAGAATAGGATATGGGGTCCTCAGCTAACCATATGGGAGTAGAAATTTAAGAGAAAACATCTCCCCTTTCAAAGAAATATGACCAGACAGCTAAATACACCAGAGAAGGTAAAGAAGCACATCACAGAACTTTAATACCAAAACAACACACGGTGTGAAGAAAGCAAGAACAGCTTTTTGTATTATTATTTTTTTTTTAAACCAAACATCATTTCATCTATCCGTGAACTTATCTGTGCTGCTTGCTATTAGAAACAGCTGTATGTAAAGGTAGCCAACTAGCCTGTGTCTGAGACTGGCCAGGAACAGACTGCTCCTCCAAGCCCATGCAAATTCCCCATACCCTTTCTTGGAGAGCCCAGTCAGCTAATTAACAACGTTGTAACATGGGATTAAGGTTGCTAGCTTTACAAAACCTTCGGTACACTTTTACTTACATGCTTTCAAAATAAAATTCTCACTCTAGCAAAGAACCTGATTTTTCCGTGATACACAGCGCAGATCAGCTCTTTGCATATTCGCTGTTACAGGATCTGGATCTGACGAAAACTATTCCTTAGCTCTCTGAGTGTTCAAGGGAAGAAGCCACTAAGCAACAGGATGGAAGCAAGCGTCCCCAAATCCATCTATTCCACAAGAAAATCAGGCACTTCAGAAAACTGGCTTAACAGCACCTGTGCAGAACCCTCAGGTCCACATCCATCACTTGCAGATAAACAAAATCCTTCAAGCTCATTAAATCTTCGGTTTAGTAAAAGCTCAACTTCTGGAAAATCCTCAGAAATAACAGGAAGAATTATAATTTCTGGGCAATTGTTTCAAAGGCTGTTGTTAAAACAAAATGCTAGGTCCAAAACTGTTTTGCACAAAGGTCCGTTTCAACACAGAAAAGCTTTAAGTTCATAGTTTAAGGAATGACAGTTCCACTCACAACAGATCACAAAACAAGAGTCAGATCCTTTGGTCATCACTGGAAGTGAGAAAACAAAACAAAAATAGTCATCTTGTTTGGGTTCAAATCCAAAGAGCTAGCCTCTTTCCGACAGCTGAATGGAGAAGAAAGGAGCAGCTCCCCCCTCCTTTATCCTTACCCTGTCTTCATTATGCAGGGAAAGTCTCCACAGTGCCAGGAAGTACTTTTGAAATTGCTGCGGAGGTTTGGCTTTGTGTGCCGTGACTGCAGGAGGAAAGACAGACAGACATAAAACAAAAAAGAGGAGTGCAAGTACATCCTGAGGCTCCTCTTCTGCTCCTTCACTCCCCTGAAGAGGAAAAGGCGCCTGTCTCATTCAGCACCAGCTCGATGCAATCACTTCTTGCCCCAGCACCGAACACGTGGCCACCCTGCTGAATCATCGCTTGCGCAGGGAATTGCAAGGCCCAAGGAATTTTCATTTTTTTCTAGCAAAGAGCCTGTACACTGACAAAAGGGATGTCAGGTTTTTTTAAACCTTGCTTGAAAGACATTTACTAAATTGGCTTGACTAGGTTTGTGCAGCCTCAGAGGAGTACGCTGCATCTGGCAGAAAGACGGCAGAAGAAACAGATGGAGAAGGATGGAATCAGTGGCAACGGATTTGTCAGTGAAAATAATGCCAGGAATAACAATGGATTCACGAGCTCCCCGCAGTTACTGGTGGCACTGCTTTTAACTGCAAGAACTAGAAAGCAGTGGAATGGACCACAGCAGCAAGCAGTGAAGCTGCAAACGGTACTTAATTGCAGATTTCAGACAGATTAATTCCCACCACAGAATGGTGCTGCAACCCAGGACATTTACACACACACAAAAAAAAAAAAAAAAAAAGACACAAAAAGAGGTAAAAACTTTCCTCCCAACAGCTCTGCTACTCGCTCTGCAGAACATAATCACAGGGGCCAGAGCTGGCGACCACAAGGCTCTGATTCTCAGTTCTTATCTCTCGTACACGACGCTACGAACTGAAGAAGGTGAAAAGCAAAAGGGCTCTCCGTCCTGCTGGACAGGCAGCAGCAATTGGGGTCTGCAAGGTCCTGAATCAGTCTCCTGAGCAGCAGGAGACCTGAAGCCAGGCTCCTCAGAAGCGCAACTCTTCCCCTCCCACCTCTGAAGGAAGAAAAGTGCAGGGAAGCTGCTTGTGTAGCTTCAGCCATCCTCTTCCTCCCAGCCCAGAAGAGCCCTGCAGTAACCGAGCAGCACGTGCATTTACAGTTTCATTTTTACAGCCATGTCCCAGGAGCCAGTTCTGCTGCTCACTGGCTTTCTTCCTTTTGGGGAAGAAAAGGGCCCGATAACCCTCGGTGTACCCAGGCCACAAAAGAGAGGCAGCAGTTCCCGTTGCCGGTGGGAAAACACCCAGAAACGTAACCCTGCCAGTGAGTAAAAGCTGGAAAGCAAAGTGAGACTCGGGCAGCGTTTGCAGAAAGCTGATAAACACACGCTGCTGCCGTGCCTTCATCTGAATGCTCTGGCGTTGACTCGGGGGGGGATTTGCATTTGTTTTCCCTCAACTCCCCCTTGTGAGAGCACAACGCGGGGCTGCTTCCTGGAGAACTTCCTAAGCACGGCTCTTGCGGCAGCCCTGGCTCTCCCAGCCTCCCTCGTGACCGGCCCCAAGGCCGCCACGCACTCACTGCTTGCAGCTGAAGCGCAGCCCTCGCCCGGCGGCCGGCTCCGCCACGGAGGCTCCTCTCTGCCCCGGCGCCGCTCTTTGGCTCCTCCGTCTTCTAAAAAAGGACGAGCCTTTCTTCCTCTCTGACTTGTCTGCTGAATGACCAAAGGGAAATAAGACGAGATTGAAGGTGTTTTCCTTCGCGGCCCCGTTTTCCCTGCAGCACCTGTGCTCAAAGCAGATCGAGCGTGCAAGGCGCGGTGCAGGTGTGCACACCCTGAGCAGGGCCAGCTGGATTTCACTGCCTAGGATCTGATGCAAAAGTGAACCAGGCTGCCGCTTGGAAAAGATGATATCAAGCTCAGAGCTGTCTGATAACACGCACGTAACTTCCCCCTCCTGCCACGACAGCCCTGCTTTAGGCTGCCCCTCTCGCAGCTCTCCAGAGCCCAAATGAAATCCAGCCCACTGCACACAGCCTGACAGGAGGCTCCTGGAGCAGCAACTCAACTCACCTCTGTTTAGCACAGGTAAAAATGACTCAACTTATTTACTACCGGCAACGAAACGCTGAAGGAGCAACACAAAGGTCAAATGTTAAGCCTTTTTTGCAGGGCCGCCCAAAAAGCAGAAGTAACCCATTTCAGGGCAGCGTTGCATTAAGAAATGTAACCGCTCTGCTTTTGAAAGCAGGGCCCTCCACGCAGCTCGGCAGCTGCAGGACATTTTCGTGACCGCTGCCACCTGAGCAGCCACCAGTAGTGCAGGACGCTTGGGCCGTGGGGACAGCCAGCGGGCACAGCGCTCAAGAGCAACGCAGCAGAGCCACGGGCTGCCTGGAGGGGAACAGCAGGAGAAAAGCGAGCAGAGGAAGGGTGAAAAAAGCCCTGCCCCTACGCGTGTTTCCCTGGCCCTGCTCTAGCAGAGGGCGCAAGGTTTGAGAAGAGCGAGTTACCCTCACAGCAAGCCGCACAGCGGCAGCTGTCAGCGCTGCCTTCCTGTAGAGCCTTATAGGGTGCTGCTGGCAACGGCTGTCACGCACAAAGGGCAGCATCCGGGACGGCCAGGTCCAGGGCAGAGGAAAACAGCAAAATAGATGGCTTGCAAACAGGTCTCCAAGGCAGAGGATGTCGGGTGAAAAAAGGCAGAGTGAATGAAAAACGGAAAAATGCAGTAAAAGAGCTTGCTTGCGACTCCAAGCAAACACTGGTGTAACACAGCAGATTTGTGTCATATTCTGCTCGTGGTTTCTATCACATAAACCCTCACTGAAAATCTTCACTCCCAGTGCGCTGACCCCAGCTGCTAACTTATCTTCAGGCTCCCCAACACCACCACTGCTGAAAAAAACAACAATAACAAAAAAAAAAGGCAAGATGAGCCTGGACACTTCTTTATTCCAGCAAAGAGGGAAAACAGACCCTTCCAAAACACAGCTATACACATCGTGCAGTTCTTCGATGGACTTTGGAGGGCTGCTCCCTTCATCAGATGCTCAATTTTTCTCGGGCCAAGTAGATTCTGGAGCACAAAAGCAGAATGAAACGTCTGTATGTATTTTTCTAACACCCTCCCACACTTTTTTTTTTTTTAAAGGCTCCTGTTGAGCAATAGATTTCCTGTGATTAGCTCACATAGTACTGATTATAGCTCACTTCCTCCCAGGGATTAGCTGAAAGCAGCTTTCTGACAAGTTTTTCTTCAGACGGTGCTACCTAGCCACAGCTCACTTCCTGCCCCATCAGTAGCAGCGCGCTAGTTCAGCGGCTCATCCATTTGAAACAGTTTCAGCGCTGCAGAAAAAATCCACCGAGGCTGCAGATCTCAGACCGTCTCCTCCACGAAAAGCAAAACAAACTTCTCCGGGTGCTTTGCTTTCCAACCGAAAGCATTTGGTTCCATGGGATTTGTTCTACCTGATCCAAAAGAGGAGTTTACTAAAGTAACAGAAGACAACGATCAGAGGCTGGAAATACTTCTCTCTTTATTTCAACTCAGAGAAGCTGTGTTAAAAAAATATAAAAAAAAAAAAACAGTGGCAGACAAAGAATTACTTTCTTGCAGACCTGGCAAACGCAGCCTCGGATCTTCTGCCTGCCAAGAGGACTTGTGCAAAGGCAAAACCAAGAGTAAAACCTTGATGATGGCCAGCAAGAGCCAGCGGCGTGATCCATCCCACCTCTGCTCAGGAGGAACACGTGCAGATGCTGTAGCACAACTCGCAGCTCTCGAGCCTTGCGCCCCTGCAGAGGCAGGCACCAGCCTCCACGGGACATGCAGGAACAGCCCTTTTCCCTTCAGGGGTCTCAGATAAAATATGTGCTCGGTCTGTGCCAAACCACGGACCCATGAAAGCTAACGGTTATTGTTATTTAACTTTCCTTTACGGGGAGGGAAGAGGAAACTAGACTAATCTGAAATATTCCAGCCAAGCAGAGACTCTAATTTATGAGCGTAAGCAAGCAAGATACCCCTTCAAATGATGGGACTGAGAAAACAGCTTAAAAAAATAAAAATCTGAGCATGCCAGGCGTTAATAATTCTTTACTTGGACTGATACAAGGACTCACACTACTCAAGCTGACTGCTCGGCAAGGCCTGATGGTGGCAACGAATTGCCAGCATCATTTTTGCAAAATTAACCGCCACGAGCACCGGTTTGCCTGCTTCAACCACCAAGGAGGCAACCACGAGCTGTACGAGCAGGTCCTGCCTTGCCAACTTCCCTGTACTGCTACATGGGACAGAGGCAACACAACACTCCCGCGCCACTGATAGCGCAGGAGAACGTCAGCCTCCTGCAAAATCACGAGGTGACACCCATGAGAACACACCCGGCTAAATCCTTGCTGTTTTATCTTCTTCGTACTCCTCGATTTCCCTCCGATTTCTGCAGAATCACTCAAAATATAGAAGGGAAAACGCAGCACAGGGGAAACAGCTGGCACGAAACTGCCAAGAGTAGTTGGGGGGGGAAAAAAGGATGATCGAACAGAAGCAACAAAAGCAGAAGAACAGGAAACTATCTTTTGTGAATGAGGAACAATCAGTCATCTCCAAAAGCACAGAGATACTTACTGTGGACCAAGCTGCAGAAGACAAATATCCTGTTACTGGAGTAGTTGAAAGAGCCATTGAGCTCTTTCGAAAGAAGAATTTTCATCTAGCCCTTTGCCAAAGTACCTCACAACCCAAAGCAATTCAACTATTTACTCCTTAAGGAACTCTGCAGATGTGCAAAGCCTTGTGCTGAAAATGTGCTCGGGTATCATTCTGAAATAAAAACAGGTCCCAGCCCTCCGATGAGTGAGCAGTGGCAGACATCCTGGCCTCCAAACGGCCCTCTTACAGCCAGCGCTTCTCCCCACGCAGAGCTTACAGCCAGGCCATCTCTGCCCCTCGGCGCAGGCACAATAAAGTGCAACTTTTCGTGGAGTCACTAATAAAGATAAGCAAAACACCACCGAGATTCTGGCAGCCTCCCAAACTGACAGACCAGGCTCATGACATCCGCCTATCGAGCCGAAGACACGGGGCGATAAGCAGAAGCCTCGGGAAGGAGAAATGTTTCCTCCCAGGGTTTCACTTTCTCCATTTTTGAGCTGGGCAGAAGGATTGTTGCAGAATTATCAGCTACGATTTGCGATGGAAAATGGTATCAATGGGGAAAAGTCAAAAGAGGCACCAATTAGAGACAGGATGTGCAAGAGTAAGAGTCCGTCGGTGCACGGAAAATTTAAGCAAATGAGTGATGCTTCATTTCACAGCATGCTGCAGCCATCTGCGAGCCTTGTGATACATCTTGGCCTTCTCCCTTTAAGTCACGAGTGGCAATCGACTCCCACCTGAATTCTCATTTCTGCTTCATAAAATAAACACGGCACTATTGAGCTGTGGAGGCAGATTTCACCGCAAAACAACTTAGAAACTGCTTCTCTGCTTTCTTGCCTCTGAACTCTCGACACAGCTCAAACGCCACAGATGGCAGGACCAGAGGGGCCTCCGAGGCAGCTGCCGAGTTGCTTCTGTTCCCCATTTCCCCTAAGCCCTGTAGGGAAACTCACAAGGTGAGGCTACAACACCATCATTGCCAGCGGAGAAGAGAACCGAGGCAGGTTTGCAGGTACCCACATCCACCCTACACGCAAAGCAGCCCTCGCAGGCCTGCAGGGCACGGAGGAGGAGGAGCGACTGAAGCAAGAAGGCTGGGTTTCGGCGCCCTGCCGCGGGGCTGGGGAGCTGCCGCCTACCAGCTGAACTGAGGCCACGCTTCATTTTATACAGCCCACAGCCACGCTCTGCCTTCAACGAACCATTGTGCAACGCTGCATAATGATAAGATGAGCTCAAAGGTGTTTGAAAAGCCTCTTCAGCCCTCAACGAGGAAATTACTTACCCCTGCTCTACCAACTTGAGAACCTGAGTCAACTGAAGACAGAAAAGACAGCCTGCAGCGCACAGCACATGCAAATCCAGGATTCAAGCTGTTTGTGCTTACTCACATTTCTTTAACTAGAAGACTCTTCTGAGCCTTTATTTTCACGAGCTGAGATCTTCTGAAGATCAAAGGAGAACGGGGAAAAAGGCAAGTAGGGAAAGTTTACAAGGAAAAAAAATTGGAGGCTGTACCTCATTCTTGAAACTCTCTTAATTAAACCCGGCATTTACAGGCAGGGAGGGATCACACATTCCAGAGCAAAAGTTATTTGAATAAAGGGTAGGCTACCTGCAGGAGGCACCTACACATCTCCAACAGCACGCACAGCTGCTGTAAACCAGACACTCACCCCTCACAGCATCACTGACACCTCCCTAAAAGTGGCAGGCTACTGGTGCAGTGTAGAGGGCCAGGAACTCTGGGAGAAAGCAGAATGGTTTTTAACCTCCCAAATCCAGGACGATGGTTTACAAGACCACAGCCCACCCATCCAAACTGGAGGCCCAGGACGAAGCGGAAGGGGGCAGGAAATGCAGCGTGTGTCAGCAACGTGAGGAAGGAAAAAAGATCCGGCCTTCAGGGATCCATCACTTTCCCACCACACCAACAGAGCTGTCAAGGGGAAAAGAAATCAGGGAAAAAGATGAAGGGAAGAGAGACGTAGCTCCCTGCACACGTGAAGAATGGAGCTTTTGTTTCACTCTAGTGGTTGGCCAAGGCTTGCTTTAACTGCAGTTCCCGACAGCAGAAAGCCCCGGACACCAGCCTGGAGACTCCGGTGGTGTGGAGCGGGGCTGGCTCAGATGCTGCTCACGCTCCGAGCACGTCCCGCAGCACAAAGGGGCCTGATGACTTCTTCAGCGACTGAATTCCTACAGGAGAAGCGTTCCCTGAAGCATCTGCAATTCCCTCTGCGCTGGGGAAGTTCACTCACCACCAGCTGGGCATGCCGTTGGCAGCACCGAGCTCTGAGCCCTCGCAGCAACGCAGAAGACAAAACATTCGGGAAGGGTCACCCCAACCTTCCTCCAGCGGCAGCAGCTCAGGACTGCAGGATGGCAGCAGTAAAACCCCCAGACTTTGGCTACAAAACCTCACTAGCACTATTTCCACCCACGGTTAGCTTGCTGTGACTTTCAAGCTTGTCCCATTAAGGAAGAACTTCACTACATTTCTGCAGTGTAAAGTTTCACAAGTTTTATATGAGTGATTAGCAGATTTATCCTACTATATGTAACCTTACTAGCAGAAGCAAAGGTTATCTAGATGGGGCAAACGAGAAATCCTGCAGTCACTGGCCCAACATCATCGCCCGCCCTTCCCCGTTAATTCAAACGGCAATAGATAGGACAAAAAGCACAAGGTGTAGCTCTCACATCTCAAATCAACATGGATTTCAAAGCTCTCCATGCACACAGCTCTTCCTCTCTGCAATTTTGTGTTCAACAGAGTAGCAGTGAACTGTTCCCACCTAAAACACAAGAAAGGAGCTGAGCAAACTGGCCCTGTAAATTGCTCACCTGCCTTCACACTCCAGGACTCACTTTGCAACCCTTGTGGGGTGTGCCTTGCATGCCCTGATGCATTTTCTGGTTTGTAGCTACTTTTAAGAACACCCACTTACACAAGTGCCACCTTATTCCACAGTTAAATGCAGCAAATCCCTAAAATTTAGGCAAATATTCTGGTGTGTGTTTCAGGGAGCCAAGGCACTCATTTTGAACCTGGAAAGAACATCATGTTCAGCAATTTGCACTCCAAAAATGGATATCAGAAAGGAGTCTTTTTTTTTAATTTTCTAACTTCTTCTGTGTTTATTGCCGCTAGATAGGGATCTTTCAGCTCACAATCAAACATAATAAAAATATAAATATATATGTATGGAAATCATAGAATCACAGAATACCCAAGTTGGAATGGACCCGCAAGGATCATCGAGTCCAACTCCTGATACGCATTCAATGACTTAAATACCAATCGTGTGCAGTCCAACAAATTTTCAGTGTGTTGTAACAACTTCTTTTTTGCATTAGCACTCTTCTCAGACATTTCTACTTTCTCCATTTTTCTGGTGGAGCACTAGACACGCATTATCTCTAACCATCTCCAGCTGTTCCTATAGGATGCTGCAGCACCAGAACCATAAAAATAGATTTGACAGCTCAAGAATGACACATTTTTTAGAAATAAAAGTACAAAGTGAGGAACACGGTCACCGACTGAATAGACAAAATACTGTGCAAGCTGCAGTTAAACAGGATAACCAGCACGCTGTGAAAGCAGGAGAGCTTCCAAGGGAAGCTGCCAAGTTAAAATAATATTGAAACAGTTGACAGAATATTGAACTTAGGAAGCTGCAAAGGCCTTTGAAAAACTGCTCCTATTGATGTCACTGTACTAATTACGACAAGAATTTAACACGGAAGCATAGCTGGGCAAGGAAGCTCAGTGCTGTGCAGCAAACTCATAAGGGCTTTGAGATTGTTTTTTGTTTGGTTGTTTGTGTTTTTTTTTTTCCTCTGAAGGCAGAGGGAGAAAAACAAATTTGAACAAACAAAAAACGTTTAGAGAAAAACTCATCAGATGCTCAAGAACCAGCAAATCCTTATCTGTCTCTCAGAGCTGGTAGCCTGTTTTAAAAGGGGCTTGAAAAGATAATAGCCAAAGGCAGGCAAACGATAGAAACCAATGTCAGGCCAACTCACCTGAAAAAAAAAAATAAATGAAAGGGCAGCACTTGGATAAGGTTAAAATGAAGTAGCCCTTGTACTGGAACTGTGTACCTGCTCAGTAAAGAAGGAATGAACTTCTTACGAGCAGAATGATAAAGTTTCACCAAAATGTTAACAGAGCAGGAGTGAAGCTTCTGAAAATGCCTTCTTGAGAGGCTCGGGGATTTATGTACGAAAAGGATTCAGTTCTCAGCTCTCATTTTGCCTCATTAGCTCGGCACCAGCAACAGCTGGACAGTTGCAATGCAGCTGAAGATGATTGTGAGGATGAGACTGAACTCGACTTGGAACACTAATAACCAACAGCTACAAAACACAGAACTTCATCCACGAAATAGAAGCATCCTTCCATACACACACACCATCCCAATTAAAGAAATTAACGCCATTTACTCCAACAGAAATAAGAGAAGTCAGGGCACCAGGCGACACACCTACGGCCTGACCCAGCACCGCTACCTCTGTGCCTTCCAAACCCTGCCTCTGATTTTCATGTGTAACACTACGAGATGCCACTAGTCAGTCTGAACACAGGAACTAGGGCACAAAATATTTCTTCTACAACAAGTCAGCACAGAAGGCTTGCAAATCTGCAACTATAAACATTCAAACACATTTTTAAATACAGTTTTTATTTTTCTGAAGTCTCCTCTTATTGAATGTATGGTAACCACGAAAAAAAAAATTAGCCCTAATACAATACCTCTAGAAATGATCAACTTCCCAAGGGCTTGTCACCTAAGGGAAAATTTTCTCAGGTCCTTTCAATTCTGTTAAGAAAACAGGAAGCGACCTTCAGCAAGCAATTGCTAAAGAGTAAAGCAGAGATAAAGATCTCTATTAAACTTGTTAGTAAAGAGAAAGCCCACAAGGCATCGGTCCGAGCAGTCACTTGCCACCAGTCTGTCACCACACTGGTCATTGGAAAATGCACCTTGGCTCCTGCCCCGCAGGTTTGCACGCCTGCTGATGCCTGCACCTGGTTAAATAAAACAGCACGGACGAGAGAAAGGGACAACCAAAACCCCGGGTTTTGAGCATTACTGGCAAGGTACTGCCAAAAGGACAACGTTAGGGGTTACAAAGAGAAAGCCATTCCAGCAGCATAGGAAACAGTCACTCCCGTTAATCTGAGCAAGATGCAACAAGAGTTGCACCTACTTTCAGTCTTGGGCAAGACCCTTGAAACAAAACGCTTTCTCCAGTTAACACACCGCTTTTAATTTAGAAAGTTAGCATCTTACTTTAGCCTGCTGGCTTTGGGAGTGACAAAGTAAAGCCCAGCCACCGTCAGTCCTTTTGCCAAGTAAGCCCTGGTAGCAAAGCACTGCCCCAGACCTCCTCCCAGAGATCTATCTTCCCTTCCAGGGCAGAGTGAATCTCCCACCAAGGCGTGCTTAGTCTGACAAGGCAAAAGTCAATGTCAGGAAAACATCTGACAATTACTGCGTAGCAGCAATGAGGGAATGAGGAAAAATCATTTAAATCCACTAGTTAATGCAAATGTCGTGCTGCTGGAGTACCAAACTCCTCACAAGCATGAATTAAAATATATTAAAAGTTCATTTCATGTTGATATTTTTACTTATCCTTTATTCTTTTAGTTTATTGCCACCTTTCTTACCTTTTTTCCTTGAAAGACACTAAAATTTCATTACATTGGCTGCTCCAAGCTCTAGCAATATTGCTGTGATGTGCTGTCACAGAGGTTTCCCAGATGTCTTAACTCCCACTCGGGTAATGCTCAGCCCTGTTTGACCCTAGCATCACTGAAAATCCTGAGCTTACTTGCACCCCAGAGTGGGAAAAAAAGCTAGGGGGCAGCAGAAAAGATTTCACCAAGCCTACTTACACCCAGTGATTACATCCCAACTCTAAAAACCAAGCGTTTCACAGCTGGTTTCTGCAACTGTGCGAGCATTTCACACCTTGACAAGGCCTTTCCCAAAGCAGCCCGTCATTTTACGGTCAGAAACTTTCTTTCTGTGTCACAGAAAAAAAAAAAAAAAAGGGGGTAACATTTTGTAAAGAACTCAACAAATAAAACCCAGTTTGTTCATTGCTCCACACACAACTTTCCTCCTGTTATAAATGGGACCGTTAGCGTCAGATCAAGGAGCAAACCTTTCAAGCCAAGTTTAAGATCAGCGCTTCCTTCTGCGGAAATTTAGTTCCCTGATGCAGATCGCTGCAGTCAGGGAAGCCACAGCATTAGCCTGGGGGAGTGGGTAGAAACAGCTGGTTTGGGGCCGGGGAAGAGCAAGACTCTCCCCTTCCCCCCTCCAACCCAAAGGGCTCGTTCTCGTGTTGACCTGGTGTAGTACTGAATAGCACCCCTGCATCCCAGCCCCTCAGCATGTTGAATACCAGTATATAACATCACGCATTTCACCACCGCAATCACTGCGTTAGCTCAATAGCAGCAAACCCAGTCCCAGCCATCCTAAATCATTTAGGGCCTCAGGTTCAGAGGACATCTGAGCTCAGATACAAACATTGTGAAGCTGCCCAAGCTGACAACTAACCCTAGTGCCACGTTCTCTGTTCCCAAACCACGGGAGCTGCAAAAGAACCAAAATCCCTCACATCTGCCGTGGCACCGTGACGTGTTGAACTAAGCAGTCCTTCTGCACACTCCCAGCTCACCAACACAGTGGGGAGAAAACTGCCTGGGCATGTGTGAAGCAGCCTGAAGGGGCTTCTGGACACGTAGCTGGCATTTTTTAAGGGTGATCACGCTCACTCTTCAGCCCTTTCTCCCCCAGCACCTTCAAAGAGCAGTCGAGGCTGGCATTGCAGGCAGACACGGGCACCTCCAGGCTGTGGGACAGACGCGACCTGCCCGTGCCAGAAGAGGCAGCTCCTCGCAGTGACCTCCGAAAGGCCAGAGGCCCTTCTCTGCAGCACCTGGAATTCGGCCAAAAATCGCTTTTCCCCTCAATTCTGATACCCTGAAAGGCAACGATTTTTAATTTGTCTAATTCTTCATTGGTCAAAGAGGTTAGCTTAAAAACAGAAGAAAAAGATGAAAAACTCTTACATTTCTTCCCGTTTAACCTTTTTTTTGTAATGTTTTGAAATTTTCAAGGTCACTTCCTTGAAAAAAAAATAAGTTTTTTGTTTTTTTTTTTTTTTTAACAAGCAGATAATACACAAAGCACTCAGCCCTTTCCAATGACCCGTTTCCACAAGGAGCTGCCCAGCCAGCTTCTGTCCAGCCTCAGCATAACAAGGCCCCAAACCCCAGAAGCACTCTTTCGAAGAGGGTGGCATTTTGCAGGAGACAGGCTAAGGAGAGAGCGATTTTCACTTTTGTTCCTCCAGGCTCCCACTTTGCCAGAGACCTTTCCAAGAGGGAAGAGCTTATTAAACATTCAGAGGTGATTTAGAAAGCATCTTCTGGAAACAGCCTTTTCTCTCTCGTCCAAGAGATAACCCTGGTAGCAGAAGCACTTCTGGACAGACAGTAAATGAAGAGCGGATACAACTTAAAGCATTACGTTCACTTCCAAACCAAACCCCACAGCACTGGATAAAGCTCTAAGTTCACTGGTGAAAGAAGCTAAGGGAAAGCCTCTGCGTGCTGACAGTCGTAAATTCTTGTGGGTACACAATGAGTCAAACATCCAGGACCAGCAACTAAAGCAGCAGCAGGAAACTTCAGCAAAAAGCAGAGGCTGAATTGGAAAGCCTTGTTAGTGCATTCCCAGCCCTCAGCACACCTGCCAGCTGCCCTGATTCTGGTTCACGTTACGCTAAATCCCTTTCTCTATGCAGCATACCGCCTGCAAAGCACGGTTGCCCCAACACGTTGACTCCTTCCTACAGATGCTTTTCCTTAAAACGAAACTCCAGCATTAGAAAGAATTAAACCTGTCTTATCAAAACAACCCCTTTAAAGATAGGAAACAATTTTTGCTAATTAGCATAGAGCTAGAGAACAAAGACAAACGCAACACCAGTGTTGGCAGCAGGTAACCACGTATCCTCCAGGACAACATTCAGGATTTCAGTAGCCAATTCATGCATACAGCTTTGGACAAAGTCGTTGTTCCAAGGGAGCTACTGGCTTTATACTGCTCAACTACAGGACAAGAAATTTGTGTATTTGAGCCAACAAGCTGTGTTGATCCAGGACTAAATGACAACTGAAATTTTTGACAGGAACGGTGATGGAAATCTGCCACGGCAATGTATCATCTTCATCCAAACCCACCTCTGCACAGCTGCGGCAGGGATGTCTTTTTTCAGAGCTTAATATCTGCAGATGCTCGTGCATAAATAACCAAACACTGCTGCTTTTCTCAGAGCCTGTTTTCTTCTTTACTCACCATCCACAGTCAACACACCCACACCAATGCTGGGCTTACATCTTTTGGGAAAAGATAACTGATCTACTGCACAAAGCTTTCTAGGAGTAATATTACATTCCCCTGGCAAGGGGTGTTCATTAAAATACATTCTAAGCACCAGTGCATCATTAGAAGAGGAAGCAAAAATTCGTAGAAGCACTTTGAAATTCATAAACAGAGATTAGACACACTGAGAATTTCCAAAACCACTTCTCTTGACTGGAAAAAAAAAAAAAAAAAAAAAAAAAACACAAGCAGCCTCACCAATTTCTGCAGCATTTCAATATCTCATCACCTTCAAACACATAAGGAATCCCTCTTGTTAATTCACACGGAGTGACTCTGACCATCTCAAATTCACTCAAACAACAAAAAATTGTTAATTTTAAAGGTGCATTCCTAACCTCATGGAGAGCAGAACTGCCCTGCACGTGCCAGACCCTCGTACAATTTCAGGGCTGTAGCAGCCCGGAGCAGAGCACTAAGATCCAGCTGCCTGGGGAAAGGACCCGAGCTTCCTCCCATGCCAACCTCTGGAGGATGCCAGAAGCAGAAGAGTTTAGCAAGAGGCAGGACTCTGCAGACACAGTTCCGAGACGGGAAGTTTCTCCCTCAAGAGTGATAAAAGGTGAAGTTTCACATCAAATAACTGTTTGCCAGAAGCTAGTTTAAAAAAAAAAAAAAAAGTTTCCATCCAAGACCCACAAAGAAAACTCCAGCAGGTTGTCCACTAAGCTGGTCCTCTCCAGCAGCTCAGGAAGGCCAAAGTGCCACCAGAGTTAGGAGCTAAGACATGCCCACGATTAGCTCTCAGCGAGGAGAAGCATTTTCAAAGCCTGATTAATTCCAGTTCCCAGCTGGGAAAACAGAAGAACAGTCAACATAAAAAACCTACTGAGTCAGATACAGAACGAGGTCCAAACCAGGGGTTCCACCTGTTTCGGGCACTCCACTCATCAGTCAAAACACAAGCACCGAAGTGCACGTTTTCCAGCTAAACCAAAGCATGACCTGACACAAAACCACGCTTGGAGACCTCACAGGCCACGAGCAGCACAGCAAGGCCTGGATACAAATGATGAGCTCTGCTTACCCTTAGCAATGTCAAGTCCTGCAAACACTCAGAGCTTGCCCGAGATGCCTCCCCACTCAACCCGACCTTGCTGGGACGCAGAACCAAGCCAGCACTGGGCCAAGTGCTGCATTTATCGTTTCTGAGACTCAGTGAGTAGCTCAGCCTGGCATTCACGCACTTGGGCTGATTAGTTATCTGTAACAGTGCTACACTTCGCAGGGCAAGGAGCAGTGAGTAACCTCAGTGTTTGCAACATAAAACTTACTGGAAACGTTTGTTCAGCAGCCACGGCAGGCACAGAAACCTCTCCAAGACAACACTGTGCAACTAGACAACTCCTGAAGTTTTGGGCCAAACCTGATTTAGACTGAGGAAGGAGGGAGGGGTCTCCGTGGAAAACTGCAAATTGAGCAGGCTGCAGTCTTTCTGAATCTCTCCTCCACTCCAGGACAGCACCTCCGCTTTGATGAGAAAAGAGAAGAACTGGTCCCAGTAATCAAGTTTTTAGAAAAAAAGGAGAGAAAGTTCCACAACCACCTTCTTTTGGCGACTCGCTTGCACCTTTTCCCAAGCGCCAGCAGCGCTGTCATTCAGGAGGGTGCATTCGCTCTGTGCCTCTGCAGTCAGCCCGCTGCTGCTGCTCCAGAGACAAGTCCTAGTCGCGGCATTATCACATCGGTGTTAATCCAGCTTGAGAGGAATCTATTGGATCAGCCCAAACCTGGTTCAGGCCCATTATTCTCATGGAACCATCTCAATTACAGCAAGCAAACTCATCCATTCACCATAACCAAAATGCAGAATTCACTTTATTTTCACAAAAGACCAGCAGAAACTGTTTTACATTAACACGGGTGCTTGAAGAGCTTGAAAATGCAGTTTCTCAAACATCTTGAGGCTGAGCTAAGCAGGCAGCAGCCCTGCATGCATTTTTTCTGGCTGCTGAGGAACTCGCCCTCCTCCTGCTCTCCCCACCTCTGCACCTCCACTATCTTTTCCCCCTGGTTTCTGCGGGGAGTCAACTCCCTTTCAATGCTTTCTTCTCGAGTCCCAGTTTCTGACCCCAGCAACTGATCTTTGCTCTGTTAGCGCTGGGCCCAACCATTCAGAGCAGTGCCCCTGTAACTACAATTTGTTTTCAAAACAAATCACTTTTTCTTTGTTGTGGCTACCTACAGGCATGTCAATAAATGTGACTGAATACACTGGCACAGGGAAGCTATCAGTGCCTCAAACCTTCTAACACAGAAAACAGATAAAAGGTTCAATTAAAACAAGACTGATACAAGAACTCTAAAGCAGAAGTAGCTCTTATTAGTGAAACACACAGACCTACACTCACATCCCTACAGCCTTTATACCAGCACAAGGACAAAATCAGAAGCATCGATACCCTTACCGCCTTTCCTGAAGTTACTTAGAAACCAAAGGTGCTCAGATTTTCCCTTTTAAATGCAGCTGAAAGGCTGACTTAAGCAATGCAAGCATGCATGAGTTTTTAAAAGGACACATTTTAAAATAAGCACAAGATGAGACCTGCCTTACATGGTCAAAGCATTCACCCATCCACTCCAGCATCCATCCCAGAGAGGAAATGAGAGCAGGTGCCTCCGGAACAAATCTCCCCAAGTTGGCCAACCGGGCGAGTTGTAACCGGGCCCAAATTTCATCCCAGTAAATCAGCCCCTGACAAGCTGCCCCAGAGCAGCTCAGAGCGTGCATGCTTCCAGCTCACCAAAACACGTTGCACTCTGTTAAAACTTCAAAATACATACAGCAGATGCTGACAGACATTTCTATGGTTGCCCATTTAGTTGCCCAACATTTTTAATTATGGCATCTGCACAAAGCAGACACTAATCCCACGTGCAAGGTAGCTCAGAGACTCTATGTTACTGCTTTTTTGTTCTAGCCTCAGAAACTGAAGGATCCAACCAGTAGACATCAGAGGATGGCTTTTCCTTCCTCTAGAACATCGCTTGGTGGATTCTGACTTAAACCATTCCAATTCCTTTAGAGATTCTACTAAAAAATTCATAATGCGAAGGCTTTATGTTTTCAGCTTCTGTGCCGCTTCTATTTCAGTCTATTAGTCTGTAATAATAAAAGACCCAATCCCTCCACTCTCAGGTAACACAAGTCTGGAACAGCGCACTTGGTTACACGCGGATGTTTTGTAGCCTGCTTCCACAGTATCTCTGCGAGTTAAATCACCTCCATCTCCTACAGGAAGAAAGTGAACCACCAAGTAGCCAGTTCCCTTTTTTTGAGGGGGGGAGGCACCACTCCGGGATGCACACCCTGAAGTCAGTCCACACCGAAAAGCACAGCCTAGACTTTTTTAAAAGAGAAAGCCCGCTTTGTCAAGTATAAAACACATCCAAAAAAAAAAAAAAAAGAAAAAAAGGCAAATGCAGAAAACCACACAAATAAGAGGATTAAAAAACCACCGTATGCCACGCCGGAATGCCCCCTTACCGTGCTGCTTATCGTGATACCTCCAAAAAGGGCTGTTAAGCAGCCCCCCCCTCACCGTCAGAGGGGCAGCACGGCCGGATGACGATGCTGCTGCTGCTGCCCGGGGCCTGAAGGGCAGCCGATGGCCTCCGGGCTCCCAAACCAGCCTCGGGGAGGTTGCTCGCAGGCACCAGGCCCCCAGCTCGGGCCCTGCCGGTGACAGGGCGGCGGCAGCAGGCGGGGAGGCGGCCCCGGGGGGCGGCCCCGTGCCCCCTGCCCGGCCACAAAGGAGCCGGCTCCCAACCTGAGCCGCACCTGGGCTGCGGAAACCGCCCCGAGCGGGGCTTTTCCAGCATTTCTACCACAAACACCCCGCTGCTGCCCCCCGCACCCCACCCCGCGGTAACCACGGGGCAGCCAGGGCCCCTCACGGCCGGGCCGCTCCCGCTCCCTCCCGGGCCCCAGAAGGCGACGCCGCGGCCGCTTCCCGCAGCAAACGGGGCCGGCGCCGCCGCCACAGGCCCGGGAGGGCCCCACAAAGGAGCGGCGGGGCCGGCAGGTGGGAGCCGGGCACTCACCGGGCTGAGGCGGCGCCGGCCGCCTCGGGGAAGGGCGAGCGGGGCAGCGGGGCGCGGCCGCCACACGGCGCCTCTGCAATGGCGGCGGCGGCACCCACCGAGGCGGCGGCGGCGGCAGGAGCCGGAGGGGGAAGCGGAACCGCCGCGCGTGGCCACAGCCCGCGAGGGAGGGGCGCCGCCGCCGGGACTACAATTCCCGGCAGCCCCCGCCCGCGCGGGGAGACGAGGGCGACGCGCGGGGGGTGATGGGAAATGTAGTCCGCGCCGCTGAGGGGAGGCGGCTGGGCGGGAAGGGGACCCCCCCCTGGGGGTCTCCGCGCTGCCTCCTCACGGCCCCTCAGAGCCCAGCGGTGTCCCCCTGGGGTACGAGGGGCCAGCTGGGGGCACCCCCCCGCAGCTCTGAAAATAAAAACAGGAAAAAGCCAAAGGGAGAGAGCTTGTCCAAGCCAGCTCTCACCCAGCCCTCACTCCCATTTTTTCGTTCAGATCTATTTCCTTCATATTTCGTTGATGAAAACCAGCTCGCCCCCTGCTGCCTCTCCTTCAGGCCCACCGGAGCCAGCACTCCCAGCCAGGAGGCCACAAATGGGTACCTGCGAGCACCAAGCGGGCTGAGCTTCCTCATCCGCACCGTGTGCCACCCTTGCTCGTGCCCTGAAGGTGCTGGAAGGGGCTCGTTTTTGTCCCACAGCAAATTAACACCACCCCCACTATGTTTCCAGGTCAATCGGGAGTCCACGAGCTCGGTGCTCAGCATAACTTCTGGTGTCGCCACTTCCATCAGTGAGCTGAGCCATCTCATCTAACTACTCACACCCAGGTACCAAGAGATGCAACAGCAACACAGCTGAGAAAGCACCACGTGTGTCCTCAAGTCGTCTCCCCTAAAATCCCTGACACACCTCATTTTCCACATTAACTTCCCCAGACATCCACCTGCCCTGTGGCTTGGATCTCACCTCTTCTGTCAGTCCAGGCTTGGAGCAACATCTGATTTTTCCTTCCGAAGGGCACGCATCAGGTGCCCCTCTTGATAAACATCTTACAGGAGAGCTTCCCCTACAGCCTCACGCCAGCACACAAGTCCAAACAGTGCATATCAACCTTTCCCGTTTGCTTTCAGCTACATTAGGTCATCATTTTCTGTTACTCTCCACAGAGCTACTGCAGTGGTTGCTCACGGAAACCTTGCCCCTACACATCCACAGTATTTTGGCCACTTTCTTTCTTCATCACTTCTCCTTTCATATTGCTTTGTCCCTCTCCAATGCTATTCCGTATTTGACTCTCCTTTTTGCTCAAGCTAATTCATCTCTGCACTGTCATGTACCTCTCAAGAAACTACAGATTTTATGCTTCACAGTTCCCTCAGCTCTGCTTTCCTTCCCTATAAAATCTTATTTCTCCTTGCTGCTTCAGCCACATACCCCTAAACCCACCCTATTCCTGCTCCAAACCCTTTTCAGAACCCTTAACCCCCTCCCATTCTTTTGTCTCCCCAGGCACATCTTCTTAAAAGAAACTAGGAGTACTTTGTTGCTGTTACACATTCATTGGTGATTCAGAAAGTCTTAACTCCTAAAATGGCCTTTAATGCCCCCTTTTCTTTCATTGCTGTAGTCCCTTTAATTCTGTCCTTATACCCGTTAACGATGAATAAATTGCACCCAACCCATGTATCTATGTTCTCTTGCTAATAACTCAAACTACCAGGCAGTCACCTCATTTCTGCCAGATTTTTTTTCAAATAATTTTTTCACTGCCTCACAGCTCCTCTGCACTTAAAAGCAATTCCTGCAGGACTGGCACCTACATTCTGCTATCTGGCATGCACCAGGGCATGCCTGTTAAATGCAGTGATTGCTTGATGACTCTAGTTTCTGGTATGGGAGAGGAAGTTTAACTTGGAGATTAATTCCTTCATGCTTAACACTACAATATACTTATTTACAGCTTTTAAAGAACATCTATTGTACTTTAATTCAAATGCTATGCATTTCAAAAGAACAAATACTTGCTATTTGCCATAGCAAAAACATCCACTGAAATTTCTGCAACTTCTCTAATATTTTACATTAATCAGAATCAATGTTACTCCAGCTCACCTGAAAACCTCATCAGTGAGACCTTGATGAAGTTTCAGTAGATATACTTAGTAAACCAGGAGCCACACAAGCTGATTAGTGCACTGAAAACCTTCCCTCTCACCCTCCAGCAGCTACACTCTGTTCTAAAGTCAACAATCTCTTTGATACTAACAGTGCTAAGCCCCCTATAATTCAAGCCCCTCCTGCCACAGTTGCTCATAGAACATCCTACCACTAATGCACTTACATTCTTGCATCACCATTTGCACTCATTTCCAAATCATCTACTCATCATCTTTTATATCTTGCAATATTTTCCTCATTTGTCACAAGGAAATGAGTTTCCTTTCACTGGATTACACTGTCAGGCAGCTTGTTTTAGCATACTTGTGATTTTCAACCAGTCTTATCTGATGATAAAGAAATTGTGGGCTATCAGGAGATAAAGACCTGCCAAGCCGAGTGGCAATCTCAGACATTGCCTTTCCACGAGTCAAACTGCAACACAGAATAACGTACCTGCACCAGAGAGAAAGCTCAAGGACAAACTCAACTCCGGGAGCTAAAAATGTCACTCAGAGGCAAGTATTACAGCCTCTCTCCTCAGACCTACTGCAAGAGCCACCAAATCTCCCTGCAATTGTCCTCTTTAATTTCTCCCTTCCCCCAAACAGATGCAGTGCATGACGCCTCTGAGGTAGTGCATGAAGTACTGGCGCAGCCATCATCATTCAGCACAGTCAGAGGAAAACAAGAGCCCAGTGTCAGAGCACTTGCCAACCTGTCGCGGGCAAAGTCACAAGACGAGCTCTCTATTGAATTTCAGCAGAAGCAGAGGAAGGATGCCCAGGGGATCCTGAAGCTACAGCTGGACAGTGATGAAAGGCTGATTCTGCTGTGAAGCAGTCATGGCTGCATATAAAGGAGGACAGAATTTAAAAACCAGCGTTTTCAAATCACACTCCCTCAAAAATCACCTGCTCTTAACTAACTCTGTGAGGTATAACATTTTCTCCAACCACCCCTGTCAGTAAGGTCACAATGCCACCTACTGACGATTAAAAACAACAACCACCTTCTGTCAATCCAGAGCAACTCATTTTTTCCATTAAGCAAGCCTTCCATTTCTATGCATTTATTAACTGCTCTGATGGCTGAATACAAGTCTGCTAAATGTTTGCTTCTAGTTTGTATCTTTTCATCAGCTTTAATCTCCCAAGGGAGATTCTTTTAGCTTCCGATACAGGGTGAAATTCCTTTCAAACTTTCTAAGCTCTTTCAACTCTGAATGATTTGACCAAGAGCAACTAATCCCTCCTAGTCCTTAGCAGAGCACAGATTGTTTAAGCCTTCTACGGTCCCAAATAAAGAATTCCTCTTTGCAAATTCACGCATGACCCACGTGGACAGTTTAAACAAGCTTCAAATTCAGAAACATTTATGACTAGATAATGTTTTTCATACCCTTAATAACTACTCCCCAATCAGGTGGTTTGAATTCAAGAAATTACAAACACCTCTGCAAGGAGCAGCACTATAGCTGAAGCAGGCCCTGGCCTGGGGCAGGGAATCAGAGACTGAGACTCTGTTCCTGACTACTGCTGCACTGCCTGTGGCAGTCCTTTCAGCTTTCTGCAGCTCTATTACTATCCTCCATCTGCTTTGTCTATTCACAGTATACCAAAGTGGTCTTCTGTGCATGAAAGGTGTTTGTAAGAATTAGGCCAAGAGAACTATAATCTGTTACGGGACCTGCATGAATTACCAAGATATAAATAACTGTAGAGAAGGATTCACTTAGGAACCCAATGTAACACTGAGTTAGTTTTGCTGCACAGAGCTCAGTTGCTCCTTGTTTCTTTATTCTGAGCAGGTGACTAGGGAGAAGAAGTGTCCGTGCTTGCATACAGCAGCAAGAATCAGACTGGAACAGAACACCGTGGCAAGAAGAGTCACAACGCACACTAAGGCACTATGTTGCTTGAGCCCCACTGGAACCTGAAGAGTCAATTCTTCATATGCCTACAAAAGAAAAATACATGGATTACGCACACTTAAAAAGCTGTTTCTTTCTGACTGCAGCTTAGAGGACTAGTAACCAGACCACTATTTAACTAGCCCTTTCCTAAGGCTTGATTTTTTAATCCCAGAAGAAAACTGAGATGGAACTTAACCTTTCGATTTACTGCCCGTAAAGAGAGCCAGTTGGTCTTATTGTACAAAGCTCAAAAAGTTTCTGCTACATTTTGAATAGTAGCTATTTATATCCTCCACGGCTTTGTTCTTACTCTAAGCTTGCCAGTGAGGACATGTACATAATACAGCACTGAATAGAGACACTCTCTGAATGAGCATTTTGCAGATCACTGAGAAGCCAGTTTTCTCCATGGGAAACAACTATTTGGCTTCTCTGTGATGCAGAAAGCTCCAAAACACATAACAGACATCTGCAGACGTCTTAAACGTAGGAAAACATGCATGTTACACAACCAACAGATTTGTTATTACACAAATTGGTCTTATTTCTGAATCTCTACACTAGCACAACCTTTTTGAGTTTGTAAAGCAGTTGTTGACCACACTAAGGATCCAACTTTCCTTAGTTTTGAACACAATAAAGAAAATTTCATCTAGACACTTAGCCAATCCAATGACAAACAGAAGTGGCCTTTTTAAAGATCTTACTCCTTCAACTTTAGGGGGTTTACTCCTTTTTCTATTAGATAGGAACAGGGTTCTCCCACTTTGCTACTCATCTGAAAAACCTATGCTATGGTTTTTCTTAATTTAGTGCCAATTATATCCTAGGATTCGAAGCAAAGTATTAAGGAAAAAAAAAAAAAAGATGAGGAGATGCCACTGTCAAGAGCACAGAAGAGCACTGAGCGATTGCAGGCATGTCAGAATGCCAGGACACCCATTAAAACCAGGTCAGAAAGGAAGGGAGCCTCTGTAAGAATTCACACAACAAGGCTTTTATTGATTATGTCCTGTGCTCTGCAAGTTGCTCATCGCAGAAAGAGGCAGCACTGTTAAGCAAGAACCAAGAATTTCCTTCAGAAATATGAACTCACAGGTTTGTGCGTTGCGCTGTACCACTGGCAGGGGTAGTCCCTTTTCCCTGAGCAGGGAGCTTCCACTTCAGCAGGCTTCCAGCTCTCCATTGACAGGTGATCTACATAAGACAGATACAGTGGATACCTATGGAAGAATCTCACCCATGTGATCTTGGACCTTCTGTCCTTAATGGGGCAAAGAATTCACCTTTGGCATGCACACCCCTCAACTCTAGCCATGCAGTTACAATTTCTCTTCCCCAAAACCATGGAAGACATTCTTTCGTTTTTCCCAGCTGACCTCCCGTTGATGCATGCAAGAATTCCTCTCCAATCCTTTAACGGCTTTTATATTAATAATAAATATTTTTCCTGCTCATCAATATTAAACATGGCAGAAAAAATAGCAGTATTTCACACTCCTTTTATCTGATCAAGGAAGTGTTTCCTGCCCCTAAGTTTAATCCAGAAAATCACTGCTCAAATAACACCCAGAATAAGATAAAGGAGCTGAGAATCAGTGGCACATTTGATGTGGGGGCTAGCAAGAACAACTTCATGAAAAATGAGTACAATTTTTAGCAAAAACAGAGAACTCCAACGTTCACATAAAATATTCACTGTCAGAGGATACCAGATTCTTGTTTTAGAAGAATTTGGGAACCACAACCATCAGAAAAAGTGTTTGCTATCTTTTCTCCCCTATTCAAACACAGGAAGAAAAGCTTGGAAACCTTTAGAACACTTTGGTTGCTCTAAGTACCTGACAGTGAATAATTTTCAATATACACTACACAGCCTCAGCTGCCACAAGAATGCTGTGAAAACGTGGTCTGAGCAGCCGACCTTTAACAAACCAGGGCCTGCAGGGGGTGTGACAAAGAGACCAACTGCCAGTGCTTACAGGCAAAAGAGCCCATCCCCACAGTACAAGGGTTTGATGGCAGCAGAACAACTCCAAGCAGTCTGTTAACAATCAGTCTGCCTTTGGTCAGGCAGCAGAGTCCACCCTAATGTGCAGCATATGCTAAGAGGAAGACAACGTGGCCTTTATCAGGGCTGCTATCCTCCCCTCGTGTTCATGCGGGGGGGTTCATGTGGAATTTCCCCAGGTGGAGGAAATTCCACCTCCAGAAAACAGGTATAAATCCAGATTCTGTACTACCCACAGCTCCTCCTCTCTCCCCAAAAAGAGTACACAAAGAGCCTCTATCTCACCATCACAGCAGCAGACCAGTACTTCTGGACTCTTCAGAGCAACCAGTGCCTCCTCCCCGTCAACTGCTGGCCGGTGGTACCGCACATGCACAGGCAAAACACCTCTGAAACAGCGCGAACAGCGAGGGTCACGTTCCAGGTACAGGAGAACCACAAGGCCTGTTGCTGAGTATTCAGGAGCCTCCACATCAACGACGTCAGGAATTAACACCGCCTGCACGTACACAAAGATCCAGATGTGGTCGCAACCAGAATCAGCACAGGAGAGACGGGGGGAAAAAAAAGAGGTATGAATATTTCATGCATGATTATGGGACTTAAGTGATCACAGTCTGCTGCAGTAAGCTAACGCAGCATCAGAAGGGGGGAAAAAGTTTAACTCCTGCACTAACACACTGTTCTTCAGAGCACCAAGAAAACTACTGTTGGAGTTTATTCTGTGCGTAGGGGAAGGATTTGCTTACTTTGAACCCCCACAGCTGTCTATAACAGCTACTCAGAAAATCTTTAAGTATCTCTCTGATACTTACCTTCAGCTGTACAACTTAGGTACCCTCCCAGGAGATGCCCAGCACCAAGACAGTGTTGGGAAGTGATTGTCTCCTCTCATTAGACATGGCAGATTACTGCAATGCAATTCTAGTGGAAACCTTTTTCCTTGTTCTGTTTTCTAACACTGGGCCCAATTTCTTGGTTAGGAGAATCAGGTTGGAAATTCTGTCCTTACGCTGTTACAAAACAGCTTTTCAACTCACTCTCCAGTAAGTCATTCTTACTTATGGAAAGTCTGCAATGCAACCTTTCTGATAGCCTGACACTAACTGAACAGGAGCTAATTAGTAACACCAATTAGCAAGGCTGTAATTGCGCTTGCAAGCATTTCAACAGAAGCTGCTCAGTGGCATTGCCTCTATGTTTTAACTGAATTAAGCACCTAAGGAGATTACCATAAAGCCACAGCTTAACACATGTCTCTCTATCCAACACATGAAGCATGTTTTGGAAGGTAGGAAGGAAAGCTGTGATGAAACAGAAGCGGTGACACTCCTCAGTCCGGATCCACTTGAAGCACGCCAGGGAAGCCACTGCTTTGCACTTTTGAAGACCTTGACACAGCGTCTTGGCAGGAAGACCGAACTGCCCAGTTGAAAACTCTCCCTGCCTGTTCCCACCCTGCTCCTGTATTGCTGGGGTTAATCATCCTTCTTTTCAGTCTGAATTGCTTTTACCACGATACCAACATTTTACCAATAGCTTTTACTTATCTGAGGCTAAGCAGAGCTGGCAGGCACGCCTGCGTGTAGAAACATCAGCAGCACATTACACAACACTTGCCCTGTGCCAGGTGGTGCCGGTACGACAGCGATGCAATGAGAAGTCACAAACATCACTGTGCAGCAACTTCCAGGCCAGGGAACAAACCACCTTGGTCTAAGGAGCCAGATGATGACCAGAGAGTGCAGCTTCCCGAGCAAGGCATTCTTCAGCTGCTGGCAGAGCACCTGAACGCCCTTACCTGATAGGCTGCAAGCGGCCTGACCCTCTGGGTCGTTACCTTCGTCAAGTTGTGTTGCTGCAGCGACGCCAGCTCGTAGGGATCCACGTAGATTCCTGGCGGCAGGTGACTTCTAGCAACCACCGTGCATCCTCCAGCCCACTCCCCGGTTTCCCCAAGGTCAACCTTCACCAGCAGGTCCCTTAAACCAAGGCACACAAGCAGCACGCTTACACCCACGTTTCCCCAGGCAGCACAGCCACGCAGGGAGGCAAGGTGCAGCTCTTGCATGTCCCGCACTACAAACTCCTGTCCACTCAGAGCCGTCCCGTCCTCACCAGCCAGGAGCCTGTGGTTCTGATAGCTCACCCTAATCACATCCCCACACCCCAAAGCCGAGCACCCCAGACCCCAAAGCTCAGCAGCACACCCCCAAAAACCCCAATCCCAAGCACCACATCCCCCAGACCCCAACTCCAGCACTGTGTCCCCCAGACCCCAAACCCGGTCCCACAACCCCAAACCCGGTCCCCACGACCCCAAACCCGGTCCCACCTGTGGAACCCCTCCTGCAGCAGCTCCTGCGTGACGGCGGCTCCCCGGCCGGCAGCCTGCACCTCTGGGGAACACCACAGCGCGGGTGAGCGCCGGCACAGCGCCACCCACCCCCACCGCAGGGACCCACCGCGCCCGGTGACCGAGGCACTCACGGAGGGCGCAGAGCAGCGCCGCCAGCCCGGGGCTCAGCCCCGCCATGCCGAGCCTTCTCCTCACGGCCCCGCCGCCCCGCCCTGCCGCCGGGCCCCAGCGCTGCGCTGCGCCCCCCCGCGCTGTGGAGGCCGGGGCGGCCATTTTGTGGCCGGCGGGGCCTCAGCACCGGTACCGGCACCGGTCCGGTGCTCGCCGGGCTTCCTACGGGCACCGGGAGCGCTGCTGCGGTCCGTGGAGGCAGGGGATGCCCTGTCCCTGCTCATCGCCCCCCGTGGCTTCTGCTCCCGTTTGTCGTTCTCCCCCAGGGATGTCCCTGCCGTGATGCTGCTCACGCTCTGCAGAGGGATTTCGGCCGTTGGAGGCGTCGCTTCTCGTTTTAAGTTAGCAAAAGGGACTCTGAATTCTGCTTTATTTATTATTATTATTTTGAGCTATTTTTGCTTTACAGGAGAGCCACTGTTGTTAATTTTCAGTATTGAGGAATATTACTGCGAATTTGAACTCTTTCCTATGTGTTTTTAACAAAGAAGAATTCCTCCACCTCAGCTTCAACATAACTTTTAAAGGTTACTACTTTTTCTTGATTTGGAGCCATCATATATTTTTAGTTTTGTTTTTCATAATTCCATGCTTTGCCTTCCTGCAGGCTGTAGCACAGTCAGAGATAACCTGGACGTTCGGCACATTTTCACTTGAAACCCAAAGGAAAGCAATGCGTGCACCCAGAGCACTGAGCTGGGACGGAGGATCTGCAGCAGCATTCCCGGATCTTTCGGTCTCCTCTCATATGCCATCCAACCTGAAGGAGCGGCGTCAGAGCTAAAGGAGAAGCTGACACCGAGGAGGTCTCGAGCATGTTGTGTGTGGACAAATATCAGGCAGAAAAAGAGAAGCTGTCACTGTTAGCCAGGTTAATGTTCCTCTCCCCAGTTGCCAGATGAAATGCTTCAGAGAAGAGCAAGAAGGATAATTATGGATGAGCTTTCTAACCTCATTCACTTCATAGCTGACCTATGCGCTGAGATACTCGAGGGTTTCACAGTCCTTATTCATTAATTTCACAGTCATTCATTTCACAGTCCTTAGTTCATTAAAAATGAATTTCTGGGACATACAGCCTGGCCTTGCCACCTATATGAATACAGCTATAGATTTAGCGAGTCAGTCAGCTCTTCCACCCCATCCGCCTCCTTCTCCACCTGTTGTGTGTGGCAAAAGTTCCCTGTTCCTCCCCACACAACAGCTCAGTATTTTCAAACCTTAATAAATCATTGACCTTCATGATCATTATATAGCTTAAACTCTACCAACTCTAACGCCCTATGTCCGAAGCATTTCTGCTTGTCACTCTTAA
Organism: Anas platyrhynchos; assembly: GCF_047663525.1. Taxonomy (NCBI): domain Eukaryota; kingdom Metazoa; phylum Chordata; class Aves; order Anseriformes; family Anatidae; genus Anas; species Anas platyrhynchos. The sequence continues at coordinate 15,037,929 of NC_092595.1, read as the reverse complement.
CTTCTCAGTTTCCTTGGTGGTCTACTTTAGCTTGAAAATGACTAAACAGGTGGATGTCATTTCTCTTTAAAAGCAATGTCATATTTTCATTGATGCCTAAAAAGGAATCTAATCACAGTTGTTCTTCATTTTGAATCTCCTCTCTCCTTATCCCATCCATCATTAGTCATAGATATGCTGCTGTACTGAGATCACTCTGAAACCATAAGAAACCTTTACAAAAAAACAGACTTGCTGCCCTTCTTCTTATGTTTTTGTTTTTGGTTTTTTTTTTGAAGAGGAATTCCCACGTTAGATACGCCAACTGTATGCCTGCAGGCTTCTCCCTTACCTTATGAAATGTGCTTTAGGTATCATTTGACTGTGCAGTTCTTTACTTAGCTGTGGACTAAGAATTTAACTTGTGTGTGATACGTAATCCAGCTTCAAAAGCCGAGAGGTAACAAAGGTGTAAATGAACCCTTGAGAGTCATTCTGCTCCCCATGCCCAGCTCAAATTGCACATAAGGACGTGTTCAAGTCCCCCCAGAGTTAGGGAGACTTGCACTGTGGTGCACGTTGTTACTGCATGTGGGTCACTAATCCTGATAAAAGACAACAACCAAGAGCCACTTATGCTTTCTTTCCCTTTGTTCCTGTTTTTCAGTGAGCGCTGAAGTTGCTGAGGACTTCTGATAAAACCGAGCGCGCTTCAGCTGTCAGCAAGAACTGCAATGGCTTGCGTTGCGAAGAAGTGCGGCATTCGCTTTAAGCCTCCGTCCATTATCCTGATCTATGAAGAAAAGGACAAGGAAAAGACTCGCCAGCGCATCATGCCTGTCAGGAATTTCTCCAAGTTCTCAGGTGTGGTGTTTTTGCTTGCAGCATGCCCCCAGTCCCCTCCACACCCAGAGGAGGAGCAGCTGGTCAGTAACACCACTTTTAGTCACCGCTGGGTAGCTCTGCACCAGCAGGCAGGTTTTGGGTAATGCTCCCTCTCCTGGGAAGCCCAGGTCAGCATCTTAACCCAAGCAGTGGCTCTGCTAAACCTGGAGGTCTCACTTGTGAGGGCTTGGGAGTGGGGGATCTCTTTGTATGAGGAAATTTGCTTGTCCCTGTAATTCTTCAGGGTGGTTTTCTCTTCAGACTGCAGCATAGCTGCAGAGCAGCTGAAGAATAACCCTCGGCACAAGGCTTACCTAGAAGGAGTCTCGCTACGTCAGCTAGAGAAGCTGCACAGCTTGCTGAAAGGTCATCTGAGAGGAGAGAGTCTGGCTGAGAGCCTGGAAAAGGTTCAGCGGGAAGAGACCATCGACCCGGAAGAGGATATGAACAAACTGGATGACAAGGAGCTAGCCAAAAGGAAGAGCATCATGGATGAGCTCTTCGAGAAGAACAGGAAGAAGAAGGATGACCCAGATTTTATCTACGACGTGGAGGTTGAGTTTCCACAGGATGAGCAGCTGGAGTCCTGCGGCTGGGATGTGGAGTCAGGGGAAGAAGTCTGATTCCAGGCAAAGACAACCTGGGTGGGCAGGGACAAATCCCATATGCCTAGCAGAGAGAATGGTGTCATCCTACTTGCTATGCTGCGTCTTCTTCAGTTCATCTAGTTGATGAACTGAATTACATTGGCCATGGAGGATCAGAGGCCTAAGGTGTTGCAGCGGTTTCAGGTTTAAATAAACTTTAAGAAATGGAACAGCTGAACTTGTTGGGTGTTTTTAATATTTTCCTATGTGTGAGTGCCTACAATAATTTTAAATTATTTCCCTTTCATGTGTTTACATTTCAGTCCGCTTTGGCTGAGAACCTCACCAACTTGCCTTGCTGTGATTTCTGCTCAGCTTCATTTGAAAATGAAGTCTTAAATATTTATATCGTGGAAGCAACGTTAGAGCTTTATTGTATGCATATGGTATTTATTGCTACTTGTAATGTGAAATGTGTACTCAGCTATTTGCTGGATAAATCACCACTGCAATGAGCATATTACTCTCACGTTCCCTAAGCAGTGCTTAAATTTGCAGCTTTGGGTTACACAAATAAAAATCCTTATTTTTAAGAAATGGTATATTTAGAAAATAAGTTGTTCTTGAAAGTACTCTGAAAAGGCAGTGATTTCAAACTGATGAAGCGAGGCCTTTTCCTTCCTTACACTGCCAGAGATGATGCTCTTTCAGTAAATGCTCGGTTCTAGGAAGGTGTGCTTACTCTATTTGAAAAGAGTAGTGTGGTAGAAAGTCATAGAGTCCAGGGGTGCTGTTAGAGTAAAACAAAAATTTTACCACCGTTGCCTCATCAGACTACAGTTCCCAGCGTACTCTAAATAGTACCAGGGAAGAAACTGATGTGGCAAGTAAGTAAAACTACAGCAAAAACTCCTCCAAGTAGCATTTTGGTGATCATTGAAAAGTTTCTCTATGCAAATAAATAAATATTTTAACTATCCCACTGAAGTTCTAGCCCTGTTGCCTACCTCCCTGGTTTGTATTCTTCAAGATAAGCTCTCTTGTAAGAACTAAGTTTAGGATTCTTTAGAAAATGATGAAATGATAGACGCTGAAATGATAAGGGTCAGTTCTGTGATAAATCTTGCCTTCAGCAAGTCCACTTCTGCACACCGGGTGTCCTGCTGCAGGCAAGCAGCTGGAGAGGAGAGCAAACCGACTTCTGTCCTACCAGCTGAGAAGCAGCCTGGGCCCTGGTTGATACTTGCATTGCTCACAGGCGCTCGCAGTGCCAGCCGTGGTTTCCCAAGCATTGCACAAACCTTCTCCTGGCTCCTTACCTCATCGTTAGTCATCATTCCCTGTCTGCTGCCTTGTCCAAGGCACCCCTCCGGTAGAGCCTCTTCCTGGGCAGCTCCTGGGACTCCAGTGGCAAAGCCAAGGCTTTTAACACTTCTGTTTGCTCCAGAAAGCCCCCACAGAGCCAGAGCAGAAGCCCTTGCTCTCCTGCAGCAGCAAAATCAGCCAGAGAACCCCAAATCAACCACATGTGAGCAAAGCTGCAGAGGCTAGCGATTACGGCAACCATTAATCAGCGCAGCCTGCAAAATGACTATTCTCTTGGTGGTGATGCAAGAGGAGGAACAAGCCCAGCTTGCCCCAGGCCGAATGCAAAGGTCTGGCAGCTCAAAAAGCTCAAAAAAACCCCAACACATTAATAACTTAAAAAAAAAAAAAAAAGACGCTGCAAGAGAAAATATCTTGCTCCTTTTCTTGTGTTTTCCCTGGATGGGGCATCTGGAGCTTAACGCTTCCACAATCACAGCACAGTCGAGCTTTGCCCAAGCCGAGCACTAAGCAGTGGCTGAGGGATTCACGCCAGGAACCGCTCCATCTGCGGCATCGTGCTGGTAGGAAGTGGGAGGCGACCAAGGTCAGCCAGATCTCCCAGCAGGATGATGTACAGCTCTGCAATTAGCTTTCAGGGCAATTAGCGTCCAGGAAAATCCCCATGTGAGGCTTCTCATCGCAGCCAGCCCCTGCCCCAGCCAGCCATGGCTTTCCCCACAGGGAGAAGATCAGCCTCCTCCCACCCTGCGCACTCGAACTGCCCCAGCTTCATGCCGCCAGCTGGATCAGGAGCTTTTTAAACGACACAGGGGCAGGAGCGTCATTCAGCGTGGTTTAGTCCGCAGAGCATCGTACTACAGCCGCCTTCCTCCTGAAAGTGGCGATAAGATGGTGGCTGTGCCGAGCAGCAGCCCCTGTTGCACATCAGATAAGGCTCCACGTGTTGTGTTTTTTTTTTTCTGTTTTCAACTCAGCTCTCTGACTGCATGCCACTGGTGTAGCAGAGACAATGATCTCCTCTGTGGCCACAGGGCAAGCGGCTCCTTGCTGCAGAGAAACCCCAGCAGCTTCAGTTTGCTCCTCGGGAAGATCCCAGGCGTCACTCCCAGGGCACTGCGGATGCGCCACAGCCTCCGAGCTGGGCAGGAGGGCTGCCACAGCACACGGGGTGAAACCTCTGCCCCCGTCCCAAGGCACACAGGTGGCACGGGGCATCGCAGAAATATTAAAGCATGGTGTTACGCCTCACCTGTTTTCACTGCAAAACTCCTGCTTGGAAGATTTGGGTAACGCTGTGGCATTAGCTCGGCAGAGGCCACCGTTGGAGGGGGCAGGCAGCCAGGGTGCATTATCTCAGTGCTACTGGGGTGCCTGCCCCTGTTGAAACAACTTCCCTTGCTTTCCTCTAAAGATAAAAAAAAAAATAAGATATGATCCTCTCTGGTTAGAGCAGAAGCGAAATGACGTCTCAGCCTCGTCAATAGTGCCTTGGAGTTTCCTCCAGGGGTGCGCCGGGCCGGGCCAGCAAAAATACCCGTGATGATGCAAGAACCCGGCTGCAGAGTCTGGCCTGGAGGCACGCTGGTGTGACTGCCTTGATGGGTCAAGATACTTCTTTTTTTGTTAAACAGGCTCTATGTTTGCTCATCATTAAATCTCTTTTTCTCACACACGTCCCACAGAAAGCTCATTTACGTTAATTAAGGCTGCATGGACATTGTGCTTCCGCTCCGAGGTTTGCATCTTGAGCGACACCGGCACCTCTCACTGCCTATTTATTAAAACCCCATTCCTCCACCAGCTTTTCACATTAATATCACCAAATCCCAGCTACCTCCGTGCTCACCCAACCGATTTTACCCACCCAGAGCACAACATCCTCACTCGGCGGTGGGAACACAGGTCGGAGGCAACACCAAAAGCCTTGCTGCAGTTGAGGTGAAGGCACCCACTGCTCCCGTCGCTGATCCTGCTGCTTCCCCTTGGCCAACCCACACACACTGCTCCCCATCACCCGTGCTGTATGCACACAACGAGCAGCAGTGGCCACCCAGTTGCCACCCCAGCACGTGGCCGTGCCCCCAGCACCCTGCCAAAAGGAGCAGCAGCAGCTGCAGTGGAAGCACACATCCACATCCACATCCATCCCCCAAGGCTGGAGCCCGTGGGGATGCAGCCATGAGGGGTTCCCCAGCGGGCACCTGGTTCGGTTCTGGCTGTTTCTGTCTGAAACAGGGCCAGAAAACTGCCCTGAGCTGCACTGAGGCAGATTTGACAGTCTTTCCCAAGCCTTTCCAGCATTAAGCTGGCTCCCCTCCTGCAGCATCCCTGCCCATGGCTCCACGCTGGGGTTTCTGCACCCACGGGTTTTGCTTGCCCCATTTCTCACAGGGCATGCCACGACTGGGGCCAGGAAAGATAAACAGATGATAAGAACAGTACCAGCAATATAATTTATTCTCGTGTCTTTTGGTCAATATTTTGCATTGTTGCAACTTGAGGTTCTTTCCAAGGGGCTCTTTTAGACAGGATCCAAGCAGCAATGCACCAAAATGCCCCGCTGACACCGCCTCGTCTCACTGCCATGCAGGGCAGCGTGGGGTGGGGATGGGGATGGGGACTGTTCTGCTCGGGGCACCATCACTGTTTCAATCCTTTTTTTCTTAGTGATATATCCCGCAGAGACATCCAGGCTGAAGTTTCAGTGACAAATCCAGCAAGCCAGAGCTCTCGCTCTTACTTCTTTCACCTTCTACACAAAGATTTCAACCCTCGCCCTCCAGAACCCACAAATGCAAAATGTTCACCATGGAAGTTCCCAAGCACCAGGGTGGCTTTGGGGTTTCACAGCTCACACCAGGAGTCGACTAGAGGCTTCAGCAGTGCCAGCACCATGCAGCCACATGCCAGGGTGGTGCATTGGCCCCTGGGCACGTCCTATGGGCATATGTGGAGGGCAGCTGTGGCAGGGTGAATAAATAAAAGCAACCACCCTGTATGGAGGAAAACACTTCCCTGCTGGGTCACCTGGGGCAAGGACGTGCCCAGAGCAGCAGCACCAAAAGGCTGCTTCTCAGCCACTCCGTCTCATGTCCGAAGTCTTGCCTACGCTCACCATCCCAAGTGCCACTGGCCCTTTCTCCTCCTCACCCCCACCCATCAGTAAGGGCTGGATGCCCCGCACCGGCTCTTCAACATTTTTAGCAGCTTCTGCTTGAGCATGAGGAAGACCACAGCGAAGGCCACTAGGAGCGTCAGGCAGGTGGGCAGGGCGAGCACCAGGTAGAGGAGGGCCATGTTGGCCACCTTCCAGCGGCAGGCCCGCAGGACAGTCTCGGGCAGCGCCCGGGCGCTCAGCGTCCTGGAGTCATAGCTGCAGGTCAGCTCGCGCCCGTCGGGGACGCGCAGCTGCTCCACGCGCTGCAGGGACTCCCACCAGCCCAGCGTGCAGCAGTTGTAGGGGTTGCGGCTGAGGTAGAGCTCCTGCAGGCTCCTCGCCAGGGGTGTCCTCGCCACGTCCGTGGGCAGAGCCGGGAGGCAGTTGTCCCGGAGGTCCAGGCTGCGCAGCTTGACGGCGCTCAGCGACGCGGGGAGAGCACTCAGTGAGTTCCCTGACAAGTCCAAGGCCGCGAGGCTCTGCAGGGTGGAGAAGTCCACCACAGCGGAGGAGAGGCTGGTGTTGCGGAGGGACAAAACCCGTAGAGTGGCAGTAAGGTCTTGAAGCCACCCCGGGTCCCCGGACAGGGCCTGCTGGTTGTCAGAGAGGTCCAGGTGTGTCAGCGATGTCCCTCGGAAGGGCTGGCCGGCCAGTCCCTGCAAACCGCAGCCGGCCAAGTAGAGGCGGCTCAAGGTCTCGATGCCCCTGATGTCCACGCAGGGAGGACTCTCCACCTCGCTTGCAAGAGCCGGCTGGGGACACAGGTCAAGCCGGTTGCGGCTGAGGTCAACTGTAGTGATCTTCCTGGTGTAGGTGAAGACTTCAGCGGGGAGCACCCGCAGCCTGTTGGTGCTGAGGTTGAAGAGCTGCAGGCTGGGCAGGGTGGCCCCGGCACCCACCTGCAGCTCCACCAGCTGGTTCTGGCTCAGGTCAAGGTCCGTCAGCATGGCCAAGGGGTCCTCCTCTGACAGCTGGAACGTCTCCAGGCAGTTCTGGTTGAGCTTCAGGTGGGTCAGGGAGGGCATCTTGGCCAGGAAACCCTCCGGCAGGTACCAGAACTGGTTCTGGCTCATATCCAGGAGGCGCAGGGAGGAGAGGTTGCTGTAGCAGACCTCGTCCCAGAGGTTGACCGTGGTGATGTTGGTGGAGTTGCCGTCAATGATCAGGAACTGCACGGTGACATCTGCGAGGGAAGTGCCGTTGGGGAGACGCTGGTAGAAGGTCATCTCGTTGTCCTTCAGCAGCAAGGAGTGCAGCTTACTCTGCCGGGGCAGCACAGGGAAAAACAGGAGCCGGTTGTGGGACAGGTCCAGCACCTCCAGTTCAAAGAGATCGTCACTTTCAAAGGCCAGAAACCACTCGATAATGTTGTGGCTGACATTGAGCACCTTGAGCTGGGTCAGGCCGAAGTCCACTACGCATGGCATGTAGTTATAAGCTATGTTGAGCCTCTGCAGCTTCTGCAGCCCTTCAAAAGCTTGGTCGATCTCAAAGATGTAGTTCTTCTCCAGGTTCAGCTCCAAAAGCTGCGTCAAGTTGGTGAAGACAGACGAGTCCAGCCTCATGATAGCATTCCTGGCCACTGACAAGGACTCCAAGGATGGCAGATTCAGGAGCAAAACTGATAACATGTCCTCAGTGAGGCAGTTTCCAGATAGATCAAGTGTCCGCAAGGCTGGCAAAGCAGAAAGAGCAGCTGCTGTCTGCGAGTAGTTGGTGAAGAGGAGGTTGTCTGCCAAGGAGAGCACGTGGAGGCCTTGGCTGCCCAGGAAGGTGCCAGGCTCGATGAGGTTTAGCCGGTTCTTGGACAAGCTGAGATGCTTCAGCTGGGGGTATGGGAGCAGAGAGGCATGGCCCAGGACCCGGATAGTGTTGTCATTGAGCAACAGCTCTTCGATATCACCTTGAAGATTTCCTGGAACAGAGCTCAGCCACCTCCCAGTGCAGTCTGCAGTGCTCTGCACCTAAAGCAAGAAGCAGAAATGTGACACCTCTTTGAGAAGGAGGAGACAGGGGGATGAGAATTTTGGGGAGCAAAGTGGGGATGAAGGTGGTGGCTCCACAGACAGAGCTTTGGCATCCCAGTCCAAGCCTTAGCTCCAGTGCTAGGCCAGTATCTGGGAGGGCAGGTCTGGAGGTGCCTGGGGTTTGTAGGGCAGGATCAGGAGATCAGAACTGTGAGAGCGAGGACTTACGTGCTTGCAGCCACCAGGAGACATCGCCCAGGCTGCGCCCACCCCATTTCCCCATCCCGCTGCCAGCAGGACCAGAAGCAGGGAGAGACCGGGCAGCAGGGCCTCCATCTCAGCAGCGGCTCTCCTGTGGGGACAGAGGCAAGAGGGTCAGAAACTCCAGGTCAGATGCCCGGAGGTGACGGGCTCCTATTGCAGCAGCGAGCACCATGCCCTGCTCAACTGAGCTGCGTGCTCAACTGCAACCCTCGAGGAGAGGCTTCCTTGCCTCACGGGGCTCACAGCCCCCTCCCCGGTGCCCCCCAGGGTCACCAACCCCACTGCTAGCAGAGCGTGTCCCCTCCAGCACCCACTGCTGCTGGCTGCCACCCCGAGGTGCCGCGGTGCAGCCGGGGAAGCGGCTGCTTTTCAATACGAGGTCCACGGTTGCTAATTTTGTGGAACCGGAGCTGATGGTATTTGCATCTGGGGAAAAGCTGAACCTCAGGCAAATGAGCAGCGAGGTCTTGCCGGGGGCTTGGTGAGCAGCGTTTTCATAACCGCCGGTGTTTGAAGAAGAAATCGGAGGTTATTTTTGGCAGACTGAGAAGCTGGAGCCTCACGTCCCAGAGGAAGCAGGGGACACATCCCGGTTCATCTCCTTCCATGGGACAGCCAAAAGCTGATGTGAAATCGGCATTTATTAATCCAGGGGGGTGGGAAAACCCTTCTTGGGGTGGGCTGATTTCTCCAGCCCCTCCAAGCCTTCACCCTCAGAGTGTGAGAGCACCCCAGAGCACAGCACAGATCGACCCCGTGGTGTCCTCCCCACAGCACTGCTCCCCAAAACCCCACAGGCTTGGGCTGCAGCTCGGCAGTGGCACCCAAACCCCTTTGAGCCGCATCCCCCCACCCCAACTCAGCCTTTGCCCCCACCACCACCTCCTCACAGCTCAGCATTGGCCTCCCCCAGTATCAGCAGCTCCTTCCCCTCAGCGTCCCCCCAGTGGGTGCCGTGGGGTACCAGGGGCAGGTTACTCACCGCCCGGGGCGGCACGCGGGGCGTGCAGCAGCGCATCCTGTGCCCAGCAGCCCCTCCACCGCCACGCTTGGGGGGCTCTCAGGGGGCTGAGGCCGGGGGCGAGCTGCTGGCCCCCTCTCCCAGCCGCTCTCTGGCTCGGCGCTGAGTTAGCCTTTGCGGAAGGAGCTAACGGAAACTGCAGTCACATGGAGGCAGCGAGCGCGGCGAGGCACTTCGCTTACTTGATCTCGGCGCTCACACCCCGGGTCATGCACTCACAAGCAGCCCGGCAGCAAGGAGGAACCACGGGGTGGGCAGGGAGGGGGGCGCAGGCAGGGCCCCGGGGCTCAGCACGGCCACAGCGCAGAGCCAGGGCCCTTTGGGGTTGGTTGGGTTTGGCCGCAGAGAACAGCCGCCGGCTGGGCGGCGCTGCCGCGGGTGCTCCCCACATTGCAGCCCTCCAACCCCCTGATAGCCCCAGATTTCGACATGAGGCCAGGGATGCTCTTCCCAGGGGGGAATTGTTCCCCTCAGCACCCTTGGGACACCAGCGCCCGGCCTCTCGCAGCACCCAGGTGAGATTTGTGGATGTCGAGCAAACTTCGGGGACATTCCCGGATTTCCACAAAGCCAGCGCCCAGGGTGCAAGCCCCGCCCATCCCAAAGCAGGGAGCTCCCAAGCACCAACACCGATGCAGAAGCCAACGTGAAGGTGGGTCAAGCAACTCAGTCCCGGGGTCCTCACGCACCCCAATTCCCCGCTTACGTGCGGCCAGTGATGGGGCAGCCAGTTTATTGCAGCACGCCACGCGCCCCCCAAGGGACATCGCTGCCTGGGTCACCCCGACCCGCCGGGCACTGCGCCCAGGGGTCCTGGGGCTCCTGCAGCCAGTGCGTGTGACCGGGCAGAGATGTTTCTTGTTCTTTTTGCCTTCACTTTAAATTTCATTTCTTCTCTGGAAGGACACTCAGCGCTCCCACATCACTGACAAAAAAGCCCTGTGGTTTCATTTCCTGCATTTTCAAGGAAGTTTGAAGCATAGAAATCAAGAAGGAAAAGAGAGAAGCACTCGCAGGCCAAGCGAAGCAGAGCAGATGTCAGAAACTCCACAGCGGGGCAAGATTCCCAGGGTGTTGCTCGAGGTCACATGAAGCGCTGAGACCGGCCGATAACTACAGACCCACTCCTCGACCCCAAAACCCTGCCACGAGCCCAGCCCACACCAAAACCACTCACCTGACAGGCAGAAAGGCAGGAGCTGGAGGAGATTCCCCCCAGGGCTGGGAAACCTTAACACTGAGCATCCTCACCTGTGGCCATACACCGTTCCCCGCTGATCCAGAGGCTCCCGGGAACACTTTCGATGACATCCACGCAGTGCCACCAAGTCAGGTGGTGCCCCAAGGGTCGAAGCAGCCTTCTCTGCCAGCTCCTTGGTGGCCCAGGGAGAGAAAACCGGGTTTTATCTCGTGCCTCATCCCGTGTCAGTGAATTTGGCCGTCCGAAGCCGAGCCCCCCACACCACACCGCCCTTTTCAGAAAGCGGTCACACACCGGGGCCACTCCCTGCAGCCCGGCTCCGCACGCAGGTCTCTGGCAGCACCCTTGTTTTCACACTTTCCCCACATCCTGCAGCCGGGTGGTTCTGATAATGCTCCAAAGCTGCCGCTTGCCCCCCTCCTCTTCCTCTCAAGCAGCATCACACGCCCCACTGCGAGTTCTCCCAGTAAAGACCAGCTGCATGTTTGTGGATTTTTTTTTTCTTTTTTACTGGTACAGTAAAGGCACAGGGACTGAGCTGCCAATCTGACTGGCTCTTCATGAAGCTTCAATCCAGCTCAATGGCATGGCTGGGCTAAAATGAAGGCTTGCAGAGGTGCCCAAGTGTGCCGCAGCGATTCCTGCAGCTGCAGAAAACGATCAGGATCCTCCGTAAGGTTTTATACCCAGCCTCCTCCATCCCACCTCCCATCTTTTCCCATAACAGACCCTCAGGTTGTGAAGCTCAGATCCTGAGAAATGGGGCAGCTCCGCCTGGTCATCCCAGACTGCCACACCCCTGGGGGAATGGAGAAACTACGACAGAAACCAGCAACCCACTGCCTCTGATACCCAGCAGACACCAGTGTGCCCTTTTTTTTTTCCTGCAAGAAATGTGATTTTTTTGCCACTTTTTTTTTTTTTCCCCCCAGCAAGACCACAGCCCTGGCTACTGGGGCAAAGTGAAATAGAAACATTTCTCCCTGGGCTGCATCTGCTGCCACAGCAAGGGAGAACTGGAGGGAATTAAATGAGCAGCTCAGAATCACAGAAACATTTAGTTTGGAAGAGACCTCCAAGGTCACCTAGAAACCTCCAAGATCACCTCAGGATGGTGCAAAGCACCCCAGGAATGCCTCTGGCTGTGCTCAGTCCCCAGCTTTTTGCCCATCAAAAGGAGGATGCAGCATGAAAAGAGATGGGTGGAAGAAGCAGCTGCTTTGCAAGACATTAGATTGATTACCTACAGAAACATGTCAATGCCCAGGCTCATGGGAAACCACAAACAGCATCGCAAAAAACGTTAGGAGGTCTCAAGACCTCAAAGCGGGTTGTGTCTGGGGTCTGTCACCAGCAGCATCCCATCTGAGGGGCCGGAGCATCAGCAGCAGAAGGACCAGCATCTCCCTTGCGCCACCGCAGAGGGACAGGGGTGGGAGCAGCACCCTGCCCTCTGCCAGCCCTGCTGCCCCTCAGAGCAGGGCCCATCAGATGCTAGGGAGTTCGGGTGGTAAAAAAAAAAAAAAAGCTTTTTAGGTGGGAAACTGTGTTTAAATACTGGCCGGGAAGGACTCAGAAAATTAAAGGAAATCCATCTTTAAAACCCACATCAAATCTTTCAAATTGCCACGTGGCTGAAGCGTGCACAGTGAATGCAAAGGTATCAAGACAATGCAGGTGAAGAAGTCCCTTAATGTAATCACCTGCTTTGGATACAGCACCGCTACGTGCTGCAGCTCTGCCCTATCCCAGAAGCTGCCAGGTGCCTGGCAGTTCAAGACGAACTACGAGCAGTGGAAACCAAGAAACAAATCAGCAAGCTATAATCAGCTTCAAAATCTTTTTTCTTTTCTTCCACCCTAGCCGTCGCCAGAACAACCTGCTTGCTTGTTTACCCAGCCACCCTCTGTCTTCTTCCAGGGAAACACGTGCCAGTGCTGATGTTAACAACCCAACCAAAACTTCAGGCTGCAGAACCTCGGGTTTTGCAGCCGCTGTCGTGCCTGTGAATGCTGCCACCAGAACACCCTCAGCTGTGCTGGCTGTGACTCCTGTGCTCCACTTTTACCTGCTCACCGCAGCAAAGCCCACCTTTGCTCCCCTATTTGCAGCCAGCAGGAGCCTCCCGGCTAACACCGGGCTTTTGGGTGAAAAGAGGGGATCCGAATGGGTCTTTAATTCTGGGCATCGCTTCCCAAAGCTGCTCTCAAGGGAGCACAGGGCTTCGCTTGCTTGCCTGCCTCTGCAGAGAGGCACCAGCTCTCACACCGACACCTGTGGGGAAGGAAACGACCCAGCAGAGCGGCACTGTGCCATGAGCCTGGCTCTAGGGGCCCAGGCGAGCCGCCGCCATATGGCCCGGGACCTGCACTCCGAGCAGGAGCCCCCTTTCAGCCCCAGTGCCTGAAGGCAGCAAAAGCATCCCACAAGGGGCCCAGAGGAAGGCCAAGAAGGTCTTAGTAGAAAGCAAAAGTGTGTTTCTGGAAGCACAGCGCGGGAAGGAAGGGAAGAGGGGAGCCGGTCAGCGGCTCAGCCACATCCTCTTCCCAGCGGGCAGCGCCGGCCCCGGGCCAGATCCAGCATGGGCGGCTCCGTCCCTGTGGTCCCCGCTCTCCCTGCTCCCACCTCTGCCAGCGCACACAACATAAATGAGGAGGAAGTGGGCCGGGGAGAGCCGCAGAAGCGATCTCACTTCCCCTGGCCGCTGCCTCCCGCCGCCCTCGTCCACCCGCCATGCCCAGGCCGGGTTTGAGGCCTGCAGCCCGCAGGGGACAGCTCCGGCCGGCAGCGTGTGGCAGCAACCCACGGGAGATGCACGCACCTGAGGCCAGCGGTATAAGCAGCTGACCCATCCCAGTGCATTTACTGAAGGTTTTAGGGTAAAACTGACAGGACTTGGAGGCTCTTTGGTCACCAGAATGAGAAGGCGTTGACAGCTTCTGCCGTTACATCACTCAGCGATGCAAGCTGGCATGAAAAGCAGCTCCCCTCTGCAGTCACACATAACTCCCTTCCTGCTGCTGTTCTGCTGAAGAGAAGTGAGAAATTGTGTCATTCATGCAAAGGGAAGCGAAACTATCGCAGCTCCCGACCAAGCCAAGCACGTCCCCACCCTGCTTGCCCTGCCGGTCAGGAGGGCCAAGGGCCCTGCCTCGCCACAGCACTCCCCAGGGCCCTTTGCCATCAGCGCTGGGAGCAAGACACCATGGTCACCTTCCCAAGTCATCTTCCTCCTCCTTTGGGCTCAGCATCTCACCCCCCCAGCACTTTTGGGATGAGTGACAAAGCCTACAGGGTTTCAGGACCAGAGTGCCCTCTTGCACTTTGGGCATAGTCCTTGGACTTGTGTAAGAAAACAAAGACACACCAGTACGTGAGTTTCTGCATTTTTTTTAAACAAAGTCTAACCTGAAGAGACATTGTCATATGTGAGACCTCATCCTTGCAGCTACATCTGGGAGACGCTCAGCATAGGCTTTCGGGTTTCAATTTGACATTGTCCTCTCGCCCCCATGTGCAAAGACTTAATACAGGAACACGAGAAGGGGAAAGCTCAGGCAGATGCTATTAACGCAGCAGATCCTCCCCTCCTGTGCTCCTTTTTCTCACTGAGAAAAGTCTTCTTTTAACAGCTGATTGTATGCTGAAAGTGAAATAAAAATATCTCAGCAGTTTACAAAGCATGAGATCCTACCCTCAAGCTCCGTAAGGGCTCAGGTGCCCATCTCAGATGGGAGGAAATTGTTCCATCACCTGAACACAAAACCAAACCCAACCCCACCACACAACAAAGCACCCCAAAGAGATGATTTCCCTGGAAATCCACTGCTTGTTGCTGCTGGTGGATACAGGGGCTTTAACCACTGCACTTTTTGGGATACGATACAAAAAGTATTTTAGTCAATGTCCATTTCCTTATCGGCAAGTTCATCCAGCACTAAAAATACAAAGGTACATATCGATAGCCTTTTGGGGATCTGGCAGGGCCCACTTCTTTAAATTACCTTATAAAAGCTGTTGGATATGGCTACTTCTCCTAAGTGTAGGATGCCGAAGAAACAACACAACTTCATACCCTCAAGCACAAGCTCTCAGCTTCCAACCACTGAAGTCTTTCTCATAACTGCTATAGTCTTCCTTGTACCATGTAAACAGGTACTGGGGAATTTTGTGGAGGGAGTAAAATCCACACTCCCTCCCAGATTTAACATGTTATTCACCTATAGGGAGTCTAGGGAGGGCTTAAACACACAGCACACGTTCACCTACTTTGGTTGGAAACAGATGAGTTTCCTGTTATCGATCAGCTTTTCTTGCCTCAATTTTCAACTCACCTACTGCAAACCAAAGCTGATGGACTGAGCTAAGCAAAGAGCGCAGGACTTAAGGATACCAGTGTGTCTTGCTGCAGGTACATAACTGTGCTTGAAGGTGTGCAAGGGAATGACATTTTGTAGCTGTAGCATATGTGCTGCTGTAAACCAGCTGTTTTCACATCTGTCACTGGCTTTATGTTTGCCTCTAAAGATGTGAAACCTGTGCTGTGCAAATTAGAGCAAGTTCACAGCCTGAATTCAGAAGTTCAAGAAAAAAATAAAATCACTTTGCAAAACACACAGCAAAACACCTGGGGACATAGCACAGGCCCTGAGCAATAAAACACCATAGACCCACAAAGATTGTGTGTCCCAGGAAGCCGTTCATTCGCATGCACTCGGTGCTCCTGCTGCTTCTGGATGAAATTACTGGAGGTTGAGCTGCAGAAATGGGGAGCTCACAAGATCAGGCACTTCACACAGAAGGCAAGAACAGACAAGGTTGTACCTTCATACTATTCTCCATTCAAACACTGCCTGCAGGTAAACATATAACCAAAGAGCTTTTAACAACAGTAGAGCAATCTGGATTAAAAAATTAAAACAAATCAAGCAAACATGAAACAACTCCAGCCAACTAACAACAAATCTGCATGTGCAGGCACAGCAGGAAGGAGAAACCCTTGTTCGTTCAGCTTGCAAAACTGCAGAAGAATAAATACCACTTGCAATATACAGTGAGTTTTATTTTAAAGTCCCCCTTCAACAACTTTTTTCAACTGCAGTGGAATATTTTTATTTACTATTTAATATAATCTTTTGACCACAGATCACACATGCCTGAAACGAAGAAAAGGTCTGTGAATAAGCAGACTGGTAAGTGACCGACTAGAGGCATGTTCTGCCATTGCACAGCAGTGGTGATGTTTGGTTTGAGCCTCCCAAATCCCCTCCTGCCATTGCAGGTGATTGTGAGGTCCCAGCTCAGGTTGTCAGGGAAAATAAATCTTAATAAACTCTAACTTCAGGATCAAGGGTTCAAATGAAGAAGTATATTTCAAAAACGCTACTTCTGCATCCCCTGAAAACCCAAAAGCAGAAGGGGATAATGGAGGTAACATTAGCAGAGAAGGTTCCACATTAAACCCTGGTTTTGCACAAAGCTTTGGAAATTTAAGGTACGAGCTCCCACAGCGCTGTTAACTTTGCCCTCTTGTGGGGAGGTGTGAGAATTCATTCTGAAGTCACACTACGTGTAACTGAATGAAAAACGCGGCGTATAGGAGAAACTAGCAGATCCGGCATCACTGCTGGAAAAGCTTTCAGTGCTCATTTACCACCTCATTAATTTTTCCTTTAGACTGAGTTATACCTCAGTGCGAGGTAGTCTAGTATCTCTTACAGAAACCAAGCACATCATCCCCCTACCCATTTAAAAACCCGTATTGCAAATGTGAACAAGGATCCCAGAACAGATTTCAGTAATGCACTTTCCTGGCCACAGAAGCCACTGAATTACCCACATTGTGCAAGAACCAGCCCATGTGGAGAATGGTGGCACAGACAGCACTTGCAGTTGTGTTCGTGCCAGCATCCAGAGCTATTTATAACACATGGAGCTTCTGCAACCGTGGATGTATACTTGGAGGGGATCGGATCAGCGGGAAATTCCCTTCTACGCAGCTGATGATGGAAGGAAGATTCAAGAGGGTCACAAAGGGAGAGAAGATGAGAAGAGAACGGAAAAAACAAACCACGGTCTGTAACACCTAAGGAAAGACAGGGAGCACTTCCAAGTCCTAAACTTTAAGCAATACATTACAAACCAGTAGCTTGCAGTTAAACAGGAGTGTTCCAGCAACTCCTGGCAGACAAAAAACATAAAGCTCATACAGGTAATAAAATAGTAAGGTAATAAAGTCAAAATGAGGAATAATGTAAAGATTAGCTAGAACAAAGATATCAGCACTGAAACCCAGAGGCTCAGGAATCACCATGGGCTGGTTACCTCTCAAATACTTAGAGAAAACAAGTTTTATACATAGTTGCAGGATCAAACCATTACCAGCCTGAAAGTTATTTTAATTCATCGCTGCTGTTAGCATCGCAGCGAAAATGAGAGAGAAAAAAATAGAGGCAGCCATCTGGAAAACACATCCCCTGTGTCAAGGAAATTTTAGAATATAGATCATCAGCAAACGGGGAGAAAAGCTGATGCATTCCAGTTGGGTTCGGAGGCAGAAGAACACAGACACATCCGAGGCAAGAGAAACTCAGCCTCAACACAGGGCTCACCCACATAGCCCACCGGATCAGGGCCATCTGCTCCCGGCCAGCTTTGTCACCTGAAACACAGCCAAAAGTTACAAAACCAAATGGCATTTGCCAGTAGAAGGCACACACAGGACTCCCAGAAATGCACATTCGGTGCTGCTCTTTAAGCAGAAAAAAATGGTTTTCAAAAAATCTCCCCAGCAGAGTGTTTTCCCACAGCATTTTGATTTTTTTATTTTATTTTTTAGTTCCTTCCAGAAAGGAAGGAATTAGTTTTGATTTTTTTATGTTCCTCCCCATACATGAAGTACGACTAGATCAGCTACTCATCTCCCACCAGTTTTCACGACACACATCTGCAAAAAAGATCAGTGTTTTATTCAACTGATAAGCAAAATGCTCACTTATCAAAATAAATGGGATATCCTAAAGGATCCTGAAGCCTGTATCTGTCTGAGTTATCTAAACATAAACAGATGATGTTCTGCTTGACCACAGCAGTCAAACCACTAGCTGGGAAAGGGAGAATAATTCGAGCAGTTATTTAGCTCACTCTGAAGTAACTTGTAGAATCCCCTTTTCCAGCACATTTTTGGCTAGCCAGCACCAGACCTCTTCACCCCTGAACAAGAATCAGCCAAAGTTTGCCACTTCAAAGGAAATTCTTGATGAAGAGATTTTGGGAAGAGCTTCAGAGCTCCCAACCACAACCCCGTCTCCTCTGGTTACTGATCACAGTTGCTCAGCCTCACACGGTATTTCCGAGCATCCCTGCGTTCCTGGCTGGAAACAAGCCCTCCTCCAGTAGTTCCTGCAAGAGGATCTGTTGAACCTGGTTGGTTTTGAGATGCTGCCCCATCCTGCAGTACGTTGTCCTGCTTTCAGCTACACCTCAGCTGTTTGGGCTTCAGCCATACATACCTACACAGGTGTTTGAGAATTTACCATGTTGAAAGCTCCAGGACATACAGAGGGTTGTAATGCCGTCCCTCACCCACACGGACTACTGAATGCACATCTGACCTCTCCTCTACAACATCCAGCTAATTTTAAGGTCAAATGAAACCACCATCCTTGTCTGAACTACGCCCACAAGCTGCACGAAGCCCTGGAATTAAATTTGCAACTGGCAATTGATCTCTTCTGGCGAAACAAGAGCTTGGTGTCACATGAGTGAAGTCCACCCACACGCGAGGATGTGCTCTGCGGGACCCTTGCAGACAGGACCGAATTCCTCCCTGACTCAGGCATCACAGAAGCCTTGCAATATACAACACTAAGAGCAGAAAAAGGTAGTTGCCTGGCTTGTCTGCTCTTCCATAATCCCCTGGCAAGTACACAGAATCCTCTGGATATTTAAATTGTGCCCAAAGCATGCTGCTACATGCTTTTGGACATGCTGGACGGCCAGTTTAAGGACCTGTCCAGAACCAAGCAGCAGCATGAAGCCAGCACAGCCGAGCAGAAGCCAACACATCTGCATAAGCACCACGTGAATCCCGGTCAGCAGGCATGCACTTGAGTCAGCAAGACCTTTTAGAGCTCTTAGACTGGAAAAGCTGCAAAACAAGTAAAAAGTAAACAACAATGCCTTATCACAGGGCTTGACTACAGGTATTAAATCTTACAGGTGTTAAATCTTTATTATTTCAAAGTATCTCGAGCACATCTCTCTTGAGCAGCCTGGAGGAGGTGTGCTGGCTGCAGCTCACGGAGAGGAGAGGTGTCTCCCGGCTTCCCAGCGCTGCAGAATGGGCTTGGGCACGCTGTAGGACCTCGCTGACTGTCCATGTCCATGTCAGAAATCACTGCTCCAGCTGCGTGATTCGTTTGGTACTCAAAGCTGCTCGAGACATAGACAACACAGGAGGGGCTGGCAATCCTGCTGTCCCACCAGCGTGAACCACCACAAAGGTGGCAGCAGGGGGTGCCTCTTTTTTTCCCCCAAGGGCAAGCTCACCATCTGCTTTCTTGTAAGCACTCCAGCTCAAAGTATAAAGATGAATAAAGTCGGTCTCAAAATGATTTACCAAGTGAGAAGAGCTGCAAGCAAATAGCTGCCTGGTTAGTCAAAAGTCTCAGCTGTAGGTCATCAGCCAAATACACAGGTGTATTTGTAACACACACCCAGCTTAACAAAGGCTATTCAGAAATAACGAGAGAGAGGAGTTAAATTGGGTCTGGTAGCACAAGTACCTTCAGTTGTGCACATCTGGGTCTGCTGCCTCTCTCTTAGTAATTTTTAAGGGTGGTGAGCAAAATGTTGAAAATCACCTTCAAGCAAGCACACCTGCGTAACACGGGCTAACAGCGAACAATTGATGAAGTTTAAGTATTGCTCCGTGGTGTTCGCACTATCACACTTGCTCCCAGTGATGGCCCATGTTTAAGACCTGCAAAATGCTGACAGTGAGCAAACACATCCCTGACAGAGCAAAACGCTCTGCAGTGTTTAATTTTAATAATCTGAATAATAATGGGGAGAGAAAGTCCATCAAAACCTACTTTTATTAACTACCACTGCTCATCTTGGATGCTGTTGCTGTGGAGTAGAATTCAACCCGGAATCCTTACTTTTTCCTGCAAGTACCAAGAAATCCTGCACTTCCATACTGAAAGCTACAGAAAGAGAGGCTGAGCTGCTATTCTCGGAAGGAGGTCACCTCTGTTCAGCAGCAGGGCAGTGCAGCCTCGGCGGCGAGCACAATACCTCCTCTGCTGCTCGGTAATTTGCGTCAGGAGACCTCCAGCTGCTAGGAAAGCCTTTTCCCATGCTGCCACGCGCCAGCATCCCTGCCTCAGAGGATGTAATTTCACGAGCACAGCTATTAAACTACCGAGTCTTCAGGTCCTCGTAACCACCAGCCAGCTGTCTCTTCATGCAGCAGATCACAGGGTCCCAGCGCCGTCATCTTCCTGACGATAAGACTTTTTGTTTGGACACACCAAACTGCTACTCTGTTTTTTCCTATCAGTACCCCACAGATGTTGTTACAACAATACACACAGATATACCCTTCTGAATTATAGCAGAGTTTATTTTAATATTTTGTACAGCCAGCATTGGTCTCCAGGAATAAGTTATAGTCTTACATAAGTGAGTCCCCCCAAACCCACCCTTAAGGAATGTTCAACTTTCACCATTTCTAATTTAGAGGGAAATTATTTATAGGGCAAGACGCAGTCTGAAGAATGGAAATCAATCGTAATTTGTGAATGAAACTCCTCTGAAGTTCTCAGGGTTTACTTACATCTAATTGGATTCGTGAGCCAGCGCAGCGGTCACATTTTTCAAGACTGCGCCCACACGTTCACACCTCAGTGAAGATGTTCCTTTCAGAAACGGGACAGGGTTGTGTTTCCTTTTTTCCCTACCTCATGCCACATGGTTCTGCTATTTAGACAAGTTCCCTACAGTCCAGTACAAGCAAAGTTTGTAACTGACTTTTCCCACAGGTACTCACTTCGTGCCAGTCTCTCTCCATTTATTCAGTTGCTCTCAGTACCATTTCAGCATCATTTCTCACTGCATATTTCGTTTCTTTAACACAGCCAAGAGGAACTGACCTCAACATTGCCTTTAAGCAATAAACAACACATAAAACAAATAAATACTTTTAAATCCTTTTAAATGGTAATAATGTGTATCCTCTGTTCCAGTGCACAGTTAACTACTGTGTAAAAAGCACTCCCAGGAGAGCTCTGCAGCAGCAGGCTGGGCACCTCAGTCACCTGCTCGTGCCACTTCCCTCACAGCACTTGAGTACTGGGGGGTAAATGAGCACAGCCTAAGAGAAATCCCCCCCTGGCTCAGAGAATTGTCAGTGTCTGAGGTCAAGCAATTCACATTCTCCAATGCAAATAAAGCAGAAAGAGGCTGCATAAAGATTTCCTCCACCCTCTCTGAATAGCACACCAGCAACAACTCCAGAACAGTCCAATTCGCTCTGCGAAGCTTTGGGAAACACCAATGAAGGAGAAATGAGAGCCGAGAGACAACCAGAGGGCTCACCGGCTTCAGTCCCTATTTTAAAAGGAGCCCTTCTGCAGCTCTCTACAGACCTTTCCACCTCAGTGTCCCCAGAAAGCAGCTCCTTCCCGTGCCCCTAAGCTGCACAGCCTCTTCAGCCTGCACGTGCCAGAGCAGTGACACACCAGGCAGTTTTGTAAGAGGATTTCAGAAAAATAGTGCAAAGTAAAAAGCACAAGCATTGAACCCAATCCAGAATCCCCATCAAACAGAGGCGAGAATTCTGCCAGTCCTGACTGAAAACTGGCAAGTGAATACTTGGGTACTGAGGGATTTTATAATTAAATAAAGGTGAAGTCGTAAAGCCTTGAAAAGCCATTTAAATTGAAACTAAGATCGACTAAGAAGCTGAACGCTGCCTCCTCATTCTTTGGAAATATTTCACTACAGTGATTGGAAAGCGTAAGAACGCTTTCAAAAGCTTGTATTTTTTGACCTCGAAAGGAAGACAAGCTCAGCACTGTGTTGCAGCTTCCTTTCTTAAAGGTGGACCGTGAATTCTGGCAAAACAAAACTTCCAGGGCACACTTTTTGCATTTCCTACAGAGAACAAAACTATCGTTAAAGCTACAGAAGCT
This sequence comes from Anas platyrhynchos, assembly GCF_047663525.1. NCBI lineage: Eukaryota > Metazoa > Chordata > Aves > Anseriformes > Anatidae > Anas > Anas platyrhynchos. Next base: position 15,016,341 of record NC_092595.1, on the reverse strand, counting down.
TCCAGCTACACAGAAAATGAGCCAATGTAGCACCGTACTCCACAAGAGCATCCCAAAATGCTTTACAATACAACAGAAGTACATTTACATGAATGTTATACACCTGTCCAAGGTTTTTCTGATGCCATGTAGTGGTTTGTTTGTTTGTTTGTTTTTCCCTTTAAGAAATGATATTCCAGTTAGAATAAAGCAAACCCTTTCTTTTGTTTTAACTGTTCTTTTCAACATGGTCTATATATACAATTCTTAAAATACACTTAAAAATAGCTGCACACATTTTATATCGTTATACTGGAGAAGGGCAGTCCAGACAGACCATGCTTCTCAGTATGTTAAAAACTGTAAATAAAACCCAACCAGACTTGCTCTCCTCTGGTACCCATGTCGGCCCAAAGGAGGGAAGGAAAGGAACAAGCAGTTTTAAAATGGGAGTCTTTCACAAAACACGCTACTTACAAATCTCAGGTTAATTTCCTCAAGCAGTTTTATATCAAATCCTTCGTTAAATATTTGAGGTCACGCACTGCCATCTTAGCAATGAAATCTGTTGCAACATGCATGTGTCAGCTTCCCACTCAACCAACTGCAACCCTGAGGATTTTTCTGGCCTGGTAGAAAGAGGAAATGTAACACAATTCCTGAAGTATGGCTGGTCCTCCGTTTCAAAATTCTGTACGGTTTCCTTGATGGTTCTTGGACACACACCCACACTTTTTTTTTTTTTTAATACACGTTTCCCTCTAACCAACATGCAGATTTCTCCTCCCAGTCATCCACATCTTGACGTCCCAACGAAACAATCCATGTCATCCATCCAAAGGTTTTCCCAGGTAGACCAAAGTCACTTCTGTGTTACCGTACACAGCAGACACTGCCGGATACAGGCAAACTTTTGGCAGTCCTCTGAACGCAACTCCCAAGAACTCATAGCCCCTCTCAAATGCTAACGTTTTGTCTTCCATGTCCAGGATAACTCGAATCCTTTCACCTATCTGGAAACAGAGGTAGGAGAGGAGGGAGAAAAAAGAAAAAAAAAGAACAGTCAACATACTCAAATGGAGACACAAAAATAAAGCAAAACCCACACGTATTACAGCAGATCAGATTAAAGCAAGGCTCTCCTTTTTCTCATTACCACGTTTTTACGACAGGAATTTCTCCATTTCTCTTGTATGTGTTAAGATCCCAAATACCTCTTCTGCCTGTCTCCAAGTGGGCAGATTGTATCTCAACACCCACAAGGTGATCAACGTAATCCTTCACACCTGAACCTTGCGACAGCACTGTCAGCAAGCGTACAGTGCAGTTTCTGCTTCAAAATACAGCAGAAATCTGGGAATTGTTGGCCTCAGCTCAAAGTGACCTGTATTCTGTATCTGCTTGTTACCACTGACCTGTAAGGTCCGCAAAGAGCAATTTTAAAGTCAATGAACATGTTTTAAAAAGGTGACTGCCACAGCCAAAGCATACCAGAACACACTCCTGATTGCTCAAGTACTGCCACAGATGTTCCCTGACCAAGGCAGAAGGAAGTTTCAGTGCAAAGTCTGGGCAAAGTAAGCATGAAAAATCTCAAACAAATATACACAGACAAGCGAAATCAACACCGAATGCAAGAAGAGTCTTGGAGCAGGGTGTACACAATGCTCCCTGCATTTATCTAGTACTTACTATTTTCAACTATAAACACAAGTCGCAGGCACCAGCAGCAAACACAGCATGATATAGCACAAACTTCTTATCCCTGCCAGCCAACCGCAATGCTGGGGATTGCTTCCAGACAAGACATTTTTTTCTTCGAACTGACTCTAACGAATTTCTATTACCTTTAAGTATATTTTCCATAAGCACATCACTGCCCGTTTCTTACCAAGCATAAAATACTTTAAAGGATCAACAGTTTGAGCGCTCAACAATTTTTAAGAAGAAAGCAGTGACTGCAAGCACCATTCACCCTTGAGTCCCCACGAGAGTCTTCTTGGCTTTCAAACCCTTCCTCACCCTGTTGCTGCAGAAAGGCCTAGTCAGGGACAGCAGGAAGTCTGCAAACGGGCAGGCCTGGCAAGTGCTGAGCCAATGCACATGTCAGGAAACGTGAAATCTAACTGTCTTTAATTACATTATTTTCAGTTACTAATAGCAAAAATGGCAGGTATAGCTTCCAGACAGAATTAACTGCTTGGCAGTGAACTTTTATGCAAAATTTATAAATATAAGGTAACAGTTAGATCTTCATGCACAACTGACACGCAAGGCATTATTCATACCAAGCCATGATGTTACCAGATGGGGATTTCACTGCACGCAGCTTAAGTTGCAGCATGAGGAAATCCAGCAGTCAAAATGTGGCTGTGCAAGCAGCCAGAGGAACAAGGGCAAACACTTCTAGGCAGACAAAAAGGTAGCACGCACTCTTTAATAACCTGAAATTATCTGGACTTCATAGCCCAGCTGAAGGACGTCAGCTACGGGAAGACAGCCAGAGAGCCAGCACACAGCACGCAGTGCCACTGCGGGGTTTTGCAGGAAGGCTCCTACCTGAGCACCAGCCTCAGCTCACAAAAGGGTGAAACACCTACTGCACGCAGCCACCTCACCGCGGGGCCAAGCCTTACTCCAGAGAGCTAAAACAGCCTCGTCAGCTTTTGCTTTAAAAAGCAACGTGGTGTTAAAGCACCACCCACGATGCACGGGCCTCGCCTGATATTTGAGATAGCAGCAGGGAGGTGACAGAGGACCGGGCAGGCTGAACAGGTGCAATGTAAGGAAGGAGTAAAAAGACAAACTAAGGAGAAGAAGCCTCACGAGGCAAAGCTGCCTACCTTCTGCAGGGATGGCAAAGAGATGCTCGGATGGGCAAGCAGGCCCCATTGAGCAAGCAGCTGTGAGGCACCAGGGAAGCCGGCCCCGCAGGCCAGCGCCAAGCCCCGCTCACCTGGTATTTCGGCGCGTTGTTGCACTGCGGGAAGCTGCCGTTGACCTCCCCGTTGTGCAGCAAGTTATTGTCCACCAGGTTCCAGCCCCAGCTCTGGTCGTCGCTCCCCAGCAGGGCCACGTAGCCCTGGCACTGCATGGCCGCCCGCTTCGTGGCGATGCCGATGACGGCCACGGTGCCCAGCGGGCCCTCCCACCACACCTCCCAGGCGTGGCGGCCCTCGCTGAAGCCGATCTTGGTCCTGGCCCCGTCGGTGCTCTGGGCGATGGGGTTGCGGTGCAGCGTGAAGCCGTTCTTCTTGATGTAGACGTTCCTGGAGCAGTCGTTGGTGCTGAAGGCGTGGTGGAAGGCACGGACCTAGGGCAGGGTGAGGTGAGCTGAGACCCCCGCTGCTTCCCACCCACCCCCCACCACGGGCTCATCCCCAGCGGCTGTCGGGGTGCCCGGGGGAGGCCGTGGCGATGCCCGGTGCTCACCTTGCCCTTGTAGGTGGGCACGTTGCAGAGGATGTCGGTGCGCAGCGCCTCCTCCGCCAGGCAGCGGGCGGCCAGGCTGCGCCACACCTCGCTGTTCTCGTCGCCGTGCAGGACGCGGTGCCACAGCTTGCACACCAGCGCGCAGCTCCGCAGCTCCCGCAGCTCCAGGTAGGAGAACACCAGCTCCAGCACCCTCCCCGGCAGCCGCCACCCGGCTCCCCCGCCCGCCGCCGCCGCCGCTACCGACGACGACGACGACGAAGCCGCCGCCGCTCCCCCGGGACCCGCCGCCATCACCCCCCACCCTCCCCGGCCGCGCACCGGCTCGGCCGCCCCCCCCTCAGGCGGCGGCGGCGGGGCGCGGGCAGGGGGCGCGGAGCGGCTGAGGGGCGGCTGGGGGCCGCTCGGCCTCCCTCAGGCGGCGGCGGTGGCGGCGGCGGGGCCCGTCCCCAGCGCTCCGCCCGCCCGCCCGAGGCCTCAGGGCGAGGGGGCGCGCGCGGCCGGCGCCGCCATCACAGCCGCGGGCCGCCCGCCCCGGCCCAGCCCCGCCGCGCATGCGGAGGGAGGGGACGGAGCCGCCCCGGGGAGGCCGGGAGGCGGCAGCAGGGCTGGGGGCCGCCGCTCCGCTGTCCCCGTTCCTGTTCCCGTTCCCTCAGGGATGGCGGCTCGCTGGGCAGGAGGGCACAGCGGAGCCGTGCTGTGCCTCGGGGCCAGCCGCGAGGGGCTGGTGGCCTCGGGAGGCGAGCGGGGCGAGCTGGCGCTGTGGGACGGTGGTGGTGAGGGGAGCCCGGTGGGGAGGCTGCGGTTGCCCCCCGAGGACGATGTGGGAGCGGTGGCTTTCTGCCCGCGCTGCCCCAGCCGCCTGTACGCCGCCCACGGGGCAGCCCTGCTGCTGCTGGACGCCAGGGCCCTCGGCGAGCCCGTGGAGCGCTTGCAGGTGAACGAGGAGGAGATCAACTGCCTGGCGCTGGACGAGGCCGGCGGCTTCTTGGCCGCGGCGGACGACTCCGGGGCGATAAAGGTGGTGGATGTGGCGAGCAAGAAGGCCTGCCGGGCCCTCAGGCACTCAAACATCTGCTCCTCCGTCGCCTTTCGGCCTCAGAGGCCGCAGAGCCTGGTCTCGTGCGGACTGGACATGCAGGTGATTTGCGTGCCATGGGCTGAGGGTAGGGAGGCCGAGCGGTGGCTGCGCCTCGGCTTTCTGTGTGTGGAGCAGGAGTTGGCCCTGGTGACCAGCTGTGGCTGCAGACAAAATGGGGATGGCTAGGAAGACAAAATGCCTGAAGCAGACAGGATGCTAGCAGGAATGCTTTAATGCAGAGGGATAAATATCTGCTGTGAGGATGAGCTGTTTTTATAGTCATCCCTTCTTTGCAGTAACCTCTTGGGAGCACTGAATGTTCTTTGCCTTTCCGCTTGATGAGGCAGAGTAAAACTTTGTCCTTTGCTGAAGTATCCTTAGAACAAACCATGCTGAGGAATTAGCAGAGTCTTGAATTACATTGCCAAAGCTGACCATGCAAGATAGATGGTTTTTGGTAGCGTCTTTCCAGAGGTTGAGAGTTGATCGCCTTCCTGTTTCAGCCTGAGATTAAAACTCTTCTCTACAGAGGTTTCCGTGGTTCTAGTGGCATTTGGGGCAAGTTTCCTTTGACAGGATCATGCACCACATGTTCTTAAAACCTTTTTTCATTTTTAAAGCCACTGTTTGTAAAGAAAAAAAAAAAAAGTTGTTTGATAGAAGTCTGCCAGATTTTTTGACTGACAGATTTAAAAAAAAATCAAAATTTTGTCCATTTAAAAGATTTTAAATGAAGTATTTGAGAAACTTCTTTTCAGGGGTACTGAAGTATCAGTCTGAGAGTAGGCAATGCACTCAGCACCTTAAACTGCTTGCTTAATTTCATATGCCTAAAACACAGAATCACAAGCCTATGGCTGGAACCCTTTTATCGTAATTGTAGCCGTTTTCATACTATTTTTTGTGAGAGCAAACTGGTTATTTGTTGTGACTCTTTGTATGTTTTAGTGTAGCTCAGCAAATGAGTTTTTAGGTGAAAGTTTTTAGGTTTAGACGTTTGTTAGTGTTCTTCTGCAGTGAAAAGTGTATTTTTCTGCTTCAGGGCTGGCTATGAGGTCTGTCACTTCACAAAGAGAAGCTGAGTGGCAGGATTCTGAAGTGCTGAGTTGCAGCATGTCTTTAGACAAGTCACCAGCTCCATGAGTATGGAAACATTTTCTGGGTTCGTGTGTCAAACTCAGCAGCTGATGAGAACTGAAAATTAGGTCACTGACGGGTTTTTTTCAGTAGTGCCACAGAAATGGGGAAAATGCCATGAGGACAGAAAATACTTAGTTTGCATAAAACTTGCCACTACTTGTTAAATGCATAAAGCTGTTGCAATGCTGTCTGTGATGAGAACGGGAGTGTTTGGCGGAAGCATTAAGACCCAGCCCCTCTGACTTACTCTGCTCTGTGCAGTCATCGCGGACAAGTTTTCCCTTTCACTGGTAGCCAAGTAGTTTTCATGCAGCAGCAGCAGGGACTGCTGAAACAGAAAAGTGAAAAGCAAGATGTTTTGGATTCCGGATAAAGGAAACAATATGTTTTGGACTCGAGATAAGCAAACAGCATATCAGGACTGAACTAGACTGACTTGGGCTTTGATATCTGCTGGCCTTGCAAGTAATCATCATTAATTCATTCTATAGAAGTAACAAGAGAATGATTTTTAACAGGTGCCGTTTAGATCTACAGCACCTGAATTGCTGTGAGGCAGAAGCATTTGAAGGAAGGGTTTTTGCTTCATAAGCAGCTTGAAGGCAGGGTGGCATTTCAAAAGCAAGTTTAAAACCACCACCTGCCCCTACTTTATCAGGAATTTCATGCTCTTCTTTAATAACGTAATGGGACAAACCAGGTCTACTGATTTGATATAAAAAGTACAGAGAGAGATGTTTAAAATGGAGGATCTGAACTATTGTTTACCTTTTGCTATTCCATTTCTCAAACACATGAGAGTGAGAAAGTGATTGTTTTAGAACAGTTGTGCAGCAGGGACGGAACTAAAATTCAGACTCATAAAGCTCTCTTTTCATTCACTGCTTGTGTCCTGCCTTTTAAATAATTAAGAGGTGCAGTATATCATGATTACTACTGCCGAGATGAATGGAAAAGCTTTTAGAACAGCTTTTTCATCCATCTCATGCTCTAAAGGCCTGAGTCATTGACTCTGCTGGGAACTGCAAGGCACTGTGATGGCTTGCAGACTGTGCCGTGGAGATTTGTCTTATTTGACAGGTGAAGATCAACCACTTCTCACAACAGATCTTGTGTCTCTTGCGCTCATACACAGTCCTTGCTCTGCGAGAGCAAGAATTAGTGGTTCCTTTTGCTATTAGTAAAAGGATCTGATTCTACCTAAGAATCTGATGTTACATCTTGTGTCCTTCGATGTAAAACAGATTTTTTTCCCCCCCCCCCCAAGGTTATGCTGTGGAACCTGCAGAAAGCTCGCCCCCTGTGGACCACAAACCTTCAGGAGTGTGAAACAGAAGACAATCCGCAGTCAGCTGGCCAGCTCTTCAACCCTCCGCTTGCACATTCCCTGTCTGTCGCATCATGCGGCAACATCTTTGGCTGCGGAGCTCAAGATGGTAAAGTTAGGATATTCAGAGTCACTGGTGTCAAGTTTGAACGTGAGCTGGAGTTTAAAGGTCACAGCTTAGGAGTATCACAGGTCCTCTTCGTGCCAGAAACATACCGGTTGTTGACTGGAGGAAACGATGGGAAAGTCTTGCTCTGGGATGTCAGCAGTGATGTGGGAAAGCAGCAGAAAAGCCCAGCCAAGTCCCTCCATAGAAGGAAGGCCCAAGCACCAGCCAGAAAAGATGGAAAGCTCAACAAAGCAGCTTCAAATGACCATGCTAGAATTTTACCAAAGCTAACCATTGAGCATGGAGAGAAGGTGAACTGGCTCACGTGCACAGAGATCAAAGGCTCCAGGAGAGTATTAGTTGCTGATCAGAGTAGTTCCATATCTGTTTATCCTTTGCCAGAATCGTAGCCACGGAAACATTGACAAATTTGCAGTGAAGAATCATTCCTCAGCATTTGAAATATGAGTCCAGTTAAATCCATCGATGGTGGATTGAACAATGACCCCTGCTGCACCCTCAGCAATGGCAGGGAGTTTGCTGTGTTCTCACACAAGCACTTGTGATATAATTGGCCTGGTGCTCTATTTTCAGCAGCTTGTGGTGTTCGCTGCAGCTGCTATTTCAAGGTTGGCAATTTGTGTCCTGAACTTAAGTGAAACTGGTTTCAATAGATTTGGGGATAATATTAGTGCACGACTGACCTGACATAGTTGAGGTCGGAGGAATAAATTCACGCTAGCAGGGAAATCCGCAATGCTAAATGAGGATGCTGGGCAGTAACAGAGATGCAACTGGCTGAGCTCCTTGCATTTGCAACTATTTTGGTGCTTTACTTTAATTTCCCTGTTAAACCGTGTCACGATTAGCTTGAATTGGATCCAGTAGAAATATGTTTCTCGTTATTTTGCATACAAGACTAGAGAAGCACCAACTAACTGAGGAGTAATCAAAGTACTTAGACAGTCATTGTCAATTGGATTTTTTCACACTGCAGTAAACAAAGGAGCAGGAGAAAATGGTAACATCTGTTTAATGGGTCAGCTGTTGTAGGCATTTAGTTGCGTGTATCCCAAAGAGAAAAATAGCTATTAACTTTGTCTTAATAAATGCTTTCTCTCACTGCTCCCATGTGTTTATACTCACTTGTTAAGCATAGGTGCTGTGAAAATTGTCAAGAAGTGTATTCTATAGCCCATCAAGGGCTAAATACAGAGGGTCAAATGCACTGTTCTTCTCAGCCAAATACTTCCCCTGCCTTCCCAAAGCGGTTAGAGATGCTACAAGCAGAGCTTGGTAATTACAGCTTGTTAGAAACATCCCTTAGTTTGCAAGTTGAAGGTGGGGAGAGTGCAGCTATGTGGGAATGCTGTAGCTCTTGATGTGTGTGATTCATGCTAGATTTCCAATAGTTGAATAATTAAAAGAGGGAAAAAAAAAAAAAAACTTTTTTCCTCATGCTCTCTCCTGAACTTTTCACAGGCGAAGACTGAATACCGTCCACTGGCTGCAGTCCTGCTTAACTGATGTGGTTATTTTATGCTACCTTGTTTCACTGGCTGTTGTGCTACCAGTAGCATGTTATTTGCCTTCTTTCTTATGGGGAAAAAAAAATGCAGTTTTGTTTTGCATTGCTAGCTTGTAACAATCAGTTGCCATAGTGCTAGGCTGTCCATCCTTTATGGATGAGATTCCAGTGATGTGGGTTTTGCTACTCTCCATCCTCAGAAGCAGCTCCCAGCAGCCTAATAAAAATCCTTCTCAACCAAGTTCAGTTTTCATCAAAACAGAAAATCTCAACCCAACAGCAATCAGCCTGTACGGCCTTTCACAGCATGAGACTTTGGCCTAAGACAGGAGCTGCTGGGCCGTACAGCTAAATAAAGCCTGAACAGCAAACAAGCAGGCTGGTGCAGATTCCCCATTCTCATCATCACCTTTGAATTCATTTTATATCTGAAGACAGACGAGATCAGTAGGTCAAGGGAAGAGGTGCAGATGCGTAATTGGGTATGTAACATGTTCAGGGGCATGTGTCCGTGCATCTGTGAGCTATATCTGGATATACGGTCTATAAAAAGCCCCAGCACAAACAACCTCCAGCAGGAGTCAGAGCTCCTGCCCATGTTGTTGCCTGCTTCAGGAGAGGTACAAGCCCGCTCCGGCTTTATTTCTTCTCTTCTTGTTCTCCAGGAAGATGGCTAAAGACAGCATATCCCTGCGTGCGCTGAGCAAGACATTGAACAGGTCATCAAAGGGTTGTGTGAGGGCACAAGGGGCAGGGGGAGAGAAGACTGTGGCTGTGGTGGTCTGTTAGCAAGACAAACCTTTACTTCCTCTGGGAACTGTCACGGGAAGTAGATAGGATGTAAATATATGTATTGTGTGTATGGGAAGGGGGTAGTTCGTGTGCAATCTTCTGCTTTACCTTTATTTGTTGGAGAGGGAAGGGGGACAGAGCTGCAGGCTGCAGCATTTCACAAGCGCCATCCCGGCCAGCTCCAAGCTGCTGGTGCCGGCTGTTTGCTGCAGGATTCTGTAGGCTGGCACTGCAAGAAGTGTTGCCAGGGGCCTGGTGGTAATGGGAAGTTCTGGTTTGCATTTTCTGCTGTGGTCCAGCTGCAAATGGGAGGGCTGGGATGAGCTTCTGAATTTGGGAAAACGTTTCAGCATCTAGAAGGTTCAAAGATAGGAGGTAGGTGGTTGTAGTTAACAGACAGCAAGAACAGACCCTTCCTGCATGCTCTGAGAAAGAAAATCCCTGTAACCACGGAACTGGGACATAGGTGACGCTGAGTCACCTTCCATTTCCAAAGCCTATACTCCCAAGAGGCTTGCAAAAAAGCTTGATGGACAGGTTCATTGGCTTCATGTAAAGTAATCCTGGCACACGCTACCCCTGCTGGCACCCGGCCCCACGCTCCACTGCAGTGCGGCAGCACCATCGCTGCTAGATGGTGGCTGAGCAGCCAGGCGGGCTGCAAGTGGGAGCGAGTGCGACAGACACTGCTCTTTGGGAAGAAGGAAGGAGTTGGAAAAGGGTCTGAAACTCTCCACAGCTAGGAGACAGGCAAGCTGGCGTCCCCTTGCAGTGTGTTGTCACATGCGTATCTCCTGGTGTTGTCTTTCCTGTCTGCTGCACAAATGGGAGCAAGCAAGAAATTCCTGCCAACTTAGGTGTCACACACACCGCTCTGCTTTACGTGTAGTAAGCATTATCACTGTCCTCTGAGAGTATCACTGCTGATGAAATGTAGTACTTCTGTGTATGCAATTAATGTTTCAGATATTGATTTATGTAAATACTCCAGTCAAAGACCAGCTCGCCCCTCTAACAGCAGTACTGGGTCCAGTGCAGAGATGGCCAGAACCAGCACAGGGCAGCCCCCACCTCTTCTCGCAGAGGCCACCCCTGCAGCCCCCCCAGCCCAAACCCTTCCACCTACATGCAAAGCTTATAGACTAACACTGGCTGACAGACCTTGTAAAAAACTGCTCCTCTGCTCAAAATACTAGTATTATTTATCAACAGTTTTTATGAGGCTGATTCACACAGCAGTAACTGAAAAAGAAAGAAAGAGAGAGAGAGAGAGAGAGAGTAGAGGAAGAGCTGTGAAATGTGGGGCTCTGTGTTGGCCTGGAAAACAAAAAGCTATGCAGCAGCTCTAAAGTAAGGAAAGACGTCATTCTCTGGGAGCGCCTGAGCAGTGGAAATAAGCGTAAGCATAGAACCACACTTCTAGGAAAGTGGGAGTATGAGAGTTTTTACTGCAAATCTTCTAGTTCTCTATGCTAACAGAAGAAAAACTTGAAAAGCTTTCTGGTAGAGAATTGAGATGTGGTTTGTTCCTACAGTAGACAGACATTAGAGGTTATTATTAAATCATTATTATATGATATTATTATTAAAAGGAAAGCGGGAGGTTTAATCAATTCTTCCTCAAGTTGCATTCAGACCCTTGATCAAAAGACAGAAGCACTGATTCTATCAGAATCTACAAAAAAATGTAGATTAGTTACAGAGATCAGTCTCACTATTTTGTAACCAGCCATTTTTAGAACCAAAATTAGCACATGCTGAAATGTTTACTACAGATGCTTACAAGTACACAAGAGTAATTCACAGACAGGCAATAAACCCCATGCCCCATATTGAAATAGTGCCAGAAAGACAAAAGAGGTCAGATGTTAAAGCATCAACCTAAAGGCTGCTGAAAAACTACTACAGCTCTGAAGGTACTGTTAACGCTGGGATCTTTGATAGTTTCTACTATTATTTGCATAGAAGAATGCTTGCAAGAATGAAAGCTTATTTACCCTGATAAAGTGGCATTTATGGAGTAATTCACAGGTAAATGGCTCCCCCAGGAAGCTCTCATCATCCCCTAGGAGAACCTTGGAGAAAAGACTCAGCTTCCTGACAGCTGCTGTCTGAAAGCACGCTACCTTGTGTTATTCCTACGGCTCATGCTACCAGAGCTTCAGCGCACACTGCATTGTCCTCTTACACCACTGTAAGGCCAAAAATCTCTAATGTGACACGAGAAAAGAGACTGAGAAATAAAATACCTGTTGAAGCAAGAGAAGCCCTAAAAATATAGGGTCAGGAAGAAAGCAACTTTTACAAGATCCTAAAGGAAGTCTTAGCCTCAGGAAACAACAGAAAACCATTAGAGATGGACCCTTACAAGCTGCCAGGCAGATAACGAATTAAGGCCAGGGAGACTTAGGAAAATATTCTACTGCCAATGTCTTTTTATTTTCCTCCCTCATTCAGGACTACTGCAGATGCTCCAAAACAGGAGAAGGGAAGCCAGGTAGATGGAGAAGCTATTGTTGGTAAAGCAACAGCTCGATACTCATGCAAGTGTCTATGTTCTTTGCCCCTTTCTTATAAGGGTATATATGATATACCCTTTCTTAAGGGTATATATTTCATATATATATATATATATATATCATACATATCTTCATATATATAGATGTTATAAATGGAAGTCTCAACTCAATCTGAATTTTGTAATATTTATACTTATAAAAGGTATAAAAGCTATAAAAGGTATAAAAGGCAAGTAAACAGCGCTGGGTGTGCAGGGAGTCTACACTCCACCAACACACATACACGAACATCAAACATTCTAAATATAGAACATGGTTTTACATACTAAACCCTAGTATCCCTATACACACGTACAATCAGGAAAGGTAGCAAACAATCCTTTAAGTTCCATGACTTAAAAGTCTCCATTTTCCATTCCTTTTGAACAATATGCCTCACTCCAAGTTGTCAAGCAACTCTGTCTTCAGGCCTTACGTATCCCGTTTTTCCCGGATCGAAGAAAAGCATATCCATCTCTTTTTCAAGGCCAAGAGGCCTGGGTCCAAAGGCATGTCCGGGTCAGCAGGGGGTGGAACAGCAAAGGCCTGGGGTGGCTGTAGCAGCAGAGGGGCCCGTGGTGCAGCAGTCGGATCAGTGAAGGAGCCCGCAGCTCCGTCACTGCCTGGCCACCCACACGGGTCTGGCTGTGGCCCCACACGGCTCTGTAAGGCCTCAGAGGCTGCTCGCCAGGTGCCGAGCAATCCCACTGCCAACTTGTTATTTTTTGTAGCAGAGTCCCACACCTTGACCTCAGTTTGGTCCCATATTTCAGGCTCATAAACTGTCCAATTGTTGATAAGGAGAATAAGCTGTAAGGTTCCCAGGACAGTCTGTGTTCCTAAGGACGTACGATTCCCCATAACACGCAGCTGCTGACCAGCGAGGGGCAGTTGTGTGCGGCTCCGCTTCTCTCAGCTCGAGCTTCTTCCCAGCTCCAGTGCCCATTCCCAGCGACTTTCTGTACAAGCTGCTCTGAGCAGTTTGCTGAGTCTGGCCGAACCGATCTTCATGAGGCAATCAGTGTGCCTGTTCCCGTCCTGGTCTCTGTTCTGTTAGCCTGTTCCTTTTCATTCCTTCTTTCTCCTTTATTGATGACATAAATTCATCACATCGCATTGCCTTTTTTATCTTGAGGGCAGGCTCCCCTCTTCTACCCTTCTCCCCACAGCAGTTCTTTTCAAAACAACTTTTCATTGCTCAAACAACTTTGCAAATAACAGCAATGGCAAACACCCAGAAACTTCCATGCCTTAATGGCTGTAGAACAAACAACCCGAGGCTGCATGGAGTCCCCTGAATCACCCCTCTTTGTTCCCTCTGAACTCTTTTACATTCCTGATGGCCTCATCCTTAAGAGTCTAATGTTATCTCAACCACGGGGCTTTCTGACCTCCATGACCACACTCTCAAATCTCCCCCTTCTTTATTAATATCAACCATTTTCTTGACACGAATTACCATTCCATATATAACATATATATGTATATCATACATATCTTCACATATATATATCTTCAACCATATGTATGTATGGTTGGTTTTGTTTTGTTTTGTTTTTATTTTTTTTTTTTAATTAAGGAAAACCACAACAGATACAAAATTATGAAAAAGCAGTGAAGAAATATCAACTACAAAACACAGCAGTTTTTTTATTGCTGTTTCTCTAAGGTCTCCTTGTCATGCAGTTGTTCTGCAGAACAGATACAAAAGGGAAAAACAGAGCAGGAAAAGCTAACAGAGGACAATAACATAATGTGGGTGGCTTGGTTTATTATTTGCGTCATTTTTAATCTGGGGAAGAATGAGAGGTTCTGTTCAATGTCAAATGAAAAGGGTTCAGAAGATCATCACGGTACAAGTAAAAGCACAAATCACCTCACAATATCTTAGAGGGGGGAAAATAAAAGAAAAAAACCTTGCACCACCACTTGCACCACTAATGTTAATGCAAATGGTTGATACCTGCAACTCAACTACACACAGATCTAAACACAGGTCTTTCCTATGGCTGTATCTGTGTTTACAAGTTATAAGACTTCTGCTCCAGGGAAGGCTCAAAAAGACCAAGGTCACGTAAGAAAACTAATAACTCTAGTGGAGTATGCATCTGTAAAACAAGTAAATGTTCCCATGCAGCTTGGAGGAACCTCAAACCTGATCTGGATCTGTTCACAGTGGAGTGAGCCACCACTTTGATGGCAGAATGTGCAACACATTGATGCCCAAGTTCTAAAAAGCCTGTTTTCCATCCCTCAGAGTAGAAACTAAGCTGCAATCCTTGGAGACTCAGTTCAAAGATCTGGACTCGAGCTTGCAGGAACTGGCACAGAAGTTTGATCTCCTGGAGAAGGAGATGAGCCGGGACACGACGCAGATATCAACACTAGAGGAAAGGTGAGTGCAAGTGAAGGATCGCTCCGTCCTGTCCTGGTCCCTACATGTGCAGATGACCCTGGGGAGCACAGTGCAGTTACATGCACTTTAACATGAGTTTATACAATCTGGGCATGGTCTGGTTTACCATGTACGATAGAAATGGACAACATGAGGACAGACTAAGGTTCCTTTGGTTCAAGTAGTAGACGGTTACTTCTTCAAACTGAATATTTATATGGTTTAAAGAAAGTTATACCACTTCCAAGAGCGCAGAAAGACTTTTTAAGCAAGCATCTCTACCATAAGTAGGAAAAAAGAGCATTAATGCTATGATTCCCTTCTCCTGTTAAGTAAGACCAGGACATTCATACTTCTGGCACCTGTGCTTAGACTTTAGTAGTGTGTTTGTTTGGTTTTCCTGTCCTCCGAGTGGGAATGCTGGCATCAGGCTCTGGACACACTCAGGCCTGAGGTGCCTTTCAGCCAGGATGGCAGCTCACCCTTCCTCACTTAAACATTTATCCAGAGAACCACATTACAGAGCAACCGTGTGCAGCTGAATTCCAGAATTCAGCATAATTCTGTGGGCTCTGACTCTGGATTTCTGAAGCAGCGGCCTCCGCTGTTACAGAAAGTGCCACAAGCGAGTAAAACCCGAAACCTCGGGGCTGGCGGGCGGGGCAGCAGCACGGCCCCTCCTGCCGCCTCCGCGCGGGCTGAGCCCGGGCCCTGCGCGCCGCGTCCCGGCTGGGCCCAGCCCGGCAGGGAGGAGCGGCAGCGGCAGCCGGAGCCCCGCGGCCGTGAGGGGAGCGCGGAGGGGCTGAGGGGAGGTGAGCGCCGGGCCGGGCCGGGCCGTTTGGCGGGGGGTGGCGACGTTGGGGCTGAGGGGAGCGCGGCCGCGGCTTGGCGGGCTTCTTCGCCGGGATTCGGCGCGGCCTCCCCAGCGCCAGGCCCCTTCCCTTTGCTTCCCTTCCCTTCCCCTTCCCTTCCCCGCCCCGCTGCGGGGTCGCCCCGCGGCCTCCCCGCTTTGTGCCGCCCGCCCCCGCCGCGGCCTGCTCGCCACAGGCGCCCGCTGAGCGAGGGGCCCGCCCGAGCGCTGCTCCTCGCTGCGTTTGTGCTCGTTTGGCTGTGTTTTAATGAGGTGTTCCCGTGCTAGTGCCGCGCTGACCGCTCCGTTGGGGGATCTGGGACCTGCTTAGAGCCTGCGTTCGTCAGCCCAGCAGAAGCCCGAGCTGCCCGCTTCGCTTCCTCCGGCTCAGCCGCGGAGCTGCATCGCCCCAGGAGCGCTCATCTGTGAGACCCTCCGTCCTGCGGCCACCTGTGTGCCCTCATTGCCCTCCTCTTGTGCTCGAAGATCCGTGTTTAGCCTACTTCGCAGCTGCTAATTTTTCTGTGCGCATAACCACTGAAATTGCTTGGTCCAGAAGAGGCATATATGGACTTTTGAGGTGGTTTGTTACAAAGACTTGTACAAGTGGGTGTTTCAATGTTAGCCAGCATCCTTTTTAAAAAATAAAGGATTTGCTCTATCAGAGAAGGAAGAACAGAACCACTAACACCTGCCTTAATATAGTTCTGCCTCATTGTCAAGTTCCTCTGTGGATTATTTAAGATTGAACTGAAATTACAGCCTTTCTGTCAGGAAGTTCTCCTGTCTTTCTGTTGTCGGCTGTTTTTTTGTGGAGCTTGAAAGAACTTTCTTAAATTTCTGTAACTTGAAAGTATTCTTGTCACTTTTCCTGTTTGGGTGTAGTCTTTTATTTTTATTTTCTGTTCCACAGCATTTGTGGGCCAAGTGAAAAGTCTTTTGAGGAGGGTTGGTAGCAGAAAGGTTGGATGATCGCCACCATTTTAAGTCATACAAGTCATCGTGGAAGATGCTGAAGTGTTGAATGCATTGGTTAGTTCTCTGATTATGTTTGTGGGTCTAAAAAGTGTTTTGATTTTCAAGTTCCAGCTTAAGCAAACGCATGAATGAGGAAGAACTTTCTCTCTAAGGAGAAACCTCCTCTGATGCTCAGGAAGAATGTTGTATTTCTCCTTTAGAAAATACCAGAAATAAATCTGTACTAGAAGCAGCTTTTGAAGGATGTGCATATACCAAAAAATTATCTGTTTTGAGGGTTGATTCAGGGACTGCAGTATCATCTGCTAAATGTGAGCATAGCTTATAACTGTTAGAGAATAAATGTTGGAAGAATTTTTACGCTTTCTCCTTTCTTCTTACTACCTCCTTGCTATCCTCTGAAGTAACTGCTACAGTACACTGGAAGCTACTGCAGTAAGCCCTGCTGTAGTGACTTCTGGTAAGACCTGTGTCTTCCTTTGTAAGTCAAGAATTTGTGATTGCGAGCAAAAGGAATGAATTAATCACACTTCTTAAATATGCTGAGGTTTTCATAAGGTACTTATAAAACAGTGTTCTCTATTACATTTGTTAGGACAAGTAAAGTACAAGTTTCTTTCTGCTTTCAGGTACTGATGTTATATTAGTCCTGTTCCTGAGCTTCGAGTCAATATGTCGAAGAAATCGGAGGCTCCTCTTTCCTTAGCTGACTGCCTGTGTCAAATTTGCATGGAGATCTTTGTGGAGCCTGTGACACTACCGTGCAACCATACCCTCTGTAATTCTTGTTTCCAGCTGACAGTTGAAAATGCCAGTCTTTGTTGCCCTTTTTGTCGGCGTCGAGTCTCTTCCTGGGCACGATACAATGCCCGCAGAAACACTCTTATCAACTGGGAGTTCTGGGAAAAGATTCAGAAGAATTATCCAAAGGAATGCGAGCGTAGAATTAACGGACAGGATTTGGAAGAGGAAAGTAAGTAAAATGTGACTTGTCCTGGGTTGTCTTTGCTTTTACCAAAGTACTTAGTGGACTTGGGCTGTTGTGACAGAAGAAACTGTCCACAGACATGCTGTGTTATTGCTAGAAGGTGTGGTGTCAGAGGTGTTCCATGAAAAGGACTTGCAAGGCAGAGAAGTTGTATTGTATCATCATTTAAGTAGATAGTGCAAAAAGCACAAGCAGGTAAGTGTTGCAGCGTGGTTCCCTGTCCTTACAAAGACAGCTTTTTGTTACTGACTCAACTTCAGCTGTAAAATCCGTGTTTGTGTTTATCACTGTCAGGTAAGTGAAGTGGTTAATTTTTTTCAACTTGCAGGTGTTCTTGATAAGTTTGATTGAAAATTCCAGAGCTTCAGTCTATCCAGGGGTCATAGAGACTAAAACTGTGATGTCGTACAAAAGGAAGGAAAATCTCACTAATTCCTAGAAGAAGGGTTTGGGGGTTTATTATGTTGTAAGCTCTCTTAAAATTTGATATCTTCTGACAGTTAATATCTGGGGGAGGCTAATTTGGGAGAGGCAACACTTCTTTTCCTGCACGTCTCCTTATCCTTGCCAGCGTGGTCAGGAACAGCTCTGACCTTGAGTGTTTTACACATATCAGAGAATGATAGATGTAGTAACCTTAGAATTTCTCAGGAAAAGAACAAAACACATGAGCAGATTGTTCTTATTACATTTTAGGTCTGTTATGTTAAATTGACATAGAATTAATATTCTGAAGGGCTGATTTGACCTCTTGTGAGATTGCACACAGTTAGAATACTAAATAAAACATAACATCCTTAGCAGAAAACAAAGTACATATATATTTCAGTGAATAGCATTTTGACCTCCTTTGGTAGGATGGCTCTAAGACACGTTGTTTTACTTTTTCCACTTACAATGAAATAATTAATTGCAAAAAGCAAGATATAAGTTATGATCAGCATATATATTTGCTCAGCATAAAGTGCTTGGAAAATACTGACTGTTCTTGCTGCTTTGTTATGCAGCAATAACCTCGTTACTATTACTATCTTTATACCTTGTTCATAAAGCTTAACTTAAGTCATTCCTGTGACAGGGCATGGAAGCAATTTTTTTTTTTGTTGTTAAAAAACTTGTTTTTGACTGTCATGGTCTTCCTTTGTTACTTACTCTCCTCATCCTCCCTTCTGAATTAGTCTGTGTCCCTCATCCACAACACCAGCTGAGCAAACCTGGGGAACTGAGACAGGAATATGAAGCAGAGGTTAGCAAGGTAAGTCTAAAAATATATATTTAAAAACAGTAATGCTTTGCATGTGGTTATTTTAATTGTTCCCACAAACAGTTGAAATGTTATTTATCAGACAAAGAAGATACTTAAAAGGGGATTGCTGCTGCAAGAGCACACAGGTCGTTTGCAAAGCGTGAACTAAATTTTTATCCTTTACTGAAGAGACTCTAAGAAGGCCACATAGTCACAAGGCTATATATAAGAAGGCTTTGTAACCTCTACATATAAGAAACTGTGAATAAGGCAAAGAACTTGATATCAGGGCTGAGCATGCAGAGATAACAAACAAACAGAAGCCAACCTCAAAGGGATTCTACATCTGGTTGCAATACTGAATTGTGCTGCCACCAGTGTGTCATTTGCGTGGTGTACGTACCACGTGGAAGGAAGAGAGGAAGGATGGAGTGTGTGCACTTTGGCAAGAGCAAACGGCTGTTGCCAGCAGTGGAAGGTAGCAGTCTGCAGTTCAGACACACAGTTGGCACAAGCTGAAAGAGCAGACACTGTTTGTTCAGCTATTTATGCTGGCTAACGGCTGCATTTTCTGGTGGCAGCTTCAGCTTATGCCACCTTCAAGTATTAATCGAACTGCCAAACTGCAGCCTTAGTGTCCGTCACTCTAAGTCAAGGCTGAGGGGCAGATCTTTTTTTTTTTTTTTTTCTTTTTATCCAAAGGCTCAGGGACTTGAAACTTTTATTTTGTTGATGTTCCTGTTCAAGCATGCTCTGCAGAAAGTACAGCTAGATAGCTGGGATGATTTCATTTGAATTGAGCCTGCCTTTTTGCTTTAAATAAAAATCTACAAAAGGCTGTACTGGGTGAGGCCGCAGCCTCTGCAGTTCTGTGTTTTTTCTCCAACAGTAGCTGCAAATGGTTGCCTAGGGAAGACTGTGAGAGTGGGATAAATATATGTGATGCTTGCATCGAGCGCCTTGCCAGCCTCCTGCAGTAAAGAGGACAGGCTTCCTTGTGTTGGACATAAGCCCACATTTCCCAAGTTTTCTTGTGCCAGTTAACTCTCCTGCCTACCTCAGCATCTCAGGTGACCCAGCAGCATATGCTGTGTTGTCCCTTCCAGGAGGTGTGCTTCACAAGCTAGGAAATGCGTGGAGGTACAAGCACAGCAGAACACACAGGCAGCTCTCCTTATGTTTCCCAAAACTGCACAGAGGAATTCTTCCGGGATTAGTATTGCCCTTTCACTATCTGCATCCCTACTCACACGTACTGAAATGGCTTTTGCAGGTCCTGAGGTGCACATAAAGGATTTGGGACTAGCAGATAGAAAAATTTGAAACTGTTTTGGCTTTGGTCTTGTACTTGCCTTCTTGATTTCACTCCCTGAGTAAAACAGACTATGATTAAATGAGCTTCAGTAATGAATACTCAGCATTCTCTTTCTTAATTGTTCATTCCCTGTGTTATTTGTGTTCATTTGAAAAAAATGGAAAATATTTTTAAGAGATCCTAACCTTGTTTGTTCAAGGATCCTTCTTTATACAATTCAGACATAATAATAAGAATGACAACTGGAAATAGTATCAGAATATTCTTTTCTCTTTAGCTGATAGAAGTTCCCTTCTCTATTGATAGTATCAATGGAAAATGGAGATGGTGCCCAGGAATAGTGAAATATATAAGGGTTTCTGGTACCATTCATAAGCTATAAATGCATAAAAGAAAATTTCCAAATTCCATTACAAAGTTCAAGAAAGTTGTATTCATTCTTTAAGTACTCTGCTGTCCTTGTGGAGTTGCTGTAACTGATTTACTCTGCGTGGGTGTCTGCTGTGAGAAAGGGAGGCAGACTTGGAATTCTTGGTCTGTTGCTTTGGCTTGTGGATGTTCCAGGCGAGAAGAGAGGAGAAGGGCACAGAAAAGATGTGTTGTCTTTCAGGCATCTGCACTCATGATGGAAATAAGATGATACGAGCGCAATCGGCAGGCACTGTGGTCTAGCTGGCACTCAGCCTTAGAAAGAATCTTAGCACATGTATTTGTAGAGGTTAATCTTGTTACTAACATTTTAAAAAGGCAAGCAAATGAATTTAACCTTTCATGTTTGCAATATTAACAGTGTAATCTTACAGAAACCAACAGGTAGGTTGCTGGTATCAAACTGAAGACCCTGCACGCAGTGTCTGTTTGATTCTTACATTTTTGGAGAGTTCTGCAGTTAAATACTGTCTTTGAAGTGTGCGGTGTCTTTGCGAGGAGTGGATCGTCCCCACTGAAGGAGTCTCAGTTGAGGTTTTGATGTAAAGTGTGGTCTGGCAGTAGTAACCAGATGCCTAAAAAAAAAAAAAAAACACTTTTTCAGGTGGAGGCAGAAAGGCGAGCACATGAACAAGAGGAAAACAAGGCAAGTGAGGAATACATTCAAAAGCTGCTAGCAGAAGAAGAGGAGGAACGCAGACTGGCAGAAGAAAGACAGAGGGAGATGGAGGAACAGCTTAAACAAGACGAAGAATTGGCATGGGAGCTGAGCAACAGCCTGGTGAGTTAACATGAAGGGGACATTTACTGGTGTTCATTTAATGAAAGCAACTTAGTTTTTTCAGAGCAAAAGTTAAACTTCGGAATAACTTAAATTTATCTGAATTGTAGTTGGAAGCTGTTGTCAGCCATCGGTATGTTAGATCTTTAATTGACCTGTTAACTCTTGAAGAACCAATGGGAGTGAGAAATACCCCAAGTATTGCGAACTGTGTACTAGGAACCTGACATGGGTGCAGGAAGTTCTTGCTGTAAAATGTTTTAAAACATTGTTTTTCTTCTGACTACTTCGTTTCCCCTGTGAATTAAAAAAACACTATTTTGGAAGAAATTGAGGTCTATGTCCTCCTGTACTGGAAAAAGGAACATGATGACGTTTGAGAAAATACAATTTGTTTTGTTTTTTGGAGGGGTGGAGGGAACTTTTGTTTGTGGTCTTTGTTGGCTGCTTTTTTGCTATCTGCTAATAGTCCTAATAACGTCATTTGAGAACCAAAACCTCTTGCCCCTTACTGCCAGATACAGGAAAGCATACAGAATCACTCATATGTTTCGTATTCCATAACTACCTTTTACTCACAGTTCTGGAATTCCTTGGATAAAAGTAACTAATCTTGTAATAGAAGGACAGTAGTAGTTCAGTTTCTGTTGTGTTTTGTTTTACATAATGCTATTTTTCCTTGTCATTGAAGAATGACAGTTCCAGAGAACGTATACTCAGCAGTCCTTCACCAGGAGACGGCCTCTCATGTGCGTCATTCACAGCTAATTTGTGCAAGACAAAGAGCAAACCAAGCAACTCTGGAGACATTCAGAAGTAAGAAAGCCAAGTTTGTTTAATGATTAGTGATCTGTTTCTTGATATAATGTCTTTCTGCTCCATGTGCTTCCTTGGAATCTTGCAGCCTGGCTTCCCATGATAATTTGGATAAATGTAAGCTACTAAATGTTAAAATATCTTATAGGATAATACGGAGGAGAAGGGAAGCCCTCACCCTTCTTTTGTTTTTCATTATCAGAATGAACCTGAGCTGATGATTAATGCAAAGCACTGGCAATTCAAGGAGGGAAAAAAAAGTTTTAAAAGGTATACTTTGCTCTCCTTTAAGGTATCTGTCTCCAAAGCATCATCGTACATCGGGATCAGCTTCGTTCTCCAGAACAACAGAAGGACGCAGGAGTGACTCTGGCTCCATGGTAACTAGAATTATTTTTTGAAATCTCAGTGTTAGTAATTACAGATTATTCTATGCGTTGCGTATAGTAATGCCTGTCAGCACGGTGCAATTCAGCCCTCCCATTTCAAACTGCCTTCAGCATTCGTGATTCCCAGAAGTGGAAAGGGAAGAAACCAGGCTCAATAGTCAGCAGACGCACACCTACAGCTTATTTGGTAGTTCCCCTGTGTATCTATGCAAAGACTCCAGTTAACTAAATTTAAGTACTGAGAAGAACTTTGAAGTCAAAGTCTCTTTGTATCTTGTGTGTTATCTATCTGCTCCAGGATACCTGCATCTACTCAATTCACAGATTATCACTTGTCCATGGACAGTTTTAATTACCGTGAGTTTTTCCTCTAATTCTGCAGCTTTTTTGATGATTTCAATAAGGCATACTCCTGGTTTCAGAAGGAGTAAATGCTGTTTACATTAAGATCCTCAATGAGCTCTGGGCGGCAAGTGATGGTGTATAAAATTTATGATCATTCTGGAGCTCATTTGAGAAGGTTGCACTCTGATTTTCATTAATTCGTGTCTGTGTGTCTGTCTGTCTCTTTGTATCTCTCCTACTAGACTGCTAAAGAAGATGAGCAGACTAATATCTTGAACAGCTGATTTGAGACATTGATAGCAGAGGAATGCTGCAGTTGTTTCCAGTCGTTTAGCCAAGCTGCAATAGATTGTACTAAATACTTTCAGTATTATTGAACAATTCTATTCTTTTTAAAGAAAAATCCAAGTTAATATCCCTGAGTAGTTATGAGCAGTGCGGCTACGATAAATGAGATTTGCATTTTATTCATACCCATTGACTTTTAATAAGTTTATTAAATTAGGGATGTCTCTCTTTCCTTCAGGAGGCCAGTAACGATGCAGGCAGCAGTACTGTGCAGCAAGATGAGCAAGAGGAAATGCCAACGTTGTCTCCACAGCTGTCGGGTGTGACCAGGTCTTCCACTGCTCAGGATTCATTTTTGGAGTCATGCATGAACTACTTAAGTGCCTCAACTTCAGAGGAGACCACCACCAAGCAGAAAAAATCACCTGGACCAAATTGTCTGGCAGATGAAGGTCCGGATACGCTTCGTGGAATTGCAGAAGGGGAAGGGGCTAGAACAGTTCTTCCTAGAGCTAAAGGAGAAGACGGAGTAGAGTTGGACAGTGGCAGTTTAACACATGTAGAACGCATAAGCCTTGAAAACTGTGCTGAAACTAGTGCTTGTATTCAGTCAGCAACAACTTCTATGATGTCTGACAGCAAAAGTGGGATACGTGATCTCACGAAGGTGGCTGGAAACCCAGATGAAAAGATACCAGAGAGCTTGCAGAACACTATGGAGACTCCAAAAAGAAAATCTCCAGAACCACTGGCTGAAGCAGTGGTTGACTTGGGTGTGCTTGGTAAGAGGAGAAGAACTTTCCCAGAAACTTCAGGGGACCAAGGGGAGCAGATATTTGAATTTGACTTGCAAATGCAGAAAGCCTTTGAGCAGGAGCTCTACGAAAGGCGTCTGCAAGAGGAGCAGGATAGGCTTCTGGCTCTGCAGCTGCAAAGACAGCTCGACAAGGAGGAAAGGTCACTCAATCGACAAAAAGGCTCTCCCGATGGGTACCTTCTTCGCACCACAACACCTCAGTCTGTGAAAGACTCTTCTGCTAGAAAGGGAAGTTGTAAGAAGGCAAAGGACATGAAGCTAACAAAAAAACAGACTGAAACAAATCACCGCAAGGTCCGGAAAGGTTCATGCAATGAAAACTGGCAGTCTCCTACCAGAGTCCGAATGAAGTCACCTGGCCTCAAGGACGGAAATGTTTTGAATTGTGTTGTTAATACCAGTGACCCAAATGGTATTTGTTCCTTGCCTAAAAAAGAGCAGAAGACAATCCTTCAAATGTTTAAAAGCCCTGTTGCAGAGTAGAGCAACAGAACCACAGACACATGGTGGGAAAGGATCAAAATTAAAACCATAGTAATGCTTCCCCCTGTGTTAGGCAGAGCTCCCTCTAAACAGTTGAAAAGGTGATGGTTTTGGCGGGATCACTTCAGGCTACAGGAGCAACCAAAACTGTCTGCTTATTAAAACTTGCCATGAATGTTTCTGAGAAGTTTTAAGAAGTCATGTCCCTAGACCTTAAAAATTTTAATTGGCCTCTTCTTGACTATGGCTTATTTTCTACGACTTGCGTTTGCAAGTTTGTTTGTTTGTTATAATTTTGACTGTAAATACTCTTTAGTGTTTAAAATCTAAAAACTGTTGGTCTTATGTTAGAATAAGAATTTGGAGCCTTCTAAGAGAAGGATGCTCGTCTCCCAGAGTAAGCAAATGAAAAGGCGAGTCTGTGTCTCCAGTTGTCTGCTGACTGAGATTGAGGCTTCACTCAGCACAGCCGCTGCTCTGCTAAACTGAAGCACGTTGCTGGAATTTGGTGTTTGCTGAATTGTGCTGTTTGCCTGGCAGTTACCAAGAGTATAGCCAGCCAGCCAGTCTTGCAAACATGCTCTTTCCCTCCCCCTCAACTTGCTGTGTAGTAGCCTCTTTCTTACTCAGAGGGGAAAAAACGGATTGTTCCCCCACAGCCAGAGGCAAGGATCTGTTAGAGATGCTGGTAATCTAACTGGTTGTGGGCTTGTATGTATTCTGTTCATTTTTACCTCTGTTAATTTTGTTTTCTTAGTGTTTTGTAACTTTATTCTTATGCAATGCTGCCTACGTTTACTGCTATTTAACTTTCATATGCAAACTGTTGAGTCTGATTAAAAGCATGTAATACGCAAAAAATGTTAGTCCAGGAGACAGTTAACAACGGAGAAAGCAAAACCAAAAGGGGAAAAGCAAATGGAAACTGGAGTTGTCAGTAATGGCTTAACAACCCTACAGATTCATTTAACTTCCAGCTGGAGTTCAACTACCCTGCCTGACTGTGACTGTTGTGGCTTGGTTGTTTTTTTAGTTTGTTTTTTGAGGAACTACCAAATACTGTTTTCCAGTTTGGTTTTAAAAGTAACATCACTGAAAGGAGTTACAACCCAGATGTGTGGGGAAGGTGACGGCTGTGGGAAGTTGAGGCCTCTGGAGAAGCTGACTGGCTGCTAGTCAGCAGAGGAAGTGTTCCTGTTATATTGTTTTCTGTACTGCTGTTGTGAAGCCATCTCTTTCTTTCCATGATATATTTCTCAAGTATATGTTTTTGAATGAGAGAAAAACACCAACCTATGCTGCTGAAATATGTGTGCTAATAACTGAAGGTAGCAAGTGCTTCAAAAGCGTACTTTTTTTTGGAACCTCGTGGATGATCTATGAACTTTCAACTCGGCTCTGAGATGCTTGTAACAACTGTTTCAAAGCAGTAACTTCTGGTGTTTTTTAAGTTAACAAAAAAAAAAAATTGAAAACATAAACAGAACACTGACCCAAAAATGTGATTTTATTTTTTTTTTCTTTGCTTGCATGTCTCTAATACTGGTGGGTTTCTCCTAAATAAATGGCCTCTTCAAAGATGCTTCTTGAGAAAGCTGCAGCAGGCAACCTGCTGCACATAATTCATTATTTTCTAATGCTGCTCCTTCAATATAGATCTGTTTCTGTATCGTTACTTCTGTTCTGTTTGTTTGTGTCTTACCTAGGCTATCAAATATATTTGTTCATTGATTACTGTGTTCTTGAAGGCAGAAGTATTGACTGTTTTGGGGCTAATGACACTTGGCTTTTCCTGTCATAAGCATGTAATAAGTAAAGCCTATATTTTCAGAATAGCTGAAGAGAAAGTTTTGTTCTTAAGTCTCTGCTCAGCCTCATCGTCATTTTATCAAGTCTTATGTTCTTAACTTGCTTGGAAGACAGTCCCTGCTCTGGCATGGAGCACCTCCTTCCAAGAGCACAGATCCTGCCGACCGCAGACCTTTCTCAAGTAAGTCTGAGCCAGGGCACCACATGCTCCTCTGATTTTATTTTTCAAGTTCTGGTGCTTAGGATTTTGGAGCTGGTTGGAACAGATTTTGAGTGGTAGAAGGCAATTCCCAGCCTCCTACAGGTGCTGGCACCTGCTACCAAAACCCTGTAATTTATGCCTGGTACAACTGCAGTTTGAGGTGCTTTGGTCCTGATTGTACTTCTGTACCTCTCAAACAGTTTGAATGTTTGCCTTGTTCTTCTTAATCACTGCCTTCACTGTCTAGCACTGAAGGGGTCTGAACCTGAAGTATTTTGAGCTGCAAGCCATTTGTATCGTAAGAATTAATCTTACATGTCTTACAGCTTCTGGCCCTGGTTCATTACCGTGTTTTCCTCAGATCAACCATCATTATATTGCAGTGCTGGCGTGGAAGATACATTTACAGCCAAGTCCTGATGTTTGATAGATTCTTAGTGGAAAAAAAAAAAAAAAAGAGAGAAAAAATGTGTGATTGTACAGATAAATATCTAGATAAAAACTCAAGGCCCGGCAGCCTTGATCTTTATCAGGTTTCAGCTTATTTAGTGGTCTCATTGTTTTGGGGCTAGTTCCATCCCTGTAACAAGAAGACAGCAAATAATATATGCAAAGCTACAAGATGGGCTTTGTGTTTAAAAAACCAGCTGAATTGGGTAGCATTGTGCAGTCTATCTGAGTATGTTCAAACAACCAAGAACACAAGTCCCACTCAGCTGTGGTGCCTGGGGCTCTTTGTCATCCAGTTCATGTTAAAGGGTGACAGCAGAGAGGGTAGGGGAGAAGGAAGGCTTTCCTCCAGCACACATGCACCAGGTGTAGCTCAGCACATCCAGCACACAGTGTTGCCACAGTTAACACCAGTTCCATTCCTTTTTCCTCCAAAGTTGTTCCGTGGATTCTTTCTCTTCCCTCTTAACCTGGCAGTTAGGTGTCTCTTGTATCTAAGGTTTATGACATGCACTAAACTAATCACAGTTAGAAGTTGAATAAGAATTGGGGGCTTTTTTGCATCTTACAGACTTACTCCCTTGCCATCAATAGCAAATCCTATCCAAAATAAATGTAAAAATCACAAAAAGAAGCCATTTTAAAGGCCTAAATGGTATAGATGTATATTCTAGGGTAGATGTACACTTGCTGGAGGGGTGGCGGTAAAGGATTTGGGGGTTTTGTGTATTTTTTCTTGCCTGATGGATTTTGTCCTCTCAATGTAACAATGACCTCTTACATAAGAGCCATTACTTTTGAAGCTTACTGGGTCAGTCTTTTAACTTTACATACCCTGAAGCTGTACATTTATTTCTTAGTTCTGTAATTATACTTTCTCAGCTGCTTAGAATTCACTTCAGCTTTGGCTTGGACTAGGTAAAATAATAATAATAATAATCCTTTTTTTTTATAAACGTGTCACAAGCATAGAACAGGTTAAAAGCTGTTGCAGGATGGGGAAAATAAACAAGACTAAGAAGTCAATCATTAGCTAAACACCTAATTGAACTGCAAAACACATAAAAGTTATAACCTATACCAGAAGGCCAGTCCAACAGCCTTCTCAGATCCCCCAGATGATCACACTCACAGCATGCGTGGCACAATAGTCCTCAGGAGGCTCCTCTTTAGCTTTTTCTATATTTTTCTGGTTAGAAGGTAGAATTTAGTCACTGCTGAGGGGAAAAACCTTTGGTTTGGGTTGGTTAATGATTCCTTTGCTTCTGAGTGTTAGTTACCCAAATAGTGTGAGATCGTGCAACTTAATTTTTTAATTCTTTGTCTACAGTTGCCAAGTGCAGACATAACTACAGGCAGAATCCATAAGCTAAGAGCACTGAACCATGAGCAGAAGCCATTCTTGCTGGTAGGGTAATATTTCTCAATCTGCGGCAGCCTTGCTTCCACTGCTTGTGCAGCATCCATGGGTTGGATTTAGGTGGTTTCTTGTGAGGGTAACAGCTGGAATATTGCTACAGCACAGGGAGCTGAAAGAGACAACCAAGTGAGCAGCTGGAGTTGGTGACTGATGGCTGCTTAATGGTGATCATAAAGCAGGAGCCCACACTTGTGTTTGCATTCAGGGTGGCTGCTACCTGTTAATAAGGTGCTCCTCTGCAAAATTCCAGCCTGCTGAGGGCATTAGTAGCAAGTGAGAAACACTGTGCCGTGCTGGAAACCAGCTGAAAAGAGGGAAATGTGTTTTCTACACTTGCAGTTCTTGCAAGTAGCGCAAGGAAGTGCTGGGAGCGCCTGGTGTTGAGGCCGCTGCTTCCGAATTTGGAACAAAAGCATCTTAATAGGCAAGATGCTCCGTTGTGGATTTGGAAAGCAAAAGCCTCTCGTCAGAATTTCTAACCAAAAACGCCTTTTCCTTTCACACTGACGAACACCACAGCCATCGAAGCGGCCACCTCGGGTCGTGCAGCAGGCGAGCCACAACCCCCCAGCTCCGTGAGCCCCGCGGGTACCGTTTAACCCCCCCTTAACATCAAACTAAATCCCTTTTTCCTCCCCCCTCTCAAAACTCCTGTCAGGCTCCCCCCCTCAGCCCGAGGCGGCGCGAGCCGCGTTGCCACGGCAACTCCCGCCCGCCCCGCCCCGCGGCGGCCCGGCAGAGGAAGGGCGCGGGCGGGCCCCGCGCATGCGCGGTGCGTGCCGGCGGCGTGCGTGTTGTTGTGAGGCGGCGGCGGCAAGATGGCGGCGCCCGGGGGCTCCGCGGCCTCCGCCGCGCTCCGGGGGCTGATCCAGCAGTTCACCGCCATCACGGGTGAGGAGCGAGGACGGCCGGGCCCGGTGCCGGCCGCCGTCGTTTCGTGCTTCACAAAACGGATCTGCCGCCCGCCTGCGAGGCCCGGCTCCGAGGCGGCCGAGGGCAGCGCCCGCTGGGCCCCGCGGGGCGGAGCGGGGCCGCGGCCGAGCTCCCGGGGCTGTGGGGAGGGCACCGCAGAGAGGGGGGTGGTGGGGGGGCTGCCAGAGGGGTGCCCCCCTTCTGCTCCCTTCCCGTCCCCCGGGGTCCCTCTGGGTTTTGCTGGGCCGGGAGCCGGCGGTGGGCTCGCAGCTGGAGGGCACAGGGGGCCGGGGTGAGCCCTCGTCCGCATTTTGGGGCAAAAAAAGCCCCAAAACAGCTATGAAGGGGTGGCGGCTGGCTGAGAACACGGTTACGTGAGCTGCTTCAAGAGTGCTCTGTGGATGCAACCCACCTCGTCCCCCTGCTCACAGCACCACAGGGCAGGGCCCGAAGGAGGGCTTCATCAAATACCTTTGGCTCTTCAGCCGGTACGAGCACGGCTGCTCGCGATTCCCTTGCTCCAAGCAATTTGTTTGCAGGTTGTGGCTGTGTTTACACAGTGCGGGTGCGCTCAGGCCTTGACCAGGGCTAGTACAGCGCGCTGACAGGCTGCGGGTCACTCAGTTAGCCTTGCTGAAACCACCAAGAATTAATCTCCTCAAATGAAAAAGAAAAGCTACAGTCAGTCTGTTTCCCTTACAGGATATCTGGTGTTTCCTTTTTCAGTAGTGCCTGAGACAGTTGTTCAAGAAGTAACCAGAACAGGCTGGTTTGCCCAACAGCTTTTTCTGCTTATGGGTTGTGCTAAACATAAGAGCTCCCCCTTTTATGCTTTCAAAAGGGAAAATGAGAACCTGCTGCACTTCACCCAT
The DNA here is from genome assembly GCF_047663525.1 of Anas platyrhynchos. Taxonomy (NCBI): domain Eukaryota; kingdom Metazoa; phylum Chordata; class Aves; order Anseriformes; family Anatidae; genus Anas; species Anas platyrhynchos. The sequence goes on along the minus strand of NC_092595.1, from coordinate 14,986,610 downwards.
CCGCTCTTAAAGGAGGATTTTGAATTTTTTTTATCCCTTTTAACAGAATTCAAGGTTCTGTCAAAAGTCTGTTCTTGTGGAGCTTGTTTTGCCAACACTGGCGTGAAGTGACAGGTGCTCAGTAGCACACACCCTTGGTGGTTTGTGTTATCAGCTTTCCAATTTGACTTGTAAGCGTACAAAATTACCAATGTTTGCATGGAAAAGGCTAAATGAATTCCATATGGCAATCTGATTGTAGTGTACCTGGTGGTGAGGATTGAGTTGTCTTGAATATATTTTTTGTTCCCAGGTGGCAGAATTGTGTTTCTTTGGTGCTGTCACCCAGAAAATTACTAAGTGCTAATGTAGTTCCTGTAAATCTTCACTAATGGAATGATGGGATCTCTTTGAAGTTTGTTTTGAATCTTAACGAATATTTAGTGTTTTCTGCGTGCCGTCACAAGCACTGAAAATATTCGTGTGGTGGTGGTTTCCTCAGGAGTGAGGAAGACTCGGGATCTTTAAGTAGTGTAAGATTGGATGTAGTTGTTCTTCTAAATGAATGACTTCACGTGACTGTGCAGTAAGGTTGGAGGGTGGTGAATATAATCCAGGCTATCCAGGTGGTGTTTGGTTGGTACAACTGGCAATGAAATGGGCTCCTGAAAATACCAAAGAGCAGTTAGTGGGAAAATGTGAGCTTGATGCTTTTATGTTTGATTTGAGACGTTACTAGTTTTTTCTTTTGCGCTTTTTTCATCTTGATTAATGTCTTTAAGTACAGCTAAGTGTCATCTGATTACACTTGTTGGGGCAGGTTGTTTTGGTCTTGTTTTTTGTTTGTTTTTGTTTTTGAGAAAGCCGTTCCCTTGGTCTGCCGGGCTTTCTTTGTGGTTTAACGTAATGGTGCAGCCCTTTGAAACCATGGAGATAAATCAATTCTAGAAGTGTATTTTCTCTTACTTATCAGCCTGTTTAATCTAGAACTCTCTGAAAAATCTCAGGCATCTGATGAAAAAAATAATTGTGTTTCTCTCACGTTAGCTGTTACTCTGATGCTGGGAAAACGGTGTTTGCTTCAGCTCAGTGACTTGTAGTGAACTTGCTAAGAATTATTACAGATCCAAAAGCTACTCCCAAACTGGTTCAGCTGCATTTTGCTACTCTTCCTCTGTACCAGTTTTTCTGTATGAAAATAAACTCTTTGGCAGCCTGCTACTTCTAGGGTGATGCTGTAGCAAGTAGGCTCTTAGAAGGTTGGGTACAGGAGAGGTTCCCTTGATGAGAGTGCTTTTGTTTGACAGCGATTTTAAGTAAGCTTTGGGGGGCGGAGGCTGACCCTCTGAGCAAAGAGCTACCCGTGGTGCTGATAAGCAGTATTTCATCCTGAGCAACAAGAGAAAGAGCAGATTTAGTTGTGCCCATTTTAATAAACGTTAGTCATGATCACTGTATGTTCAAGTACTGCTTTCTCCTTGTTTACTATTTTTTTCCTCTTATGTGAACTGAGCTTCTGCTCGTTGCTTTTACATTTTAGAGCACTCAGAAAAACAGGGGATCTGTTCTTTAAGTACCTGTTGTAGATGGGTAAATAACTTTAGCACCGTATTTAGTATTCACCCCGTAAGAATGTTTTCAGGTTTTCTTTCCTTTTTTTTTTTCTTTTGTATCCCACAACAGAACTCAGGATGGGTACACCTATTAACGTTTGGAAAACTGTATCAGGAAAGGGTCCAGAAAAAACAAAGACTGTGCTAAACCTCTTTGTATGGCTTCCGCTACATTTTCTACTTATGGAAGGCAGAAGCCTGGCTGTCCTCTATCTGGACACTCCATTCCCCCTTGAGATATGTGTTAGTCTCAATTTACAGTTGTGCCTAAGGGATAAATGGCAACTGGTGAGCTGCTCTGATTGTTAATGCTGTGAGAGAGAAAGCGTGCTGGTTAGCCGTGCCCAGTGCTGCCGATCAACATGTTTTCTGAAGAATGCTTTAATTTTTCCTTTGGTGTTACAGGTGCCAGCGAAAGCGTGGGAAAGCACATGCTGGAGGCATGCAACAACAACCTGGAGATGGCTGTCACCATGTTTCTGGACGGTGGAGGCATAGCAGAGGAGCCAAGCACCAGTTCTGCAGGGGTGTCTTCTGTTCGACCACACACCGAGTATGTACTTGAACGTATCTGTGTATAAGTGAATTGTCTGTCTAAGGAATTCAACAGTGGAAGGCAGAACAAATAAAATGATTGTTCCTTCTCCTAACCTGCTGTCACTTCACTGTAATAACGTGCTTCTTTGATGATCTTGTTCAATTGATTGCCCTGATATTTCTCTTAATAAATAAGCTGTTTTTATTACATAAGCTGGTCTCTCTTGCGTGTACTTCAGAAGTTTTCCGTAAGTTATGCACACTGATTTTACAGACAGAGCTTGAGACATTGAAGTGGGGATCCAATGGAAAGAGATTTTTATTTTTAAATTGCTACAGCACTCTGGCTTTGCTGGGAGAATTCCATTGTTTTGCTTCTTATAAAACATAGTGACTTCGGTCCTGCTTGTAAGCAGTTTCTTGTGTTCTCTTAGGAGTAGCTAGATTTGGCACTGGAATGGCTAGATTGTGTACACTAATGTGCAGAGGAATAAGCAACCACAAAATCTGCATTAGTGTCTTACACATCGCATGCCAATAAAGGAAAGTGTTGTTGCACTTCAGCATGGCAGAGAGTCTTCCAGTGCTGCCTGTTAACGTGCCTGCTTGGGATGAGTGGAATATTTTGAGTGGAAGCTAATTAGTATCAAGTCACATTCGTTAAAAGGTCTAAATTAAGCCTAGCCATGCTTTTGTCTTTCTGAAAGTCTTCCACTTCAAGGAGAAGGCAACTGACTTTTAAAGAAATGTTTTGTTGCTTATACTTCTGAAGCACATGTATGAATTTAAACAACTGTCTGAGCATTAACCTTTATAGTTTAAGTGCCTCCCTGCTTGAACCTGACAGGTAATGAAGTTAAAAGTCTGTATCTGTAGGTGTTAGAGTTCTTAATTTCTAGACAAATTCTGGCACGTCAGTGGCTTACGATTCGAGTTTTTATTGGAATACTTTCTTTTTTATACTTGACACCCTCCAGGTGCTGGTCAGCTTAGTGTTACTTCTAGGAAGAGAGAAAAATAAATATGCAAATACAAAATGGAGAATAACTAGCTTCACAACAGCAATCAAAGATGTGGTGGTTAATAGCAAGGTTAGTGCATCTTGCTGACATTACGAGTTACTTTTTGAAACCTGCATGGCCAAGAGCCACAAACTGCACGCTTAAGATTTTGGAGAGTCCAGGGAAGAGGGTGCTTCAGGAGTAGTTCATAGGCAGGATGTGGCAGTGGATTTCGTTGTGTGAGCCCATGCACTCCTTTGAGTAGACCCATGGGCTAGGTGACTGTACTGGGTAAATTATACTTTTTGTAGCCCTTGTCATTGTATTTCTTCTCCCAGGCATAATTTCAGATTACCTAGCAGTCTCTGTAAGCACAGCTAAGCTGTTACGCGAAGGAGCCCAGCTACAAAAGCAAATAACTGCTTCAGAATTGTATGGAGGGAAATGACAATTTTGACCATGTTGTTTTTCTTCCTCTGGAAAAAGAAAGGGCCGTGAGTGTAAAGTGGAGGCAAAAAGTCTTCCATCAGGAGAAAGTTTGTAGTAACCAATAATCTTTTTTTCCCCTCTATGCAGATAAACATGACAGGAGGGTGGCAAATTAGCCTTTGTTATTTTTTAATAAGCTTTTCCAAGTTCTAAGGAAGTTACTAAAGAAGAAAACATGTTTGAATAGTAGATTGACAAAGTCTGGGATCAAGTCACCCAAGGATTCGTATAATCTAATGTCAAGATATAGAAAGGTGATCAATGCCAGATCTTAATGCGTAGTGTACTAAGTCCTGCTTCAGTGCCTTGAGTGGGAATAGATGGCCTCTGAGGTCGCTTTTGACCCCAAATCTCTGATTCTGTGCAATGATACAGCAGCATCCTTAGCTGATCCAAGTTGCAGGAGCCTTTGAAGTGCAACAGGGTATAATTTACATAGTACTTGGAACGTTATTATCTCTCACTTTTCTCTCCTCTTTGATAGGGATGAAGTACGAGCTCCAATTCCTCAAAAACAGGAAATTTTAGTAGAACCTGAACCCTTGTTTGGAGGTAGGCTTGTGTTCTTGTTTTCTTTTTTGTTTTCTTAAAATACCTTGAGATGAGCTTACGTAACAAGAAAAGAGCAGAACTTGGTGAACATAAAGAAAGCAGTGTACATATTTTTATTCTTGTTTTATTCGTGCTGCAACTGTGCAGCCGTGTAAAATGATTGCATACTTGGAAATACACCGGTGCTGTTTAAAACCTTGCCCATTGGAGCTGCTACGTTCCCAGCGGTACCAATTTGTTAGCTCCTGTTTCATGGGACTTTGTGAGGCAACAGCCAATTAGCAATGATGAGTACACATCTGTGTTCTGGGGGGGTCAGAATTGTGCAACACTGCTGCAAAAGTGTCCAAGCTGGGGATTTGACTGACAGGTAAAAATGGAGAGGACAAATGGATGCTTCTCAGAGAGATCCATGAGGAAGCGTTGAACTGTTATGTTACTCATCATGTTATCCATTTCTTCGTTAAAAGAATTTAATTTGCTCTTAAAACTGTATCACACAGATAGTTTTCTTGTTTTCTGAAGCTGTTCTGCTTTTGAAACATTTTTTGCTGTAAGCAAAGAGGTAATGGAAATACTGATTTCTGTTGCGTACTTAACTAAAACACTGGTTAGTACTTAGCTAATGCACTGATGCTCTGAATTCTTCACTATCAGGATTAGATTACCAGGTGCATTATCCTTTCATTATGTATAGTGTCCACCTCTGTATAGAGATCTGAAGTTCCCTCTTTTTTTGTTACTTCCCTTGTGAGTCTTTGTCCTTTTTGTGTTGACCAGGCTGTCTATGGCTTTTAACACGTCAGCTGGATTAAGAGTCTTGTCTTTTTTAACAAGTAAGGACATGCGAGTGCTCGTCTTTAATGTGATCCTGTACCCATAGGAAATTTGTTTTCAGTTGTTTAGTTCCTGAGCTAGAGAGAGCCATGAGATCAAATCTGAGGTTTACTGTGGAACTGGTTTTCTGTTGATCCTGTTCTCAACATCGGAGACATATTTGCCAGGATGCACAAGCTGAGAGGTGGTTGCAGATGACCTGCTGAGGGCTCTTTGAAGGCAGCGCACCAGCTTGTTCCTCTTGCTTTCTTTGTGACCCAGCAGAGTCTTTGACAAAGGTCTAGAGATGCCTGTGGGTTCACAAACCCACAAAGTGCAGGAGTATGATCTGCCAGCCCTCTTGCCTGATCCTTTTCTACCCGTCTGTCACACACTGATCGCAGACATGCTGTCCCTGACTGCCCTACCAAGGCAATCTGGGGATCAGTGGTAGCTTCCTGGCTCTGTCTCATCCACCAGTGCTAATATTCTCATTAATGACGCTTTTGTTTATAGCACGAAGCAGCCCGGCAGCCCAGCTGACACTGGAAAGCTACTTCTATTGGTCCTTTCAGCTCTAATCTCAAGCAGGAAATATTCCAGTTCCTGGTTTTAAGAGCCTCATATTGAGGTCATGTTTTAGGTTTTCTTCTGATTGAAAAGCCCGTGTCCGTTTGCTCTGCCGGATACGCTGAATCGCTCTCGTACTGCAAAATAAATCAGAGAAGTCTAACAGCACACCTGCACTGGGCTTGTAGCTAAGCCTGGGGAGGCAAATGTTGCTTTGCTGAAGTGCTCCTTCAGTTGCTGTTTGAAGCTGCAGCTGGCTGTACCAGGCTGTGCTTGCGGTAAGCTTTTAGGAGAGAGAGCAACGTTACTTACTGGAATTGGACAGGCACTGTTCACAGGCATGCTCCTCATTCAGGGTTACTTTCAATTTCCTCATATGCTGTGCAAAACGCTCTTATTATTTTCTTGATACACTGTGCAAGAAATAAGAGCTGTGTATCATTCTCCTTGCCCTTAATGATGCGCAGGGTGACGGTGCATGCAGCACCTCTTGTCTACGGGCGCAAAACCATAAAGATCTCTAAAAACAAGGTTTGGAGGTACTTGCTTCGTGACCTGTATGTATTTCATGCTTCCTCAATGGAAATGGATTTTTCCCACACATTACACATTTCTGGTGGGTATATGTTGTATTTATCTTGCTCTCTGTAACTCATTTAATGTTTATCATGTCTTCTAACAATTATGCTTTGAAAGTTCTTTCTTAAAGCTGTTTTGCTTTCAAATCAAAGTAAAGCGGACAAGTAGTTAAAATAAACCTTGGCAGGTAGTTTTGTTTTGCATCCCAACTGCAGTGCTTTTAGCGTATCATAGGACTTCAGAGGAGCTGTAAGGCACTACTTCAGTTACCTGCCTGTCCCACTGTACCCAGCTGAAGGTTTCCTTGCAGGCAGTGACACTGGATCCAGTGGAAGAACTTGGCTATTGCCAATGCAGACAAAGATGGGATCTGGATAAGAGATTAAGAAGGAGTGGAAATGATTTGTGGAAGAAACAAATGCGTTTCTTAATAAGGAAGGTATTCTTTTGCAGGGGCTAACTTTAAATTTTTGTGTACTGCTGATCCATTTTCCTTCTGTGGTAAGGTTTGCTGGACAGAGGATATGATAGGAGTGAATGGGTCTCACAAACTACTTGTCTGCATCCTCCTCCAGCCTTTCCTAATGATTTTACTCCCACATAGGTCATACTTTGAATTCCTGTTTTGTTGTTCAATGTGTGATAGAAGGTACTAATAAGTAATGCTTTTGATAGAATACCTTTGGAATAATTATTTAAATACTCTTTTCTTTTAAGCTCCTAAAAGACGCAGACCTGCGCGCTCAATATTCGATGGCTTTCGGGATTTTCAAACAGAAACCAGTAAGTGTCTGCAGATCAGTACTTAAGAGATTTTCCTTTTCTTTTTCTTTTTTTTTTTCTAAGTATGATTGCAAATTAATTGCCAGCATAGGCTATGATAGTTTTCAGTCATTGAATGTTTTTTAATTGCTTACAGTGTAGCAAAAGTTATTTTGGAAAAATATTATTATTAGGCTGTTCCTTGTGGCAGTACCATTTGCTGACGGTTCTTTTCCACGTGCTTTGGGTGCAGTTAAGGTTATTTTATTTCTGGGGGCTATCTTAAGTTGTTATGGAATGGCTGAAGGGAGAGTACTGAGTAGTGGACATATGAAGCAGGTACTAAGGGTGCTGGTCCAAACATTTGCCTGGGGTATATAAGTAAAACCATCTGAAGGTATATTCAGCATGCCTTGGTATGCCAGATACATTCTCGATAACTTTCAAAAAACACTTTTTCTGCTTTAGGGAGAATCAAAAATGGAGAAGAATATAATAGCTATGTAGGAATTAATTTCATCCACTGAATTTTTCTTGGATAGCCAGTGGTGTTTCTGGCACTTGAATGTAGCCCTGAGGCTTCTTTCTTGGCCACACATAAGGATCATGTGAATTTAATTGCTGTTTACCACTGTATATTTGTTCATATGCAGAATCTCCAAATGGCAAAGTGTTGGCTGTTATTTAAGCCATTAAGTTTCACAGAACAGGCTTCTTTAACAGCAACTGACACCAGGTATTTTGCAGCTGTTACGGCTGTTACCCAGTTGTTTCTGCGAATGTTGTGGGAGTGCTCAAGAGCTCTAACCAAGGACCAGGTTCCTGAGTTATTAGGTGCTATTGGATGCTGAAAATAACTATTTGTAGTTGCTGGCTTTCCTCAACAGCTTTGGTCAGGGGTTTCCAGCAGTAATAACCAGTCAAGTACTAAAGTAATTGGCAGCTATGTAAAAACACAGAATCTACAGCATCTTCATGCCCTTAACTTTTTTCTCATCATCTCCGCTCTCTTATAGCAAAAACATTTAGAGGTGTGTGATGTCTAAACTTTTGTGAAGGTTTGTGATGCAAACTAATGACGCTTCATGGTAAAAAAAATTTTATGGGTTAATATCACTATCCTGGTTATCTCTGAAGAAGTTGTTTTAGCCACAGAAGTCCATGTTATTTCCTGGCTTCCAGGGCTGCTCCACAGGGATACTTCTATCCCTGGCGGGATCCAGTGTTTGCTCAAAAGTGGCTTGTATGGTATGGCCCCTTGGCAACTCCTTTCACAAATGGAAAGCTTTGGAGTTACGAGATTGTTATTCCTCATATCAAATGGCTTGGTTCCGTAAACTGCATTATATCCCTGTGATGCAGTTGCTGTGATCTCTCTACATAAACTGAATCTTTCTGTGGCATTGTAACACCTTCAGGTGTTACAAACATTGAAATAGAAATACTCTTGAGTAAAGCTACAATCTTACAGTGTAGCTCAATTTTCTCTATTTAAAAGCATCATGGGGGACAAGTCGTGGACATTTTTTTGTTTTCAAATATTGGCACATGACCACTGCCACTGATAGTTACATTTCTTAAGATGTATTTAAATACATTCCCACTGCTTGAGAGAGCTGGGACAAGTAGGGTTCTTGCCTTAATTAACAGCTAAATGTTACTCAGTGTGGACCAACCTTGTGACGTAGGTGTCAAAGTTTTGTGTATGAGTGTAGAGTCAATAATAAATCCATCATGTGAGTATTTTGTCTAATTCAGCTTTGTTTCCTCTTGGGGCTGTGCAGTTCGACAGGAACAGGAGCTACGAAATGGAGGGGCAGTAGATAAGAAACTCACTACTCTAGCAGACCTCTTCAGGCCTCCCATTGATCTGATGCACAAAGGCAGCTTTGAAACGGTAAGTTTTGAAGTTTTGGTGAAGTTCCATATGTGGTGGCTGCGTACAGTGTGAAAGCCCTGGGTTAGGCTGTTGGCGTGTATGTAGGCTGATGAGAAAGTTGCAAAGGACCACATAGTGATAAATACTTGATACAGTGCTTATGGAAATGTTGGTGACTCCTGAAGGATTTAACTAATGGTTGTAGACCACGTTTTGTGTTGTTTAAATGCCAGCATGGCAAATAGCGCTCACTGAAAGCCTTCTGTGCACAAATGAGGCTGGTAAAAATGGAAGAATTGCATCCCTTGAAGCATCTTTGTACAGCATGAAATAGAAATAGCTGAAGTAAGGTGGCTTTTAATGGGTGAGTAAGTGCTTTGCAAGGGGACATATAGTTTGCAGCCCAGCCCAGCTAGAAAGCTCATGCAGTTTTGCTAACATGGCTGAATGATTTTTGATACCTGAGTGTTTGTAAATGTATCTGGGCGTGGCATTGTTATGAAGATGCAACTTTATCTTCAGTAGAAGTCGTGTTTGTATATAAAATTACAGCGATCATCTTCTGCCTTTGGTCGTGATAGAAAAACTGTCCAAGAGATTGTCCCTGTAAGAAGGGGAATGCTAAGGGGGCTGTAGGATTTCAGTGATCTCAGGTGTCACCGTTTCTATTTGTGGTGTTTCTTGTGGGTCTAGTCAGAATTTGCTAATATCTGGATCAGTGCCCCAGTTAGTGATTAGAGACTACGCAAATCAGTGTATCTCTTTATTTTCTGAGTTCCCAACTTCCAGATACTGTTTGAAAGTCACAGTTACTACTCAACTTCTGCCTGGTCATCTTTAAGTAGCTGAGTGTTAGAGATGATTTCATGAGAATGCAAACTAATGACCAAATGGGACAGCACAGACACTGCAAGTGGTGCTGGAGATCTGACTGTGAGCTGAACAAAACATTATTTTCGCTCTTACATTTGTTTCTAATGCCATGCTGAAGTACTGCTGCAGAACTTTTAGAGATGTGCTGCCTTCACTGAGGCTCCAGCTCCCCATCCTGTTGGCCTCATCTCTCTTTTTGTGCTTCCTGAATCACCAAAGATCAGTTGGCTTGTCACCAGTTCCTGTGGTCTGACAGTGCCCTCCATATATTTAATCTTACGACATAATTCCAGGTTTGAAAGGATGCTGACAGAGGATAGCCGAGTCTACCTCAGCAAGTAATTTGGTGCAGTGGAAGCAGACGAGCAGGCTCAAGTAGCTGGTGCTGAGGCATCACTGCCTCATGATACATGCTACAGGGTTTACTTCAAACAAGGTTGTCTTTTGTCTTCCAACTGATGATCCTGACCAGGCCTGTGGTTCAGAGCTGTTTGTGAACCAAGCAAATGTGGCTTGAGGGACCGAGAAAGGGAATTCACATAAAACAGCCAGTGCTGCTCCATACTAGAGTGTATACGCAGTCAGCAAGCGTCCTGTAATCTCTGCTGAGGAATCTAAGATGTGTGCAAGTCTCCTCATGTCTTGCTGAAAACACATCAAGACTTCAGCAATGTTGATTATGGCATGCACCACTGTCAGAATTAATTTCAGAGGAAGATGCAGCTGATCAAAAGGTTTGATTGTCGTAATCTGTGCATTCTTATTCCATTGTGTAGATTAAAACAAACAAACAAACAAAAAAACAACACAGGGTTTGTATGTACACACCTCGTCCTGTTCTTTGTAGTAACCCAAATTTAGAGACACGTACACTTCATGGTATCGGTATTCATCTCGTTGTGTTCTTGTCCAGTTCCTCGTCCCATTTGTTACCTTTCATTTCAAACTGATGCTCCTCAATTTTCTTGCAAGAAAAATCTTAGCTTCTCAATTTGTTGACCATTACCCTTTTCGTGTTACCTTTTATGACTGTGCACTGCTGTACTGCTTCGGCTTGGGATGATGTGGGGCCTCCTGTGAACCCAGTGACCAGACTCTTTCTCAAAATTCACCTCTAACAAGCTGCTGTTGGCTTCTTCCTTCTCTGTACACTTAGATAACATCTCTATTATATAGTTTATATATATTTATCCCATTCCAAAGTACCAAAGACTAAATCCTGTTGTTTTGATGCTCTTGTATTTTAGTATTAATCTGTGGTTTTATTTCTTATTACTGGTGTGTGATGTGCTCTAAGCTCTGGAGGGGTGTGCACGAACAGTCTGCCTACAGTGTGCCATCCATATTTATGCCTTTATTCAAACTTAGCCGTAGTGGCAGTAGCTGGTCTTAGTAAGCTTTTCATGCAGCTTTGTTGTCCATCTTTTGTTGCTCCTGTTTAGGTACTCCAGCTTAGTAGGTAGATTCATTTATCCTTGGTTTTGCCTAAGAAAATTAGTTTTCCTTCAAACACACACAAAATCTTTATTAACAGTAAGTTGCAAAAAGTTGCCATCTCATTTTAACTCTCCAATACCAGCCTTTAATAATAGATGTGAATTAAGTTTCATCAAAGAGAAATTTTCAAGTGTTACACAAGCATTGATTTTTTTTTAACTTGAGCTCCGTCAAGGAGCAGTGTGCTTCAGAAATACAGAAGTATGATCGTTACGCTTGTAAAACTGTGTGTGGCTAACTTCATTACAGTGTAAAAGGGAGGGGGAAAAAAAATGATACAGAAAATCTGTAAAAGACTTTATTTTAATCCTGCAGCCCTTTTGAACATGGTGGGCGAGGCAGTGGATGTCAGTTACCTGATGGCCCATGGTGGAATAGGGCTGAATAAACCAAGGGCAAATAACTGATATGCCAGTAAGGTGTTAGCCTGAACTGCCCTTTTTCCCCTGCTAGGGAATTTCAGAGAAACTTTCAGACCTTCAAAACAGTGCCAGTAAAAGTCTGTATCTGCGGACCGTTGCGTGGTTGTACAGTTAAGCTGTTAAGGATCAGTTAAGCTTGCACAAGGGATTTTTAGCTTTTATTTCCTGACTCTAATATTGAGCTTCATATGAAGCTTCACACTTGTTATCTCTTTAACGTAGAGTTTGCTAGGTAGAAATTGGTAGAGCAACGCACCAAACTTGCTTCCTAATGAGCAGCTTGGTTTTGTTCTGAGGTCACAGATTGCTCTCTGGGATTGTAGGTGTTTATTTCTTCATGCATGTGTTGTAAGCTATGGTTTAATTTGGGGGGGGTATGCACCAAATTGGTTTAGCTTGCATTTCTTGTCCTGGGAGCAGACAGTTCTAGCGTGTGCAGTTCTGTACTTCATACTCATTGGGATTTTGGGGTTTCTGTGAAGTAGCTGTGACACTGCAGAGTTACAAGCCTATCTATATGAAGTTTCCTCCATCTACAAGTTAAATGTCTTTAGCTGCTCTCTGCTTTACAGCTGATGCTGACTTTTTTCTTTGTGTGAAGCAAGCAGTAATAATTTGGAAGCTAACCTAATTTTGTACTCAAATGGTGCAATTATTGCAAAAAGTGCTTCTAGGCTGCCCTTTTTGCATAAGTGGAGCCTGCAGGTGCACCATGGGCTAAGGAATGGCTGGTTGGTGAAAGGAGGGTGAAAAGCACCCTGTCCTGTGCTGGCCCAGGCAAGAGGTGGAAGCCTAACATAAATAGGATGTTTCTTGTTAGACAGATCTCTTGTTCTGACTTTGTGTCACCTGGTGTCTTCCAAACTGAATCATGCTTGACTAGGAGATGTCTGGAAGGTCACAAGATGCTGGCTCCACTTCCTTGTTCCTCTCTGCTGACTGGAGGGAGCAGTGCATTTCAGCAAAGGGGTGAGAAAGAGCCAGCGCAAAATTTATGAGCTGTACATGGTTCAGAAAAGCCAAGCGAATGATAAACCATGATATTCTCAGTAGTACAGGAGCGAGAGTTTCCAGGGAGAGGCAGTAGCGAGCATAACACAAGGCTTGTTTCCCCCATTGTCTAGCCAGATCTGTGATGGCTGGTTTGTTGCCGTAAGTTGTAGTGATAAAAAATGTGGATGGGTAAAAAGGGGAAAGGTGAATTTAGGGGACGTTGGTCTTCTTGGGGGTTCTGTCCTGTTGTATCTAACAAGTATCTGTCTTTGGAAGTTCCTGATTGCCAAAGGCTTGAGTGGGAATGCTTGCAGCAAGGAGCTGCTCTGTACTTACCCTTTGGGTGCTGTTTGTGAAGTGCCAGGCACTTGTACCTCTAAGGAGAAGTGAGAGGAGGGAGCGGATGTAGGAAACTGTGGATCTAAAGCCATCAGGCAATTTTCAGGCTATGCAAGCCAGCTCTTGAGCCCTGCATTGTTATTTTGGTCATTCATCAAAGTGATCCACAAATGTAATCTCTAAACCCACACTATTTCTTCCTTCCACGCTCCCCCTCTACCTCCAAAAAAGCAGTGGCTGTGTAAGAGCATGGGTGTGTGTGTGAGATGGTAGCAGTTTAACTGTGTCCTCTTAACCGTTCAGAGTGAAACCTGTTGTTTTTACAAGGAAGTTAAAAGTAGTTTCAAGAGCTGGACCTGCTCTCCAGGTGAAAACTTACCTTTGCAAAAATGTCATGTGGAATTTCCTGCCTGTACCCTTTTGCCTGCAGTGGCTGGATGGAGGAGAAGTAGAGCCAAGTTTTTAATAATGTTAAAAAGTATACAAAGTAAGTGTAGAAGAGTGTGATACACTTTCCAGCTATGCTAGTTACATATTTTTGAGTTTGTTCTTTCAGTGCCATCTGGCTTCTGTTAGAACAAAGGCAGTGTGATTAACTGACCTTACATACTGACATATGTTCCCTTTTAATCCTGGGCAGTACCTCTGGGCCTCATCTTAAACTGATTGCCTGGAATTAGTCCTCAAATCCCACAGCTAGCTCAAAACAAATCTTTAAAATAAAGGCATCACAAGTATAACTAAAACCCTTAGCAGTTACTTAGGTGCCACCTGCCTTGTTTCTCCCTTCTGGTGAGCACACACAGGATTCTCACATGGCAATATTAGTGATACCTAGTTGGTGCGAGGTCCCCTGTGCCAACAGGAGGAACATTCCACACTTCTGCATTCATTTTTCCTTCTGTAGCTTTTTTTTTTTTTTTTTGAGTAAAATACTGTTTGGCTCTGCAGGTCACTTGGCCATGCAGAGTATATTTTACAGACCTGAACAACAAGCAAGTTTAGACTTCAACATTTACAGGTTTAACAGGAGTGTTGAGGCCTGAACTTCATTGAGCTAAGTGGATGGGGTTCGCGGGTCTATCATGCATCAGATAGACTGACTGTCGAAGGTGCACTGGTTAAAAATCACCTTAAATGTAAATGCTTTGGTTTGGGGAACAAACTACTGCCCAAAACAGCAAAATCTTCTGTAACGTTCTAATTCCTTGGCTTTGCTGTGAAGTGCGTTACCAGCAGGATGGTGAATGCACTTAGAAATAAATGCATATTTTTTAAAAAGGAAGGGAAGCTCGTATGCTAGTTCCAGTCTCTCCAGGTGGTAAGAGCATTCCTTCTGTTGATATAGCCCTCTTTTTTTCAACAGGTATGACAGTTCAGCGATCAGAATTACATTCTTGATCAAACTCCTACCATTAACTTGCAACCAAGCAGTCAGACTATGCCAGCTTTGTGACTCAAACCAGTAAGATTTCTTCCTGCGCCTTCCCGTCTTCCTCCCAACTTGCAGTCTGGATAACGAGCATCAGAAAAGGATGTCTAATTTGGCAGTTGTACAGTAATAGAGCAACTCAAAACTTGGAGAGAAAAAAAAAAACAAAACAGAGAGAGGTGGTCCTGTTGCATTTATGCAAGTCCTCTGTCAATTATGCTATTTAAATAGAAGATGTTCCACAGGTTTATCTCTAGAGTGAACAGGTCTTTTCTCTGTTGTTAGATTGGTGTGATTGACTACACCCTTGCCTGAACAAATACTTAATTCAGTGTCTTTCCCTTCACCTCTCCCCCACCCCAGTCCTAAAGCTGCTTTTCCCACTCTGTGCTTGGCTTGTTGAAATCCAGCAGCTCTGTTCATCGATGTGATTCTGTAATTCAAGCAATCTCATTTGAGCAGGTCTTTCAGCCCTGCTTTCTGTTTTGTGGATGCCTTTGCGCTAGCTCTGTCCATCTTTCTCACTGTGAAGGGGTTTTGGTGAAAAATCTGACACTGTTAGAAGCCATCACTGATCATTGCTGGCATTGTTTATATCTAGCTCTTTGGTTTTAACTAATTAAGCTTTTCTCTCTGCTTACAGGCCAAGGAGTGTGGTCAGATGCAGAACAAATGGCTCATGATAAACATTCAGAATGTGCAAGATTTTGCATGCCAGTGTCTCAACCGTGATGTCTGGAGCAACGAGGCTGTGAAGAACATAATCCGGGAACATTTCATTTTTTGGCAGGTGGGGAACTTAATGGAGCCACACGGGTAACTCGATGTCCTCATACATAGGACAGCGAAAACAGACTTCTTTGAATAAAATGGTACTGCTGTGGTTCTCTTGGAGAACTGTGGAAGAGACAACCTTTGTAGTTATGGATGTGTGTTGCAGAAGTTGCTGAGACACGCATACCATTTGTAGCATACACTGTAAAATAGCGAAAAACTTGGTACGTTTTCAAGTTGGAGTTCTTGTTCCCTCTCCCCTCAGTAACTAGCTTCCAATGTGGTATTTTGTAGGTGTACCATGACAGTGAGGAGGGCCAGAGGTACATACAGTTCTATAAATTAGCAGACTTTCCTTATGTCTCCATCCTGGATCCCAGGACAGGTAAGACAAGTAACAGTTACCTACAGTTTATGTATACAGTTGTAGGCTAGAATACTGTCTTTGGCAGTATGTATTACGTTGCAAGTAAAGCATCTCAGTTCTCTTATTTGTCCTCCAAGAAATCATCTTGTCCCTGAAGAAGTGAAAGAACTTCTGGAAGAACTAAAGGAACAAAACTCCCAAGGCTTTCTGAAATTCTATGTTTGATAATGGTACTTGGTATAGTTTATCAAATACTTTGCTTGAAAATTGAAAATAGTACCACCTGCTGGTAAAATTCTTAAATTAGTTTTTGGTGAAGTTTTTTTTTTGAAGTGGCCTTTTAAAAGCTGATTGAAATCTTGTGATGAGTAAACTATCTTAGAAATAATTAAAGCAACGTACTTATTACATGAATACAGATCAATAATCCTGTGTTTTTTTTGTTTGTTTGTTTTTTTTTACTAAATGAGCCAACTTACACCTTTACCTCGAGCTCTTTTGAAATTAGAACTTTTCCATTTGAGTGACAGAACCCTTGCCTTTTGTATCATTGTAGAAGGCAAATGGTTTGTATTAATGGTTTGATATCATGCTTCTCAGGACTGAAGGAATAGCTTCTTTCATTAGAGCAGAGTTTTCTTGCTGTTTGACTTAAAGCACCTCAAAACAATTTTTTTGTTGTTGAAACTGAAGTTCTCAGCACTTTACTTATGGAAATAAATGATGCTTGCCAAGGTGCAGAATCAAAGCAGACATGAATGTACAAATGCTTCTTCATAAAATTAGTGTTTTGTGTTTTTTTAATTTTGATGCCTACTACACCATTCTGCACACCTTCCCTTAGCAGAACTAAATACAGATTGTACTTACATCTGTACGTGAGTGGAACCTTTTGAAGGGGGTGAAGAGAGGAAGTTCTGTCATTATCAGGTGGTGGCCTGTAGGCAGCTGCAGTTCCACAAAAGTGGATTCTTGTATAGTGCTTGCACAGTAGTGAAATAAAATTGCTGATGGTTAAGCTGCAGTCTTAGGACGATTGTTGCTGAAAAATACATTCTATGGTGACTTACGTTCCCTAGGCCAGAAGCTAGTGGAGTGGCACCAGCTGGACGTGACTTCTTTCTTAGACCAAGTGACTGGGTTCTTGAGTGAGCATGGACAGCTGGATGGACATTCTACCAACCCTCCCCAAAAATGCTCTCGTTCGGTAAGTATGAGGACTGCAGAAACCTGGAAGAAAATCTAGTATGCCTGTATCCAGCTGTACTGACTTCCAATTCAGTAGTATAAACAGACTTCATGAATTAGTGGAAGAGTATGCAAAAATGAAAGCAGTGGTTAACCATGGACTTCTCCCCTTTTTCCTCGGTTATTATTTTTGTTACAGTTTGCACTTTCAGCGTTTGTTTTGGATTTAACAGGCACAGAATTGTGCATGTGTGGAAGGAAGATTTACTACTCCATATGAAACTCCAAGGAGGAATCATTAAGTAGTCACAGGATGACTAGCTTTCCATGCTGTTTGTTCATGACAGTTTTAGTAGCTTTCCTTTGGAGCAACTTAATGTCCTCTTGATTTTCAGTACGTATCTGAAACCATTCTAATGTCTTTATGTTGTGTCTGTATTCAACAGGAGAGTCTCATTGATGCCAGTGAGGACAGCCAGTTGGAAGCTGCTATCAGAGCCTCGTTACAGGAGACACATTTTGATTCCTCACAGGCCAAGCAGGAGAGTCGATCAGATGAGGAGTCTGAGTCAGAGCTTTTTTCTGGAAGCGAAGAGTTTATTTCTGTCTGTGGATCTGAGGAGGAGGAGGAATCGGAGAATCCTGCCAAGGTGAGGAAGTCTCCACACAAGGACTTGGGGTACAAAAAAGAGGAGAGCCGGAGGCCTCAGCCTGAGCCCCCTGCAAGGACTGAGCCTGGAACAACATCAAATCACAGAGTACTGCCCTGCATTGATGCAGGGATATTGGAGGATTCAACTGACAAGCCTGAAAGTACGTTGCAGGGCCTAGATGTGAATGGTAAGTGGCCTCATCATTTGTTTTGTTGTTTGTTTGTTTGTTTGTTTTTTTTATAGGCACCTGTGTTATGCTTTCTTTTCTGAAAGTCTTTACATTCCGATGAGCATAGTTTCAGCCCTTGTTTTGAAAAGCTAAACCTTTTCTTCTGTCTTACTCCCTCCTTGGTATTAGATGTTCAGGCGGTTCATGTTGCCGGCAGCAGCACTTTGATGCAGTGATGCTGCAGTCATGTTAGTCACTGAGCTCGAGTTTCTTAGTTTGAGACCTCGTCTGCGAGTGAAATTCACATTGGGGTAACGGAGATGCATATGACAGGGCTTCTACCGGTGTGGTGGAGAGAAATGAAATAACAGCAGCCCCACCTCGTGCTCAGCTTGGCTGCATTGAGGGTCCGGACTGAGTTTTAGTGGTGCAACTTCAGCTAATACAAACAAGTTGCAGGAGTCTCTGTTCCTCCTTGCAGTTCTGAGCTGAGGTGCAGCGTTGTGAGGTGGTCTCACAGGCAGAGGTAGCACGGTATGCTTTTCTCTGGAAACACTGACTGGTTTTGGTCAGTACTGTGAACTCTTCCAAGAGTCCTGAGTTTGATGCATATATTTTTATCACATGCAGTACAAGTATGTCTTCACAGACTGAAACCTCATGTGCTAAAAGCTTTGTATTTGTCTCCAGTCCCTAACCCTACTATCCTATGCAGTGTGCCACCTAAAATCTACAGAAGAGCTCCATTCAGCTGCCTCGTTGTTTGTTAACTTGTAGTAACTTCCTTTATGCTAGGACCAAAGGCACAGCTGATGCTAAGGTATCCAGATGGAAAGAGGGAACAAATTTCACTGCCCGAACAAGCTAAACTTCTGGTGAGTGGAGTTAATTGGAATCCTTGTTTGAGTACAGGAAAGCTGAAACTGGAGAATTTCTTTTCCTATGGTGGCACTAATGAAATTAGATCTAGTGAAAGGCACTAGCAGGGAGCGCTTTCACTGTCATTCTGTTGTGTTTTTTTCCCTGTTGTTCCTCTCTTGTGATCAACAGACTCTGCTGGCTCTGTATGTTTCCATTGCTGCTTAGGTTGCATATCTTTCTTAGTCCCCAAGCTGCTAGTTTTCTTTCTAATATGACACCGAATAGCTTTTGCATTGGTCATTAAATTACCATAAAATACTCTCAGCTCACTCATTTACCTTTTCTCCAAATTGAAACATTTAGTCACTGTCCATGGGCAGACAATGGTGAAATTGAAGGCAAAACTCCTGCTTCTTGTTCTCCATCTCTTTCAGCGTGCTTCCTCATTCCCTTCTGGATATGGATGACAGTAGACTTTGGAGAAAGCTCTCCCAAAACAGACTTTTTATGGTATCATTTAATCACCGTGCTTCAAGTGTCCTTCTCAACTGTTCTTCTGTCTTGTTTATGCTGGAGAGGTCGATGCTTATGGTGTTTCCATCAGATTTTCACAGGCGTTCATCTGGAAGCAGTGTGTAAAGAGGTCACTGTATTCCTGTTAGCCATTCTGTTTTCATGACACAATGGCCGATAAAGCTCATTTTAGTGTAAGAAACTCAAAAGCTCGGTGTTGAAGTCTAAGGGAAGACTAAAGCACAGCTCTTCAGAGGCCTCATGCAGATTCAGAAGGTGCTTAAAGAAAAATGTTTGCATCTCTTAAAGAAAATAAGACTTAAGAGTCCAGAAACCTCTAGAAATGTACTCTCCGGGTCATGTTTTCATCCTTACTCTTTTGCTTGAAAGCTTTAAAAGGAAAAAAAAAAGTCTTTTTTGTTACACCAGCAGCTGTCTCAAAACCATTCAAAAGATGCAGACTGCCTGCAGGTGACTGTGGAGCTCTGAGGATGAAAGGAAGACTGAAGGAGACACTCTTATAGTAGGAACCAGTTTTCGTGTGTCAGACCTTCCTTCCTGCTTTGCCATAGAAGTCAACTCTGTGTGATCTTTTCAAGGTCTCTTTTATATCTGAACTGTTTTCCGAAAGCAGTCTGTTGCGTATATTATTAAACGTGGCGGACTTTTGAATATTTAAGTTACCGTTGCATATGCAACTAACTTTTTTTTGTGCACAAGTGCTAGTAATCCATGGTTAGAGAATTAATTTACATGATATATAGGTGTAAAATTGAAGTTTTTCCAATAATCCGAACTTCTGGCTTGACTCCTTTTAATGGACTGTGGTAGTTGACAATTGGAAAATAAGTCAAATCTCAGCACGTAGATTATTCACTGTCTGCTCTGCAGGTAGCAGAGGAGTTTAGGTAAGACAGGGTTTGGTGGAGATGTGCATGTGTTGTTTTTATCATAGAACTGAACAGGCAGCTTTTGTTCTCACCTATCTAAAAGATGCGGTGGGACTCATGCAATCTTTTAAAGCCATTTCAGTCAAACGAAGGCTGAGTCTCAGATGTTGTTTTGTGAGCATCGTTTCCAAGCTTTTTTTCAGTTCAGATGCTTTCATTTTAAAGCTGTCCAGAACTATAAAAAGAAAATTGTATAAGGAAACAGTTGTACTTTGAAAGTTTTAATTGATAAGTTGACATTGTTCTCCCACCAAAACTATTTTTGAAGACAGATTTTTTTAATCCTTGCATTGTTACTGATCAAGAGTGGCTGCTTTGCGCACTGTTATCTCCAGGACATGTTTGTTTCTGATATTACTGTAACTCTTCCTTCCCCAGGCAAAAAAAAAAAAAAAAAAAGCCAAACTGCCTTTTTGTAGAAGCAGTTACTCTTTGTGTGCATTAAGCAGTTGACTTCACTCTGTTCAGCAGCTTAACACTTTGCATAGCTGCTTGGCTGCCTGAATAACTTCCATTCTCTAGCAAGTGTCATAGGGTGTGCAGGAAAGATTGGCCTTAAAACAGGGGTAACATGTGGGCAGTAAACTGAACCAAATCTTTAGGTACACTGGTTTGTGAGGATTTTGGGTTATCCTTGTTGCTTGAAAAGGCAGTCCAACATACTACAGTCCTCATCAGACACAGGCATCCTAATGTGCAAAGCCTGTTGCAGAATAGTCCAGGTAAAAGAGGGGGTTGGGGCTACAGTCTACTTCTCCCAAAGGTTTGCCTGTGCATTCTGATGAATTGGTAAGAAATCTTCATGTAGATTACCTTCCGAGCTGTTCTGCAGTCATCAAATCATGGGAAAGCCCATGTCGAAGAGGATGCCTGGAGACCATCTGGTGTAACCCTCTGAGGGCAGGGCTGTAGGCGAGGTTATCCAGCACCCTGTCAAGCTGAGTCTAGAGTGATTCCAGCAAAGGATGTTCCATTGCTGCTCTGAGAAAGTTACTCCAACGTTTAATTTCTTTCATGTTAAAGATTTATGTTGTTATAAACAGATTAAATTTCCTGCAGATCAGCTTCTGTGCATTGTCTCTCTTCAACATGCATCCTTGTGAAAGAAATATTTTCATCTCTGTGTCAGAACACTTGTTATATTCCCACCCAGCCATCTCTTCTCTAGACTGGACAAGCCCAAGTCCTTCAGCCTTTCTGACGTGCCAATACACGTCCAATTTTCTAGTCACTTTGATGGCCCTCCACTGGATTCTCTCTAGTTTCTTCTTGTCTCACTTGAATTTGGGGGCCAAAACTGAACGCTGTGTTCCAGTTGTGGCCCTTGACTTGCTGGCCGTACTCTTCCTGATGCAGCCCAGCTTTGCTGTTGCTGCTGCAAGGGTGCACTTCAGACACACGTTGAGCTTTGTTAAGGAGTTTTGGCATCAAGGGGTCTTGGCTTCAAGCAAGCAGCAAACTTCCCAAGACTCAGAGTTAGGTCAGCAGCTGGTACCTCAGTCCCCCCAGAAGGGTGTCCCTGCCTGCAATGTTCACTGCTTCTCCTTGCTAGTTTTGATTTACTGAGCAGGACCAGTAGATCCAGTTGAATTCCAGTGGAACTTGTTTGTCCTTGCCATTTATTACCAAGACTTCATATCTGTTTTTCAGTTGATTTTTTTTAATTTTTTTTTTTTTTTTCCAGATGATGGGAGAGCTGCTGTTTTTATTGCCACAGGTCATGAGTCGTCAGGGAACCTTATCCCCCAAGTTGCTCTTCTCCCTGTGTGTGTTTGAGTTTTACTTCTGATCATCCTATTCCATCTGCACTGTGAAGCCTCAGTTCTTGCCCATGTAGTGTTGCTACCAGCATCCTGCTGCTTCTTTCCTGCTCATCTTCCCTGGCGCAGCAGAACGTGCTGACCTCTTCCTGCAGCTCCTTGAGCTGACAGCTCAGGGGTTCAACCAAAGCCTGCTTCCCACCATTCCCACCTGATCCTTCACAGCCCCACGCGGGGCTGCATCCTTGTAGCCCATCACCTTTGCAAACACCTCTCTCCTTGGGCGCTCCAGCTGCCCTGGTGTCCCTGAAATAATAGAGCAGTGCCACGGGCTGGTGTGGGAGGCTGCATCTTGTGTCAGGTCAGCACTGTATCTCTGCCGGCTTTCCTACTAGAACTGAAACGCCAAAAGGAACAGCAGCCAGTGATCTCCTGAGCCCTGTGGGTGTGAGCTGCCACAGTAACTGCCAGCCCCCTGATGGCAGCCACTTTTTGCTGTACATGGCTCTCTGAGGTCCCAGCAGGTCAGCTAAATAGCAAGTGGAAGTTGGCAGAATAATTAGTCCTAGTAGAAGTTTAACACTGCTAGCTTACCTCCTTGCACTTAATTTGCTAGCTTAAGTTACTTACCAAAACTGTGTGAACAGGATTGTTGGGACTCCTGATTTCTTCATGCTTTCTGTTTAATACATACCTATTTTATTTTTTCCAGCTCTTCAAAAAGCTGTGACTTTTCATTCTGCCAGTCTTGCTCTGTTGCTGTACTCCCTGTTGTATCTTAGCCAATCTCCATTTCTCTGTCCCTGTCTGTTCCTGCTTTATCCTCTCATCTGCTGTGTTTGCTAAGGAACTTGGGAAACCTCTTGTGTAGCATGGGCTTTAGCTCCTCCTGATGCATCTGAGTGTTGGGTTGTGAGGCTGGTGGTACCCCATCATCCCAATGCCCTCTGTAGCCTGCCTCGATTGCTATTGTATGCAGAGAAGCTGATGAATTAAAAAGTGCTTTAAAAAAAAAACACAACATGCTTCTTGAAGGCAGGAAAAAAAGTATTCCAGTTTAAAAAAAAAAAATTGCATTTATTTTTGTCAGTGTTGTCTGACAAAAATACTTCTTTGGTGGCATCTAGGTTCAATAAGGGTAATGTCTAATAAGCAAGTGAGGGGGCTTCTGATTTCGGGCATTTTGATTTTTTTTTTTTTTGCAAATCTTATTTTACTGTGGCTTGAATGCATGATGTAGAATTCAGATTGCTTGAATTAATGTATTGCTGTGTCTATATTCTGTTTAAAGAATCAGTTAGGTTAGGATTGCTTGGTAATTAGCTTCTGTGATTACTCACACCACATGAGGGTCAAATTAGATAAGAAAGTAGCAAAATTCTACATTATATGCAAAATTTCAAAATTTTCTTTCTCAGTGATTACAAACTTCTTTTTTTTTTTTTTTAAGGAAACCAGGATACTTTTGCAATACATTTTTTTGTGATTTTTTTTTTTTGTTTGTGTAATTAAATGATGTTTCTTTGCCTTTCTTTCTCCCTAGGCTCTTGTGAAACATGTCCAGTCAAAAGGATACCCCAATGAACGCTTTGAACTTCTCACCAACTTCCCTCGAAGGAAACTCTCCCACCTGGACTATGAGATCACATTACAGGAGGCAGGCCTGTGTCCTCAAGAGACTGTCTTTGTGCAGGAAAGGAATTAGCACCGTGGCCTGAGTTCTCCCAGCCTTCCTCCTCTCTCCTCTTTGCCTAGGACACCAACTCATTGAATATGCAGTTGAGGGTCATAGGATTGCAGTGCTGAAATCAGGCAGGCAGCTGGCTGGCCCTTCTCTCTCTCTTCTTCCCTTCTCCTTGCTCTTGTGACCAAATGAGAGTGTTCAGAGTTTTATTTTTGTTCTCAGCTTGGGCCCTGCAGAGAGCATTGGGAAGAACATCTTTCCTTTGTTTTCATGGAATAGAGTAAAAGAATCATCTGTGTATCCAATATGCTGGGGCTCGCAGTGGCCATAATACACATACCCTTCTCGCTGCTATTCTTAAATCTGTTTTGTTTAATTTATATTTGAAAATACTGTGTGATAAGGCACTGAGTCATCTCTCTGTAAGGAGAGAGTGTAATCTTCAGTATGGTCTTCTCTTTGTTTTGATTCTCTGTGTGAAAGGTCTCCATTAACCTTGCAGCCTTCTGAAGGGTTCACTTATCTAGCACCCTGCTAAAACTTATTTTTAGGAAGGAGTTGAGGTGAGCTGTGGTAAGGTATTCTGTCCCCGTCTACTTGAAAGGCTTCTAGGTTACATGCACATTTTCTTCATCCTTTAAATGCTGCCAGTGGACACTGCTTTTTTTCTTTCTTTTTTTTTTTCTTTAAAAAAAAAAAAGCAAACAAACAAATACCCTCATCCAAAAAAAAAAAAAGCCTACAAGGAGAAAACAGTGATAGCCTGTATGGGATCAGCTTCTTGACCTGGAGAGAAAGCTGTGTCCACTCTTGTAGCAGAGCTGACTGACTCCTCCATACAAGCAGGGGGAAATTCCATTTGTTCTCTCCCCAGCATCCCCTTTTTACTTGCTCTCAGGATTTTACAACTGATCATGTAAGGTGGCAGGATACTGTAAAGACCTTGGACCTTAGAAAGCACGTGGTAAACTCAACAAGTAGTTGGCTTTTTCTTTCTCCATTGTGTATGCTTCCCCAGCCCCCACCAGGAGTGTTTTTTTGCAGCAATTTCAGAGCTCAGGCTGCAGTTGGGCTCAGCAAGTCGTAGGTAGGGTTCCTGTGAGTAATTCAAAACAAACACAGCCTTTCAAAACTGTGCAAGGAATTAATGCTTTATAAAAGACTTCATAGCCTGGTGGCTTGAGCACTCCAGTCTGCTGTTTATTCTTAATCTTATGTGGTAATCTGCCACCGTTTACCTCTAAATCCAGAAGACAGTATTGAAAGCTACTCCTTTATCTAGGTTTTAGTTTGAGTTACGGCAGCTGGCATCAGAAGCCCCGCGGGCATATCGTACCTGTGTGTACTCCGAATGCCCTGCTTCCCCAGCGTCTCCCCTAGGCATCGAGCTGTTGGTCAGTTGTTGTTAGAGTAAATATTACTGTGAGATGAAAGTCAATGAACACTGCCAAGATGGATGGTGAATGTGTTTGTTTACCATTAAGAATCCAGTTCAGCATCCTTTCAGGAAAAAGGCAAGAGACCTGCCATAACTGTTTCTGTAACTGTCAGGTGACTGAATGTGCTCAAAGAAAGACTTCAGTGTCAGAAATTTCTTACAGCCTGAAACTTCTCAAGATATTTTTGCCTTTAACTTCGTGCTAGCCTACATACTTCGGAGTTTTTAAATGTAAGAAGTCATACACATCTTGCATTCCCTGTGATAATATTAACTCACAAACGTCCCATATTGAGACTTTATACAAAATCATACAATTGTAGAAATTGATTTCCCTTCTGCATGAAGACTGGATTCTAAATTTTACTGCAGTACCATGAGAGCAAAATCTGATAGCAGTTTCCTGATCAGTGGGTGATGTGACATCAGATGTCACTGTTGGCTTATAGATCACAAGAGATCACTTTCACACGTTAAAAAGTGAATTGCACGGCCAGCAGAAGAGCAGGGTTGTTGGTGTTTGGCCTTTGAAGCAGCAGTGCCTCTAGACTGAAGGATCCTTTGTGCTTCTGTGATACCCAAATTCATGGCTCGCACTTGGACATATGAGAGAGCAGGACAGAAGGAAACCCTTTCTGTATAGGTCTGATGCTTCCCTAGGTAGACACAGCTCTCCAGTTGAAATAACTTGCTCTGATTTTTGTTGCCTTGAAGTTTGTCACCTCTTCTTCAGTGGCTAGCTGCAAAAAACTGAAGGTGGGCTGCCAACAGGACGCAGTACCCAGCACGAGCGTGGTCCTTTTCCTGCTCAGGCAGGCGGGGATGGGAGTGAGCTGACTTCTGTTCTCCTGCCCATGCCTCCTGCAGAAGGCAGGGAGCCGTTGTGCTGCACTGATGTCTCTCTTGAGTTGTTGTTTGCTGGTAGAGGTCCAGCTAATCTTTTGGGCAGGCTCGGGTTTGTGTCTGTTCTGAGAACGTTGTTCCACACAGCTAGTAGGGAAGTTGAACATACAAAATTGTCCTTGCCTTTTCGGTCCTACATCTGTTTAATAGGTAGGTTCTTTCTCTGCCTTCCCCTCCCCAATTGTACATGAGGCTAGGCTGGGACTTGTGCATTTTGATGTAAAAGTAACTAACAGCTGTTAGAGGGGAGACCATTGCAGGCAAGAGGATGAACTTCAGCTCTGCTGCTCGAGACCACTCTGGCCTCATACTACGAACTTCCTTCCTGACCCCCCTTTCTCACGTCTCACTATCAAAACCACAACATTGGGAGTCCTGTGTTAGTTTTCCATTGCTATTATGCCAGGAACAGCTCAGTCACCTCACACAAGGAAGCAAAAGTCGCACTTGGCTGTGACAAGCTCATTTTTAAGCTATCAAGAAACGTGCCTCTCCAGCATGGTGAATGGTTTTGCCTGCTGGTGGAGTGGGACTGAGAGTCTTTTATTGCTTTTCCACATGTGTTTCTTGAGTTTTCTGTTTCTTGACTTTTTATTTCTATTTCTTGCAGTTTTATTTAGCAAACAGCAATCCTTTTACAACCAAACAGGGAAGGAAGAAGGGGAGGGGGAGCAAATCTACACTGAAAATGGGATTTTCTACTATCTCAGAGATGGAATCAGAATTTATTTTTGGCAGTTCCTGACAATTTGCTCTGTTCCAGGAAAAGACAAACTAGTTTGTTGTTCTTCTTGTTAGGCTGCCATGATGCGTTTTCTTTCAGTTTTCCTTTGCTTCGATCTGTAAGCAGGAGGCAGAGAAAAAAATTTGAAGGGAGAAGTGTCCCTGCGTGTGGCTCCTCTCTCCCTTCTTTCCTCTTCCCTTTTCCCCTTCTTCCTGCCCTCCAGTGGAAGCGCACACGTCAGCCGGCTGTGCTCCAGTGGCTGGAAGCCTGGCTGGAGGCCAGGATACAAACTCTTCAGATTTTCATTCAAAGCTCTTTGGAGTTGGGAGGAATGTGTTTTGCTGCCCCGAGGAATGTGGCTGAACACATTAACCAAGTTAAGCATACAGCCACTTGTAACTGAGAGCGTAAGCCAGCTGAGCTCAATTTAAAAAGAGCCTTGGTCACCGTTGCTTCTAAGTGTTAAAGGTGAAGTTCAAATTGCTCTTGACAAGGTTGGAAAAAACACCTTAAATCTTCAATTGCAAAAGTTGATGTTTGAAGGACAAAGCAGAGACTATGGTTTGTGGCTTCCTCTGGGTGTTGCCTGGCCACAATTTGCAGATGTTGAAAGCGCTGCTGTGAGTTCAGAGGAGCAGGGTTGTGTTTGAACGGTGGAAGGCTTTGTGGTTAGAGAGCTGAACAGAACTTGTGTGCTTCAAGCCGCAGCTTCTCGCTGCTTGCAGCCAAATCTTTGCACGTGCTCTTCATCCGACTTTTGTTTGACATTTATTGTCTAATAACAGCTAATCGTGCATAGTCGCTGCCAGCTGGTATTCAGAAGGGAAAACGAGCACTGGCTTTCTCTGCCAGGTGCTTTGGCACATTTGCTGCTGGCTTCTTCAGAGGCCCTGGGGAGATGTGGGCTCTTCCTCACCATGCCTGCTCTCAGTCAGGCTGCCCAAGCAGCTTCCACCTCTCTGCATTTCCTCCTGATGCAAAAAAGGCAGCTAAAAGCTGTGTCAAAAGCTGCTGGGTATAATGGTGTTGTTTTCATTAGGCTTTGAATTGGAGTCTGCAATTTTACATTTCTGGCGTTTAAGGTCTGCACATCGCCCTTTCTGATAAAATCAGAGAAGTTGATAACCTCAATATGAAAAGAATGTGTGTGTGTGTGTAACAGCATCGTAAAACACGGTTGTCTACAAAAAGGTATCAAAAGGTACCAATTTTCATGCACAGACTTAAATGGCCGTGCTGATCACGCATCAGCATGCTTTCCAGAGCTCACCAGATCTGCTACGTTGCTGTTACAGGAGAATAATGCCGCGGCCGTAACGCACGTCCCTTGTGGGCTGCTGCAAGCAGCTCGTGTTCGTGTGTCCCACCCGCTCCACAGGCGTTTTTTTTGAAGACTGCCAAACGAGCTGCTGCCAGTGTGCACGTGGCTCTGCACCAGGGCACACCAGCTTCCACTTTCACTGGTGCTGTGGCTTGAATATGTGCTACCATCAGAAACTGGCAGCTGGTTTTAGTGTTTTAATGAACCAACCTCGCTGCTGGAGGGCCTGGTGTCTCCAACAGAGCTTTTAGAAAACTTCCACGTGTGCTTTGCTGCTTGGCAACCTTCTGACTATTGAAAATTTCTGGCATTCAGTATAATTGAGTCCTTGATAACTGAGTGGTAAAGTTAATCGTGAGAATGATGGCTTTCCTCTCTAATTCTTTGAATCAGCAGCCCTGTCACTGTGCAGGAGCTGTTTGAACACAGCTGCCCTGTTGCAGAGGGTGCAAGGCATCGTTCGCAGCAGGTGCGGGCAGCTCGTTGTGGCTGGTTTGAGGACAAGCTCCTTGTTTTGGGGAGCTGGGAGGCAGAATCCTGGCTCTTTCAGTTTGTTCTCATTTAGTGCTCGAGCATTGGGTTGGGTTGTGGGAACTTGAGAGCAACACTCAAAGCCGTCTTTGGGGACAGAAAGGGACAGCGAGGCATCACTTTGGCTGTGTTTTGACAGGTAGCAAACACAACAGAGAAAACACAAAATGTGTCTTTTTCTAAACCACATAAAGCGGAAAACAGAGACCTATATGCGAACATCCAGGCAAATATATGTCATTTCTGGGACTTGAAGTGGCAGGTTGTTACTGTGTTTTTCTTTCTCATAAGCTTTCGGTAAAGTCCACAGCTTTATTCTTGTTTAATCCCTTTTCAATCAAATTAATAATAAATAACAGCCCTGTACAGTAAAGAGCAGGGGTTAGCTGAAATTTAGGTGAAGTGCAAAGCCTCTCTTGGAGATTGGATATGCTTTGTCCAGCTATTCCAACAGATTTGAACACAGCCCCGCTTCTCCCTCATCCTTTTTATTAGTAATAGAAAATTTCCATACATGGAATAGCTGTTGTTTTAAAGGGAAGGCAGAACTCACATTCTGAGCCCTGTATCGGCCACCCATGTAGTTGGAAATTCCCTCGGTCATGTTTGGAGTTGATGTAAAAGCATTTGGGTGGCAGCTGCTGAGGACTGCGCAAGCTGTTGCTTGCCGCTCCGCAAAGGGTTGCCTGTGGCTGCAGACATCCTGCTGCCCGCGCCCAGCCTGCGAGGTTAATGGACACCCTTCTGTGACGTGCTGCGAGATGACTTCAGTTCCGTGAGGTGCTTGGTGTCTGTCTGCTCCCCATAAATATAGCCATATGTATATATGTACACGCGTTTTTAGCCAGAGAATGCAGCACTTAACTGAGGCAAGCTGAGGCACTGCTGGTTTATCTTCTGTTTTACACCGGGCTGTTACGAGTAGTTGCAGAAGTTTGGGATTTGGTCACTGTCTTTAATTACTGTGAGTGTCTGCAGTACAGAGAAGAGTCATTTTGTAACTGCCTGTTAAATGGTGCTGAGAATTCACGGTTTAGAAGGCTAGATAGTAAAAGTACATGGAGCAGGGGGACGAGGTGCTATTTTATAGAACAGCTTTATATGAAACAAATCTGGGTAAAACTCGCCTCGGAGGCGTGGTGTCTAACCAGAGACACTGGACTATAGGACAGATGATTTTCTAAGCAAGGCTCTTTCCTCTGATGGGTGAACTTACAGTTTCAAAATCAGGGCTTTGCCTGTCGGTTTTTACGGTAGTCATTTTTTCCTTCAATGATGCAACTTCACGCTGGAGGAGGGGGAGAATTAATTTGGAAGTTTTCAGCTCACTGTGCTGGGAGGGACCAAACTCAAGGAAACCTCTGATCTATATACACAACTGCTGCATTTTTTTATAAATATATGTAAATGTCCTATTGTAATATTTGATCCTGGAAATAAAACAAACTGTTTTCAGTAGCTTTCGTCATCTCTTGAGTTTTTTGGTTTGCTTGAAGTCTAATGATGGTCTGTCCCTGCATTATATGGAGAGTTTGGGGTTTTTCCCCTAAGTTTATGGAGTAGAAGGAAAGAAAATGAAGCTGAGCTCCTTGTTCCTGTGTATCTGACTTTTCAGTAAAATTGTCAGCCTGGGTACTTGTGTTTTGCTTACTTGTCCGTGACCTGGCAGAATAGGTCAAGGTGCTGTAGAGGTTTCTGTTGAACCTCTGGAAAGTTTGCGGTTTCCCTATCCTACCTGTAGCTGCTTCTGCTGACCTTAAGAGTTCCACAAATTAAGTCACAGAGACTGCAGCTTGGCTGAAAACGGTAAGTCCAAGTGTTTATTATTTCTGTACTAGCTCCAGTTCTGCCTGACCAGCAAGAAAGGGACTTGCCTGAATTTGTAGCAGGTTGGCAAAGTGAGTTTGAGAATAAACAAAGTGACCACAGTGGAACGCGTCCAGTTCCTGCTGATGAGGAACTGTCGGTTACCGCAAGCTGCTTGCCTAGACCAACAAAGTTTCAGCCTGTTCTAAAGCTAATAAAAATGTCAAGTGAGAGATACTTTTTTTTATATTTTGACAGGAAATACCCTTGTAAAAACAAGTAGAGGCAGGGCTGCTCCTGTTTTCTGTCCTTCCCAAGGGAAGAGCTGAGACATCTTCCTCTTCTGAACCTCCGACGTCCTCGTGGTACAGATGCTGTGAAGATGGAGCCCCCGGCTTCTCCAGTTGTCTTGTGGGCTCCTTGGGATGTTTTGTAGCAGCCTCACACAAAATGCCAATGAGCAGAGTCTCTTCTGGATGAGTGCTCAGCAGCCACAGTGGGGCAAAAAAGGCCAAAGAAACTGATCTTGGATCATCCTCATGTTGCTGACTGTAGCTAGGTCTCCACTGAAGCAATAATTTCAGCCACTGCCCCAGTTTCAACCTCTTTAAGCAGC
The DNA here is from genome assembly GCF_047663525.1 of Anas platyrhynchos. NCBI lineage: Eukaryota > Metazoa > Chordata > Aves > Anseriformes > Anatidae > Anas > Anas platyrhynchos. The sequence continues at coordinate 14,956,019 of NC_092595.1, read as the reverse complement.
TCTCCAAAAAGTTACGGAATAGCGTAACTCTGTCAAGTCATCCTAAAGCCTTAAACTAGTGTTCACCATGACAATTATCCAGTGTGTGCTGGAAAAGAGTAGATGTGCTTGGTTTGGCACATCCAAATCCAAGGCTTTCTCCTTTATGGGGGGCTCTGGGTTCTGTGATCGGGCCCTTCTGGGAGGCGCTGACCTCCAAAGGAGAAAGCTCCTGTGGTAGCCAGCTCTCTGCGGCCACCTGGGAAGTGACTTTGGCTCTTGTTTTCAGCACATGCACCTCTCCTCACTATGTTACAGAAAGACAGCTCCGCTTTCTGTGACAAAGACTTGCTTGTGCACCTCTCAAAGCTGGAAAACAACCTGATCCCTTCATCTAGCCAAGGAAAATATTTTCCATTCTGACGGAGTCGGAAATACCTCTTCATCACAGTCAGGCAGCTGCAGCATAGACTCCTAAGATACCTTTTTTTAATGTATTTGGTTTTCCTTTCAGCAGATGCCTTCCAACTGCATTGATTTACCCGATGTGGTAAATCTGTGGCATTCCTAAGGAAGTTAAAGCAACCATTGTGCTGCCCAGCAGCATCATGTTGGTATTTCTTCTGTCGGGTTCTTGCCACAAACAGTGCAGGTCGTGTCAAATGGGCTTACTGAACATGCCCACACCTGGGGTCAGAGAAGTCTTATCTACTGGTGGAAACAGATTTATGTGTGCTACCAAAAGGAGCGGGAGAGACAACTGAATCATGTAGAGTATCTGGGCTGGACTGGGGTGGAGTTTGGCTTTGCCCAGGATGATTAAAGCAAAGAGTGTCTCCATAGCAGCGATCTTGTCCATTCAAACTCATCTTGGCCTCTTCGGTTCTTGTCGAAGCCAAACTGCTGTTGAAACCTAACCTGCCATGCAACTTCCACAGCCCCAGAGGAGCTTAGGGAAGCAAAGACCAGAAGAAGAGCACGATTAAGAGAGTGGATGCTGTAGTTACAAAAGGCTCACAGACCTCGAAGTTCAGAAGGAGCCATTGCCAAACATGATGGATTGGAGAGGGACAGCCCGAAGCGTGACAGGCCAAAGTGCCATGAAACAAGTAGGTGAAAAGTTCGTCAGCATCTATTTAGCTGCGTCTGCTGTCAGAGGAGTTGGTGTGAGGATCTCGCCAAGCCACAATCACTTTAGGTGGGACCATGCTTGTCAGCATGGTGGCTGGGTGACTTGGCAGTCAGTTATTTGACTGTAATTTCTGTGCTGATGAGCTGATTTTCATAATTATGTTCTCATGCTAGGAAGGGAGACACGCAGCTGCTCAGGAGGCTGTTCTGTTCCAGGCAAGGCTAAAATTAACTTTTTCTCATTATTGTTATGGACTTGAGCTGGAGTGGGTGGAAGGGGAAGGTCAGCCTTCCCAGAGCAAAGATTCAGTCTGACGTTTCATGCTGAATGGCATGGGGCTTTCTGTGGGACGTGATTGACCTGATCATGTGTGGCAACGTAGGAAGCTCAGATTGCCATGACGTAGAAAAGGGCACAAGATGAGGTTGCAACACATTTTATTCCAGTGGAGTGAAAAATGCTTCCCCTCAGTCTGTGTAAAAAGTAGAGAAAGGAGAAACTGGATTATTCTCTGCTGTCAGCTATCCTACACGAGACTGGCTACTCTTTACTGCTGACTGCTTTTAGAGACTGATGCCTCTTATTTAAGAATAAAATGGGGATTTACGTGCTGGTGCAAACTGTGATTTTCCTTTCAGAGTAACTATCAGGTTATTCAGATAATCTGCTCCTCTCAGACAGTTTTCCATACAAAAAAAAAGGAACTGTCTGATGTAACCCAGCATTGTCTGTTCATTTTTTCCATGTGGAACTCAAAGCTTGAGCTCCATTCTCCGTTTCTGCCCTATTAGGGCAGGTTCTGTATTCTCAGTATTCATATCCTAGTTGATTTGAAAGCAGAAAAAGCCATTTCGAAATGTGTTGGCCAACACATTACCCTAAGCAGAGCAAGTAGGGTGATATACTGTAAGGTGGCTACAGGTTGCCCTCTGGTTCCTATTTTGTCTACTGTGTTAGAGGAGGACCTGTGGCTGTTGCAGACGGGGAAGTTCACATCCCAAGCAGCTGATGTGCCTCAAGTCCCCCTGATAACCCCACGAGGAGTGTAAGCTTTCTCCAAACGCTGCTTTGAGAAGGTTCTTCCTTCTGCCTATATAACCTACAAGCAATTCTCCTCTTTGCTTGTGCTGTCTGCGACTCCTCTGCCAGAAATTGCTCTGCTTTTGCGCTGTGGCCTCCCTGCCTGCTGCTCTAGGACACAGAAGTTGTTTTCTCCCAGTCCCTTTTCATGTCTTGGAGCTGCTATGGTCAGGCCTCCTCTGAGGGCCCACGAGTGTGATCTTCATACAAAGCTCTTGCTCAGCGGGTGAAGCGAGGGGAAACGCGATGGAAGAAGCCCTTGGTGGAGGCCGTGGACTTGTGGTAGCAGAAGGGTTGCATTTGGAGTGGGCTGCAGAGGAGAGGGAGATTTGTTTTTGCAGAATCCCCCTCCAGAGCATCTTCTGGTCTGGCACCAGTCCCTCCTGGTTCAAGGGGGGACTGGCACCAGTCCCTCCTGGTTCAGGTGCTGCTGTCCTCCACAGCCTGGGGCCTGACGCCTAAATGGGCCATGTGGGCCCAGCAGCCGCCATGTGGCAGATCAAGGCTCCAGCCAGCGGGTCCCTTCCAGCTTGGGATATTCTGTGATCCTACAACATGTGGGCTGGGCCTGGGCATCCCCTTGGCTGATGCCCGGTGCCGTTTCTGAGGAGTGGAAGGTGTGGGCGAGGCCATGACGCCCCACCACTGAAAGCCTTCCTCTGCTCCTTGGGAGGCATTGAGTTGGAGACATGGCTGGAGAGCAAGGTTTTTGGTAAGAAGGTGGGAAGCCAGGATGTTGGTGGCATCCTGGAAAAACTGATCTTACCAGAGCTGTCTGTGGCAGCATTACAGCTTCTAGTGAAGGTTTTTGGCGGCGAGATCATGCTGCAGTTTCAGTTTCCACAGGTTGAATGTGGCCCTGGTGGACGTGTCTTTTCATCCTTCAAGCCGTTTTTTCAGTAACTGCACTGGCCAGTGCCTTGGGAGCTCTCATCCACTCTGAAACCCTTCGTCAGCTAAAGCCACATCTGCTGCTGTCTCTGACACACCACATCAGTGTGACAAAGGATCAGACACCACCTTACATAAGAATGAGTCCCCACAAGCAGCGAGGCACCGTTGCGTTGCACATCCACTGTAACCCTGCAACATGGTCTGAGACGGCCCTTAGAGCACACCACACCTGCTCTGAGTGAAACGTTAGTGAGGTTTCTTCACCAGCTGAAGAGCACGTACAGGATTTGCTCTCCCCACTGGCCTTGTATCAGCTCTTTGGCCACCAGAGCAGGGTGCTGGAGAGCACAGATTGCTTGTATTTTCTTGCAGGTTGCTGGGTTGGTGGTTCTCCCCATGCCAAGGGGATTGTGCTGCTCCTTCTGCCTGGCTCTCCGTGCTCGTTTGCTTTCTGGTGTCGCTCCCCGAGAGCTGTCCTTCTTAGGGAAGGAAATCAGCTGGCAGGGGCTGCCTCATTCGCAAGGAAGAGTCATTCTTCCTTTTGAGCCACTGCTTGTGTGGGAGAGGTACGGCGCATGATGCGGTGGGTGGACCTCAGGGTGGAAGAGGAGGATGTGCAGAGTGTGCTGGGACAAGATAAATAGCACCCATGGGTGCTGCCTCCATATATTCTCTCAGGACAGAGCTCCTCCCAGGGGGATGCTGCTGGCTCACACTGGTGACTTCTCCCAGCGTTGCTGCCAGGTAAGCCAGGAGGAAAGGAGGACAGGTTCCCAGTGCTTTCCTTGAATCCCTTTCCTTTTGTCCGTGGAGGCATGCTAACAGGGAGGGTGTCTTTCTTGCAAACACGCTAACAGAGCTTGCATCTGCTGCACTTTTGCTTTTACCTTCTTCCCCCGTTGGGGTGTGTGTGTTCCCCTTTAGTACACGAGGAAGAAGGAAATAGCTAATGCCAACCTGCTTCTGGCTCAAGGGGAGTGCTGGGGGACAGCAAGTGCAGGGCCTATGGGGCCACCATGCACTGGGAGCGCAGCCCGAGCTGTCAAGAAAAATTCAAGAAAATTTCTTGACCGCAGTAGATTGGTATTAATATTGAGTTTAGTTTGAATAAGTAATTAATCACCTGGTCTTGTTGCTGCGATCTTTTTGTTATTTTAAAAGCTTTTGCGTAGACACATCCTGGTGGCTGATGCGCATGGGGATAGTTGTTTTCTTTGTTTGTTTGTTTGTTTTTTGTTTCTATCTTCACTCTTACCTGCAGCTTGCATGTGCAGTTGTGCCCCATGTAAAACACCCCACGGCTGCAGTGCGGGGAAATGGCATTTCCATTGGAAGCTCCCTGTGAGGTGGGGGGCGGCAGTGCGGGGTGTGGCGGTGGGGCTGAAGGCAGCCTTGTCCTCTCCCCCTCCTCCTCCCCATCCCCGTGCAGGCAGGCCATGTGCGTGGGGAGGTGCAGCCGCATCGTGGGCCCCTGCCTGCTGGTACTGGGAACGCTCTCTGTGATAGCCAACATCCTCCTGCTCTTCCCTGGTGGGGAGTGGAAGTACCTGGCAGACGGGCACATCACCAAGCAGGCCAAGGTCATGCCGGGCATCTGGGGAGGAGGCATCACCGTGAGTATTGTGTTTTGCACAGCCTCCTCCATCCCTCACGTGTGATTGTTTCTCCCCCAAACCATCTCCTCCGTCCCTCAGGTGCTGCTGGTGGCGACCCACATCACAGCGGTGGGGTGGCGATGCGCCGGCTGCTCCGACTGCGGCACCCGTCGCAACGTAAGGCAGGGCTTAAATTGAGGCCCCCAAGCAGCGCGGGGTGGGTGGGACGTGGTGGGGTGTCCCCTCTCCTGTGGGCATGTGGTGGGACACTGCACAGTGTCCCCTCCCTGGAGGACAGGGCTTTGTGTGGGCTCCCAAATTCTACCCAGCCCCAAGCCCTGTGCTCCCCACAGGCCTTTCTCTCCGCCGTCCTCTCCAAGCTGGCACTCCTGGGCTCCACCGTCTGCTTCATCCTGTCTGGGGTGGGCCTGACCAACGGCCCCCTCTGCCTCTACAATGACTCTGAGCACGGCCACGGCCCCACCTGGGGATACCCTTTCTTGGACACTGGTGGCGAGGTGTCAGACAACAGGTACAGGGCCCTCGTAATGCAGGCAGTGAAATGAAGGCGGCGTTTCAGCTCGTGGCTCATCCTCTTTCCCCCCCCCATGGCACAGGGTGTTGGTGTCGGCAGATTATTTCCTGTACAAGCCGGACACCTGGGACACCTGCCTGGAGCCGGTGGGCATCGTGGCCTGGAATGTCACCTTCTTCTCCCTCCTGCTGCTCGTCAGCGCCACCGAGATGGTGCTGGCCTCCGTCCAGATCCTCAACGGCTGTGTTGGCTGCCTCTGTGGCTTCTGCGAGGGGAAGCAGGGCCGCCCCACACCCCTGGACTGAGCGCTGGAGCTGTGCTGGTGTGCACGGGGCTCACCGCAGGTGCTGGCGGCTGGAGGCTGGCCTAGGGACAGAGGAGGAGAAGCGGATCCCGAACATCGAGGTATGGGAGCAGGCGCAGGAGGGATGGGGGGCTCCTGGAGGGACCTCGTTTAGAACCTCACTGGAAATGGGACGACGGAGCAGCTGCTCATCCTGACCAGCCCAGTGGTGCAGAGCCCAGTCCCCATGGCCCCTGGGGCTTGGCTGCGCTCACAGCGAGCGCCACCGCCTTCAGCACGTCCTCATCCCTGCCCGACGCAGGGGCAGAGCACAGGGGCTGCAGGAACAGCAAGTGCCTCTGCTTGGAGCATATTTGCACATGAACTGGTCAGGTCGAGAGGAAAGTAGCAGTGACCATGGTAACTTGAAAAAGCAGTCAGCCGGATCACACAACGACAAGGAGATTAAGATTTTGATGAGAGAAATAGGGCTGGAAGTAAGTATTCAAAAGGAAGAAGAGAAGGTGCATAAGCAAGTGTGCCTGTGAGAGGAGAGGCCATGGCATTGTGCCTCAGCAGCCCCGACCTGCGGCACCGCTGCTAATGCCGCTCAGTTTGTGTTTCACAGATTGATGGCTGACTGAGTGACCTCAGGAAAGCAATAAACTGCTTTCCTTGGGTGAATCAAAGGGTTTTTTGCAGTGCCAAGGACCTGGCTGTGAAGCTTGCTCACTGGCAGGGTGCACGGAGGGGCTGCTGAAATGCCACCTCCACCACTCTGCGCCGATGTGAAGCTGGAAGCAGGAGGGAGAACGTCATTAGGGACCCGTCCTTTATTTGGAAGGATTCTGGGTGGAGGAGGAGAGGTGCAAGGGCAGTGAGACAGAGAGATAAAGGCAGGGAGAACATGGTAATAATGGCATGAGCCTCTGAGTCCAACCACCTCTATAATTAAAAAATAGCAATACAAATGAGATAAAATCCTGTGTTGGGACAGGAGCACCAGCCCTCAGCACGGTCCAGCCCAGGGGGCTGGAGGAGCCCCCAAATCCCACCCCGGTGTACATCAGCAGAGCTCGCCCTGCCACAAGGTCGTGCCAGGCTCTCCCTGCATGCCACCAGACGTGGAAGGCGTCCGGCCCCCCGGTGCCCACAGCCAGCAGGCCAGGAGATGCGGTGGGTGGCTCTAGGAGACGCAGCAGCTCCTTCGCCTCCGCTTCCTGCAGGGCACTGCAGCCGTCAGGGGGATGTTCTGGAGCACATCGTGCAGCGTGAACATGCTGAAGGAGATCTGCTCGTAGGGGGACCGCTTCCCGTTCTCGTAGAGGCAGGCAAAAGCGATGGCTGGGCCACCAGAGACGGGGGCCTGGCTGTGGGGCAGCTCCATGTAAGCCAGGTCCGAATACGCGCTCGGGCCCTCGTAGATGACCCAGGGTTCGGTCCAGCTCTCTGCGTCCCTGGGGAAGGTGCTGAGGTGAACCCCCATGTTGACCCGCGACATGGGGCTGGTGGGGTGGGAGTAGAGCACCCACGTTGGTGCTTGGAAGAAGGTGCCGGGGCTGGAGGTGGCTTTGGGGTCCACGTGGAGCTTATCCCCTCCTGCCCTCAAGGCAAGCAAATCCCGAAAACGGGGGAGCGGCCATGGAGCTGAGCCTTGTCCGGGGACATCAGGGGGCTGGGGGCCGTACACAAAAGGCGCGGGGAAGCCGATGACACTGCCGTGGCACCCGTGGGGGGGCTCGACCAGCCGCTGGACCAGCTGCCCCCCGTGGAAGACAGCCCCGTCGTTGGTGCTCAGTGCCTGCACGCGGAAGCCCAGGGGGCTGCGGGCGTTGCAGTAGAGGACATTGGAGCCATCCTCCTCGTCCACCGAGACCAGCTGGCACTCGCCCGTCTGCAGGTTGGGGATGAACTCCCCAAAACGCCAGCCCCGGCCGTGGTCGTCGCTGTAGAAGGCGAAGGAGTGAGGGGTGGTCTTGCAGAGCTGCCCGAAGCACTCCTTGCAGTCAATGTGGTAGCTGTAGGCGGGCACCAGCAGGCGGCCGGAGCGCAGCTGGATCCCATGCCCGGGGCCCAGTGCAAAGGTGGCCCAGTCTGGGGACAGGGGGACGAGCGTGACGAGCAGCCCCCGGCTCCCCCACCACCGGGCTGCTCTCTCCATCTCCTCCCCGCTCTGCTCAGGCTCCTCTTCTCCCTCGCCCCAGCTTAGCCCTCGGACCCTCGCCCGGTCACAGCCGGCCCTTTTTCCCCTGCCTGCTGGTGTCACTACCTTTGATGGCCCTGCCGATGACCTGCTGCGTCAGGTCTGTGGCCTTGCTCCAGCTCAGCCCCTGGTCGGCACTGGTGACGCAGCACAGGCGGGTGACGTTCTGTCCCGTGACAATCTGGAAGGCTTCGGGTGTCCTGCCCAGCACCGTGATGAAGAAGAGGAAGAGGGTGCCCGTGAACTCGTCGTAGAGCGGGCAGGGGTTCATCGACCGGTGGTGCTGCAGCGCCGCCGTCTCGAGCACCCGCATGTCTTCCCACTGCACGGGGACGGGGCAGAGCGCTCAGCCCACCTCCCCAGCCCACCCCAGGCCCGATCCAGCCCCCGCCGCCGTGTCGGCCCCGCTCCCACCTCCACGTAGCCGCCGTAGACGGTGCCGCGGCGCAGCACCAGCAGGTTGGCGTGGGCATCGTCGGCGCTCAGCCGCTCCTCGGCGAAGGCCAGCAGCTTGGCCACGCAGGGCAGGTAGAGCAGGGCCGGCACGCGGTACGTGACGCCGGTGGTCTCCTTCTCGAAGAGCACGGTGCGGGCGGGGAAGTGCCGGGAGCCCATGGTGCCTGCGGCAGAGAGAGAGAGGGGCGGCCTGGCCGCGGGCAGGGGGCTCGTGGCGCTGCCCCTGCCCAGGGGGGGGTTTGGGGAAAGGTGCTGGGCAGGACACCACGTGGAGTGGGGCAAACTGAGGCTGGCAAGGGCTAGGGTGGGAGCTGTGGCAGGGCATCAGAGGGGGCAGAGCTGTCCCTGCGTGTCCCCCTGCACGTCCTTGGACCTGAGGGATGGGATCCCTTGCCCCTGGGCACGGCGGCTGCTGGTTTTGCTCTCCAGCTCTCGTCCCCCTCTTTCCAAGCCAGAGCTGTCACTAGAGGTTTCACGGCTGAGCCACGCTGGCAGGTGGGAGCCCTGGCTGGCCATGAATGAAGCCACCGAGGACTTGGGCTGGTCCTGATGGAGCGAGGGCTCTGCCCAGGGAAGCTCCATGGCCTCTCCCACTCCCGTCAGCATCTCCCCTTTCTCCGCTGCATTCCCACAGGGCAAGGGCTGGGTCTGCTGCCCACCCCAGGCTGCTGAGAAGGGCTCTTGCCTGCATTTTGCCCAGCGCCCCACGGGGAAAGCCCAGGCACTCACCCGGTCCTGCTCAGCACGGGGCAGCCGCCTCCATCCCCTGGCAGGCGTTGGGGCGATGCTGGCTCCTGCAGCGCCGGCTGCCTGTACAGCCTGTCCCCAGCCGTTCCTGTCCCCCAGCGAAACGTCACGGGGCTCCCGCCGTGGCCAGCGGCCGGCAAAAAGCCCTGAGTCAGCAGCAGCACAAAGGCCCCATTATCAAGCAGGCAGAGCCCGGGCCCCTCAACGTGCATCTGCTGCGCTCTCAGGGCCGCAGGGAGGGAACACCGAGGGATGAGGGATGAGGTCCCTCCTGCCTTAGTTTCCTTGCTCAACCCCGGGAGCAGTGCAGGCTGTTGGGATGTTGCTGGGGATGGTGGAGCAGAAAACCCATGAGGGTGCCATTAAGCACTGCGTTGTTCCTGCCCTGCGGCGCGCGGTCTCGCTAGGTGCAAGGCAAAGGCTGCATCTCCACTGGCCTGTTCGGCCTCATTGCAGGACAAAAACATAAAACACACCAAGGTGCATGGAAAATGCCGAGTTTGTGAGAATAAATGCTCCCCACCTTCTTTCCCTCCCCCCAGTGCTGTGGGGCTGGAGGCAGGGGATCTGCATGGCAGGCTCCTGCCTCCGCTGGCCTTGGGGCTGCTGGGTTGAACCACAGCCATGGAGCTCCCCTCCGGCCCCGGCTGCACGATGTGCCCGCTCCTGCCTGCTTCACCCTCAGGTGGCTGCTGAAGCCCCTGAAGCAGCCCCAGGGTGGCCATCGCCCCGTCACCACCCGGGAGGCTCGCTGCCTTGCGTGCTGGTGCGGGGTAAATCACTGGTTAGCAGCGGGTGCTGCTGCTGTTCCCAAACCTTCCCCAGGCACATCCCTCACAGCCAACCTGCACAGTGCAGGAGGGAGAGGAACCTGGTTAAACTTTGCCATCCTGCCCCACGGCTGGTGGCAGGCGCAGCAGAAACCGGGGGTGGGCTCCAGAAACCTGCGCTGAGCCACTGAGTGAGGGCAATCATTAACAGCAATGACACCAAAACTGTCACTCCCCAGGAGGGTTTGTCCCATGAGGGTTTGATTCCCATTGTGAGGTGATGCCAGCAGTGGCCGTGCCTCCCTGGATCCCTTTCCTGATCGGCATTGGAAGTTTGGCCACAGGAGCAACGGGATGTGATGAAGCCTCTGCTGATGATAAAATGTTGATGCTGCTGGCCTGGAGACCCAAGTTCTTTCCTATGCACCTGCTCCTTCAAGTACCGCATTCCCTTGGTGAGCTCTTGTTCTTATCTCCCCCCAGTTTTTGTCTCCTAAAAGCAGAAAATTGAGACTCGCTCTAGTGAGCTGTAACCAGCCTGGAGGCAATGACTGCTATTAAAAATGGTCAAATGCAAACCAAATTATTAAGTCCCTGATTAATGATTAAGAGGAAGGAAAATCTAATGCAGACTGAAAGCCTGCCAGCTCCAAGGAGCACTGGGCTGTCCCCTGTGCGTGACAGCAGCAGCACACCTCTGAGCGGCACGGACCTGAGCATTATCTGGCCGAGTCCCTGGCTGGAGGCGTTTTGGGACCTGCCTCAACCTTGGTGAGCTAGGAAGGAGGACTGCAAGAATGTGGTGGGCTCAGTGCCCCGGCGAGAGGGGAAGAGAGGAACGGGTGGCACTCACCTAATGACAGAGGCGGTAAAAGTAAATAAATAAAAGTTTTGCTTTGTTTTCTTTTGTTTTCCATAAAATAAAAGCCAGAGAGTGGAGGTAGCTCTCAAATGACCCCCACTCCCCAGTCTCCCCCTTGTGTCCAAGAGTCTCATCGCCAAACCCCAGCGATGCAAAGGGCCATAGCAGTGGGATGCTGCAGGAGCTGGCACACGCTCTAGTTTTGTCGTGGAACCTGTGTCTTCTCCAGGGAACTGTTCCACGGCAAGGCACGGTGTAATGGCTTCCTCTTCTTGTGTGGGTGCTGACGGGAGTAAAGATAGGACATGTACTGGAGTTCTGGCGTAATAATTTTCTGGCAGTTTTTCAGAGTCTTGTTGCTTAAGTCTGGTCTGATGTTGTACCCGAGGATATTTGCATCCCCCGACTGAAAAGGCAAGAAAGTTTTGTCCTTGATGCGAGTCTTCACCACAGCCTCTTGGCCCAAGAGGCAGGTCTCCATGAGCTCCTTCTGTCTCATCCGCAGGTGATTTACCTCTTTCTCCAGCTCCTCGAGTCCTATGGTCTCCTCAATTCTCCTCCAGAAGCTCTGGTTGAAGTGCAGGTAGAGGTTCCAGTCGAGCGAGCACCACGTCTTTATCCTCTCCCTGCTTTCTGAAGTCAGGGTCTGGACAGTGTCATTGCTTCTGGAATTGAGCTTAAAGTAGATCACGTCATCTAGATCCCAGCACAAAGTGTGCTTCAGGAGGATCATGGACTCATCAAAGTAGTCTGCTATCAAGATCAGGTGGAAGTTCTGTTCAATGTCCTTTAAGACCTCCTGGGTGTAGTTTTTGTTGTCCTCTGCATTGTTATCATAGCCAAAGTCAAACCACATGATATTCTTGGCATAGATGTTTTTCTTGTAATCCTCCTTACGGTAATATTTCAAGGGCGATGCCAGGTACTCATTCACGTCCTTGGATCTATTGAAGGCAGGGACCATGTTCTTGTAGTAGACGTAGGAAGATTCCAGCAGAAAAATGGGGTTCCTCAGGATGGAGAAGTAGAAGGTGTCCCCTGCCATCACCTTATGCACCTGTTTGTGGGGAGGAAGAAGAGGGGCTGTTAGTCCAGAGGCCCTGTTTGTTCAACCACGTACCTCCACAGGTGCCATGGCTCTTACCTCTGACGGGTTAAACCGCAGGTGGTTGCCCATGATGTTGTAGTTTTGCATTTTGTTTTGAAGTTTCTCCACAAAGCTGGTGTTGAATCTCTCCGGGTAACCCAGGTGGAAGCGCTGGTCAGCTGGGAGGGCGATGGTGAGGTTATGCTTCTCTGTGAACCGAAACAGGATGTTCAGGACGGTGCTGCTGGCAGTCTTGTGGGTCTTCAGGAACATGACGTTGGTTTTGGCGTGACACGGTCTGGGAGTCATCAGCAACTCTGCGGAGCTCCTCCAGAATCTGCAGGAAGGCAATACATGGGGAAAACAGCCTCTCTGGTGCCATACCCCATCTCTTAGACCTGGCAAAGCTCAGCTAACCATCTCTTTTTCTCCCATGGTAGTAAAGCTTCAGAAGCCAAATGCAAGCAGGTTTTCCTGACCCCACACCAGCAGCTGGAGCGAGGCACCAACCCAAACAAGCCCCATCCCTTAAGCATGGATGTTGGACAGTTTTCTGTTTCTCCAGTACCTCACTTGCCAAGCAGGGCCCAAATACTTCATCTTGATCCCCTTTTAGTTTGTTATTTGGCTGTTTTTGCCCTAAAGAGCTGCATTTCAGCTCATTTGATCACTTCCGTGCCCAAATCTGGATCTAGGGCCCGATTTTGGGCTGCTGCCCTTGCAGCATTACCTTAGGTTGAGAAAGCTAAATCAAGTGCCACAGGTCAGATCCTTGCTGCCCTGTGGAGGTGAAGTCAAGCAACTAGTTGTTCTTGCTCCTTCTAGACTTACAGATTTTTACTAGTTGTATGGAAGAATCCAAAAAGGGTGACTCCCACAAAAAAGTTGAAGAAGAGAAAACATTTGGTATACCTGGAAAGAGAGTAGAATTTATGTGAATATTATCTCTTAGAAGACAATCCCTCCCCAAACATGAACCACAAAACTTTGCATGCTGTCTTTGGGGCTTCTGTCACTGGGACCATAATTTCTTTATGGTGCCAGCCATCAGCTGCATCAGCAGCTCTGGGGTTTGAGGCAGGACAACAAGAAATCGATTTTTTTACTCTCGCTCCCTAATTTTCACCCACGCAACCTACTTCTTTTGGGTTTCTCAGGCCTTAGAGTTTGTTCATTTAGAGTTTATTCGCTTCAAGCTTTTCCCATTTTGTCAATGGAATTCTGCAATTCAGTTGCAAGAGCAAAGCAGCAATATATTTATTGCTGTATTGCAGTGATCTAAGCTTAATCATAGATGAAACAGAGACTTAACAAGGTTTGAAATAGCAAGGTACACTCTGGGCTATTTACTGCATAGAGAACCAGGTCAGACTAAAAGCACCAGAGAGATCCTCCCATTGGGTTGGATGACAATTTATGTCTATAGGATTATATATGCAATCATAGAATCATAGAATGGTTTTGGTTGGAAGGGACCTTAAAGATCATCTAATTACAATTCCCTTTCATGGGCAGAAAGACCTCCCACCAGCCCAGGCTGCCCTCAGCCCCATCCAGCCTGGCTTTGGGCACTTCCAGGCACCCACAGTTGCTCTGGGCAGCCTGGGCCTGGACCTCACCGCCCTCTGAGTAAAATTTTTCTTCCTTATATCTAATAAAACTCTACCTTCTTTTAGTTTAAAGCCATCACTTCTTGTCCTATCACTATACCCCCTGACACAGAGTCCCTCCCGAGCTTTCCTGCAGCCCCCTTTAGGCACTGGAAGGCTGCTATAAGTTTTCCCCAGAGCCTTCTCTTCTCCAGGCTGAATAACTCCAGTTCCCTCAGCCGGTCTTCATAGGAGAGGCGCCCCAGCCCTCTGGTCATCTTCGTGGCCTACTCTGGACCCGCTCCAGCAGCTCCAAGTCCTTCTTGTGCTGGGGGCCCTGGAGCTGAGTGCAGGGCTCCAGGTGTGGTCTCATGAGAGCAGAGCAGAGGGGGACAATCCCCTCCCTCTCCCTGCTGCCCACGCTGCTTTTGGTGTAGCCCAGGGTACGGGTGGCTTTCTGGGCTGCAAGCACACATTGCTGGCTTGTGTCGGGCTTGTCATCAACCACCACTCCCAGGTCCTCCTCAGGGCTGCTCTCAATCCATTCTCCACCCAGCCTTTATTTGTGCTTGGGATTGCCCCTGCCCTGGTGCACAATCTTGACCTTGGCCTTGTTGAATCTCATGAGGTTCACACAGGCCCACCTCTCAGGCCTGTCCAGGTCCCACTGGATGGGATCCCTTCCCTCCAGCATGTTGACTGCACCACACGCCTTGGTGTTGTTGGCAAACTTGCTAAGGGTGCCCTCAATCCCACTGTCCATGTCATTGACAAAGATGTTAATTAGAGCCGGTGCCAATACTGACTCCTGAGGATCACCACTCATTATTGATCTCCACCTGGACATTGAGCCATTGACCACAACTCTTGGAATGCGACCATACAGCTAATTCCTCAGTCATCAAGTGGTCCAGCCATCAAATCCATGTCTCTCCAATTTAGAGATAAGGATATCATGGGAGACAGAGTTAAATACTTTGCACAAGTCCAGGTAGGTGATGCCAGTTGCTCTTCCCCTATCCAACCCCATTGTAGAAGGCCACCAGATTTGCCAGGCACAATCTGCCCTTAGTGAAGCCATGTTGGCTGTCACCAATTCCCTCCTTATTTTCCACATGCCTTAGCACAATTTCCAGGAGGAGCTGCTCCATGACCTCGCTAGGTACAGAAGTGAGACCAACTTGCCTGTAGATCCCCCTGGTCTTCCTTTTTTTCTTTTTACAAAATGGGTGTTATATTTCCCCTCTTCCAGTCAGTGGTAATTTCATCAGACTGCCACAGCTTCTCAAATATGATGGACAGTCACTTAGCAACTACATCCACCAGCAGGAGCCACAGATGGACCCACGGATGCATCTCCTCAGGCCCCATGAATTTGTGCACCTTCAGGTTCCTTATCTGGTCTCAAACCTGATCTTCTCCTACAGAGGGTGGTTCTTCATTCTCCCGGTCCCTGCCTTGTCCTGCAGGCAGGGGTCCGGGATATGTGGCTGGAGCTCTTGTTGGTGAAGACTGAAGCAAAAAAAGTCATTGAATACCTCAGCCTTCTCCATTTCCAGGTAACCAGGTCTCATTTATTTCTGGAGAGGTCCCACAATATCCCTAGTCTTCCTTTTATCACCAATGTACCTATAGAAGCCTTTTGTGTTGCCCTTGAATTTGTTCCTGGCCAAATTCAATTCTAGTAGGCCTTTAGCTTTCCTAACCTGATCCATGGCTGCTCAGACAATGTCACTGTATCTCTCCCAGGCTATCTGTCTTTGCTTCAACCCTCTGTAGACCTCCGTTTTCTGCTTGGGTTTGGCCAGGAGCTCCTAGTTTATCCATGTAGGCCTCCTGGAGTTTCTGCCTGACTTGCCCTTTGTTGGGATGCTCCTGAGCTTGGAGGAGGTGATCCTTGAATATTAACCAGCTCTCGGGTCCCTCTCCCCTCCAGGGCCTTATCCCATGGAACTCTACCAAGCAATCAATCCTCTATATCACTCAATACCATATAGCAAATTAGCAAGCTATTAGTGAGTAAGAAATTTCTCAATATTACAGGTATAGCTTCAAGAAGCTAGCTAAAAGTCATTCACCAAGTATCTATCACAGGCATCTCTCAGCCTCAAGGAGTACCCTTGAGAGGCATCCATGCTCAAGGGGAAGATCCTGGCAGCCCACTGCAGTGCAGAAGAGCTCAACAGGCTCTGGCCTGTCCCCTGTTTATGGAGTAAGATGACGGACACATAGCTGTAGTTGCACACCAGCCATATGTGGTTGGTGCATGCTCCATTAGCCCTTTTTCATTATATTGTCAGAAACTACCCACAGCCAGATGCAGCCGTCGCTGCATGTCTCTGACCACAGTGTGACAAGCAGGGCTCTGACAGCTGGATACAGCCATGGAAAACTAGAGACAGGATGGGAGCAAAGTCCAACAGAAAATTAGGAATTGCACATAAAAATACAGCAATCGTGACCAGCTGCCGAATGACTGAAGTGCCACAAAATTAATGCAAACACAGAGGAATCGGGATGCAGGGCCTGGGCCATGGCGTAGCAGAAAGCATGCTGACTTTGCTTCCCATAAAAAAAAAACACCTTTGCTGTAAGCTTTGCTTTGCATGAGAGCGCTTGCCCTCCTGCAAAGGAAACCCTTGGGCTGAAGAGCCCTTCCCAAGGCTCGGGAAGCCCCTTGGCCGCAGCCAGCACCAACCTCTGATGGGGATTTGCAGCACAGCTGCTGAAAGAAGAGTTGCAGGACATAGACAGGGGCAGCTTTCCATCTGTATTTCTTCACTTTTTCTTGTCTCACCCGGTGTGAGACAACCCCTTTCCTTTGGTCAGTCTACATATACAAGTAGAACTGAGACTAGGGAAGAAATGCGGAGAGGCAAGCAGGCTCTTGTCCCTTGAATGCACCCCCTGCTCATTTTCTCGGCCTTTCAGTTAAGGTGAAGCTGATGCTGGTGTAATAGTGTTCCAGAAAATGCCTCCCTGCCTGCTTGGAGGCCTTTCCTAAGGCAGTCTGGCTATGGCTTTCTTCTGCCTCTTTCCTGCAGAACTGAACGCGTGCAATCAGGAACTTGTTTGCTCAGGCAGCATACCCAACACAGAAGGCAGTTGTACTTTGATTAGTCTTTGAATATGTAAATGAATCAATGTATGCTTAAACATCCTGAAAATAAGTCAGCCGCAACATGTGCCATAAAGGTTATAATTCATCACAACTCTGATCAAGTCATATCTAAAACCAAATGCCAAGAGACACCATGCACAATGTTGGCTAAAATATCTGCCGTCTTTTATTGCCTTCAGGAAAGACAGGTCCCGCTTGTTTCAGAGCTGTTCTGCTCTGTTTGCTGAAGGTGAACAGTGCGAGTGCCTAGCATTACAGAAGACAGCTGACCTTTTGGATGAACAGTTAAAACCATAAGCAGAGGTATTTCACAGCTGTCATCCGGATGAACAGGAGCATACAGGGCAGGATGCACAGAGTCATGGCTGCGGGGTTTTGTTCCTTCCTAGCACGCAGCCAAGAGGCATTTCGCCTGGGGGGAGTGAAGTCCAACGCAGCCACAAGACGCAGGATTCATTGAGAGCACCCCTTGTTACCAACGCACTACCTGCTTTTCCGCTCCATTGATACAGTCTTCCCCAAGGCAAAAGTTCGGGAGTTCAAATCTGAGAGTTGCACAGAAATCACCAAAGCACGCGGGGTATGAAACCAGCCTGGGATCCCTTTGAGGACGCGCTTCAGAGCTACCACTAAAACACAAATTCTTCTAAGCCAAAGAGTTTGTCCTTTTGACAAAGGTAGCACTTGAGTGTGCTGCTACGGATGCTTTAAGGTAGGACAACATTTTTGATTATTTGCATTAAGCCGAAAACAACATTTCTACGGATTTGTGTCAACATAACAAGGTTCTTTCAAATTAAAAGACTTGGGATACTGGAGGACACACACACACTGAAACAAACCCTCACACTGGAGCAAACTGTAACTAACTATAGGTTATTAATCACTTACACAGATTAACTAAACTCTCTGAATCAGACCTTTCTACAAATCACGTTTTAATTCTGCACCCATAATGTTCACATCCCTCTCCCCTTACCTTGAAGTGCACCTAAGGGTTTTCATGCTGCCTCGCTGCTGTGAGCTAGAAAGTATCTCCTTTGCAAATCAGTTCCAAAACTCCTTTTGTTTGCGGTGTCTGATGTATTTGGTGTGTCTCTATATCTATCGTCCTATCACTGCTATAAGGGGCTGGGACAGGTGAGGACAAAGGGAGTGGCTAGGTGTTTCCAGGGGTGGGTGAAAGTTAGTTAACAAGCCACGAACAGTTCTGGCACGGCATCACATTTATGCAGGCACCGATGCTTTTTCCAGGGCTGCCTTAGGAGACAGGGTCTGCAGCAGTTTTGTAGGGAAGTGAGGATTTAGCAGGTTCCTTAGCAGGGATTCCCCTTCCATCAAGAATGAGGTTACAGATGGGGGAAGACAAACATGCACACAAACTCTGTGCCTGGCTGCAGGAGGGAGGCACAGGGCTGATCCGGGCAGGATGCTGGGCTGGGGGCTGGAGGAGGGCATCACGGGTCCCTTACACTTTCTGCAGCCCCTACAGCGTGCCGTGCACTGCCACACCTCCTGCTGCGGTGCTCAGTGCCTGAGATGCCTTTTCTCTGGTTCTTGCCTGCAGATTCAGGTCCAGACTTCCCTGTCAGACATGTCTGGCAGCAGGAAATAAGGGACAACAGCAAAACAGGAATGGTGTTAGGCTATTGGAAATTCCCCCTTCGTTTTAAGAAGCACTCCCGCCATAAAGGTCCAAGAAGCAAACCATTTAGGCTCAAAGTCTTTCCCAGTGAAAACCCGGTTACAGTAAATGAAGGGTAAGAGCTTAGGTTCTTTGCTATATCTAAGTCTTGGGAGAAAAAAGGAAAAAACAAAACAAAACAAAACAAAACACACCACACTTTTGCACCTACACCAGCTGAGCTGTATTTGATGGGTCATCTACAAAGGGACTTTCTGGTGTTATTAATGACCACTGCAACTTGCTTTACACGTGAATTTCTAGGGTTATTCTTAGCACGGTGCCAGCTGCTGCTGGCAGCAGGGCACCATTTCACAGACGTCTTTCTCTTGTTACATTTTACACATCGGTTGTGTGGTATCTTGTTCAGAACCCGGTACAGACCATGAATCATAAAAGACCATTTTTTATGCTTTTATGGATGATTTATTGCTCACTCCCTGGGTGATGTACAAGAAATGCCCCACCTGTTCAGGTTTGGTTATGCAGATAATATGGTGCCATAAATAAATCTATGACGTAGATCAGTGCTGGCTTGCTCCAAGACTGGAAGCAGTGAAGGTCATGCAGGTACACAGAATTCTCTGGGGCAGGATGAACAGCTCCAAACAGCCCGCTCGGTTAGGAGAGAGTCAAGTCCTTTCTCACCATGCCAGAAGACTGCTGCTTCAAGGCGTTGAGCAGCCGTAGACACTTCTCATCCTTCCAATATTTAAGTCTGTCCTAGAAAAAAAAAAAAAAAAAAAAAAAAAAAAAGTATTGTGGACAAAAAAATTCTACCACAATGATTCTTTATCAAAAAATACATGCACACATATGTGCACATCTCTCTCTTTCTCCTATATACTAAGTAAACCAGTATTTGAGAGCATCATTGAGAACTTTGAACAGCAGGATAATAATGGCAATGAATTAACACAGAAAATGGGTTCCATTCCCTCCAGGTAATTGCTTTGTTGTTCATCTGAGACAGTGATTGTAACACTGAGTTTGTGGATCTTGGTATGTATAGAAGGCTGAATGTGACTGCTGGAATTCCTCTGGCCACTGCACAGCCCCAGGTTGCCTGCCAGCCCTGGCTCCCTCCCTAGCACTCTCCCCATACATAGCTGAAAAAAAACAAAATAAAAAAAAAAAAAAAAACAAACAGTATGGAAAGTTCCACTTCCCCAAAAGAACCATTCATGTGTAAAGCCTGCATTTCAAACTCTTATGGTCAGTGGTTTGTGAAAAAAAAAGAATGTAAACAGCCTGATCTGGAAAGAACAGGTTGTATCAGCTTGACTTGGCAGGAAGCAAATCCTTTATGTTTCTTCTTTACCACCACTACAGATTTTCTCTATTTTTGCATCTTCTGATACACAAACAGCTCAGGCGGGGAGCATTTCACCTCCTGCCTTGTTTGCTAACAACAGCATCGTTCCCTCCAATTAACCCTCTCTTAACTAACACAGCTCCAAGCTTTGGCTCACACCCACATTAGGTCCAAATGTCCATCCCACTCCAGGGGCACCACTAAGCTCATCCTAAGCTATATAAAGAGCCTGATGACAGAATGTCAGTCCCTTTGTGAGGAATGTTTTAACAATTCCAATTCGTGTCCATAAATTCGTGTCCATAAAGAACAATTCTGTTTGAATCCTGTCTGCCTCTGGGCCCTGCACTGGCAATTTAATTCTTGAACCACAGATGCAGTGTGTCCCAGTCTCCCCCTCATTCTAGTCAATTTATCAAGTGTTCAGAAAATACTCCTTAAATTTATGAACCTGTTTGCTTTTGTTATTCTGGACTTCTATTTCTAACAGTTACAGCCTTTTTTCCTGTCTTCTTCGAGATTAACTTAACACTGCTATAGGTGTGTGTGTGAATGGCTGGGGAAGAACATTTTAATTACTCGTGAAGCGTCAAATAAGAAAGCTGTTTGTGTTTGATGTCTGGGAGTTTCAGAACAACTGATAACAACTAGTGACTGTTATGGGATACTATGTGGATCCTTGGTATCTGGCCAGGGGGCCAAGAGATTAAGAGGAAGGAAAAAGAAGCTGAAGGACGGTTGGGAGACAAGACCTGTAGAGAGTGTTCCATAAACTTGGAATGGTGCCGAGTGAGTACAAAGGGTGAGAGGAAGACTACGAGCCTTCAGCATGAAAGACCCCTAGAGACCCCCAGAGGAGACTGATGCGCATGCTCCAGTAGGAGGAACTGGACCCCGGAAGCTAATTATAATAATCTATTTTTTTTAGAAGTAGTAATGAATATGTATTAGTCTAGGTGCATAAAAATCAGCTGCTTGATGTAACTGGTGTGCGTCCTGGTGGAGCGGAGACTCCCGGTGCACCCAGCGCTGTTTGCTTACCTCTATTCCTTTATATTCTTTTAATAAATCCTATTTTTTTATTTAATCCTAATTTGAATCCTGAGCCATTTATAACACCTTGATGTGAATTTTCAAGGAGTGGAAGACCATTTGGGAACAGACTGTTTCAAATCACTACTGGGAGAGACTGAGGAGCTATTCACTCTGGGGTTACTACTGCTGGGTCAGGGTAACATTGTGCTGGGGCTCCTCTAAAGGGCCCTGCTGCCTGAGCTGGCTTTTAGCTATAGGAAAATGCAGAGATGGTACGGTGGCAGCAGTGTGGAGGCCTGAAGAAGACGATCAGCTCCTCCTTGACAGCCCCTGAGGAATGAAGGGAGAGGTACAGGGTGCCTTGATAGCAGAGAGAGAGAAGGGATTGAAGAGATCACAGGGTAGGGATAAATACTGATAGTGCAGGCTGTATGGTGGTTGTTCTGCCAGAGCATTCACGTGGCAAATGGAGAGTCACGACCTTAGACCTGCGCTGCGATGGGTGCTGTAATACAGGGTGCTGAGTAAGCCGCCATCCTTAATTCAGATCAGCAGCTTGCAGCCTTGTTGAGAGGTGTTCTGAATAAAAATAGAAAAAAAGAGACTCTTCAGGATGGTTTTCTTCCTGGAAAAGTGCTCTTTGTTTCCCCTCAAGCAAGGAAACAAAGACAGTGCAAAAACTGGGGTTTGTGGAGGATCAGGCAAGATCTGGAATCGACAGCATTATCCCATAATAATCAGTGACTCCCAAGGGGTATAAAAGGCCCGTCCAAACATCCTTCATTCTCCTTGCTGCCCCAAAGTGACCCAAGGCAGACGTGGACACACCGCGCATGTGGTGTGCTTGTGAGAGGGCACACAAAGTCTGAGAGAATTGCACGAGTAAAACCAAGCTGTTGTCAGATCGCCTTCCACGGCCACCAGGCCTTGTGCTGACCGCTGATCCTGTCCTACACCACCAGCTCCTTTCCCCTCTCACCCTCCTGCTTGGGGAACCCATTTTTCTCCTACACCTTTTGGAATCGGTGACTCTTCCGAAGGCCAGACAGAATGATTTTATTTTCCTGCTGTTTTATGTAGGAGAAGGGAGCCAAGGAAGCAGGAAGTGCTCCCCTCGGCCTGGCTTCTGGCATCGAAGCCCTGCCAGTTACTGCTGCCCTGAGGTTAAACCTCCAGGAACCCTCTCTTCTCTGGTCTGGCCTTCCAGGACTGCGAACCTGTACCTGCAGCAACGCCGATGTGTCCTTGGGACAGTCTGGCGGTGGCATCGCTAGAGAACCCGCAGCCTGGCACTAGTGTGGGTTTTTTCAAGCATGTTGGATCAAAATGAGTGAGGAAGGGCAACGTTTTCACCTGGAGATGGTGGTGTGGTGTGCCTCCTGTGCCCCCGAGGCTTCACTTGTACACCCCAAAGGAGATGCCTCCTCCTCTGGCCGATGGCACTTCACTACTAACTCAGAGCAAACCAGTGGGAAGAAAGCTGAAACACCCACACACAGCGCCATGGAGGCAAACAGGACACGAAACGTGTCTAAACCGATTCCTTAAGCTGAAGCTGTAGAGGAAGGTGGCTCCGGGTTGGGACTCTAGCCAAGGCTTTAAGAGGGCCACTTGTGAGATTTGCTCTGATGCAGGCACCCAGCGTGTCCTTGGGCTTGCATCCAGACACAAGGAGCTCCCAAAAGACAAAGTGCAACTGCCGTGCTGAAGATCAGAGCAGCAAATTCTGCTGTAGCTCAACCCAAAGGCAACAGAACCGATCTCACGCCACTCAGAGCAGACACAGGGGAAGGACAGACACCGATGACAGAGGAAGAACCATTCTATGCAAAGGGGCAGTTGCTGGCCCGCAGCTCGGGGAAAGCTGCATCAGCTCCTTACTCTGCTGGGGACGGATTCACACTCAAGCTCTTGAGCCCCTAGGAGGGACCACACTGCATAATCTGGCAGAAACTTTCCCACTTTCCCTCAATTCTCTTCAACCTTGTCCAGTGAAAAGCCAGAATATAAGATCAACAGTGATGGGAGTTGACTCCCAAGACCTTGCATTTTCTGACAAATTCCCTTAACATGCATAAACACCTCTCGAAGGGGCTGAAGACTTCCCAAGGAAAGCAGGGCTTCCAGAGGAACCGCAGAGTAGAAAGGTACCAGAAGGAAAACTCTGAGTACCCCAATAAAGAGAGATTTCCGATCTTTACCCACCCAGTCAGTCCTGGGAAGGTGGCGGGACACAGCCCTTGGGCTGCAAGGCAGCCGTGCTGTGCTTGGTCAGGATGAAAGAGCAAAGGCAGCCAGAAGCCAGCCCAGGACCTCGGCATCTCAGTGCTGGGCTCTGCAGGATCTGAAAGAGCACCGCTGGGATTCCAGCCACACCTCCTAGAGCAAAGACACATTTTGACAAAGGGATTCTGGCTAGAACAGATATCTGCTTAAAATCTCTGGGTCGCTACAAGAGGCACAGACCAGAAAGTTCTGATTTTGAGCAAATTATAATAATCTGTATTTACTGTACATATACAAGAAATGAAAACCCACTATCACAGGGAATGAACGTATGGCTTTTTTTTGAATTGTTTCTTTTATTAAAACAGGATCAAAACTCAGTTTCATTACAATTCTAACATAATGCTAAGAGCTTCAAAATGTGAAGAAATCTTTATTAGAAGAGTACTCCTTAGAGACAGTATTAACATCAATTTTTAAGTTACAATAGTTCACAGATATTCACAGTAACATGAGTAATCACAATCAAAAATCCTGATGAATAGTTTTTACCGCTTCTATGTGAGTAGTAATAGTTTTTACTGATTCTATGTAAGGTTTAAAGCTGTTTGTCCTGAAACAGGGGAGATTGCATTGTACTAAGTCAAACAACAGAACACACTCCCGTGGCCAGATCTACAGCCCACACCGCTCTGCCCCTGCATGGTCATTTTGCACGTCACGCCACTTCTGCCTCCTGCCTTTTGTGCCGTAATGATGTGAATGGCACTTGTCAGTTATCTCTGAGTCCTCCCCACATAGGCCTGCCTCTTGATGTTCAGCCCATGTGCATGCAGGTCTCATGCCGTAAGGAACCCCCAGATGCTACGCACTAGCAAGGGCACTGCTGCTACCATCTGGCTCTGGTGCTAGCCACATGCTGTGAACCCAGATTCCACCCTACCAACCTCAGCAAGGTAAGTGAGAATGGTGGTAAATATGTTCTGTTTTTAACAAACAATTCTACTTTCATAATTTGGCAGCTAATTTCAGATAAAGACAATATAAAACTCCAAAGGTCCCTCCCTTCTGAAAAGAAGTGCTTGATACAGGATTTACAAGGCGTGACTTCCGATACAGTTGTACCTCAATAAGGTTATTACGCAGATGATAGAGAAAGTCAACGGCCTTTTTTTGATCTCACCGTTTGGCTGCAGAATGCATGCAGTAAACAAAACAGAAAAGAAAGAAAAACAGTGATCACCAGAGCTTGAGATATGTAAGTAGTAAGTGTTCTACTGCCAATGCTAAACATCATACCCATGGTAGAAAAAGCAGGTAAGATTAAAAAAAAATCTGTATGTTTCGTTTCAGTGTTCAGATTAAACAGAAAGCCTACACAGTGAGAACCCGTAAGGTGCTCTTCTTCAGAAAGAGCAGACACACCTGAAAAGAGGAACCACATTCCTTTACTTGTTCCATCACACTAAGAAAATAAGCCAAGGAGCATTCTACATGCTTGCTTGATCTCTCAGTTTGGTGTTAAAGGACAGTTATCGAGATGTCGCCCTCTCATGATGGCATCTGCTTGCTTTTCAGAACATGTTGCTTCAGGAGCTGGAGGGCAGTGTCTTGTATGGATTGAGGATCCCTTTGGGGTCTAACATGGCTTTGAAGCGCTGCATTAGAAAGATTGCCTCGCTGGGTTTGCTGTACTGAATGAACTGCTTTTTCTTGAAGCCCAGTCCGTGCTCGGCACTGATACTGCCATTATATCTTGCAGTCCACTCATACACGAACGGTTCAATGGCATCCAGCAGGGAATGGCTGTAGGATTCTGCTGTGATGTTCAAGTGCAAGTTTCCATCTCCTGGAAGAAAACATTGCAGAGGTGAGTAAGAAAAACTCTGTAGATCTGCAATGGAGAATCATTGCTGTTTCATCCCTGTACTCAAACAACAGTGCCTTTCTTATTCACTGAACACTTCCTTCTAGAAGGAAGCGAACAGTCCGTCAACAAACATGCGGCCTCAAACATGCACAAGTAATTCAAATAGGATCTTTTTAGTACAATCTTTGAGGAAGTGTTTCAAGTTAAGCAACTCTCAAATTCCCACTTCCAAGATTTTAACATTCCAACAACGGTGCTGCATTAATTATTCTCCCTGCACTCAGATGGCATGCTGAAGACTTCCCCAACAGTACTGCCTAACGATGCTTGAATTTCAGTACAGTCCTTCATTACTGCATCTCTCCCTATTATATTTGTGCAGTGTTCTAAGGGCACTTTGGCACTGTGTCAACAGAAACAAAGAAAGCAGAGCATTTCCTTTCTCCGTTGGTGTTGCGTGTGATGGTACTTAATTAAGCTCATAGTAGCTGGGTATTATAAACACACAAAGAGAAAAAAAAAACAAAACTCATTCTCACTCTGGAACCTCTTCCTGCACTTCAGCAAATCTTCATAGTACACAGCTTAATCCTCAATGCCAACAGTTACCAAGTGCAGCCATTATTACAAAAATTTGTCTTTCAAATAATCTCAAACCAAGCACGCTGAGGAACATTTTTGTTTGTTTGTTGTTCTGTTCTTTTTTGGGGGGTATGGGTTTGGAAACAGAACAGCTTTGCTAACAACTTACCTGTCTCTGGAGTATGTAAAATCAAAGCATTCTGACAAATGTACGAGCTGAAGGGATGGTTCACTAATTTTGTGCACTAATTTTATCACTCTCATTTGAAAAGCTAATGGCTCAGACATAACTGATTGCCAATATGACTAATGACTTTGGACAGGAAGGTGATTATCTGCCAAAAGTGTCTAAGTACATTAATAACACCAATGGTCCAATTAAATAACCTAGATAATTAAACAGAAAGTACACAGCAAGAAGATACAAACAGCCAGTTGACAGTTGCTGAGTGTCTAATGGTTACGCTGCCCAGTCACACCTGACAATAATATATGGAACAGGCTGAAGGCAGTGAAGATCCTTACACATCCTTACACATCCTCCTCCTCTGATAGCTCTCAGCTATTTAGTCTTTGCCTCCCAGCAACCTAAAACCAACTTTTAGGAGCTCCTAGGAAGTGCACAGCAAAATGTGGAGCACACAGAAGAAACCATCTCTGTTCCCCCTTTCCCAGCACCTGCACTTACCCAAGTGGCCGTAGCCCACCACATTTTTGGCACTCTGGCCCAGCCGAGCCCTCATGTCAGTCACGAGATCATACAGCTTCCCCACAGGCAGGGAGATGTCGTATTTGTAAACGCAGCCATCGTGAGTGAGAGCCTCTGTGATCCTCTCCCGGAGGCTCCACAGCATCTGATGAAAAAAGATCGAAGGAATCCCAATCAGCCAAGTTCCTCTCGTGTTCGATGCTTTGTGGCACGGAGTGAAGAAAACTTTGATTCTTTGCATGTAACATCAACATTTCCCTCGGTATCCTGTGCCTCATGGGAGACAGTAATAATGCTTTCTTGGCAGCACTGTATGGTGAAGTGATACACCGACCCTTTAAGCTTGACAGTACCCCAGCTAGAAAAGAACAAGTGTCACAGCCACAGGCATTCTCTCCAAAGCTGCCTAAGTCCTACTGATAGACATAATTTATTAACCTGATGTTTTTAAAAGAGAAAACATTCACTGAAAACTTCCCATAAGGCCACTCAGCCTTCAGGGAAGAGGCAGCAGTAGGAACTATTCTCTTAGCATTCTTAATCAATATCCCAAATAAGCTACCAGGTCATTCAGTCATGTTTATTTCAAACATCAAACAAGACAAACACGCCCTTACAAAAAATGTAGTTTCAAGGACAGAACCATTCTAAGTGGATTTGTGCAGGAGGAAATGATGACTTACCTTTATCTTCTTATCATCTGTTGCCACAGTTCCATCAGTGACTAATCCAGAAGTCATGGCCTGTTCTAGGAAGCTGTTCAATTTTTCTTCATCATGGGTTGAGTTAGAGCCCGAAGTTTCAATTAAAACATAAAAATGGCTGTCTGAAAGTGAAAAAGCATAAAATAAGCAGATGCTCTTCTGTGCTGTAAGCACAGGAGTTTAGTGCAGATTCTGGATCTTTTCCCAAATCCAATACGTTTTATAAGGTTTCTTTTCAGCCCAGATTCTCGTGTGCCAGACAGGAGTGCAGCTCAAGTGGCAATCTTATCTGGAAGGTGCTTCACTTCCATGTTCTATCCTCTATCTAGCCACTGCTGTTCACAGAACTAGCAGTTTTGGGGGAACTGGTAGAACTAAAAAGTCGTATCTTTAAAGACTTTTACCGAGTGTATTTGGAATTGAACACCGGGTACAAAAATTAAGGGACACACACAGTCACTCATTGACATACAGATGTAAAACTGGGCTAAAAATGCCCGAGCAGCATAATGTCTCTTTCTGCAGCCCAAATGACACTATCTGTATCTCTTCTTTAGACAGAGAGTTATCAGCTCTGGTACCTCTTACTGGGCAGGATAGCTTGAGATGTTTCTCAACCAGTTCCATGCACTTCTCATCCATGAATTCATAGGCAGACAGGATCTCTCCCAGCATGGCTCTGCAGGTTGTAAAGGTTTCCAGAACCTGAGAGAAATTCTGACACCCTTCAGACAGATGACAAAGAGAAATACATGTAAGAAACAAAAGCAACCCCTCAAAACCTCGTTGAAAGTTTTAAAAAGTCTATCAGGCTTCAAGTCACTTTTCCGATTTCTAGGAAAGCTAAACCTTGTGTGGGTTTGGATCCCATGCGATCCCTGTTAGTTCCTCTGATGGTTTGAGCTGGGACAGTTGTCAGAGCAGAACAGCAGGAGGAGAGAGCAACTGGTCTTTGCTGTGGCAAGGACCTCCTCGACATCCTAAGACAGTTCACAGCAAAATGTCTGACCCAACCCTCACTTCTCAGCACTGGCAAGAAGGCAACCCAGGATGAATTTAAAGGCCATTATGAGAGTCCAGGCAAATTCCAGGGTCCACTGCACATACTCCACAGGTTTGTCAGGGCTTGGAGCCTACTCTTCCTTCCCCTCACCCCAGGAGTTCAGCTCCCTGCTTTCCAGGCCACATCTGTTACCAGCATGCTGAGTAGCTAGCAGGCTGACCTGTGCTTTCTTCTCATAATTACTGTTCCCTTCCCCACCTAGGAATCCAGGTGTGAAATCATTAATATCACTTCCTACCTAGGAATGCCAGATTCACGGCCTTCGGCTTCTGAGGGCAGAGTATGGAGACAGCCGTGATAACTCCCAAGGTCCCCTCAGATCCGATGAAAAGCTGCTTCAGATCATAGCCAGTGTTGTCTTTGCGCAGAGACGCCAAGCAGTCCAGGACTGTGCCATCTGCCAGCACCTGTGAAGACACAGAGATGTCATGCACCTACACAGAAATGTGCTGCAAAAAGCTTGTCTACTACCAACCTGGTGAAAGGCTACTGCCAGCCTTCATGAGTAGATACCAACTGCAGGATGTTCCCAGTCTTGTCACTGTTCCTTGTTTCCAGCTCTCTCCGTTCTTCTTACCCTCTATATCCTACCTGAATCTTCCCACAAACTTTCCTACTTCTGTTTTGTGGTTGTTTTTTTTTTTTTTTTTAATGGTGCTGTTTACACATGTTCTAAAATAACAGAAGCCTGAGCTTGTTCTACTTTTCTCACCAGTGGTGCACAAGATCAGCCATTCTTTGCAGCCCTAGACCCCATTGTTCAATTTATTTTCTATTAGATCTCTCCCTCCAACACCATAAAACTTCTAGAATCACAAATGCCAGCCTTTACACACAGAGGCACAGGCAGAAGCAAGGTGAGGAACAGGAAGGACTCTAGGACAAAGCCAGCAGTCAAAAAAAACACGAAGTGGATGGCTCTATTGAAAGCTGGGTGAGCTGTCAACAGAGCACGTGGCAGGATGGACTTAGCAGAGTGCTCCAGGGACCCACCACTCCACAGAGGAGCCAACCTGATGCAGGTAATGGGACCACCAAACCTCTCCCTACCTCCTTTTTGTTTCTCTGGATAAGAACATCATCCCGCACAGCTTCTGTCAGTAAGGACAGAGGAGGAAGCTGGAAGCTCTGGCAGCAGTACCAGACGCTACATGCACGAAGGCACTTGTTGGCCCTTCCCAAAAGGAACGGCGAGGAGCGTGAGCCTGAAGAGGAGCTTTTGTCTATGTAGCAGAGAGCCAAGAGCTACAACAGCAGGAAGCAGGGGACAGGTAGAGGTGCAAACACAGAGGGAGCTGCTGGCTCCTCGCCTTACCACTTCCAGTCCTAGCACGGTCCCTCGGAGGGAGCCATACCTCAGGAGCCGCAAGCCTCCAGCATTTGTGGCCACGTTACCGCCGATGTGGCAGCTCCCTTTCGCTCCCAAGTCAAGCGGCATGATAAACCCCTGCTGCTCCAAGTACTCATTGAGTCTCTCTAAGATGCAGCCAGCTTGGCACACGAGGATTCCTGGAACAGAAACAAGCTGATGCCCAGGAAGAAGGGGCTCCTGAAGAGGCAGGATAAGCATCAGCAGGTGCAACCACTGCTTCCTCCAAAACTTTCTGAGGTTCAATTTGAACTAGCAAGAACCCTGTGCTTGCTACAGGGCATTGTCCTACCCCTCAATCCCAGGGGAGCTTTGCCATTGTCTTAACATCTGATCATGCCCAACTCTGGACACATGAAATTCAGTGACATTAAGACTATTTCTGCCCAGTGTTCCCCTTCTTGCTGTCTTTAACAACTGAAATACTCAAAGCAGCCTAGTTCCTAACTTTCCAAACCCAAACATCCTGCAAGTTTTCCCCATTCCTCCCTTATCTGTTAGTGTGGCTCTCACACGCCTCCTTTACCACCACCGTTCTCCCCCCGATGGGTTTCTCCTTTAGCAAACAGGATATACATGCTTTTCTGCTCTCTTTCATCCTCTTTCCGCCACCAGATGTTTTATTACATCTGTTACTGTTAACAACTAATGATTACATCAGCACCAGGAATCTGGAGGAAACAAATCTGATGCCCCTTACGATGCTGCTGGGCTGAACCCTGCCGATGCTGCAGTTACAGCTCCCAGAAGAATGTCCAGGCTAAAGCCAGGGGCTCATTTCCGTGCACCACGTGCCTACAATATTTACCAGACACGGTGTCAAAGCTGATGATCCGGTTCATGAGAACGGTGGAGAGAATGATCTCATCAAAGACAGGAACGCTGCCCCCGACAAGGCCCGTGTTACCTCCCTGCGGGTTCACTGCCAGGTTCCTCTCCGAGCAGTACCTGGAAGGAAGCAGGTTTCTCAAGTCTTACATCACTGAAGGCCATAATCCAGTCTATCAGAAAAGTTTCACTTCCCTGTGAATAGGTCCTGCTGTGGGAGTGCTCAATGCTCCTTAAAATTCAGCAGTGCTCAATCTAAAGACTAAACGGATAAAGAGGGGCAGTTTCATTGCAAATGTGGGAAAGCACAGCTCCTCTCTCCCCTCACTCCAGCCCTGTGCGAAGGAATGAACACTCGGGGTCATCCCCTTGAACAGCCCCAGATCTGCCATGCAGTATCTGTCTGGAAAGCACACCTCTCTCTGTTCATACATTTATTCAGCAGTCTCTGCTAGAAGCTTCCCCAGGGGGTTCTGACAGAGGATCTCTGGCAGCAGCTTAAGACACTACCACCCTCCTCCTCCTCTCAGGAAAGAATGTCCCGTGGGCAATGAAGTCCGTGCATCTCTGCCTCAGCTGCTCCACCCTCCCGCATGAAGTGCCACCCAGCACAACCTCTCCCAGCTCACCAGAGTTCAAGGGCAATGGATGGCACAAGCTGCACGGCACCAGCAGCTACTTGGAAGTCCCAAGCTCTGTACTTTTGTTGTAAGAGCCAGGAGCAGATGAGCAGCTTCCTGCCCTTGCCCTTGGATGTCTGAGTGCTGCCACTGCTTCACTGGACCCAACAAGTTTCTTTTCCCTTTTTCTGAGGGCCTCTCCCTGAGCCCCTTCAGCATAACTGCTCACGTCGAGGGCTGGTAAAATGTCCAAATTGTGACAGTTTTGCACAAAAGGCAGGCGTTACCTGAGAACCTGGGACACCTCCGCTGTCGTCTGCGGCTTCAGCAACAGCGTGCTACAGCCTGCAACAAAAGCAAGGGATGCCTGTGGCATGTCACCTGCTGCACGGAGATCGGAAAGGACAAGGTGGCACGGGATGTGGGAGATGGCAGCACTCCTCCCTGAGGCAGACACTTTAATGATTTTAAACCAAACGTTTTTAACAGCGGGCCTTCCCTTGGAGTGCTTCGCACCTGCCCACGGACCTGGCTGTCGGTGTGGACAACGGGAAACGTTTCCCTGAGTTCTGAAGAGCGGCCCCTTACCTCGGACCGACCGCAGCCAGTCCACGTTACAGGGCTCCAGCGCCGCCGGCTCCGTCAGGGCTCTGCCCGGCAGCAGGCGCTGGAAGAACGCCACGTCCTGGGGGCTGAGGCGGGAGAAGGGCAGGCGCCGCACGCGGTACCGCTCGCTGGTCAGCGGCACCTCCCCGAGGCCAGGCGAGGCCGTGCGGAGCCCGCGGCCGCCATGAGGAAGCCACGGTCCCCTCGGGGCCGCCCCGGGCGCCTTCCCCGGCTGTGGCGCCCAGGCAGCGCCGCCCGGCCGCCATCTTAGCGCGGCGCAGCGGGGCCAGCGGGGGCGCAGCCACGCCATGGCCGCCCCGGGGGTGAGGGGAGACCGGGCTCCCGCTCGGGTTCAGGCCTCCTGAGGCGGCGGGGAGCGGTTGTCCGGCCCCGGAGCCGCCCGGCCCGAGCGCTGCCCGCGGTCCCCTCAGCGCCTCACGGGGCAGAAGGCGGCCATGGCCCGGCCCCCACCGCGGTCCTAGCGCCCGCCCAGCTCCAGGCAGCCGCACAGCTCTTGTTCCCAAAAATACTTTATTTGTAAATCAATATAGCCGTCATCTCTGACAAAGATCCAAAAATACAGATATAGATTTTACTTTACATTCTCGTTTTTCTTTTTTTAATAAAAAGCTTTATAGTCTCTTCCATTTACAAAGGGAACACAGGTCGGATTCTTTAAAAAAATAGAAGAATCGGGTTAAAGTCGCGTCACCACCAGTTGGGATGAGCTGCGATAAAGCTGGACACCACAGTGTACGCAGGTGCTTCGACAATCTTTAGTGGAACATTCCTTTAAGTATCACAGTCTCATTCATCCTTCTCCTTAAAGCATATTTAACGCCGTACATTCAAAATTCAGGAGAAAGATTTCAACTCTTTAGTGACCAAAAATGAAGGCTACTGGTACTCCCATCTGCAAGAGTCTCTAAAGATCTCTAAACCCAGGTGTAAACAGCCAACAGGTGCTCTTGAGCCCGTGACAGCAGCTGGAGGCTCTGTGCTGGTGTGTTGGCGACAGGACGGTCTATTGCTGGTGTTGGTGCGACAGGCGGACACGTTGGAGATGTCCCAGCGTAAAGAAGAGCGTGGGTCACCTCAGCTCTGCTCGTGATTCCTAGTGAAGAAGCATCTTTCCTTTTGAAGACTGATGCTAACTTCTAGCACTTTTTTTTTTTTTTTTGCTTTGCTGGTTAAAATGGAAAACATCTGTCCTTCTGAGCCGAGGAAAGCACTTACTAACAAAAAAATTCGCTGTCCTACCTGACCATCTTTTCTGAGTTTAGGGCAGCCAGCTTTGCTCTTATTCATCCACAGCTGCACATTCCCATACTTGCGTGTTTCCAGCAAGACCTCCAAAGAGGCGCAGTCTAACTTTGAGATTGTTTCAAATCAAATGCTTAATCTATGGTGACAGCACTACTATTAAAGCCTTAGGAAAAGGGGAAAAAAATTGACAATACCATTGGACGGAAGGGGAAAATAAGATGTGAAACAGCATCACCACTAGCCTTCAGGACACGGTTACACTCTTACATTAATCCAGTGTAGCAGATCAATGAGGTACAGGTCTCACCCACTGGTTACTGAATTACAGGCTGGCTCATGAGGTATCACAAGCAAATTTACTCTCAAGACAGAGGCAGAAAGAAGAGGGCTGACTGTACTTCTACAATCAGGCTTACATGATTGTGCTTCTTCTCCCCCTCAGTCCCTTTCTAATTCATCTGTGTGGTTTTGGGGTGCTTTTACAATGGCAACAATGAGAAGCGTACATTGTCTTGTAAACATAACTATGGAAACTTCATATACAGCATGGAGTGATGCAACCTAATACGGACATGTACAACATCACACTTCAAACAAGAGGGCCCTGGAGACAGGTCTTTCTGCATAGGGGATGCAATAAATCAAAACATTCACAGAAAACCTGTCTCAGTATCAAAATGTTTCTGCTGCAACAGTCCTTACGTACCTGTAGCATCTACAAAACCCAGCAGAGCAAAGCAGGAAAAGAAAACAGGCAAGAGCTGTGTTCTACTTTCACTGCAAAGCACAAGTAAGAGGGCCAGGGCAAGAAAAAAACAAACAAACAAAAACAACAACAAAGTTCTTTCACAAGCTGTTGCTAAAGTCCAACTAGAACAGTGTTGTTGTTTGTGTGTGTGTTTTGTTTTTTTTTCCTCCCCACCCCCCTCTGTACTGTTTCTTCAGATTGCTTTTAAAGCAGAAGAAAAGCTTATCTGGAAGCATTTCCAACAGTCTGCACCAAGAGCTCTGCACAGTGCTATGCCAAGTAACACAGCCCTGCACAGAGCTGCCATAAACACCCATCACAGACCACAGCCAGGAGAGTTCATGAACCCTGGTCTGTCCTGCTGCAGGCCTTTGGTGTTTTCTCCCTCCCCTAGCAGAAAAACCTTTACCCACAACATTTTTGTGTAGGCAATTAAGCCCAAAAATCCGGGAGATATCTAAAGACAATACTTATCTCTGTTCTTCCCTCAACTTCTGAATCTGCTATAACTCAAAGGAGGAAAAAAAAATCGCCGAAAAACACACAGAAAGACTGTAGTTTTCCTACTCCTGATTTCCTTCTCATCCTTCTGCTGCAGCAACTGGCACGGTGATGACAGCAAGGATTCACATTCAAGATCTGAAAGGCAGCTTAAAGAAGTCAAGAACAGGCAAATATGCCCCTACTAACAAGGCAAGATGTCATTTTATAACATTCCTACTGAATTGCCTTCTTCAATAACACAGCTTCATAGCAAATTCTATTAGAACACCACAACCTCCACCAAGCTACCTCATGGCCACCTTTCTTTCAGCTTTGCCGCACCATCACAGGAATGTACACGTTATCCTTGCAGAGGATTCCCTTAAAGCTTGTTTTCCTGATTTACTGAGGTGCAATACAGACATACACAAGAAATAAAAATAAGGCCTTCATCTTCTTTTATGAATAAATCAGACCCTCTATAACAATACTCTAGGTTTCAACTTCACAGTAATGTACTTAAATTTCCAAAGAAATGAAAACTGACAGGAACGGTAACTCACTCTCTCAATACTACTGTCACTAAGAAACACTGCAGGACAATTCCTGTGAGATTTAAAGCTCTTGTCCCAGAAGAGACAAACCTTTTATAGGAGGCAGGAAGGCAGATGTTTTCCTTCTCTTAAGGTTCACGTGAATGCAAGCAAGATCAAGTAAAATAACGGCGCGCAGTGCAAAGTTAGACAGAAGAAATTCCCCAGAAGGGAAGATACGGTCTTATCTCCGTCCCATCCCTACCCTGTCAAAACTAAGCACAGTATTTGGCTTTGAGGAAACAGACATTGGAAACAGCTGACCAGCTTTCTTGTTCCTCTGTACAACAGAACTGCAGAACAAATGGACTTCACACCAAAACTATTCCTCTTCTGCAGGCTACAATAGAGACAATTCCTTTTTCTCTACCATGCTAAGCTCCAGGTAACTGAACGACTTCAGTGATGGCAATGCACCATGAAGCTACAGCTATCTCATGTTCCTGCAACGCCTTATGTGGTTTCACAGGCTCCTATAAACTAGCAGACTTACAGCTACTGGCTGCCCTAACACTTCCTAGTAACACTGATTACAGTGTTGTGCAAGAGTAACATAAATAAAATCCCTGTGGCAGATTCCCTCCCTCCCACAGTCATTTTCTTATGAAAGAATAGGAATTACAACTGGCCACTGGACAATTAAATATCGTATCAGAAAAAGGAAGAAGGTAGGTTTTAGAATCAAAATGATGATATTGCAACTTGAAGGAAGGAATATATTAAAAAAACCTCTTCTAGCCTCAGAGGATGTATTCCCCTCTACTCCTTACTTCTTTTTCTTTCTTTCCTGAACACAACGTGGACAAAACCTACAGGGAAAAGGAAAAAAAAAAGATAGTAATTAGTTCCTGAAGATAACAACATATCACTCAAGAGCTCTTCCTATCATTTGGAAATGAGCAGGGGTGGTGGTGATTTTAACCAATAGCAACAAATTCATGACATATAGGGAAAATGGGCAAACAGGAAAAAAAATTGTGCAGACTCTGGTGAACAGCACGAAAAGACTTCCAGAGCTGCCCCTCACAGCCATGATTCCCCCAGTTCATTCACCCAAAAGTTACTCCAAGTAACAGAGAAAATAAGGTATTTTCCTCCAGTTCATTCCTTCCCTCCCTCCAGTGACTCCAGTTCAGTTCTACTTCAGCTTGTTTCTGATAAGCTTCTTACAGATAGATGACAGGAGCCCATCAAATAGAGATATTTACGTCTCAAAGCCTGTTTACTGAAACAATCAACATTTAACTCAGTGGCTAGCCATTAAACTTCAACTCCATGCTATCACCAGTTTACTTCAGTATCTGATTGGAATGCAGTGACCTACTGCTCTATGCGCTTGCACGCTTACAGTTATTCCCATCACGCTGTGTTCTGTAAATAAACATTTTAGTCATGTTATTTGTCCCCACTTAATACAGTAGCGCAATTTCATTTCCTCTTGAAAATTCACTTTTCTTATGCTAACTGAGGAGTGTGGCATTTTAATTGCAAAAGAGAACAATTACACAAAGCTTTTGTCCTTTGAAAAAGAAAGTACAGAACAAGCGTGACTTCTGAAGATGGGCACGTAAGCAAAACCTAAATACAATTCTAACACTTTTTTTCCCATAAGTGGGAAAAAAAAAAGAATCATTTTCTCAACCTTAACCACAACAACGGTTGCACAGCAATACAGCAAACGTGAGATTTAAGATCTATGTATTACCACAAGCCTAAGCTCATGAACAGCTCTACTTACCATGACAATTTACATACAGCCAGGTCCTTGTTTTGCTCCCACCAAAATCTGTGGCAACTAAGATTCCCATGGAAGCAGCCCCCAATAAAAAAGTTCCCCTTCTGCCTTCACAAAAATGCAATCTCAAACCCTACAGGATGCAAAGCTCTGATGACAAGAGCGAAGTTCCTTCGTCAGGAAGGGTCACAATAGAGTTTTGATTCTTTTTGTGATTCTTGTTGAGGAAAACCGGAGCTTGATAAGAGTAAAAAGCCTGTGTGTCCTTCTTACCATTTCCCTTTTGGTTTGGTGGTGAGATCCACACAAGCAAAGTGGAACCATTCAATTGGGCACTGCAAAACAAAGGAAAAATCCTCAGAAGAGATGCTCAGAGTTTCATAAGCATTATGTTTGTTTTGGATGATCTAATTGAGCAAGTACCCCCCTCAGATTTCACAGTGCTATGATGTTGCAATCATCATTTCAGAAGACACGGAGCACCTTTTGACAACAAACCAAGTGCTTACATCTGGGTTGTCACAGCCGATCATTTCTCCATAGGACACCTGGTGACACAAGCAGTAGGTGGGCTCGTTGGGGTCCACTGGCATGTCTAGGACATCCGAGGGATGCACTGACAGGATGGTATCAGCAAACTCAGAGCTGTAGACAAGAACAATTTGAGGACAAAACACTTTTCAGTTATGGACAACTATACATTTCCAAGATCCAAATCCCTCTTGGGAAAATTTGTTTTAACAATATCTTCCTTAGAGCACATTGAACCCACTTTAGAGTTTAATTACACATTCACATATTGTCCAATAATTAAAAACATAAAGCAGGTTTGATCAAACACAAAAATATGAGCTCGCCTATAAAGATTAGGAGAATGAGTTTTAGATGACATGACTAAAGTAACAAAATGAACATACAACTCACTTCTGTTTGGAGGGCAGAATGATCTGCCCTTTTTTCCCCAGTCCATTTTTAATATATATTCTTTTTTCTCTGCCAGGCATGAGGGAACCCCCTTGCTCTGACACATCAGTAACACATAATAGAAGATACATTCTTTTCTTGCCCCTCCGTTTAGCCAATTGAAGATATTAGAATTAATTGGGTTTAAAAATCACAGGATGGAGGTGACATGCTTTCTTCCTTGCCTCACAAAATGGAATTATGCTATTCAAGACTATTCATGACACAGTTGTTTGAAAATAACCACAAAAAACTCCCCAAGATTTCCATAACAGCAATACAACATCAGTATTTGTCCCAATAGGCAAGTGTTTCTTTGCAATGAATACTGCAAGCAACATTTAAAAATAGCCGCATGACAAAAATCAAAGCTATTTTCTACCAGCTTGCCAACAGCAACACAGGCTCTGATCTTGTCCTTCCAGACAGAGGGCATTCCAAGCACGCCGAGTTTCCACGCATCAAGCAAGGAGTTAATTAACAAATCTGACTTGTCCTAAAGAGGACTCTAATGAAATATAGTTAAGACCACAATAACCTAAACACCACAGACATCCTGACAGGAGAGTCATAAAGGTAACCTGAGTTTAGGGAAAATTCATGAAATGTTAAGCCAAAGTCACCAGAACTGTAGCTGGGTGTCTTACCCTCCTTTGAGTTTCTTTTTCTTTGGTGTATCTTCTTCAGATGTTCGCCTGCCTCGACCACGAGAGCCTCTTTTGTCTTTCTGACTCCGTCCCTCTATAAAAAAAAATGTGCTGCATTGTTTCAGCTTCTTTAAATAACAGAAACATCCCCAGGTATTTTACTGTTGGTGCATTTGTTTTGAAATCCTTCCATGACATGTAATTCAATGCAAACACCGATTCTGAAATATACATACACTTTTCTGCCACGAACATGCCAAGCTTGCAAGAAGTACTACTCAGTGCCAAATTCCTGTGTTTGCAGTTCTGGCAATTAAATCACTGCAGTGCAATGTTAGTGCATAGTGTCACACAAGATTTAAACAGCATCATGTTTGATCAGATATGACGTAATGCAGATTTAAAAATAATAAATATATTTTTAAACATTTGGCCAGTTAATTGGTTACTCAGCTACTGACTGAACTTTTATCTCCACAGGTCTGTACTCCTCATCTTACCCTTTATCTCATGGCTCAAAGGCATAAAGCTGTGTTGATGTTAACTGTAACCAAATTTCACCATAGTTATAGGAGATTTCCTGTATACGTTACAGAAATTGGCATCTTCCTTTACCTCTTAATTTTCCCTGCTGTTCTCAGCTTGACTAATATCCAAATCCAGTAAAAAGCAGGAAAATATGCAGATGTCTTCTCCAAAAGATCTTAGAACTTACTCAGTAATAGAACAAGCCTGAAGCCAACTGTTAAACTCAAGAGGTGTAGGAGCCATGGGCTAAACATCAGTTCAGTTTTGCGCCACCTCAGGGCGCTCTGACAAGGACAGAGAGCAGGTTAGATTCCAGCACTAGATTTTTTCCTTTCCCCTGTTCATTGGCGAGCACAACACTGTAAATATCTGAAGAGAATTCACAAGTACAGGAGAGCACTGTAGCCTCCTGAAATGACAGCCAAACTCTGTATTTCAGCCTCTCTGGTTCGATATGCTCCATGCTGGAAAAGGCTGTCAAACACACAACATTTACGCACTTTTCAGGCTTCGTGCTCCAGGGTTTTCAAAGTCGCTGCCTTCCAGTTTATCTTTCAGATCTGCTTCAAACCGTGCCAAGTCTGCATCCAGCCGGCGGATATGCTTATCCACCTGCACAGAAGAGGAAACCACAAACTGAATTATTTTAAAAAAACAACTCCTAAAACGAGAACAGGAAGGTCTAATAACTTGTCCGCTATCAGCATGAACAGGAATGCAACACTTGAAGGCAAGGCGTGAGAGGTGTACCAAACTGGAAAGAGGGAAATGGTACATGCAAAGGGAATTAAAGCAAACAGAGAGAAAACAGCTGAAGCAAGCTTGCTAAAAGCAAGAGAACCTAATCCCAATGCAAGCAAAGAGAAATAAAGGAAAAGGGGATGGGGGAAGGTGGCATAAAGGAGAGTCAAAACAACTAGACTAATGGTTTGCAGAACAAAACAAAATGACAAGAGATATTTAGAGACTGTTTTCTCCTGGCCATTTAAAAGATACATTATTTTCTCTAGTATTTCACTAGCATGCTATTTAATGAAATTTAATAACTAATACAGGCCACCTCCAATATCAAGTCAGTATACATTATGTAAGTATCTCATAATACCCTGGTGACAACAATGTGGCTCACAGAACACAGATGTAGCAAAGGCTCTCCTCCCTCACCCCCAAACCATGTTGCTGCAGTACCTATGCACGAAGGTAGTGTTTATCTAGGATGCTTTTCAATCCCTGTGAAATAATTTCCTTTCCTGCAGTATTTGACATCAATAAAAAGTACTCCAGCTGCAGCTATCACTTTTAATTAGAACCCAAAGCATCTCTAGAAGATGCATAAAACATGCTAAGAACAGATAAAAAGGATTCCCCTCGCTTAAGATGCACCTATGGGATAAAATAGAGATAAGAATCACTCAAGGGACAGAAAAACAGACAGGAGCAGGTGTAGAACAGCAGAAAAGTGGAAAGCTGCATCTTAAGAAAAGATATTTTCTCACTGCAAGTTTGACATCTAGTATACAGCCAAAACAGCGGAGCTGACCGGTCTCCATGCCTCTGTTACCTGGAAACCCAAGAAACTGGAAAGATTTCCCTCAACTCCTCCACAATACAGCTTTAAAGCTGACCTAAAAAACATTGTTTATGATCAAGACCAGCCCTAAATGAATTAGTGGGTGAAAGGGGAGTGGGTGGGGTAAATATGCTGTCATTATTAGACAGCAGATGTGTACTTCTGATAAAGCAATCTCCAGCCTTTAATCAGTAGAGAAGGCTACTTGACACTAAACCCAGGAACACTGGGGAGGCCTTTTTTTCTTTTGGAGGGGGAGGATAACAGTAAGAAAAGTAAACTTTAAACTAATATCTTACTTTGCTTCAGTAAGATATTAAAGGCAAATGCACCAGGAAAGAGACATACAGATGCTGCAGGAGCACCTCAAGTCTGTCACCAGCCCCAGTCCAGATTATGAATGTATTTACAAGTCTCACTGTTTTTGGTCCTCACCATCTCGTACGTCTGCATGGCCAGCTGTACTTTATCGTCGCTGTACTCCTTACATTTACTGTAGGCACTCTGGATTTTTTTCAGGTGTTCCACTCGCTCCTCGGGCAACATGTTCTTCACGGATTCAATGTATTCTGCTGCAAGACTGTCAATTTCTGCTTTCTTATCTGAAAAGCAGAGACACAGTACACATACGTGAGAAAGCCATCTTCCAAAGGAAGTATTTTTACCTTCTACCTCTCTCTAGTATTTAGAAGACCCCTCCTGAGAGCTTTTGGACTTGCCTTAATTCTTTAATGCATTTACCTTTTTTTATTAAAGATTAATTTAAAGGCATACTGTCTTCAACACCTGTGGTATAGTGCTGGTTTCTCAAGTCTTTTGCTGTTCAGAGGAGGGGCTCAGTTAAGACCAGAAACTGAATCAATACGTTCACAAACTTCAACCTCTCTTTCCGTATGAAGAATACTGTATTTGCTGCATGAATCTATTTTAATGTCTCAAATTGAAAATCACTAGTGTATAATCACATGTCAACAGAAACCTCAAAAAAAAGAAGGAAAACAAGTCTTAAAGGCATGCAGCAATCTACAATTCAGTAGACGTGAATATAAGTATGTCTGACAGCAAGGATGTCTGAGGGGCAATCAGGTACAGTGACCACAATTATACATAACTACAAATTAGCAAGCTGAAAATGAAGCCCCGTGCCCAGTGAGCTGTAGG
The DNA here is from genome assembly GCF_047663525.1 of Anas platyrhynchos. Classification (NCBI taxonomy): domain Eukaryota; kingdom Metazoa; phylum Chordata; class Aves; order Anseriformes; family Anatidae; genus Anas; species Anas platyrhynchos. The sequence continues at coordinate 14,915,381 of NC_092595.1, read as the reverse complement.
GCTCACAGAGAACCAGCATGAGACTGGCTGAGGGAAACAGGGAGCCTCCTGAGTTGGAAGGGACCCACACAGATGACCGAGTCCCACTCCTGGATGCATACAGGACACCCAAAAACCAAACCGTGTGTCTCAAAGCCTCGTCCAAACGCTTCTTGAACTCCAGCAGCTCGGTGCTGTGACCCTGAGGAGCCTGACCCGGTGCCCGGCCACCTCTGGGTGCAGACCCTTTCCCTGACAACCTCCTCCGACCCTCCCCTGTCCCAGCTCCATGCCGTCCCCTCGGGTCCCGTCGCTGTCCCCAGCGGGCAGAGCTCAGCGCCTGCCCCTCGGGAGGGAGCTGCAGGCTGCCCCGAGGCCTCCCCTCACCCTGCTCGGCTCCGGGCCGAACAAACCCAGGCAGCAGCCCCCCTGCGCCCCTTCCCCTTCCCCTCACCCCACCGCGGCTCCCCAGCGCCCGCCGCCTCCTCACGCACCTTCCGTGCGCTGGTCGAGCTCCCGCATCAGCTGGAAGTTGCGCTGCAGCTCGCAGGGCAGGTTCTCGATGCCTGAAACGAGCACAGAGCCCCCTCAGCGCCGCGCCTCCCCCCCCCCACGGCCCCACCGCCCGCCGCCCCCCGCGCCCGGCGCTCACTGTCCAGGTAGTGCTCCAGGTACATGGCGGCCGCCATCTTGCGCCGCCCGCCCCGCCCCGCCGCCGGCCGGCCCCGACCTCGTCACGTATTGAGTTCCCCTCTCCTACTGCCCGCCTCTTTCTGCAGCTTCACGGAATCACAGGATTTCTAGCTCGGAAGAGACCTCAAGATCATCGAGTCCAACCTCTGACCTAACGCTAACAGTTCCCACTAAACCATATCCCTAAGCTCCACATCTAAACGTCTTTTAAAGACCTCCAGGGATGGTGAGTCCACCACCTCCCTGGGCAGCCTGTTCCAATGCCTCACAACCCTTTCAGTAAAGAAGTTCTTCCTAACATCTAACCTAAAACTCCCCTGGTGCAACTTTAGCCCATTCCCCCTCGTCCTGTCACCAGGCACGTGGGAGAACAGGCCAACCCCCACCTCGCTACAGCCTCCTTTAAGGTACCTGTAGAGAGCAATAAGGTCGCCCCTGAGCCTCCTCTTCTCCAGGCTGAACAAGCCCAGCTCCCTCAGCCACTCCTCGTAGGACTTGTTCTCCAGGCCCCTCACCAGCTTCGTCGCCCTTCTCTGTACTCTTTCGAGCACCTCCATGTCCTTCTTGTAGCGAGGGGCCCAAAACTGAACACAGCACTTGAGGTGCAGCCCCACCAGAGCCAAATACAGGGGGACAATCACTTCCCTAGCCCTGCTGGCCACACCCTAGACCTGCTTCTTATACAAGCCAGGATGCCGTTGGCCTTCTTGGCCACCTGAGCACACTGCTGGCTCATATTCAGCCGACTGTCCACCATCACTCCCAGGTCCTTCTCTGCCTGGCAGCTCTCCAACCACTCCTCTCCCAGCCTGTAGCTCTGCTTGGGGTTATTGCGCCCCAGGTGCAGGACCCGGCACTTGGCCTTGTTGAACTTCATGCAGTTGACCTCAGCCCATCGGTGCAGCCTATCCAGATCCTCCTGCAGAGCCTTCCTACCCTCGAGCAGATCGACACACGCACCTAACTTGGTGTCATCTGCAAACTGACTGAGGGTGCACTCAATGCCCTCGTCCAGATCATTGATGAAGATATTAAAGAGGACCGGCCCCAGCACCGAGCCCTGGGGGACGCCACTAGTGACTGGCCTCCAACTGGACTTGACTCCATTTACCACGACTCTTTGGGCCCGGCTATCCTGCCAGTTTCTAACCCAACGAAGCGTGCGCCAGTCCAAGCCAAGAGCAGCCAGTTTCTTGAGGAGAATGCTGTGGGAGACGGTGTCAAAAGCCTTGCTGAAGTCAAGGTAGACCACATCCACAGCCTTTCCCTCGTCCACCCAGCGCGTCACTTTGTCATAGAAGGAGATCAGGTTCGTCAAGCAGGATCTGCCTTCCATAAACCCATGCTGACTGGGCCTGATAGCCTCCTTGCCCTGCAAGTGCCGCATGATGACTCTCAAGAGGATCTGCTCCATGAGCTTCCCTGGTACTGAGGTCAAACTGACAGGCCTGTAGTTCCCCGGGTCTGCCCTCCGGCCCTTCTTGTAGATGGACGTCACATTTGCTAGCCGCCCGTCAGCTGGGACCTCCCCCGATAGCCAGGACTGCTGATAAATGATGGATAGGGGCTTGGCCAGCTCCTCTGCCAGTTCTCTCAGTACCCTTGGGTGGCAGAAAGAAGAAGCCAGAAGAGCCTGGCTCCATCTCCTTTGCACCTTCTCTTCACATATTGAGATCCTTCAGCCAGATCCCCCCAGGCCTTCTCCACAACGAGCAGTCACGGCTCTCTCCAGCTCTCCCCAGAGGACAGATGCTCCAGTCCTGCCACCAGCTTGGCTGCCATTCACTGCGCTCCCTCCAGTAGGCCCATGGCTCTCCTGTCCTGGGGAGCCCAGAACTGGACCCAGGCCTCCAGCTGGGGCAACTCCAACAAGCCTCGGGCCCTCCAGCTTTCCTCCCCAGGGCCTCAGCTTCAAGCTTCCCTGGCGTCAACTCCGGGAGGATCCTGCCAGGCCATTTCTGGAGGGCAGCACCACCCTCTGGTGCATCCCTATCTCCTCCCAGCTTGGATCAGCAGCAGACTTGCTGAGGGCACGGCCTGCTCCGCCCTGCGGATCATTCATGAAGAGGCTGGGCAGGACTGGGCCTGGACGTGACATTGTTGCTACTTCGTGTCCCAGCCTCGCATCTCTAGTGGGTTTCTGTGGCAAGGTTTGGGTAGCAGGGGGCCGTAGGGGTGGCTTCTGTGAGAAGACTCTAGAAGCTGCCCCATGTTAGATAAGGGCCCCGCTGCTGGCCAGAGCCAAGCCAACAAGCAGCGACTCTGTGAGAGCATGTTAAAGACGGTAAAAACAAAACAAAACAAAACAAAACAAAACAAACATGTCTACAGAGCAGCTGGGAGAGGGAAAGGAGTGAGAAACAGCCTTGCAGCCCATGGAGTACCACAGTGGAGCAGGGGTCCACGCTGCAGCCCGTGGAGGAGACCACGGGGGAGCAGGGAAGAGGTGGAAGAGGATGGGTGGGGGAAAGGTGTTGTTGTTGTTGTTTCATTTTGTTTCTTTGTTTCTCACTTCTCTGCTTCTCCAGCAGCCCGTGAGCCATCTCCCTGTGCCCTCCTCACAAGCCACGAGGGTTTCTCCCTCGTGTTTTCTCTCCCTGTCACGCTGAGGAGGGAACGAGACAGCAGCTGGGTGGGCACCTGGCCGCCAGCCTAGGCCAAGCCACCACGGCCATTCACGGGGATGAAGAGGCTGCACCGTGGGCTTGGAAGCCCAGGGGGTGTCTGTGAGGCTGGGGGAGCTCCTGGGCCCTGCCGCATCATCCACCATTCCGTGGTCTCCTAGTGACACGGAGGGATCACAACGACACCAGTGACACAGGCGAGGCTGTGAGGGACTTTGCGTCTCTAGTGAGCGCCAGGCGTGGAGGCAGCAGCTCCTGGCAGCGAGGCGAGGCCAGGCGAGGCGAGGAGTTGCTGCGCAGCATGGCTGCTGGAGAGGAGGAGAAGGCCCCTGAGGCACAGGAGGACGGTGAGAGCAGATGCCCCAGCAGCTCCCTGGAGGTGGAGGGCCCTGAGCACCCCCTGGGGCTGTGCAGAGCCGCTTGGGCTGTGGACACCCGGGGACGCCCTGCCAGGAGCCCCCGAGCAGGCCCTTGCGGGCGTCCCTCGGGGACGCCTGCCAGGTGCTCAGTGGGGGGATGCTCTCATCCATGGCTGCCGCCCTGCCTCCCCCAGAGTGCGTGCTGTGCCACTGCTCGGACACCAGCTTGGATGGCTGCGGGCCGATGTTGAAGGTGGACGGGGTCTGCGCCCACGTGCACTGCCTGGTGAGCTCCCCGCGGCTGCCCGCGCCTTTCCCCGACCCCTTGCCTGGCACCTGGAGCCCACAGGACTGTGTCATCCCCAGCGCGCTGCTCGCTGGCTGTCACCTCCTCCTGCTGCGCTGCCAGCACAGCCTCCCCACCATGGTCCCTATGTCCTTGCCCTGAGCAGCTGCGGGGCTTTGCTGTCTTCCAGTATCCAGCCCAGGGCCTGTACCAGCGAGGCCCTGAAGGGGAAGGAATCTTGGGATTCCGCTGCGCGGATATCAGGCGGGTAGCGGGTCGGGCAGCTCGCAAGGTGAGGGCTTTTTTGGAGCAGACGAGGCTTGTGGCAGCTGAGCCCAAGCCCTGGCAAAGAAATCCTCGAGGCTCTGGACAAGCTCTGGGCAAGTCCCAGTGGCCCCGGCCACGTCCCTGACGGGGCTGCTGTGCTCTTTGCAGCGCTGCTGCGTCTGCCGCAAGAAGGGGGCCACCGTCGCCTGCCGGCAGAAGCGGTGCTCGCGCCGCTTCCACCTTCCCTGCAGCTCCCAGCGGGGCTGCATCTCGCAGTTCTTTGGGAAGTACAGGTACGAGCTGCCCTAGCTTGGGCTGCAGCCCCCTCAGCCTGCGCCCTGCAGGCAGAGTCCCCGGTGTGGCATGTGTGGTCCCTGGCCTCACTCAACTCTTCCGTCCTCACGCAGCTCCTTCTGCTGGGAGCACCGCCCGCAGCAGACCGTGGAGACACTGCAGGAGGGGCACACCACGTGCATCATCTGCATGGAGGTGGTGGAGGACAGCCTGTCCTACACCACCATGGTGTGCCCCTCCTGCAAGCACGCCTGGTTCCACCGGGGCTGCATCCAGGTAGGAGGCCCTTCCCTCTGCCAGCCCGCAGGGACACCATGCGCCCGCAGCGGCGTCCTGCTCACACGGGGAGTCTCTCTTCCACAGGGACAGGCGCTTCGGACGGGCCTCAGGCACTTTGCGTGCCCCCACTGCCGGGACTGGGAGCGCTTTGTCCCTGAGATGCTTCAGATGGGAATCTGCGTGCCCAACAAGTGCGTTCCTTCCTTCCTTCCTTCCTTCCTTCCCACCCCACTCAAGGCAGGAGAGGGCACAGCCCCAGGCCCTAATCCCTCCAGGCAGACTGTCCCCAACAAAAGGGGCTGCCTGCCTGGGGGACAGGAGGACGCTGGCCTGCTGCCAGGGATGCCCCTGAGCCCTGTCCCAGCATCAGCACTGACACTTGCTGAGTGCCCCATGAGCTCGTGACCTTTCTTTCCTACTTTCTCTTGAAGAAAGCCGGCTTGGGAGCAGGAGGAGGAGCTGGCACTGCCACAGCTGCATGGCCGCTGCGATGCCAGGCAGTGCCTGTACAGGGGAGGCCGGGAGCAGTGGCAAGAGGAAGGGTGAGCATCCACAGCAGCAGCTCCCCGGCTGCTGGGGGCTGTGAGCCACATCTCCAGCAAGCCGTGCAGTGGCTGCTGGGGCTCTGCCCAGGCACCTTCCCCTCTGCTGGGGCGCCATGAGCAATGGTTCTGGAGCCCTGGGGGCCTTTGTGGCGCCACTGCCTGCTGGGCTCTGCGTGCTCACCAGCACAACTTCTTCCCCAGGCCCTGGCAGCTCCTGCTCTGCTCCTCCTGTGCCGCCAGCGGGACCCACCGCCGCTGCTCCGGCCTTGCGGACACCACCCAGCAGTGGGAGTGCGCTGGCTGCGCTGGCCCGGGCACTGGCACTGGTAAGGGGCACGGCGCGCTCAGGCTCGGGGCGGCAGAGCCCTCCATGCCCTCTCAGGGAAGGACCGCAAAGCTGGGGCCTCTGCAGGCCAGGCAGGGTGGGCAGATCTGCTGACCTTCCTGCCTCCCCTTGCAGCTCCCAGCTCCTCTCCCTCACCACCGGAGAGGAGAGCCGGCCGTGGCAGGGTGCTGCCCCAGCGCCACAGCCCCTACAGCCGGCCACAGCCCTGAGCCTGCAGGCACGCCTGGTTCCACCGGGGCTGCATCCAGGTAGGAGGCCCTTCCCTCTGCCAGCCCGCAGGGACACCATGCACCCAAGCAGCGTCCTGCTCACACGGGGAGTCTCCCTTCCACAGGGACAGGCACTTCGGGCCCTTGCTCTGCTTCTCCTGTGCCGCCAGCGGGACCCACCGCCGCTGCTCCGGCCTTGGGGACACCACCCAGCAGTGGGAGTGCGCTGGCTGCGCTGGCCCCGGCACTGGTAAGGGACATGGGGTGCTCAGGCTCGGGGTGGCAGAGCCCTCCGTGCCCTCTGCAGGCCAGGCAGGGTGGGCATATCCGCTGACCTTCCTGCCTCCCCTTGCAGCTCCCAGCTCCTCTCCCTCACCACCCGAGAGGAGAGCCGGCCGTGGCAGGGTGCTGCCCCAGCGCCACAGCCCCTACAGTCGGCCACAGCCCTGATCCCGGCCTGGGGACAGAAGATCCATCCTGGTGTCCCGCTGCCAGACAGGGTCAGGCTGTGCACTTGCGGGCGTCCTTCACGGAGAGGACCTCAAGGAGGTGATCAGTGGGGGAATGCTCGCACCCAAAGGCAGTCGAGGGGTGGCACTCAGCTCCTGCTGAGATGAGGGGATGGAGCTGAGACAGGGCAAAGGAGCTGGGACTTGCCGAGGAGGAAGAGTGATGTAGCCAGGATAAGAGAGAGAGGCGAGACCAAGCCTGGAACTGAATGGGGAGATGGAGCTGGGTCTCCGGGACAGAAATGGGCCTGGGTGATGGAGCCAGGACAGAGATGGAATTGGGATGGAGGGACAGAGTCACGCTGGTAGGGAGAGAGCTTCAGCAGGAAACAGTTCTTTGGGGAGTACAGGTACGAGCTGCCCTACGTTGGGCTGCAGCCCCCTCTGCCTCCGCCCTGCAGGCAGAGTCCCCAGTGTGGCACGCGTGCCCCAGGGCCCAGCAGGGAAGGGCAGAGCCCCAGCCAGGACATGTGGGGAAATGTTGGGTGGGGAGCTGGTTTGGGGAGGAAAGGGCTGACAGGGGGGGCCTCGTATGCCCCTGGGGAGGTGGTGTCCTCTCCAGGCTCTGGCCAGAGCTGTGCAGGGCCTCTGGCAGTGCCTGGCCTCACTCAACTCTTCCATTCTCACCCAGCTCCTTCTGCTGGGAGCACCACCCACAGCAGAGCGTGGAGACGCTGCAGGAGGGGCACACCACGTGCATCATCTGCATGGAGGTGGTGGAGGACAGCCTCTCCTACACCACCATGGTGTGCCCCTCCTGCAAGCACGCCTGGTTCCACCGGGGCTGCATCCAGGTAGGAGGCCCTTCCCTCTGCCAGCCCGCAGGGACACCATGTGCCCAAGCAGCGTCCTGCTCACACGGGGAGTCTCCCTTCCACAGGGACAGGCACTTCGGGCACTTGCTCTGCTCCTCCTGTGCCGCCAGCGGGACCCACCGCCGCTGCTCCGGCCTTGGGGACACCATCCAGCAGTGGGAGTGCGCTGGCTGCGCTGGCCCAGGCACTGGTAAGGGGCACGGCGTGCTCAGGCTCGGGGTGGCAGAGCCCTCCGGGCCCTCTGCAGGCCAGGCAGGGTGGGCAGATCCGCTGACCTTCCTGCCTCCCCTTGCAGCTCCCAGCTCCTCTCCCTCACCACCCGAGAGGAGAGCCGGCCGTGGCAGGGTGCTGCCCCAGCGCCACAGCCCCTACAGCCGGCCACAGCCCTGATCCCGGCCTGGGGACAGAAGATCCATCCTGGTGTCCCGCTGCCAGACAGGGTCAGGCTGTGCACTTGCGGGCGTCCTTCACGGAGAGGACCTCAAGGAGGTGCTCAGTGGGGGAACGCTCACACCCAAAGACAGGCGAGGGGTGGCACTCAGCTCCTGCCGAGATGAGGGGATGGAGCTGAGACACGGCGAAGGAGCTGGGACTTGCTGAGGAGGAAGAGCCATGGAGCCAGGATAAGAGATGGAGGCGAGACCAAGCCTGGAACTGGATGGGGAGATGGAGCTGAGTCTCCGCGACAGAAATGCGCCTGGGTGATGGAGCCAGGACGGAGATGGAATTGGGATGGTTACAGAGCCACGCTGGTAGGGAGAGAGCTTGGGCAGGAGATGATCCCTCAAGCTGGAAGGGACCCCCCAGTGCTCTCCTATGTTTGTAAACTGTCCCTACAGCGCAGAGGCAGGTAGTTAGCCTAAGCCAGAGCCTGAGAACAATGTTTACCAGGAAGAACAAAAACAGCGCACAAAGCTGACCCAAAGGAGAAAACAACTCCCTTGTTTCCCATTCTGCTCTTTCCCTCAGCCACTCAGCACACAGTGTGCTGCAGCTCGCTTGCATTTTCCTGTGCATTTTCTTGTACAAATAAAGTGTGTTTGGTTTCTTGTCTATGTGATTATCACTTCTTGAACACTCAGACTAAGACATAAATACACACAAAACACCCACCCCGCAAAAAAGAAAAAAGAAGAAAGGAGGCACTGCTATTTAAGAAAACAGACCTGACCACCAAGCAGGAAGGTGACCCCCAGTGCTGTGCTCAGCAGAAGCAGAGCCTCAGCACGTGGGCACTTGAACAACTCTGAGAAGAGTCAAGGCAGAGACAGACCAACCAAATCAGGACTGGAGCACAAACAAACATTTAGCCCAACACTTTTTTTTTTTTTATTAAAGGAATATATTTATTAAAGAATAACTTAAAAGCGGTTGTGGCCTTGAACTACCTTCTCCTACCAGAAGCTGATGCTCAGCCTCCGCTTTGGAAGAAGGCTCTATGCAGAGTTACCACCCAAAGACAGCAATATTCTCCTTTCAGCATTATGGATTGAAATATGGTGTCCTGTGAAGGGGCTCCAGCAAAGAGAGTTCAAGCCAAACAAGTTGCAGCAATGGTCTGGCTGCAAATAGAAGGATAGATAGAAGGTACTTCATCAATATAAGCCTCCCCACCTCCCATAGGGACACAACACCTCCTGGCTTGGTCTGGAGGCCAGCCTCGCCTCAGCTCTCCCTTGCAGTCACCAGCCAGCCTGGAGCTTCCCCTACACAGGAGGCCACAGCCCCTTCCTTGCTCAGGACCACCCCCAAGCACTCCCAGCTGCAGAGGAAAGGGCCAGGTGCCCACGAAGACACACCAGGTTCACAAGACTACAAGTGCCAGGCCCAGCCCCATCACAAGCACAGGTCTTTACAGAAAAGGCTGTTCTTGCTCTTCCCATCACTACTAACCCTTGAGAATGTGACAGGGAGGCAGAGGATGCCCAGAAAGAAGGGAGAAGAACACGACACATCAGTTGAGCGATTAAGGAAGCATCAAACCAGAGATGTCTGCAGAGGACAGAAAAGCTCTATCAGGAACCATTCAGTCCCTCCTTCCCTCAAACAAAAGAGGAAGCAAGAAAAACGGAGGAAAAGCTTCAATGCAATAAGACCTTGCAAATCCAGAACGGCATCCTCCTGGCAGCCTCCTTCACAGCTGCCCCGCTGCTCGGGCCTGGCTGAATGGCCGCGCTTTGGTTCAGGTCCCTGCAAAACCACCGGACACACAGTGGGCTCGGGCTTGGAAGGCACCTCTGCAGGTCACCTGCTCCAACCCCCATGCTCAAGCAGGGCCACCTGCAGCCATGTGGACACTGGGCACCACTGAGAATCACACAATCACAGAATTTCTAGGTTGGAAGAGACCTCAAGATCATCGAGTCCAACCTCTGACCTAACGCTAACAGTCCCCACTAAACCATATCCCTAAGCTCTACATCTAAACGTCTTTTAAAGACTTCCAGGGATGGTGACTCCACCACCTCCCTGGGCAGCCTGTTCCAATGTCTAACAACCCTTTCGGTAAAGAAGTTCTTCCTAACATCTAACCTAAAACTCCTTTGGCGCAACTTAAGACCATTCCCTCTCGTCCTGTCACCAGGCACGTGGGAGAACAGACCAACCCCCACCTCTCTACAGCCTCCTTTAAGGTACCTGTAGAGAGCAATAAGGTCGCCCCTGAGCCTCCTCTTCTCCAGGCTGAACAAGCCCAGCTCCCTCAGCCGCTCCTCGTAGGACTTGTTCTCCAGGCCCCTCACCAGCTTTGTCGCCCTTCTCTGTACTCTTTCGAGCACCTCCATGTCCTTCTTGTAGCGAGGGGCCCAAAACTGAACACAGCACTTGAGGTGCGGCCTCACCAGAGCCAAATACAGGGGGACAATCACTTCCCTAGCCCTGCTGGCCACACCCTAGACCTGCTTCTTATACAAGCCAGGATGCCGTTGGCCTTCTTGGCCACCTGAGCACACTGCTGGCTCATATTCAGCCGACTGTCCACCATCACTCCCAGGTCCTTCTCTGCCTGGCAGCTCTCCAACCACTCCTCTCCCAGCCTGTAGCTCTGCTTGGGGTTATTGCGCCCCAGGTGCAGGACCCGGCACTTGGCCTTGTTGAACTTCATGCAGTTGACCTCAGCCCATCGGTGCAGCCTATCCAGATCCTCCTGCAGAGCCTTCCTACCCTCGAGCAGATCGACACACGCGCATGGCTTGGTGTCATCCCCCACACACACCCACCCCCATCCACCCCACGGCGCGCCTTTTGCCCGTTCTCCCCGTTTTTTCCCTCAAAACGGCGGCTGACCACCAGACCACCACCCCTATCCCCCTTTAACAGCGAGCCCGGCCTCCGTTTGCGGAGGGCTCCGCCTCTTCTATGGCTCCCCCTCTGCCCAGAGCGTTTCCGGGACGGGACGGGACGGGGCGGGGACCGGGCGCCATGGCGGGCGCCCGGGGGGCGCTGATCGCCCTGGAGGGGGTGGACAGGGCCGGCAAGAGCACGCAGGGCCGGCGGCTGGTGGAGGCGCTGCGGGCAGGCGGGCACCGCGCAGACTTGCTCCGCTTCCCCGGTAGGCGGGGATGGGGCTCGGGGGGGTGGTTTAGGGGGGCGGGGGTTTAAGGGGGCGGGGGGTTGGGGGACCCCGTTACCGAGCTGTGTCGCCCCTTCGGTTGCAGAGAGGACGACGGAGATCGGGCGGCTGCTCGGAGCCTACCTGGCGGGGGAGAAGGACGTGGAGGACCACGCCGTGCACCTCCTGTTCTCCGCCAACCGCTGGGAGCACGTGTAAAGATGGCCGGGGGGAGGGGGGGGGAGGTGGGAACGCTCGGGATCCCCCCCCGAGACCCTCCCCGAGCCCCCCGTCAGCCCTCGGGATGGAGCCCCCGCAGGGCTGGGGGTCAGGGCCAGGCACGGCCTGCTCCGGGTCAGCAGCCCCCTTCAGCACCCTAAAGGAGCTGCCCTCCCTGTGAGCTCCCCTCCCAAATCTTCACCCAAAGGTGGAGGCTTCGGACCCGTCCCCTGCAGCTGGCTCTGTGCTGCTGGGCACAAACCAGGGGGTTTCAGAGCCGCCTGGGAGCCCAAAGGGAGCGGGCAAACCACCACGTCACCCACCCCTCAGCACGGCCTTTGGTGTACCGAGCTGCTGCCCCAGCCTGGGAGCTACTGCTTGTGTGTTTTTTTTGCCAAACTGAAGCTTTGTGTGCGTAGCTGGGGCTGTTGGTGACAGCTGTTGCACTTATCCGGACCTCTGCACTGCGAGATGCTTTCTGTTTCTGCAAAAGCTTCACTGATTCTGCTGTAGCAGGGGTGCCGAGCAAAGCGGGAGGGCTGCAGTAAGAAATGTCTGTTGTAAACAAAGGATGCTTTTCTCTGACAGAGGCAAGTATTTCAAACCTACTGCACCGCTTAGGAAGGAAGGAAGACTAAGCTGCTCGTGCCTGGCTGTAGCTCGTCGGTGATCGTGCTGCAAGCTGTGGAGCTGCCTAGAGCAATGCCCTGCAGTGGTGCACCCTGAATGTGGGTGTCTCAAAAGGGTATTTGCTAAATATCATAGAGGGTGGAGCACAAATAGGAATTGATTCGTGATCAGTGTCACCGATGACCCTGATGCTGCTAATGACCAGTTTGAAGTCGGAAGTGTAACTTTTTTTTCTCCTCCATGGTTTTCAGGCCTTCGATGAAAGAGAAACTATGTCAAGGGGTCACGCTTGTGGTTGACAGATATGCCTTTTCTGGAGTGGCCTTCACAAGCGCCAAGGAGGTGAGTGAGGGACCCGGCAGGCCCTGCCTCTCTCTATATTTGGATAAACAGGAAATGGGGAGAGGCCTGCTCTCGAGGTCGGTCTGTGTGGCCCAGGCTCCTTTTCTGGGGAAACGTGGATTGAAATGGGGGATGAAAGTTTCAGCTTAAATGTTAACGTGGCCTGTTTGCCTGTGTCTACCCCAAAAGAACAGAGAAACTCATTAGGTTACTTGTTAGCGAGGTAGGCTCACTCCGGAGTTGCACTGGGGAACCCCAAACCAGACATGGCACTCGTGTGGGTGCAGGACAGACGGGAAGAAGGATCACTTTCCTCGTGCTTATGGATGCTGCTGGCCTTTGCGGCCAGGGCATGCTACTCACTCATGGTGAGCTCAGTATCCACCACGAGCCTCAGCCCCTTTTCTGCAGAGCTCCTGCCCAGCTGGTCAGCCTCCAGCCTGTCCTGGTGCATCAGGTTTTTCTTCCCCAGGGCAGGACTTTACATTTGCCTTTTTTGAATGTCTTGAGGTTCCTGGCAGCCTGTTCCTCAGTGTGTTGTACCCCTCCAGATAGCAGTCCTGCCCTCCCATGTGCTCACTGTCCACGCCTGGTGTCATCCAGAAGGTTGCTGAGGGAACGCTCTGTCCTGTTGTTTCAGTTGTTAGAGATGTTGAACCGTACTAGGAACCGTGCTATTCGTCCTCGAGTGCTGGCACCAGCAGCCACCTACCAGCTGGACTTTGTGCCACTGGTCACCACGCTCAGCCCAGCAGCCTCGTCATTTTTTTTGCCAACTTGACTGTCCATCTGCCTGTTCATATCTCACCAGCTTGGTGGAAAGGAGACCATGCTCACGTCAAGGTACAGAGCATCTACTACTCTCCTCAGATTTGTCTTCAGCATTCCTGAGAAACCTGGACTGCTTGTGCCCAGCAGATACATGGGTGATTAAGGTCTTGTATGACTATCAGGGCCTGCAATTGTGACCCTTCTTCCATCTGTATGAAGAAGGCTTCATCGATGTCCAATCTTCAGGTGTGTCCCCGAGCCTTAACCATAGGCTCCCACCTGGCTCGTCTCCTGTCCCAAGGCAAAGCTCCCTGTGCTGCAGACGCTCCATGGCAAACAGCACAACCCCTCTTTCTCCTCACCTTCCAGCCTGTTTCCTGAACAGCCTCTGTGGATCGATGGCAGCACAGCAGTCTGGCAGGCTGTCCCACCTCACCCCTGTAATCTGAGCAGGATCACAGCCCCGCAGTGTCCCTGTGCAGGGACATTCCTTGGGTGTTTCCCATGTTGTGTGCTTGAGATGGGTCCCCAGTAGTGCCACTTTCCAGAGAGCATCTGCTCTCATATTTTCCCTTAGACACTTCCTCTTTGCCTGCCACCTTCAGTTCTCTACAGCTTGTAAGCATTCCCTTGACGTACCTAGTTTAAAGCTCTTTTCACTACCTTAGCAAGCCTGCTTGCACAGACAGTCTTGGCGTGTGTTGGGACATATCCCAGCCCTGCTCTGTAGCCATCAGGCCTTGAAGAGTATCCTGTGGTCAAAGAAGCTGAAAACTTTCCTGTGACACCAACCGTGCAGCTGGGAGTTGACCTGAATTTATTCCTACCTCGACCTTTCCCCCTTTCTGGAAGAATTAAGTCGATCTTGGGCTCCCATCCTCATCCCCTCAAGCCCGGCGGTCAGCCTTGGTACGTGCACCCTGATTGTATCACTGTCCACCATGTGGATGAGCAGCAAGGAGTAATGGAGTCAGAGAAGCCTCAGCAGCCTCTGCAATGTTGTGGATCCATATACCCCGGTGGAAGTCTTCAAATTTGTCAGCGGGATCAAAAAAGTCAGAAAGCTTTGTCTCTTGCATCAGGGCTGGAATTCCTGGTGGGCTGAGAAGGTGTATGGTTAAGTATGCAAAAAGGTACCTCCATGGGCACAAACATACTAAAGCTGCACAGCATTTATATTTGGGAGCAGCTTTCCTTTGGACTGATCGCTGTGTGGAGGTTTTGAAATGTGACTCATTATTTCCCTCTGCTGGGCTTTGCGGAAGAGATGTTAAAATCATCAGCTCTGCTTGACTTCAGTGAGCATGAGAGGAGCACGGAACCCAGGAAAATCTGGACCCTCAAAATTCCCAGGAGTGAATTTGAAGTTTTAGGCTGGGAAATCATCCTTTCAGTTTGTAGGGCTGTATTCAGTGACTTGTGCTGCATCTCTTCTGTGGCTGTTCCTCCCCTACCCCACTCTCCAGCTACCCTGCTTCTTTCCCTTGTTCTTATTCCTTTCTTTCATCTCAAACTTGGTTGTCCTTGTTTGGGACAGAACTTCTGCGTGGACTGGTGCAAACAGCCTGACATTGGACTCCCAAAGCCAGATCTGATTCTGTTCCTTCAGTTAAGCCCAGAGGAAGCAGCAGCACGAGGGGACTTCGGAAGTGAACGTTACGAGAACAGCCTCTTCCAAGAGAAAGTTCTGAAGTCCTTCTACCATCTGATGAAGGACAAGACATTAAACTGGAAGGTGAGCAAATAACCCTGAGGGCTCTGTCACAGACTGAGGGTGGTCTCTCACGAGAGGGCTCCCTCCTGGATTGTGTGTGTTGTGCCCTTGTGCTTCCCGTTCTTGGCAAGAAGTGAGGGCCTGCAGCAGGGCACTGCAGCAGGGCCTGCAGCAGGGCACTGCTGACGCCCACTGCTCCCGGATACTGTAAGGGGCCCTGTTGGACTGGGGGAAGGTTTTTGCTTGTTGGTTTTGCAGAAGAGAACATACACCGTAGCACAAAATTAAAAACAAAACAAAAAAGCATGCAGTCAAAATTATTGAATGAGACAGTGTGAAACTTACCTAACATCTAGTCTGCAAACCCTGATTTTCCGGAGATTCTAGCAGAGGAATATATTTCCTTTATTACTTGTCATCTGTTATCTCTCTATCCGTTACGCGAAAGGAGTTTTCATTTAAAGTATCAGCGACATGTCTGTTTAAAAGACCCCAAACTGCAAAGCTGTTAAACAGGTACATATCAAAACAGATGATGTAGAGGTGACAGGTATCTCTGAAGTGAGTACAGAAATCCAGTTCCAGCAGCCATTAGCAGTACAGTTAGCATTCCTGGCAATCCCCCCCCTCAACATCAGATAAAATAATAGACACCAAAGGTTGCCAAAGATCCATTTAGTCCAAAACATGAAATGGAGCTCAGTACACCATCAATTACAAGAATAAATTGAGGTCAGCTATCTGCTTGAGGATATTGCGTGAGCACAAAGCTCACACATTAGCTGTTCCATAACAAGAAGATTACCATTTAATTATGAAGTGTACTTATTGCATAGCCTCACAGTCTGCTTTTTCACAACAATGCTGTGTGGTCCAGTATTCATAGGTCTTCATGATCAACCTGCACCTGCTTACGTCTTTTAACCAAGTTATTTCTTTGCCTTCATAGCTCCTAAATAATTTTAAAGCAATGGAAGCAAAGCCTTTGCCAATTAACGTTGACTTGTGACGACCTGCAAGCTATAATTTGGAAGTGAAATGTCCCGTTTTCTAAAACAACATTAGGAAAAACATCGCTGCTTGGACTTTTTCCTGTTAAATACAAGCTTTGTGGAATCTAGTTTTGATATGGGCCGTATTGCTTTGCATCTGTTCTGCTGCCTTGCAGTCTCAAAGGTAAAAATCAAGCAAGCTGTCCCCTGAGAAGAAAGGGGCATAAAATGACGTTGTCCGTGTGATCCAGGTTCCCTCAGTCACACGGGAGCAGAGCTGGTATTCCTTAAGCACCAGGCTCAGCAAACACCAGAATCAGGTAGCACTACCAGCTTGCAGGTCTTAAAAAACAACCAACAAACTGAAGCTGGAAAATCCCATGGATTGGATTTTGAGAGGTTCTGACTGTTGTGAGTGATAGTAAGGATCCCCAGATAACCCCTGAGGGATCAACATACTGATGTTTCTGAGGGACTACACTACGGGGTGAAAAATGCTTACCTGATTTAAGGTCGTATGCTCCCACAGACCATCAGCAAAGAACATGCGGCAGTAGTTGCTTTTGTTTCCCTTCATCCTGTCGCACATCGATATCTTAAGTGTATGTTCCTGCGTAAAATAAATATTCCAATTCCAGTGCAGAAGTAGTGCATGAGAAGTGTAATTAGCTTCTTTCACTGCTCATGAATTGTAACAATATTGAGTGAAGAGGGAGAGAAAAATAGCAGGAAGGTGGGTTTTTTCCTCATTGTGTTGGAAACTGAGGAACATGTTTCTGTATTTTTTGTTTTGGCAACAGACGATTGATGCTTCAAAGAGCATAGAAGACTTGCACAGAGAAATTAAGTCCATTGCTGAAGAAACCATGCTGGAGGTTCAGAATAAACCCTTGGGAGAACTCTGGAAATAAAGCTTAATGCAGGTTATTCTTCTAGAGCTAGCAGAAAATTCACCTCTTGGACCTTCCTCAGGTGGATGACACCTCTACATCGCATTTTAGTTACTACGGTTTATAGGTCACATGTATTCTTCCTGGTCCAGCGTGGTGCTGGCGTGCTTTTGACTGTGCCTGCTTCTCCTCTTCCATTCTGCTTAGTCCCTGCTGCTTTTTGTTATAAGCGAGCATACAAAGAGCACATAACATTCCTTTGTGAAAGCTCCCTGCTTCAGGTAGGATCTCTTGTCGTAGGCTTGGTCCTGTAACGTAGATTTAGATACTGAGCCCAGAGCTTCCCCAAAGGTGATCAGCAGCAACAGGTGGGGAACAGCCATCCCATACTTGAAGTTCCAGAGACCTACCATGTTCTTGATTCTTCTTTCTCTCTGGTGGAATGCATCCCCTGTGCTACAACCAGCTTTTATAGTACTTTATAATATGTTACTCTTTTAAACATTTTGTATAGCAGCAAAGGCATTTATTTTTTTCCTACCACTATGATCACTTACCTTCTAAAAGGACATGCAGGAGGTGAAAGTGCAGCAGTTCAGGCACTAGATACAGGGATCACTGTTTGCTAGAGTGAAGGGACGGGTGACTTCCTATTCCAGCCTGCTCCCCAGCTGCTCAGTGAGAACAGTACGGAAGCTGGACAGCTATTAGCAGGGAAGAGTCCAAAATAGATGTTAGCTTGTCAGCAGCCCCATTTGAAGGCCAAGTAGTGCACAAATTCTTTTAGACTGGTTGAGTTGCTCCTGCGACCAAGATCAGGAAGAGTCAGCAGTGATCCCTGTACTTCACTTTCCAAGTGAAATCCAAACAGCCCTGCATAGGTTACCAAACCAGATCAGGTTCAAATTGTGAGCTTGCCTGCTTCCCTCAGCCTCTACCATTCCACTGACTGCCTGAAGATGCTGCTTTTAGTCTGAGTTGTTACAATAAAGTTCCAGTGCATAAAATGGTGATGGGTGTTTGATGCTTGATTATGCTATATGAGGTTAAGAGTTCTTCCAAGTCTTCAGCAGTTTAAAAAAAAATACCCTAGTCTGGGATGAGTTAAATGAAATCATTTGTAAGGTGCATTAATATGGGGATGACCAGCAGAGGTAACATCTCCCCATCAGACACTTAGCAGTATGGACTGCTCTCCAAGCTGCCCCTACAGAGACTAAACCCTGCTTTCTTAGAGGCCATTTGAGCTGATTGACTAATGGGGAGAAGAAGGTAAGTGTTTAAAACAACGCTGCTGCAAACATCAGCTGAGATGGAACAAGCTGCCTTCACTCTGCACAGTAACTGGTAGCAGGAACACTCCTTGTGAAGGAGGTGAGCACCTGTAATGCTGAATTGTGCCCTTCCAGCAATTCCTTAACCTTCGGGAGTCATTTAATTCATCTTAGCTTTAGGTTCCCAACTACAGAAAGCCAAGAACATCTGCTCAGTATCTAAGGAATCTGAGTTTAGCACTCTCAATTACTGGGGTCACATTAATTCCCAGGTATAAAATCTGTCTGGCTAAGCTGTCTTTAACCATGAAAGCACAAACACGAAGCAAGTAGCACCTCTTCTGAACAGTGGCAGTAGTTTGTACAAACTGAGGGCACAATAATTCCCAAGTAACTATCCCTTAACAAAAAGGACCTGCTATTGCACAGCAAAATGGTAACAACAGTGGAGTTTAGACCTGTTTTTTTTGTAATGTTTACTACTGCAGGGCTGGTGTTTAAAAGGCTTCCTAGAAACACTGTGAAAAGCTGCCAGCCAAATAGCTGAACAGGGAGCATACAATCCTAAAGAAAACAAGTTTTATTTTCCACCCACCAACTTGAAACATTAACTTCGAAACCTCTGCTTGGCTTTTTCCCCTGCTACCTCAACTGCACATGTGGCAGAGACTCACCAGAAAAGCACGTCCTGTCTTGGAAAGACTTCCACTGCTCAGCCCAGAGCCATGCTGCACTGCTAAGCACAGCCAGCCTTAAAGTACTTTTTTTTTTTCTCCCCTTAAAAAAAAAGGCAAAGCCTAAACAACTTAAAATGCAAGTTAGCAGACCTGCACCACAGAAGTGCTTCGTTACCTCTGCTAGCACGACTGTGGCTGTTCACCCTCTAGGGCAGGGGCATCACCACGGTAGTACCACACAGCCAAAATTTGTTCTGTCAGATATATCAAAAGAAAGATAAAAGTCACAGTTGCACATAGCTCAGCTTTTGCTCCAGCCTGCCTCCACTGCCCTAAAAGGGTAAAAACGGTACACTGGCAGGGTTTCAAGAGTGCTCCCAGCTCCACTGCAGGGTTACTCAATACCACCCACCCCCAGCGCTTCATGTGCAAGAACATTAAGAAAGGCAAAGGTTTTAGATTTGTTTATTCAGATACAAATTGAAAGCAGATGAATGGAGCACAGCCCCACTTCCTCTGCTGCCTCTTCCCCTAACTACAGGAGAGAAGAGGAGAAGCAGGCAGAAAGCAGCAAATAATAATTTAGTGACAGAAGCATCGTGGTTCCCAGTTCAAACCTCTGCTTTTGGGTAGCGTAGGGACAGCTGGAGCATCAGTAGGTCAGTCACAGAGGAAATGAGTCATTTCTAGCCTGTTGTCACCACCCTGGGGCACAAAAGCATCAACGGACAGGTTCCCATCCTATATGTACAAAACCTTGTAAACAAATCCACAGGCTGCAGCATGCACTAAGGGAACCTCAGCAACTGCTGTTGCAGTTTGCATCATGACAGCTCTCCTCCCAGTTTACCTTTCTCTGAAGACTGTTTGTGCAGATAACGGCCACAGGCAGAGCTGTTACCTTAAAAGCAGCCACAATTTCCAGTCTAGTTGTGTTGGACCTTCTCAAGATGTTCTGTCTTTGCTGACCTCTTGGGGATGACTACTTGAAATGAGTTTCTACAGTTTAGCTCCTACAGTAGCTCTGTGCATACTCTGCAGGGAAGGGAATTTGCAGAAGATCGAATGGAAAGGTAACAGCGCGGCTAGGAGGCCTGCTCAACCACCAGGAACCTTTTCGGATTTGGAAAGGGAATGTGTAACAGGAGGAACTGCTCAGGGGACACCTCGAGGAATTTTATAGCTCACGTTTTTGGTACCAACAAGATTGTTCACTAGATGCTGTGCCAGCACACAGGGACACAGGCATTAGCAGGCTGGCAGATCTCAGTTGTCCTGTTTCACCTCTCCCCAGCTGTGTCTCACCCCCCCCGCCCCAAGGTTGTGTAATCCTGTTCTCTGCTCAAAGCAACTTACTTGAAGATACTTGCTGTAGAGATCAATCCACCATAGAAGCACAACGTACAGAAGTACGTGTTAATGCCTCACTGAGCAAGAAAACACACATTTTCTATTCTACCCCTCTTTCTGCTGTTATTTAGGCTGATTCCTCCCCAGAAGCATGGCTGCTCCACACTTTCCTGGACAGCCTTTCAGTTGAATTAGCACTCATCCCTGCGCCACCCCACCTTCCTTCTGACAGGACATGAGTAGGAGAGGGGTGCTGCACCCGTGAGAAGTGCTGTGTACTGCGAAGTGTGGACAGGAGTTTGTAGGAAACCCAGCCACCTGCACCCTGGGGACTTCCCAGCTCTCACTGGGAGATGCCTGCTGGTAGCTTGCAGTGTGAGCTCAGTCCAAACCGGCCACTGAGAAGTGAAGCTGCTAGAGGAATTAACTGTACACATCACCTGCTAAATGACGGCTGGCTCTACGTAAGCTTCAGAAGGGAGTCCCTGCGTAAGGATTTAGCACTAAAAAACCCCATGGCTCCCCCAGAAGGGCAGCTGACCTGCTGATGTAACAGATAGGCTTTGAACTCGTAGGCACCACTGCATCCACTTCCAGCAAGTGTTTTCTGCTGAGGAATCCCAACTCCAGCCAGTAAGGCTGCAACACCCACTCGGTTCTTCATCCCACTGCAGACAATGCACGCTCCGCTCAGAGGCTGCACAGAATGCCAGGATGGATGGACAAGAGGCGGGGATGGCAGCAAGCGCCTATGAAAACCGGTAGCCCCAGGCTCTCCAAGGAGCTTCCCTCCCCCCCCTTCTCCCCACACAACACAAATTTGCAGAGTCAGTTTCCTATTTGTTTTCAAAGGGATAAGATTTCAAAGTCTTCATCTTCTGAGTCAAAGAACCTTTCCAATCTGTCGGCATCAGAGGAGTCTGCAAGAGAAAAAGAAAGCGCTGGCTCCGTGGGATGCACCTGCTGCTGAGCAGCTGACACCAGCAGCCAGAGGGCAGCAGAAGGCGAGTGTCACAAGCCCACATGCTCGGGAGAGAATTACACGGCACACACGAGGTGTGCCAGCTCTCACAGATGCTGACACAGCCCCGGTGCAGTGCAGCTCTGTGCTGTGACTGTTTGCTACAACCTGCCTGGGCAGTCAGTCTGTTAGCAGGACAGGCTTCGGCATCAAGAGGCTCAAACAAAAGCACTTCTGAGGTCTAGGCTAACATCTGCAAAGACTCCTGGTCCAAATACGTGATAAGGGAATATTTCTTTGTTAGAAATATTAGAACATGCAACCTGTATTTTACTACAGTAGTCTTTGATTCAATGACATGGGAGGTAATTACACGACACACCCTCCCAGAAGTGATTTATATAGTCCAGTCTGCAAGGGAGGGCAGTGTACTCGCTCCCTTCTGTCCATCCTTCCAACTCTGGTAAAGAGGGAGCACATAGCTACAGGGGAAGTGGCTTTACCAGAGATGAGATTCAAATGAAAAGGCTGGGGAATATAGGAGAAGCCTACAGTAACTCAGGTTTCAAGAAAGCACACATAAAACTTGGCAAAACAGCCAGCCAGAAGCTAAACTGCAATGACTGACTGCCAGGAACAAGGAGAAATGCGTGGTCACAAGGCTGCAGACTGCCCTGAGTGTTCTGTGAAAGGCTTTAATCCCACAGCAGTGTGTGCAAAGGCTTAGTGTCACTGCTCCCAGTGCAAACTGGGGGGACTGGCAGCAGCACGGCTTCCAGAGATGCTCCTCAGGGAACAGCCCCCATACACTTAAGTAACAAACCACAGAACCCAACTGGCTGGGAAAAATGAGGACAAGGGACTGGACTTCCATGAGAATATTAATCCTTCTTTTGAGGGCTATGACAGAAGGAGAAAGGGTGGCCTAACAAATGGGAGAGGCTCAAAACATGGGGAAGAAGCCAAGTAGCTCATTAGGATATCACTTTTATGAGTAAAAAAGGCAGTAATTAGGGACAACTTAATACAGGCAAGGATCACCAGTTTAAGGCAATCAAGTGTTCTTACAGACAAGGACAGAGTGACAAAAAAGGCCTTGAAAGTTTGTGCTAAGAGACAGACAGGAAGGAAGCAATGAGTGCAGGATGCAGGCGACAGGATGCAGTCCAACACCTGGTGACGGGGTAAGTTTGTCCCCAAATACTCACTCCTCCTGGCAGAAGCTGCCAATAGCTCCTTATCTCCTGTAATGTTAATGTGTGTTAACGTAAGCGGAGCCTGACAGCCAAAATACTGCCCAGCACTCGTTCCTTTCTGCATCACCAGGACTAAGCCTTGGTAGTAGCCCATGCACAGGGAAGAAATCTCCTAAACTGCAACTACGTTTGACCACCCCCATCTTTGACATTTTTTAATACCCAGAAGCTCAGTTTTCAACCTTTTCCATGGAGCCTTAGAATTTCTCTGAGCATCTCTTTAGAAATCACAAATTCTTATTGCTGTAATAGCCTATTAGCTTTTTTCCTCAGTCACCATTCAGACTCATCATGAAAAATCATCCTGAGACGTGACCATGACCATGGGATCCGTGAACCGCTAGCTGAAAGCCAAAGAACTAGATGAATTGACCCAAAAGCTCCGAGCTGAACAGGAACACACCAGAAATCACTATGCAATCCACACAAATTCCCCAACACCAACTGGACAAACCCACCCTTAGCTCTACCTCCCTGCATGGCCTCACCTGGCGTGAGATTCAGAACATCGGGGTTGGAGAAGTGCGACGGCTGGCGCTCAACCAGTTCGAACATGGGCAGCGCTCCTCTTACCAGGGACAGCTGTGGAGCAAGAGCAGAGCCATGAGAACCAACAGTGCTGCACTCACAGTGCTCTGGGTCTTTGAGGGGAAGATTTAAGGGGAAGCACCAGTTTGTTGGGACTTCTTTGCAGCTGAAAAAAATACTTTTCAAATCTTTGACTAATATCAGCTGCAGAATTTCAGAGCTATGCTCCTCCTGGTGTCTGGAGAAGTTATTTTCATATGCTTTAATGTGGGATCGTGCTGCAGAGAACTCTCTCTGTGCAGCATTTTAGAAACAACAGTACTCTATATTCTTCTCCCAGTGATACAGACACAAACCTTTTTGATTTGCTGGCACCAATCATTAAAGTCCTCCTCCGTGTTGCAGAAAAAGCCCTGAAAAATAAAAAGTATTATCTTTATATAATTGTAGACTGACCTTTTCAGTCTTATGGCCTCATATTAATGCCAAGCAATATGAGCAGGACTGTAAGCAGTTACAATCTAACTGCCTTGCTTCAAGGTGTGGCTTACACAGTTCTGTTAAACTGAATATTCCCCATAGCAGCACCCAAGTGAAGAGCACCCAACCTGCCACCTCTGCCTTTATCAGCTCCCTGCAGAAAGGGGATAGCTGTGAAACAGGGACGTGCTGCTTCAGGTGATGGAGAGCTGGCTGGAAAACAAGCAGGAAGAACGCACCACAGCAATGGAGGGGTCGAGCTCGGCAATGCTCATTCTGCAGGGAGGGTGCTGGCAGTGGAAGCTTTCGTCAGGGAGACAGCTGCTGTCGTTGGGCTCCACTGCAGGCTGCGTAGTGTGGGGATCCAGGTAAATGAGTTCCTCACCTGGAGGAACAGGCAAGAAGACATGAACAGGAAGAACGGTGCCAGAAGCTGCTCTTCTGAGAAGCAAATGGTGAGAAAGAAAAGGGGGGAGAGCAATGATGGAGCCAGCTACTGAAACCCCATGGAGGAACCCATTGCTCTGGGGGCAACTCGCTTTCAGACACTCCAACACTTCTCACGCAGGCAAAGAGCTGGCTGTGAGCAGAACCACGGTGCCCACTCCACAGCAGCACCTTGGGCACACGTGCTTTTTGAGCGCTGTTCCTGCTAATGCTTTCCAGGGTCCTGGGTAAGCTCAAGACAGCCCCAGGAATCCAAAGCACAACCAGCCTGAGGTCTCAGGCAGAGTATCAGAGGAAAGGAAGAAGGAAGGACAGCAGTTTGTAGGGTTTCAGAAAGGGAACAGCTAAAAGGCAGGTGAATATACAGCCAAGTCCCTGAAGGGAGGTCAGCTCTGAACCTTGGAAGAACTCTCTGCACACCTCTTTACAGCTAAGATTTAGGGTTATGCATTGGAAGTTCATGGCTTGTACTATGGCCCCCGTTCAAAGCTACATCACTCAGATCCTCACAAAGAGTTTCAACCCACAGCAGCCTTCCACACTTCCAGCAGGAAAAAGCCCTGCAGCATGCACCACAGACCAAGCAGGAGAGCTGTATTTCTCCAAACATTGTTAGCTGGGGGGAGATGCTTGGGAAGACTTTGCACTACTGCGGGCACTCACCTACATAACCAATGAAGTAGTGAGCACTGTTTGGTTTCCCTCCGATCACTCCCAGGGACTGAGGCATCATGAAGCAGTGCTGGAAAAGCAATACAGAAAACACACAGCTGACAGACAGTGAGACAAGCAAGTGGCAACAAAGGCAAACATCCAAAAACACAGTGGGAAAGAGACTGTGACACTGGAAATCAGCAACTCTAGCAGCAGGAACAGCCATTACTGGGGAGAAACTCCACCAGAAAGGCTGAAGGCTGCAACACAGAGCCTTCATGGAACACGAAAGCAGCTCAAAAACACCTTTAACTGCTGACAGGAACACACAGGTGGACCAAACAGAAGAGGCAGCACTACTCCAGGACTCTGTCTGGGCACGTCCTGGCTCTGCCGCAGTCAGAGACAAAATCCCCTGGACATGTCAAACTGCAGCAGTGCTTTGAGGAGGGAACCATCACCCAGGAAACAGCCCAAATTTCCAGCTGCAATATCTGGGAACCATCTACTGAGTTACGGGGAAATAACCTAGCCCTAGCCTGCATGTGGAGCTCTTACCTGTGCAGCTCAGAGATCCCTAGCATTAGCACAGCAGGACAACGTGCATCCTGTCTTACGGGTGTACTCTGCACACCCCAAATTCTGCAGCTTCCTCATGCTCCACAGCGGGACTGGCAGCCAGGTTCTACCCTCAGCCTGCAGCACAAGCTCTGCCATCAGAGCCATGGGGAGTTTACAAACACTACACTCATTAAAGCTCAATACAGCTGTGCTGAACAAATACTTCAGCAGGCTGGTACCATCTACACACAAACAGGGACTGAGATTAAGTTGGAAAATAAGATACTAGAAATAAAACAAAACAAAACAAAAAAATACATAAAACTAAACATTTTCCTGACAAAAGGCTGCTAGAGCCCATATCCTGACCTCTGAAAATGGTGCTTTCTAAATACATTTTTTCTAAATACATTTTCCTCTGGAAAAAAGGACAATTATTTCTGAGTATTTCTGCCCCAAAACCAAATTTCAGAAGTGACTCAATTCGCAGCAGGGTTTTGAAGCATCAGAATATCAAGAATTCAGTTCCAGATCCCCTACCTTTAGCGTTTCAATATAGGCTTCATTGATCTCTGTGAGCCCAAGGCGGAGAGGTATCAGCAGCACCAATGGTTTCCACAGTGAGAGCCTATCTCTAACCCCTGCTTCCTCTGGGTACCCGTTATAGAGTACGTCTGACTCCACACCGGGGCATGCTGCAGCTCCAGCACACGCGAAGTTGGACTGGCACAACCGCCCTACAGAAAGGGAACATGAGCAGAAAGCATCAGAAACAACTTCCATTCCTAGACCTTGAGTAATTCTATTCCAGCTATCAACAATCGCTGTTTTCTGAAAGCCTACAGCACTAAAAGGAAAAAAAAAAAAAGTTTAACAAGGCCCACCACTGTGATCACGTGATATGCTCCCCACAGGGTTTCTGGACAGGCTCAGTATTTCATCTAAATATACATCGAAGTTGTGCCAAAGCATGCTGTACTCTCAGCTACCATCTGGCGGGCCATTAAAATGTAAATTCTTCCAGCAGGTGAACAGCTAAGCAACAACCTGGGTCAACAAGGGTGAATGATCTGATTAGGATATTAGGCAAGAGCCCTGAATTTAAGAGCATGTAGACAAAAAGAAAAAAAAAAAAAAAGAAAAAAAAAACAACAATTTGGAGTGTTCAGCTCTAGAGGGGCACATGGAGGATATGAGGCCAGCTGAACTGAACGAGGAAAATATTATGGCTTAACAGAGGAAATCCTCACCTGTAACCAGCACTGTAACAAGATACAGAGATACAAACATGATATCTATCTCAAATAATTGTCATTTACCTAAAGTTCCCTAAAACCTTTACAAATTCTGTCAGGGATCATTCAGAAGCTAGTTTAGAGACTCAAGATGGGCGAATATTAAACTCGGCAATTTTAGCATGAGCTTTGCCTGTAAGAAATGGGGCACCAACTCCTCAGGGCATACCCATGACATGGACATTATGCATCCTCATTCAACAGGTTTGATGAACACACAGGCAGTTTGGAATGAAACTGGATTATGTAAATTCTGCTACAGAAGTATCTCTGAGCCTCCTTGTCTCACAGGATAATTTCATTACTTGCTGGGCGTGCACATGTGCGTGTGAAGAAAAATCTCCAAACCAAAGGAACCCACAACATTTCAATCATGAATCCAGGGCAATTAGACAGAATGCCAGAGGCTCATTTAATTTATTCTTGGCCTAACCTGAATGCCAGGACGGTCTGGCAGGGAGGATGCGATGTAAACAAGCACCTCCATCACAGCAATTACAGCAGGATGCCTGCTCACTACTACAAGCCCCAAATGCAGCTGAACAAGGAGAACGTTACGGCCAAGTTTAGAAGTAGGACTTTGTGCTAAAGCCTCAACTGGAGAGAGAACAGTTGCACTGAAATTTGGAACCGCCCCTTCAGAAGGGAGAATGTGTATGAGATAACATGCCTACGTACACAAGGGATGTTATAGTTATCAGAGGTCTTGAAAAACTGAAGTCACTGCAAGTCAGGACTGCTCACCTTGATAAAACAGTATTTTTTGTTGCAGTTGCCTGCCTGTTCTGATGATCTGCATACCTGCAGCTGTCACTATGGGTTTCTTCATCAGGCAAAGCAATTGGCAGTCCTATGCTGTGTTACAGATGTACTCAACCCCAGTTTAAGTGGTAGGGAGCCCAGCAGAGACCAAACTCACCCTGCTTCTTTGGCACCGTGGTCCCTACCTAAAGCTTCCCAGCAGGATTCAAACCCTGTGCTGCAAACATATTCCAACAGATCTGACACAACACCTTTCCTGCTACTGCTGCTGTCGGTCACTGGCTTAGCTCTGTTTCTAACCATCCTTCTGATGCACGCAATCCTCCAGCTCCCACCTGAGAGCACCTTTCCGACACTACGGGCTGGCTCAGAAGGCTCTGATGGAGGTACTCAACTGCTGCAGCAAAAGTTTGTTTTCTATCCACCACAGGCTGAATGGCATTAGTGAATGAATTTACCAGCTGTATGAAGCAGTGTTCATTTCTGAACGTTTCACTGCTGACAGGTGTCTGAGGTACACGATATATAACACGTACCTACAGATCAATAACAAATCAGACCCGCTCATACAGGGGCTTTCAAGTCCTAAATGGTAGGCATGTGGTGATTCACAGCTGAGGAAGACAGACAGACACCACCCTACGTGTTACAAGCTGTATGGACACGTTACTTGAAGCAGTGTCAGTGTTTAACACAAGCCACGCAGACAGGAGCTGCAACATACCCAAGCCCTGCAGCCAGCACGCCTCAGTTCTAGAGGGGATATTTTTCAGGCTGAAGGGGAAAGATTAATCCAATTCCTGTCTTCATGCTGACCTTTGTTTAAGCCAAGAGCATGAGCATACACCTTCACAGGACTAGACAGGCGCTTCTCAATCAAATCCTACATTTTCTTGGCCTCTCAACTGACGCTACCTGTTAAGAGATCTGACTCTGTAAAATGACTGCCCTTCACTGCAGGAACAAACTGTCCTCATCTGTTAATTGATTTTTGCTCCAATGCAACCAAAAGCCAATCTAACTGACAGCTGCCACCATCTCACCTGTAACTTTGCACCAGCTCCAGCACTCACTGGACTTTTTTACGTGCTGTTTCAGAACACTACCCTGGCAGAAAACATTGAATGGTTTTGTGCTGCATAAGCAAACCACCTCACAAGTCTAGAGCGAGAGAGGGGAAGGATAGTTCAGCCAGGACCATGCAGGACGGCAGCAGCCAGCCATGCCACCATCTGCTTTGGTTACTGGGGCACGAGCAAGCATGCTAGGGATGAATGTGCTGCACAGCTGCTCAGCCTCCAGAGCCGTCCAACTGCCAGGATGCAGAAAAAAAAAAAAAAAAAAAAGAGAGAGAAAATACAAACCACCAACAAAAGCAACAAAACACAATCATGGAGAACTACTTAAAAGATATCTCCAGAGATTGAGTCCCTTCTTAATTCACCCCCACCCCCCAGTTTTGTTCCTTTTCCTGGTCAGAGATCTGTTCTGGTTATCTCACTCTGCCTGATAGCAGAGACATTCCCACACCGTTAGATGGGAGAAGCAGCAGCCATTTACTGCGTGCTACCTGTGGTCATAAACAGGTTTGGCACTACCTTCCCAGCAGCTCCCACCTATTGCCTGAAGGTCAGCAGGTCCTTCTTTCCACATCCAGAGGCCACACTGCCAAGTGAGAGCCTTTATCAAAGTAAAAATCACATAAGGGGGCTTCCTTGCCCTACAACAGCAATTCTCATCTGAGTTTAGCACACTTGGCCACAGCTTTAAGACAGAACATTTACTGCATGTTTGCAATGTTGCAAAACTGCATGCTTTCCAGTTCTTTTCTGACTTCTCGCTGCTGAGGGATACATCTCATTCCACCTGCACGTGATACTTACTGATTTCTTCCATTACTACAGTGTTGTCCATGGCTATGTGTACTGCCAGTGAACTCCACGTATCAAAAGTGGCAAGTTTTCTATAGAGGGGAAAAAAAAATGCAAGGAAGGATTAGTTACAACCGTAACACAAAGATAATGTTGTGTCAAGGAAGAGAAATTGGACTAGGAGAGACTGGTTTTCACCAATTACACTTTATATTTTTTTAAACACTTATTACAGTTGTAAAATTTGCCACAAATTATTATAACCAGAAGAACAAACGGATTACAAATGGGACCACAACTGGGAATATGTGCTAAATAAAAGACCCTTGATACAATCTCCACCTCAAATTCTGTAACTGCTGGTACAGAAAATGAGTTACTTAATGTCCTCCTTATATGCTAATTTAAAAATAAAGTCACCCTGACTTTCCCTAAATATCTTCCCATCACCTACAGCAGATACCAGGCTAAAGGGGCAGACAGTCTAACCTGGGAAAGTTCCTTCTCAGGCAATCCCAGCCTATTCCACGGGGCTCCCAGCTCAGCCAATCAAAAAAAAATAAGGAAAGAATGGCAACAGAAAGAATATTTCTGAAAAAATATTTCTGAAAATACAACACATCCCAGTTAAAGACAGTCCAGAACCTCCGTTTGTCACCGCAGAACCCAGGCAGCAAATACCTATGCTTTCCTCTGCTAATGCATGAGTGACTTGATGGCCTATTGGCAGCTTTTGGACAATGACAACACTGATGTCATGGAGAAGCAACTCATGCCAGCAGAGATCCAAACGACAGCAATCATCACCTACTCTGCCACCTGCTTCTGGTCCGCTGCAAAGAGTATTGCACTCAGTTCTAGCAGCAAACATGTTACTTATGTGTGGAAGGTTGGAGGTACTACAAACCCACCTCTTGGTTGGAAAAAAATAAAGGAAAAACCCAGCACTTACTTGAGCACTTGTGCGACTGTGTTTGGTCCATACCATTGACCTATGGATTTCCCCTCTCCAACTCCCATTTGGGCTGCATCACAAGAAAAAGAAAAAAAAAAGAATTTAGCATATAGTTTCACCTACACTATGCCCCATCCTAACCAGGATTTATATTCAACAGTGAAAAAATTTCACTTGGAAACATTTCTGAGTCATCAGAAACCCCATAAAGGGTAGAATCACAATGTTAATGGAAGAAAAAAGTACATCCTCAAGGATTGTAAAGCAAACCCTTTCTCAGAAACATGATACAGATTTCCCAAAGGCAATGTAACCTCTGAAAAAGGCTATTTCTTGTTTGATTATCAGGAACACCCCCGTAACCTGAAGTTCCACTCACTGAAGCTATAGGAGCATTAAGACTCTATAAGCAAAAACTGGAACAGGCAGTCTTTTTTTTTTTTTTTTTTTTGTGAAGGAAGTTCCAATTAGAATGAGATCCTTCCTGAGTTTTACTTGCTACTGCTGAAAATTTCTTCACGCAGCAATCTTCTCACGTTACAAGGTCTTGGTGAGAACAGCAACCACATGCTTTCCTCTCACCTTGGCTAAGCAGGACACAAAGTGGTGCCGAATATAACCTAAAGCCTGAAGACAAACACGAAGGACTTTACGGAGTCAAGAGAAAAATCCATCATAATCCACAATAAAGTGTAGTAGCTTCAGATCATGCGAGAAAAACAGCATGTCAGAACATAACCTGCTAGGTTTTTCACCTAAGGTACTAAAACAAACATGGAGTGATGCTCTATGCCCTTGGGAAATCCAGACAGAACATTCCCCCATGCTTTCTGGCACTCTTACCTATCTGGTGAATGGAGTAGTAGCTGTCTTTTTTGTCAATGAAGGCATTAAGAACACTGAAGTAATTATCCATCTGCCTCTTCCCTTTTATCCACCTCCAGTCTAAGACACAGAAGAAGACGTGAAACAAAACGTGATGTTTATTAGCAACCAGACACTGCAAGCTACAAGCTGCCTTTCCTGTGCCTCGACTACTGATCAGATTTTCATGTCACTATCTTATTACTGAGCATCTGGGGCATCCCCAACACTGAAGAATCAATTTTAACAGAAAAGCAAGCATTTTCACAGCTGAAACGGAAGAGTATCACCCATGGTAAAACAGAAAACATGAATCCTAACTCTATCCCACAGATGGGCCATAGGATACCAGTTTCTCGAGGCATCCTGAGGAAAACCAGGTGATCTCATTAAAAAAAATCATCTCCCAAATTCAAAGGCCGTCAACAACTGCAACAATACATGTAACTCCCATACAGTTGCTTACAGACCACGTATGGATCCCATGCAAAGAGAGATGTATTCAGGGACAGGAGAAACTACAGAAACGACAGAAAGAGAGGACTTCTCTACAAGTTAAAAATTGAACTATAAACAAGTCAGTCACCCTGCTGTTCTGAGTAGGACTTTTTAAACTTCAGGTATATAAAAAAAATCAAGAAAACCCTGGTACTTGCTTGGTGTCCATGGACTTAGCTAGCACATGACAGGGCTCTCTTTTGTTTTAAGGTTTAACAACCACATTCATCTATGTGGAGTCGCAGACAGCTACAGAAAGAAACCTGCTGGAGAGTTTCCAGCAGGCTTTTCGATCAACAGCCCAGTACTTAAGAAAATTCAAGGAAAAGTTATGGAGCCCTCAGCAATTCCCAGCTGCTGTCCTTACAAGTACTGCACTTGTGGGAGCATGTGGATGTCAGCATGGGCAGTGCTCTGGTTTACCTCTTCCCAAATGCCTGCAGACCAAAGCCTGAGCAAAGATCATCTGGCCACACCGCAACATACAGCCCCAACCAGTATCAGATGTGGGACCAGTTCCTCCTGTAAACAAAGACAGAAAGCAAATATGTAATGAATGGAACAACACTGCCAAGTGGGAGATAAAAAGGAAAGTGCTGTAAGCCTGCATGGGCAGCAGGTTTATCCAAACAATCAGGTAGGGAATAAGGACTGTGCTAGCTCACACACCCAAGGCCGAGAAATAAAAACTCAGTTCTTGGTGACTGGCCTAATGGCATCCTGTAAAAAAGAACTAAAATCTTTAACCTTCAGTAACAGGGGAAAAAATCAAAAGGAAATCCAAGCAACTCAGCTAGAAAGGCAGCTGAATTTCTCATGAATACAGCAGTTCTTGGGCATACTTGCAGATTCCCAACCTAATTCAGAGAAGTTACTAAGCAGAGAAACATCTTGTTACAGACCACTTGCTGCTGTAATGCTCATTTTGAGAAGGCAGCTCATTATGCAAAATGAATCAGTCACAAGGCATTCCCACATCACAAGCAGCCGATGACTGTATGAGATTCCAAAGTGAACAACGTGGAGTTAGGTCCAAAAAACAAACAAAAAAAAACAAACTCCAGCAACAGTGAGAAAATCCATATCCTACATAATATAGGAGAATAAGCTGGATATCAGTTAGCAATGGGAAAACTGAGACAAAGACCCTAAGGCTGGAAGCACCTCCCTGACACAACTTCAAAAGGAAGCTGCCACTTCTCCTCTGAAGCTTCAGCTGTTATTACGAGCTTCACAGATAAAAATGTTTATCATGACCACAGCCCGTGAGCTGTCCTACAAGTACGCAGTCAGCTGCGCCTTCACACAGCTGGGAGAAGTTTTTTTGTATTGCTGCTTTCCTCTCTTGAAAGATGGGTCTGCTGAGTGTCTTAAGGAACAGCAACCAAGAAGCCTGGCTTCAAGTTCACCTGGAAATGCTCACAGTGTTACTGCAGTTCCCGTGTGCAAATCCACTTCAAGCACTAAAAAGCAAACAAAAACTCAATGATCTAGGGCAGATACAGGAAGTTGATAATTTCTGTCTCTTGTCTCTACCTTTTCTCTCTTTAATCCACTTCAAGTCCAAGGTCATCATTAAATTATATTTCATCTTAGACTCCTGTAGGACCTAATTAGCACGCAGTACAAAAAAAATCAGTCATGTTGTGAGGTTCCTAAATATGCCTCCCACACTCATTCTTGTATCGTTTTTAAGATTATCATTATCCCTCCTACCCAGGAGGAACAGGAGTCCTCGTATCAGATAAGGAAAAAGTCTGCCCTATCAATTAAACAAAGTGCATTTCCGACTCCCATACTCAGAAGGAAATTGACGTTTACGCTTGTGGGGACTGTTAGGAGCTTTCATTAGGTAGAGATAACCAGATTATTTATCAGAAAGCCTTTCTGAATTAAATTTAGTCTTTCTGCAAAATTGATGGCAGTAAAGATTCTTCCCTGAATCCTGGATTACTGTCAGAAGCCACCCCAAAGCCCAGTCCTGCAGCAGAGGAACTGATGACTATTTCGGTAATGCCAGAAGCCTTCAATGATTTTCCTGCGCTGTCAACAACCACAAAAAAAGCACCAGGTTATTGATCATCTTCTGAACCCACTTCTGTTTTTAACACCACCTATGTCTTACCACTTCACACAGACTTTTCTGAATTCTGAAATAGGCTTACAGAACGAACATGCTGCCTGGAGCAACTAAGATAGGGAAGACTTTGAGGTATCTGCACACTAAGAATACAACTGATATCATTCTACACAATAAAATAAAACAAAGGTATCAATGCTTTCAGTGCTGTAGGCTATCCGTCCAATGCTCTTTGATTCAAGGGTCACATTCATTACATGAGGTAGTTTGCAGACAGAAACAAATTCAAATAGTCAACAGTCAGAAAGTGAATTATTTTTTCCTCATCCTTCCAGTGGAAAAAAAAATCCTCAGAACACATCAAAAACCCAGTCCAAGCACACAGCAAGCTTTCAAGACTTACATCACAGTTCAGAACCCTAAGGGACAGGACCTTTTCTGCTCCCAGCAGGGAAAAAAAAATTAAAAGATAGTTGCTAAAGTTTTGGGGGGGATCATGAAGAAATTCTGTCTGGCTTTCCCCTTTAAGAAGGGATAAAAAAAAAAACAAAAAAAAACTCACAACAAACAATGAGAGTAGGAAACTGTACATGCATCTAAAAGATGCAAACAAACCAACATTTGGTACTTATTGTTTATCCACGGTGTCTACTATGAGCAACAGAAAGAGCAGCAGAACTGTGACATGCACAGGCCTAGTGACACGCCCCGAGTCTCAGAATAGTGTCCTCCACAAGGCCAACCTTCTGCCTTCACGGGTAAGGCCGACAGATCCCTGATTCCCAACAGCTAAGGAGAAGTCACAGAACACAACCGTCCTTTTCTGGCAGAGCTTTTGCAGCAGTGAAGTAAAATCTGGTTTTTAAATGTCTTCTTGGAACCAGCTTTCCTGAGATCAGCAGCGTGCTCTGTGCCTCCACAGCCTGATCCATGCTCACGTCCCCCAGGAGAGCACTCTAACCCCAATTAAGTTTCCCGGTGGGTCAGGCTGTTACGGGCAGGACAGCGTCGCCTCCAGCACTCGCTCAGACTTACCGATGGCAGGGAAGTTCTTTCTGTAGGTGAACCAAAGCCGAGAGGTCACATCCAACAGGATCTCTTCTTTCTCTGAAAGGTTTTTCAAGATTGAGAGGCGTACACACAGAGAGAGCACCAAACTCACCTAAACCCACCTCCTGCCCAGCCTTCTGCTCCTCACCCAGTCTGTTGGCCCTGACAGACAACATCTGGATGAGGAACAGGAAAGCGCTGCTGGGCAGAAGAAACCTTTTCCTCTAAGAAAAGCTACAACCAACCCCAAACACCATGGTCACAGGTAAACTATGAAGCATTAAGCCATTTTGTTGCCTTTCTCCCAAGCTATCCACTTGCCTCAATCATCCTGGCCTCATAGAGGTCCCACTAACTGAGAAGTGGCAACTTTCTGCACAAAAACACTCCGGAGTCTGCAGAGATGGCCAAACAGGAGGCAGCACAGTGGTTACAGTCCGCGTGCTCTGACAGCAAACAGACTCTGCTGTGCACGTACGAGTTCTGCAGACACCTCGCTGCTCCAAAAACAATGAGCACCACTAACAGAGCCCTGCAGAGCATCACAACGAGTTGCAGCGTGCATGCCCAGTACCTGTGAAAACGCTGTATTTGCGGCCTAGGATCCACACAGGCTCTTTGGTCTCAGGGAAGTCTTCATATTCAAACCTGAGAGTGTCATAGGTAAGGGTAGCTGGAACAGAAAGGAAAAAAAAAAAACAAATAAGATTGTTTTTTCCTTGATATTTAAAAAAAAAATTGTACCAAAGCTGTACAGCAGAACCAGAGCTGCTGTGACCCTGTAACCTACAGGACCTACAGGCCTGACTCTAGCTGGCAAGAAACATTTCACTTCCAACACTACAGCCAAACATTCTGGCAGGACAGGGAGCCAACGCACCCACAGCTCTCGCCTGGCTGCTCCCCAAACAGAAAAGCAGAGGAACCTCCAGGTTAGCTCAGCTCCAAGTGCCTCCCAGGCAACTGAGCGGGTCGAGAAAACGTTGAGGAGTTCAGCCAGCAGCCGCTTCCCAGCACAGGTATCGCCACGCTCGCTAACACAAGGCCGAGGCCCCTCTTTGCCAAGGAACGAGGCGATTGAGGAGCTTCTTCCAGAGAACACTGCTTTTGTGGCGTAACGTGCAAAGCGTGGATTGCAGTGAAATGACAGCCAAACCTCGCTCCTGGAGCCAGTCCCTCCTCCAAGGCCGGGAACTGTGCACAAGTCATCGCTTGTAGCGAAACCAGCCCGCAGCTTGAGAAGGCAGAGCGCTGCCTTTACGGGCATCACACTGAAAGCTGAGGAACACAGAGCTGTGCAAAGGCATCCGAGCCCACAGGTGGCAGGTGCACCTTGTGCCTGGTTCACCTGCTGCCTACAGTGCCTAAATACCTGCCTCTTCTTATCCCAGCACTGATGGCTCCACTACGAAGCAGCTCTGCAATGCCCTGGGATCAGAGCAGTTTGAGCCTTTGTACAAAAGATATGAGAAACGGAGGGGGGAGAGGGAGGGTTGGATGTGCTGGGCTCCACGAGGTTTGTATTTGGAATTAAGGGACTTTAAAGGGGTGAATGTGCAAGTGTGGGGGGAGGCTGGTGTTAAAACATTTTGCAGGTTAATAATTGCATCTCGTTTTGTAAGACTCATTTCTTAAATGAGCTGCGCGTTAAATTCAAAGCAGAGCTAAGCTAGGCTGTTCTGTTAAAGCAGCTGTTGAAAGCATCTCTAACACCAAATGCAAGAAAACCTGTGATGGTCTGACCAAAGTTTAAAACAGGGTGACAGACAACACAAGTTCCTCTCAGCCCCATCTTCTACAAAACCCAGCACCCTCTGCAGCCCACGCCTCGCTGCTGGCATCCCCTCAGGTCCACCTGCTGCCCTCGCACCAGATGCCACCGAGCTCCCAAGCAGGAGATGCACACAGAAGATGAGTCTCTCTCTCTCCATCGTTCCTCTCTCAGCCTTCCAGAAATCATCATCTGGAGCAGCAGCAAATAACAACCTGGCCGATTTGCATTCGGTAAGTGGTACCTCCAGAAAGTCACCACGACGCTCTGCTTGCTCCTCCTCTTTGCAGGCACCTAGGATGCTCTACCTATGCTGGGGCAAACAAGCTACACGAGACTTTCTGGTTCCTGAAGGTCCCTCGTCAGTCTCCTGCCTCTGGGCTCTTGGATCTGCAAGTCCAATCCCAAATGGCAGAGGAATTGAAGAAGCAAGACATCAGCACAAGATCTCCTTCGGGATGAGACACTACCATTTATCGTGGCTGGTCAAAAGCAGCTTGTAGTTGGTATTAAAAACAAAAAATGTATCACCGGTCAACTTAAAAACAGAAGTTCTCAGGTTTTGAAGCTCAAAGGAATACTTTGTGGTCTGCTTAATCAGTGCACAAACCTGCTGTGAATCCATCTCTGTCCAAGGAGCCTCAAGTAGCTTAAATGACTGATACAAGGATGCTACAGAAACTGTCATCCTCCTTTTCCTTCCTAGTAACACCTCCTCACATCCCCAAACACCACAACCTCTGCAGCACCACCGGGTCCTTCACAACCACGCGACCTGCAGCCGGCAGCAGCTCAAGGACCTGCTGGGCTCTCCCCTTCCACCACAGCTATGGGAGGAAGGGGCCAGCACAGCGGCTCCGGGGCTGCCTGCGGGGCCAGCACACACATTCAGGGCCCACAAACACCGGTGCCAGGACCCCGCAGGCCGAGGAGGAGAGCCCCAAACCGTGCCCCACAGCCGCACGCCTGGCCCCAGGCCCTGCAGGTCCCGCTGCCTCCCTGCTGCCTGAGCCTGCGCTTGTTCCGTGCTGAATTCCACACCGCCACCACCCGATGGGGCACGGCTCGATCGCGTTTCACCTTCACGGGGGAGGAAAACCGCAGCGACTGCCCCTGCTTGGCGTGAAGGACCCGAGCACGGCAGCAACGCCCTCCCAGCCCCCCTCACAGACCCCAATTTTCGCCGATCTCTCCCCAAACTCCCCCCGCTCCCCTTGGGCCGAGCTGCGGGGCCCCCCCGGCACCAAGCGCCTCAGCGCGGCCCCCCCTGAGGGCAGAGGGGTGAGAGGGGGCCCTGCCCCCCCCCCCCCAGGGCAGCTCCCCTGAGGGGCTCCGAGGGGCCCTGAGGGGGCTCAGGCAGCCCTGAGGGGTCCCCCCCGGGCCCTCCCCGCCTGAGGGGGCCGCGGTGCCGCTGAGGGGGCCGGGCGGGGCGGCGCGCACCCACCTGCGTCCATGGCGGCGGCCCCGCCGAGGGCTGCGCCCGCTGCCGGCCCCGCCGACGCATCCGCCCCGGCGCAGCCGAACCCGCTGCCGCCGCGCGGCCAATCGCAGCGCCGCTCGCCGCCGGCCCGCGAGCCCATTGGCTGCTGGCTCGGCGGGGGAAGGTTTGGCTGCGCAGCAAGCGCTTCCTCCCTGCGCTGGGGGCCGCCATTTTGTCGTACGGAAGGATGCTGCGGAGAGGGGGGAGGAGATGGAGTGGGGCGAGGCTGGGCTCGCGGAGAAAGCGAGGGGCGAGGAGTTGTGTGGAGCTGCCCGGGCATTCTGCAGGTGCTGCGCGGCGCCTGAGGGAGCTGCCTGCCACGAGCGCGCCCGGAGGATCCCCGTGACATGGGCGCGTCCATCTTGTTGTACGGCACCCGCCGAGCTCCGCCCTCAGGCCGGCAGCCCCCCTCTCCCGACCCGCTCGGCCTCCACATCCCGAGCCCCTGCCTCGGGAGTCGCCGCCCGGTAGCACCGAGGCGGCAAGCGAGCGGCGCCGGGCCCCTATACACCTCCCTCATCCGCCTCTCCGTACGGCATCCCTCGGCCAAGATGGCGGCGGCCACACGGGGGCCGCCATGCTGGCGCGGCTGCCGGCGGCGCCGTACGGAGCCCCGCTGCCCAGGGCGGAGGGGTGACCTGGCTCCGCCATCTTGCTGTACGGCTGGCGGCGGCCGGGCCGGGCCGGGCCGGCGGGGAGGGGGGGGGCGGGAGGAGGAGGAGGAGGAGGAGGAGGAAGGCCGGGGCGGGCCCGGCCGCCGGCCGGAGATGGTGATCTGCTGCGCCGCCGCCAACTGCTCCAACCGGCAGGGGAAGGCGCACCGGGGCGCCGTCTCCTTCCACAGGTGAGCCCGCGGGGGGCTGGGGGCGGCTCCGCCACGCTCCGGGCTCCGCTCGGACCCCCCCGGGGCTCCGGGGGGCGGCTGCGGGCGGCGGAGCCCCCGCGGCTCTTTGTTGGGCTGCGGCGCCCCCCGAGCCCCGGGGCTGCGCCCACCCGGCGGGGAGGGGAAGGGCAGGACCCCCCCTGACCCCCTCCCCAGCTCCCCCCCAGGTCCCAACTTTTTGGGGTGCGGCCAAAAGTCGGGCGCCAGCATCGCCCCTGAGCGCCCGGCCTGTTTGTGCCTCCCGGCTGCAGGTTCCCCCTGAAGGACTCGAAGCGGCTGATCCAGTGGCTGAAGGCTGTGCAGAGGGACAACTGGACCCCCACCAAGTACTCGTTCCTCTGCAGCGAGCACTTCACCAAGGACAGCTTCTCCAAGCGGCTGGAGGACCAGCACCGGCTGCTGAAGCCCACCGCCGTCCCCACCATCTTCCAGCTCGCCGAGAAGAAGCGCGACAACCTGGAGTATGTCAGAAGCAAGAGGAAACTAGCGAGCCAGGTAGCGCTGCAGGATGGGGAGGACCCGAGGGAAGGAGGCCGTGAGGTAGCCCAGAGGACCTCCTCTCCTGAGCAGGACTTTATGGTGATGCAAGGGGCGAACGAGATGGAGGAGGCGACTCTGCAAGAGGACATCGAGTCGATGTCCGAGGAGGAAGAGCATCTCCACAGCCAGCTGGAAGGCCCTCGGAGAAGGACGTTAGGGGATAATTTAGTGGCAAAGCCTGGACCTCAGAAAAAGCCTGACAGATCTTCCGTGGAGGCCTGTCCTAAAACCACCTGGACGGGGAGTTGGATAGCTGACAGGAGTGGCATATCGGCGGATGACTTCACGCCTCCTGCCTCTGGTGCTTGCAAGTTCATCGGCTCCCTTCATTCTTACAGCTTTTCCTCCAAGCATGCCAGAGAGAGGCCGTCTTTCCCAAAAGAGCAGCTAGAAAGGAAAAGGCCAAAGAGAGACGTGGAACCAAGCTGCAGCAGCAATCTCATGGGACACGATAAGACTGTCACAGAAGACTCCCCCACTTCATCCCTCACTGCGACCCCTCAGAAACCTTCCCAGAGTTTGTCGGCATCCCCAGCGGACCTGACCCCTCAGCCTGCTGCTGAGGCTGTGGTGGGGCAGAAGGGGGACACGGATGCCAACCCCATGTCGATCAACGAGGTCATCATGTCGGCCTCGGGAGCCTGCAAGCTCATTGACTCCCTCCACTCGTACTGTTTCTCCTCCAGGCAAAGCAAAAGTCAGGTGTGCTGCTTGCGTGAACAGGTGGAGAAGAAGAACGGGGAGCTGAAACTGCTGAGGCAGAGGATCAGCCGCTCGGACAGTCAAGTCAGGAAGCTGAAGGAGAAGCTAGACGAGCTGAAGAGGATCAGTTTCCCTTACTTGAACAGCCTGCTATCCCAGGACTGTGGTCAGTATTTGCAGCGTCCTTGCGTTCAGGCAGAATTCATCATTTTTGTAACAATAAGAGGCTGTTAAGTTAGAGGTAATAGCAATGCAGTGAGTTAAAGACAGGGGAAAGGTGTGTTTTTGGAAAGGGAAGTAGTAGCTCATGCTAGGCCAAGAGATGCAAGTGAAAGAATTGGACAGGTTTTGGGGCACGTGAGCTGTTTCTTGTATTCCACAAGCCTGTTGGTGGTGGCTGGTTGATTTTTTGCCCTGACAGTGTTGGCTGTTTGGTACAAGTTACTGCTGCGCTCTCCAAACTTTGCCTCCTCGAAGTTGCAAATAGCACGCATTGTTTTTGTAAAGCTTTCCAAGGTGGTGGGGCACAAAGTTAGGTTGTGGTGTGGAGGACAACTCCCGTGATGATTTTTTTTTTCATTTTCTTCCTGGATTATTTTAGCTTGTTCATCTGTGACATGATTTGGAGAGTGTCTGTGAAATTTTTCCGTGTCTTAACGAGCTGTCACGAGCAGAAGGCATTTGGGAAGAGCTGTTGTTGTCTTCTCTAGTGATGTGAGAAGTGCTTCGGATCTTGGATTTCATGTGCTGTACTCAGGACTGGGGATAGAGGAAATCTAAGTGAGGTAGCAGGTCTCAGATACGACTGTCATCGTGCATGTTGACGCCGTTCTTCTTGACTGAAATACTGCGTTCAGTTTGATAATTTCCGCCCTCAGAAGGCAGAAGGCAGGAAACAGATAATAGAGTGCGAAGAGATAGGGAATGACTTCTCTATCAGTAAAATAATAATAAAATAAAAAAAAGTGAAACACCTGAAAATACAGGGGAGCTCAACGAGGGATGAGGCGGCGTGAAATTCTGTTACCGAGAAGTCAGATCAGGCCCTACCCCTTTCTCTTGCAAGAAGAGTGATTTAACACAAAGCTTTTGAACAATGACAGAACTTTTGTGCAGTGACTCCAGTTGCTAGATGTAATTTGGGGGAAAAGCCAGGAAGGCTTTAATGGTATTTGGTGGTTGTGTGGCTGCGCAGGGTTACTTTGTGAAGGATGCGTGACCCAGCGCTTTCTTGAAGCAGCTTCCCAAGGATGGCTAGGTATGCTGGAAACTCTTGCCAAGGTAATTCTCCCCTCTGCATCCGTTGGGAGGTTCCTCCTTGTTTTCTGAAGCCGCGTGGTCGTAGGCACGGTTGGGAATGTGACCCTGGAGCAGGCAGATGCGCTCTCCAGACCCTTACAGCATGGCCCATTTCCTCACTCGAGTGCAGGAGAATAAACCCCAGCAAAGTTCTCGCAGGCTGACCCAGCGCTACTTTCTCCACGTGTTTGTAATTTTCCAGTGGAAAGCTCGTGCTTTGATTTGGGTAGAGGGGGAAAAGATTTTTTCGCTGCAGTAGGAAATCAGCGTGGTCCTATTTGTGCCTTCCTGTCTGCAGTTCTGTGCTGTTTTGGTGTCAGACTAAAGGAAATGACTAAATACAAAATTAGGGTTCCGTAATTAACATGCGTAAGTATACGTATAGAGAGAGAGAGAAAGAATTTGTCTAGCAGTGTTGAAATGCCTGCAGTGAGATGCTGGTTGCAAGGAGGGTGTCCTGAATGTTGGTGTTTTGTTTTTTTTTTTCTAGGAAGTACTACGATTTTGTTTTCTTTCTTGAGGCAGATGTTCTACTATGTGCATGTATGAGAACAGGAGAATGTCTCAGTAAGAATTTTGTAAGAACATAAGAATTGCATCTTCAGTTTTATAAGGTGAAATGTCTGTTTGTTTGTTTTTTTTTTTTAATGAAGAGATCAACTTGTTACCCATTCTGCTATCTCTTATCAACAACACTAGAGACCAACGTGAGAAAATCAAATCCTTTTGGTGATTGTAGCTCTAGGCGATGAGAAGTTCTTAGGGAACCATTCTGCTGGTGACTTTTCTAGGGCTTTGTTAGGGGCTGGCCAGCTTTTTAATTTCGTCTTGGTGCTCTTCTGCTTTGCATTATTTTTTTCTTGTGCTCTTCGTAATAGTTTATGGCAGTCAAAATACCTGATTAAGCGCAGCTGACTGCTGCTGGGCAGAGCCTGTTTTAGGCACAGACACTAAATTGCACTCTGATGAAAAACTGAATTGAAGAGGGCTTTTTGGTATTCATAAAAACGGGGGTAACAGGCATTAGGTTAATAATAATTATGGCCTTTATTAGTAGCTACATTTCAGTTGTCCTAAATCATACGGTGCGTGGATGAGGTGATGCTAATAGCTATAAACCTGAGCCTGCAATTTCTTTTTTTTTTTTTTTTTTTTCTAAAGCCGGTGCCTTGGGGATGGGGAGCGTGAGGAAGGTACGCGGCTGGGCTGACTTGGCAGGTTGCTGCCTGTTTACCTCCTGACTCCAGCGTGCTGCCGGCTGTCCTCCCCGCTGCCGCCCGATGTCCGGCTGCGTGCACGAAATTCGGAGCAGAGGGATGTGTTTTTGGCCCTCCTGCATTGCCTGGTCTCAGGACGAAGGTTGCTCATGCATGGGCTGCGTGTTGGGCTCACCGGGCAGTCCGTGTGATCTGTGCTGTGGATCTGGTTAGCAAGCATTGTGTTTTTAAGGTTTTCTGATGGTCCCCTGCATGTTTGGATGGCTTACAGCCTCAAGCTGTGAGCGTATCAAGCTGGACAGCCACTTTTTTTTGTCTGGAATGGCAGAGAACGGGATGCCCTAGTGCAGAGCAGAGCAGTGATGCCCGAAGTGTTACCCCACGGCGATGCTGCTGTCTGATACGAGGCCCTGTGATTCCTGCCGCGTGCTTCTCGCCTGGCATCTCACCGGTCGGGCAGCTCCTCCTGCCCACCGTTCTCGGCTGAAATGCTCCTCCAGCTGCACGAGGAGGTTCCTGCTGGCTGCACCCAAGTGACAGCCGTTGGGAAGGAGCAGATTCCTGCAGGCTGCTGCACACGCAGTCCCTGCCAGCCACGCAGGGTGACTCAGTCCGGGTGAGTTCGCCTCGCAGCACGCTCAGGCTGTCACGGTGCACAAACGTGGCCTTTCCCAGCCTTGCGGGGCAGGGAGATCAACTAACTTGTTTCAGGAAACCCCCTGGGTTTTCTGCACGGCTGCTGCAGCGACGCTTTATGTGCTGAACTTGGAATTTGCTTGTTTGGTAGGAACACGATTCCTTCTGTTTCGTGGGCCATCTCTGGCGTCTTCAGGCCAGTGGCTGAGAAATGTTTTTGACAGGGCATGGCTGGACACGGTGCACCAGGCAGAGCAAGATTAGACACATCTTCCACAGAACAAGAGGATGCACTGGGAGAAATTAGGGAGAGAGTGAGCAAAGAAACACGGCCCCAGTGTCCTAGGGAAGGTGAGCAGGGAGGAACATGGACAGCAAGGGAAGGGGAGGCAATTCAGCGTGCTCCTGTTCAGCACACACAGCATCTAACCAGCTAGATCTGCTGGAAGCCTTCTCAACTCTGCTGGTTGCATCATGTTCCTGAAGCCAAAACGAAGATGCTGCTTTCACGAGGTCACGTTGCCTTCACGCCCTGCTGTTCGATCCTTCTGTAAAACTAC
The DNA here is from genome assembly GCF_047663525.1 of Anas platyrhynchos. Taxonomy (NCBI): domain Eukaryota; kingdom Metazoa; phylum Chordata; class Aves; order Anseriformes; family Anatidae; genus Anas; species Anas platyrhynchos. The sequence continues at coordinate 14,872,417 of NC_092595.1, read as the reverse complement.
ATCTCCCAGCAGGCTCTAGGTTAACTTTCTTACCTCATCGTGAGATCACTTCCCTTATAGCCATCTTATCAAGCAAATGCAGAGCACTTTCTGGTGAGCAAAGGTGGTTAGAGAGCTAGACCAAGCGATAGGAAAATAACTCTGCACGCTATGGCCAGCAGCGGAGCAAACGCAGGTAGGATTCAATGTGCTTAAAGTATATGCGTTTCTGAGAGGTAGAGTTCAAATTCAGCATGCAGAGCTTACGTGGAGCCCGTTCCAAACTCCATGTCTGCTTTCATGAAGGTCATGGTAAAGGAAGGAGATTTGCAAATTGGGTCCACGTGGCAAACGATCAGCATTTTGTTAAGTATCCACTGGAAATGTTTCTTCCCAGTTTAGATGTGTTTCTTAGTACTTGTACAAAACCTCATAGAAGTGCAGTTGTTTATAATGCTTTCTACGTGAGGATGAAGGGTAATAGGTGAGCTTTGGGAACACAGGCAGGAGGACCAGAACATTAAACATGGTTTTGTACGGAACTGGAGACCCGGTGCCTCTTCAGCAGAAGCATTTTCCACCAAGGTGCCGAGAGACTTTGGCTTGTTTTGCAGAAAGAAGTTGTAAAGCTGTGTTCCTCGGTGTCAGTGGGAAGAGATGTGAGGGGGTGCGAGAAAGAAAAATACATTTATGCTGGAATGGCAGGTGCTGATCACAGCTCTTCTGCCTTATCTACCTGGAGAAATGGATGGGAATGGCTGGGACGGAGGGTTGGTCAATAAAGCCCTACAAAGATTGAAGGATAAAGTAAGCAAGGAGTGAGATAAGGAGCAGGAATATGTGCACAGAGGTTAAGAGTGGGGCCAAATCTGTGATAAGGCGTCAGGAGAGAGGCTGGGTGAGGATTTCCAGCACCTGCAGCCCGTGCATGTGCTGCCCTGGGGCTGATGGGCTCCAGCCACCAGTGGGGTTCTGCGTGGCGCCGATATAGGGCCGGTTCTCTTTCATGTCATCATAAATGGACCTGGGTGCAGGACTTTGTGTGCAGACCACATTAAATTGTGAGAACTGGTCGACTCTGTTGAGGATGGAGAGGCCTTGCAGAGACATGGACAAATGTGAGGGCTGAGCAGTCACCAACAATATGAAGGGAGCGAGTGCTGGATTCTGCGCCTGGGAAGGGGCAACCCTGGCTGTACCTACAGGCTGGGGGACGAGAGGCTGGAGGGCGGCCCTGCAGAAAGAGATCTGGGGGTTGTGGTCAATAGCAAGATGAAAATAAGCCGTGGCAGCCAAAAGGGCCAGCTGGCAGGCAGAGAGAAGGGATCGGAAGGGAGCGTCCTGCTCTGCGCTGCCTCACGCTGCCTCACCTCGAGTGCCGTGAGCTGTTTGGGGTGCCACAACATAAGGAGATAGAGCTGTTGGAGAGCCTCCAGAGGAGGGCTACAAAGATCAGAAGGGTTCGGAGGAGAAGGCGTACGAGGAGCAGCTGAGGTCCCTCGGTTTGTTCAGCCCCGAGCAGAGCAGGCTGAGGGGAGGCCTCATGGCGGCCTGCAGCTCCCTCACGAGGGGAGCGGAGGGGCAGGCGCTGAGCTCTGCTCTCTGGGGACAGCGACAGGACCCGAGGGGACGGCATGGAGCTGGGACAGGGGAGGGTCAGGCTGGGGGTTAGGGAAAGGGTCTGCACCCAGAGGTGGTTGGGCACTGGGACAGGCTGCCCAGGGCAGTGGACACGGCACGGAGCTGCTGGAGTTCAAGAAGCATTTGTACAAAGCTCTCGGACGTAGGGTTTGATTTTTTGGGTGGTCCTGTGTGGAGCCAGGAGTTGGACTAGGTGGTTCTGGTGGGTCCCTTGCAACTTGGGATATTCTGTGATGCCATGCCAGAGGTGAGCTGCCTGGAGCTTCGCTGGAGCAACTGGACACACAGCGAGCTCCCCTCCTCTCTGCCCTGTCAAGATGAGTGAGTGGGGACAAGCGATTGCACTTCTGTGTGTGTGTGTCTCAAGGTCTGTGATCTGTGAGATTATCAGCTGCGTTATCTTTTCAAATGCTGATGAGCTAACCCTAAACGATGTTATCTCTTAGGCTGTCTAGGTTTTTAGGTTCACTCTTTCACAGGAGCATGCTTCGGGAATAGTGACTGCAAGACTGTGGCTGTCGGATGGGTTCAGGGTAGAAATTTCCTGTAGGAATTCCAGCTTCAGGACCAGGTTCATCAGGAGATGGCCCTTCCACTGTCCCCACGGAAAGAAAGGAGGTTGGAAGGGGGAAAGCAAGACCTGTTGCTTCCCTGTTTTCTGCATCTTTTTTCTGTGGAGTGGTCCATTTTCTTTTCTGTTGTGTTTTTTCTTTTTCCCCTAATGGCCTGTTCAGCTTGTGGATTAAGCATTAATTTCTGAAGTCAGTGGGCAGTGACTCACACACAAATACAATAGCTGGTGACTAGGAAGCAATGAAAATGCTAAGTAAGGAAAACTTGAAAGAAAGTAAAACATACATTGAGGTAAGCTTTCTTTAGGATGTTTGGGTTTCCCGTAACAGTGGGTAATTTTAAGAGTTTGTTTTCCCAGTGTTTTGTACTGCAGGAGAAGTCTGGTAGTGACTGCAGACACTGGGACGTTTTACCACAGAGGCAGTAACAGATTGGCGCTTGGTTATGAAATTAATTACTAATAGAGGGCATAAGATGCGAATTTGTGAATGTAATCACGTTTTCCCCCTCAGAGCGGGGATGGAGTTGGAGCATGTCAGCGCTAGGAGTGCTTCACTGGATGGCTGGGAGGGAGCAGCAGCAAGTGTAAGGGGTACAACGCTGGAGGGGGGCAGCAGGGAATAAGCCACCTTCTGTACCTAATCGGGCAAAAAGTGCCCAGAACAAGGCTGCTCCTTAATTACTGGAATGTTGCTGATGATGCTTTAAATCTAGTAAGTGTCTTGGATGAAGAAAGGACTGCAGGAAGCTGCCCAGCTGCTGGCCGTGGTCCCCACACCTGGAAGACGGAAGGTGCCGCGTGAGATTTTCTTTTCGCTTAAGTTTCATGCAGCGAGTGTTCCCCGGCTTAGGAGAAACAGGTTAGCTGTCTCGTTAGCAGCCAACTGGCTGCTCGCTCTGCAGTTTTGCTGATAAAAACTGCACTTCTATGAGGGATTCGTGCCAGCATAGCTCTGTGTGCCAGGGATCACACTGCAGAGCCACGCTGGCTGAGGCCTGCGCAGACATGGCCTGGGGGAGCGCTCGGCCGCTTTGGCAGGGAGATGGCATCATCCCTCGTTGCAGAGCATGGGCAGCCAGGTACAGCCCGACTTCGCTACCATGAGGGGAAAGATTTGACTTCTAAACCCCTCTGAATGGGAAGGAAGTGGAAACAACCCCTCCGCAAGCCCGGAGGGATGCAGCGAGGTCAGAAGGTGAAGCAGAGCTGACTGGTGTCCCCAGGACCTGGGCACAGCGGTCTCGGGGGGAAAGCGTGGCCTGAACGACTTCCTGAAGAAACGAGATCTAGGTGATCATGTTGCTGGTCACGTTGCTGTGGTTTTTGTCTCCCCAGCTGTTACCACAACTTTTAGATGTGGTGGCTGACTTCGTTTGGGTTTTGTAGAGGAGCAGAGGTCTCGAGGTGCTGGGAAGAGCTTCAAGAAAAAACTGTATAATTTGGGAGGGGAGAGTGACACCATGAAGGTCCTTACTAAGGAAGAGGCTGTAGAGTGAGCTTACTTTTTATTACACAAAAAAAGAAACATTGCACGTGGACGCAAAAGGACCAAGATTTGCTTCATCAGTCTTGCAAGGACACTGTCTGAGGCTTTAAACGTGCAGAAGGGAGGACAGCGTGTCTTGCAGTGCAAGCTCCCAGAGGCGGTTTGTATTTCTTGTTATTCTCAGGCGCTTGCCTACTGCTGTGGCTTAAAACGTGTTTGTAAAAGTGAGCCATGAATGTAGATTGTTAAAGAAGAATTTGCATGCTCCTTAAGTGACATTCCTCTTGACAGAGACTGCATCCCCGAGTCTGTGTTACAAACAGAGCAGCTCAGTAGACAGATGTTTTCCACTTTCCTCTATAAAATTATTTATTGCTACAATACTCTTCCATTTACTTAACTGTGACATAAGAAGCAAATTTCTTTTTAAATCACCTTTCTTTTCTGATGCCCTCAATCAGCCTTTCTGCCATCAGCCTCCCTGCTATTGCTTTTCTGCCCTTTCAGTTCAGCTCTCTGGCACAGCAGGCTGCCGGAGGTGATAACACAACTTAGTCCGAAGTCCGATGCCAAAGGTAAGAAGCAGCAGCGTGCAGGAAGCGATCAGGAGGTGCTCGTTCCTCTGTGCATCACTGGGTCTCTCTCCAGTCCTTATTCCCACAGCGCAGTTGGTAAGCAGGAGAAAATGAAGTGCTCTGTCACAGAGGATGGAAGCTGTCCTGGTCCTAGGCTTTGTTGCCATCTCCTGGCCCAGAAGAGGGCAGCAGCAGCTCAGGCTGCAGTCTCCGCTGACCCTTCCAAAGCTTTGCTCTTCCCTTCGGTGGGGGGGCTTCAGGGCCTGCAGAAAGCTGGGAAGGAAAAGCAACGTGTGCGGGCTGCAAGATGAAGACAAATACCAGGTGGACAAGGTGGTGGTGCTGTCCGTGCTCTCACAGCCTGCTCTGAGATGCTGGTAGGAAGGAAAAGTGGTTCCTAGGAAGCAGTCTAGAGGTATTTAGTTCCTCAGAGCAATAATTCTGGACTTCAGTTGCTGGTAATCACTGTATTAAAGTCGCTGTATTCAATGCACCAGAAATTAGCATGCTCAAGCTCGTGTTTTCTCAGGTTGCTTCTCCTGCAGAGTACACGAGGGTAAAGGAACTAGCAGCGTCTCGACGATTTGCTAGTCGTCGTTCTGTCTTTACACTTGCTGTGAGAGAATAAAGAATAAAAGTGGCTGGCTTTTACTGGTGAAAAATCTGTTCCCCTACTTTGGCATCCTAGTGTGACCTCTCCAATCTTCCTTGCTCAGTCTTTTTCCCTGTGGGTTGGGTTTGAGCACAGTGAAACTCGGACCATTTTTTGTTTAGGGCACCATTTCTCCTTGCAGCTGAGTCTGGGCCTTCTAGACCAGCCAGACAGGTAGCTTATTCCTGCACTAGATGATATCACTAGGTGTGGAAAACACCCGGTTAGCCCCTGGCCTGCCACTGCCTGTCACTTAGCACACGAGTGGGAGGAGGGCGTGCTTTAAGCCGACTTATTCAGCTGCATAATGGAGCCAGCCTGGATTTTGCAGTGGGCCCCCTCATCTCTATTTGTGGAGGTCTTTCCTAGGATCATGTGGGTGCTGTATCACTTTCCCTGTTTACATCGTAGGAAAGGATCTGCTTTGTTGTTCATATGACTTTAAAGCGTCTGTCTCAATTTCTCTCCCCATTTTTTTTCCAGCTCACACCCTGTGAAATCATAGCAAAATGCAAAACTGTTGCTTATCAAAGCTCTTCTGAAATGATTCACTAAAGAAGGAGCCTTTTGGCTTTGTGAAGTCTACCTCAGTTGCTTCTTAATAAATGCAGTGATAAATGGGAGTACCTTTCTCTTCTGTTTTTTGCTTTAATTTATGTGCACAACCGTCTTTTCAATACCTTTCAGTGAGCCTTAGTCCAGCACCCAAGCAGAGCAATTTCTGAACTATCTCTACCTCTTTTTACAAAAGTACAGCTCATTGTTAATCTCTTAAAAAAAAAAAAAAAGATTACAGGTAAACTTTGATTTTTGAATATGGATGCTGCCTGACTTTCCTCTGAAGCGAGGACTCATTTCCTTGGGCTCCAAAACAAACAGGAGCAGCCCGTCCTTAGGGCTTGAGAAAAATCGGGGCCAGAGCACTGGGGATCTGTCACTGATATCGTTTATCATGCTTCATTCTTTACCCTGAGATTTCAGACTTCTCCTTTCCTGGGTGTCAAAGGGAGGGGACTTTCCCTTTGGGTTGGTGCTAGAGAGGGGGCAGAAAGGCACTGCCAGGAGTAGTGCCCTGGGGGAGGCCACGAGCAGGTCTGAAAACAGACTTACTCTCCTTGCACCTTGGAGCTGACTTTGCTCTGGAGCAAAGCGTTCCTGATGCATTGGGCCATTTCTGAGGTGTTTCATGTTCTTCCTCCAGCCAGCTGTTAACAGCAAGCTGTAGAGCAGGCCCACAAAATGTCTTCATTCTTTCCTCTTCCTCCGCAGAGACTCCCCAGCTGAACCCCGTGATGGAGCCCCTCTCCTGGATGCTGGGCACCTGGCTCTCAGACCCCCCGGGGGACGGCACCTTCCCCACGATGAAGCCGTTCCAGTACCTGGAAGAAGTGCACATCTCTCACGTGGGGCAGCCCATGCTCAACTTCTCGTAAGTCCCGAGGTTTGTCAGTGCTGGCAGCAGCTTTTGGATCGGAGCAGGTGTGGCTGCAGTGAGATTTGGCGGTTGCATTTCTTTTCCAGTTGCCAAATAAACCAATTTTCATCTACCAAATGAGACGATGTAGCGGCATGTAGCTGAGTGGTCTGCTTTTTTTGGGGGGGTTGTTTTCCTTTAAAACAGCTGATAAATTGGTGAGCTGCACACCTGCAATCAGTGGCCATTCACTAGCCTGTACCTAAACAAACCGTGCGACTCCACAGAGCTTTTCAGAAGTGAGTTCACACCTCTGGTGTTGAGGTGTATGTGTAGAGGGTCAGGACTGTGACCGGGGCACAACATGCAATTCTTGTGGCCTGCCACTCTTCAGGGTTACACAGTGAGAAGCAACGGAAGGTGCTGGGATCAGCAACGAGATTGGCGCCATCCTGAACACGAACATCCCTATAGTTTGGGCAAATTCAGTGCCTGGCTTTGAAAGGTCAGTGATCCTTCCACTTTAACATGCTGTACGTATGTGTTAGCCAAAAGATGTTGTCCTTATGGCCAGAGAAGACACTGTTCCTGTTGCTGGTGGTGGCTGTTTAATTAGAAATGAATCCTCAAGTAATAGTTTACCCTACAACCACCACCACTCTGCTTTGTCAGGCTGACACTTACGGATATAAATGAAGGCACAGTGACACAGCCAACGGGTTTGTCCATTTTAAACTGTGGTCCTCAGTCTTCACCAATGTGAAAAAATTGAGAAAAATTAAGTGTTCAGCAAGCTGTATTGGATATCAGGCAGCCAGCTTAACTGCTTTGTTTGCAAGTAATTGTTCAAAGAGAAATACAAAATCTGGAGGAGAAGTGCTATTTTAGCTAACGGTTCAGCGCTGATCCTTTGGCTGGGAGGGTTGAGATGGAAAGGCTGTTGCTTTGAGAACCAGAGAAAGGAATAATTACAAGATGCTGACGTTGTGTGAACGGTACCTGCGTTCCTGGTGTGCGCCGCTTGTTGTGGCAAAGCTGTTCAAGGTGTGATATTTTTAGTTCAGTTTCCAAAAGAAACAGGGCTCTGACGGTCATGCTCTACACCCAGCATGCCCCGACTCCAGCTTTTGGGTCACTCGCTGGTCTGAGTTGTATTCTTTTGCTGGGGAAATTCAGCTCAGAACTGCTAACCTCTGGGAGGCTTTGGGGAAATGGGCAGGCTTGGAGGTGAGGGACCCAGCTCCTCCCTGGCTCCTCAACCAGCGCCCCAGACTGTTACAAGGCAAGCCACACGTGTCCCGGACACTCCAGGCACTGACAGCAGCCTGAAGTTCATTCCCCCTTTGATTCTGGACAGTCTCAGCACGATGCACGTCTCCCCAGGGTGCACTAAGTGCAGAGCACGCAGGCTGTGATGCTAGGGCAATCCTTAGCACAGCCACAGTCCTGCACTGCTGGTACCGGGCACTCCTGGTCCTTGTCACCGTGTGGTTGGGAGGAGACACAGCCAAGCAGGAGGAGTAATTTTGTGCCCAGAGGATGCCAGGGAGCCAGAAGCAGTTGTAAGCCCCCAAATTCTGTAATAGAGTGCCTGTGCTGTGCTCCTCCTTCCTTGCTTCCAGTTTCCTTTTGTGTTTCCTTTTGGGAGATGGCGACTTTGAGCAATTCGATAGCTCTTACTTCATGTAGAAAGCCCTTTCTTTGGCTTTTTGGCTCTCGGTGTTTCTTCTCTAAATAACTGCTTCAGCTCTCTGTGGTTTAATTCAGTTACCTGTGTAGGCTCAGCAGTGCTGTAGCACTAACGCAATATACGATCGTGTGTAATAATACGTAGGTATTGCCCGTGATATGGCTGACCAAATGTACAGCTGTAAGGCATTCTGAAGAGTAAACAAGCATCCAAGCTGATTTTTTTCCTTTTCAAGATGGGAAGAAATAAGTCTGCAGTGTTATTGCCTGCAGCACGTAAGGTACAAAGGAAAAAGCTGACAAATCTTAAAAAATTTAATAAAGATGATATTGTAAAGCCAGCTACTTGTTTGAGAGAAGGAAATTAGCGAGAGTATGGCTTCAGCATTGGCGACATGTCTTACTGTAACCCAAGGGAGTTTCTAAGCCAGTAGTTAGAGAGACCCAGGAGCTGTGGAAAATCGGAAGCCTGAGCTTAAATAATGACTTCTAGCTCTGAGGTCTGGCTGTGCACATAAAGGAACTGCCTTTTTACACACTTATGTCTTCCAACCGTGAAGTATTGTCAGTCTCTTATTCTTCAAATACAGGCAGTCACGTGGTTAAATAAAATACAGTTTTCTCTGAGATGAAACTAGGCCAAACCCTGTGTGTTCAGCGCAACAACACAGCAATGTTTGTATTCTCATTTCCCCTCAGGTTCAACGCCTTCCATCCAGACACCAGGAAACCAATGCACCGAGAATGTGGGTTCATCCGCCTCAAACCTGACACTAATAAGGTGGCCTTCATCAGCGCCCAGAACACAGGTACTGCCTCTTTGGGGAAGAGAAGAGGTCCTTGTCCTGCGGTGCCATTCATCACTCTTCTAGAAAATTATGGGACCTCTTTAACAGTTCCATTTTGTTTATTTTCATTGTGGGCTCAGCACCAAAGAGCAGCATCTCCCCATCCTGCTGCTAATGAGCTTGAGCCAAAAGCGCCATGTTTCTAGGACTGACTACATGGCTTTGCCCAGGCAGCAAGGCTTTCTAGCTTTCTCAGACAGGAGAGGACTGCAAATCAAAATATCACTCATGAAGGAGACTTGAGGGATATCCTTTCCTAGAATGGTATGTTGGTATTTATACTTTCTAAAGCTTTTTGAAACAAAAGAACCCCTCAATTCATGACAAGAACTGCAGCCTGGCCCTTAATCATGGCAGGTGATAAGTGGCCACTGCCATTCTTGTTGCCTTCATGGTATCCAAGCGTGGTTTTGCAGGGAGAAAGGGAGAACTTGTACAGATAAGACACGCCATTCCCACTGTTCCTGTGAGTTGGCCACAGCAGACCCTGTGGTAGAAACAGAGGGTGTATGCCTCAGGTCATGAGCTCGTCTGTCCGGAGTCCTCCTGTTGCTAGCATAGCAGTTGGCCAGCTGCTCTTTCTGAGTTCAGCGTCCCACTTAGATCATTGTTACTGATGTTACCACTCACCGTGTTTGATTCTGTGGTGCAGAGCTTGTGGCCCTGGCAAGGCGAGGCTGTGGTGGTGGTAAACCTCCTGTGCGACCTCTCCTTCCCAGAGTGCTTGGTGTGATTCATACCACAAGTTTCCTATTACAAACCCTGCCTGGCTGCAGCACTGTGACAGGTAGCTTCTCTCCTGTTCCCTTTGCCATGTCCAAGAGTAATCTCAGTGCGGTCCTCTTAGTTCCTAAACTAGGAGAATCTCCCGCTGTCCGGAATTACTGCCTTGGTACTCATTGTGCACCTGGCAGGGACTGAATGAGAGAGAGAACTGCATCTGTGTTATATTACAAAATGAAAGAACTTTAAAACCTGGTTAAATAAGGATCTAAAACTAGGGAGTGTGTGCTGAAGGGAAAATTGCCAGTAGCAACGCGATACCTATCGCACAGTATGAGTAAGTCTGGCTAGATCTTCCAGCATTATGTTTCTGAGGTTGCATGGATTTACAGTTGTTGATATGTGCTAGGTCAAATAAAAATCTTCTTCATCTGTTATATAGCCTAGTAATTGTGACGTTGTTAATTAACCTTTGTAGCCTGGCACTTATGACCTTGCTTCTTATCAGGTCTTGTGGAGGTGGAAGAAGGGGAGGTGAATGGACAAGAGCTGTCTATAGCTTCTCACTCCATAGCCAGGATCTCCTTTGCCAAGAAGCCCCATGTAGAGCAGGTGAGTTCACACTCCGTTAGCAATTCAAATAATATTGCTAGCCCCGGAGGGTGTCTAGTCGAGAGAACAGGCCGATTAATGCTTTAATTACCGATTACCCTCAGGTCTTGGAAATACTGCACAGCATCCTTGCTTATTTTCTGTGTAAGAGTTTTCAGAAGCTGCTTCACAGATTACAAGATGAGAAGGAATCATTCAGATCAGAACTGCCATGCTGAGTCAGACCAGCCAACCCAGAATCCTGTCTCCAGCAAGGGCAGTGGCAGGTCCTTAGGGAAGAGAATAGGAAAGTCTTGTCTAAATAGTAGCACCGAGCCCACTGGAAGGGCCCACACTGCAGGTATAGATCCCAGCCCTGCTGCTGGATCCTTCAGTCACTGGTCTTCTCCAGGTCTGCCTTCCACACCTGTGGGACAGGCCATTCTGGCTATTCCATTAGTCATCAGAGATTTCCTCCTTTGCTGTTTGGTTTTTGCTCAGGAGATCAGAACCATCTGCTGCTGGTAATGGGTCAATACGGGCCCTTCAGAAACCCTCAGCTAAGGTCACGCATTGTGAAATAAATTCTTGTTAAAGATGAGTACATCTTGTATTCTTTTATTTGTCTTTTCCTGCTGCAGGAAGCAGCCCTGGTGCAGCACACAGGCTGAGCAGTGGCTGCAGCCAGCATTAGCTGAGGATGTGTTGATGAGGACGAGGTGTTCTGAAGTGAGCAGGAGCGCCAGTTGTGTGCTTGGCAGGCACTGGCTGCCGAAACGGACGGGATGTGTTAGATACTGGCATTAGGCGCGCGCTGCATGTGTAGGAACAGATGTATTAACGGGGTTGGATGCTGTCTTGGAGCATGCAGATTGGCAACAGCTTCTGGAAGTGCCCTGGAGTGACCCGCACTGGAAATGAACACATTTGCAAAAAACTCTTCTTTTTTTTCCATGTCTTCAAGACAAGCTGAAAGTCTAGAGCAGCAGGAAATCTGGTGTCTTCCTGCTAGCCTGGGTTAGCACACCCTCATTGCTTGTTATCCCCATGCTCTGACACAAGTTTATCTTGCTGCTTCCAGCACTCGTACCCAGTTTGGTAAACTTCCTCAAACCAAATCTTCCTGGGGTGCAGTGATACGCTGAGGTCACTTTACAGCAAGCTCTGAGTCTCTGGAGATGTGTGAGAGAGTGGTTTGAGGAAGATCTAGAAAAAGGGATGCTCTCTATTTTTCCAAGTCAAATACTAAATCAGCCAAAGCTATCTTTAAAACAACAACAACAACAACAACAAAAAAAAAACAGTTATTCTGGAAAACCAACTCAATTTTATTTCTGAAAGAAATGGGAGGATTCCATTGTCCTTGGGCAAGTTACTGCAGTAAAATGGAGGCGTTTTGTGAAAAACAGCAGGAATGAATTCCACTTTTGATTCAACTTTCAGCACAGTCTTAAAGAGAAGTGCAGAGTCCTCTTTCAGCACCGATGGATGAACCACTCAATGTTAATGTGAACGCGGCTCTTTGAAAAAGGCACTTGCTTTTTTAGCTTTTGTTTAAGGTGAAAGGGAACTGGTAGGAATACTGATGTGTGTACACTTAAGCGTATCCACTTGGCAAAAGCCTTATGGGAGTTATTGTTTTGAAAGTGCTTCATGAGTCCGTGGGATTCTTTTTGACTATACTGCGCTCCTAACAGTCTTTGCTTTCTTCTTGCTTGTAACGCACTGCATTTTAGAATTTTCTAAGTCAGGCTGATTTAAGTAACTGCCAGTTAATCATGCATGCAGGTTATCCTTGTCCCCAAGACTTTGTTTCTGTTCATCCCCGGGACTGTGTTCAGCATGGGAAGCACCAAATGGAACTAGGCACTCTAAACTGTTCTTTTGGATGATGTGCAGCAAATCTGCGCCAAAATCACTTGAAGGGCCAAAGCACTGTGTGTATGGGGGCCGTGCCGGACTGCCTTCTTAGAGCAGCTGTCACTCGGGGAGCTGCTGTGTCCTTTAAATCATCTGTATTGTTGTATTGTCCTTCTGCAGAGTCGGGCAGCTGGAGCAACGCACTGGAGTGTTATTTTGAAGCAAGAGCTGAGGTTTAACTATAATGGTTCCACTTCTCTCCTGCATTCCATAGACACCTAAGAGCAGGCTTACAACGTGTGCTATTCCCAGGCCCGAATGGTTAGGAAGCTGCTGAAAGCTGGGTTCTATTTGCACAGGTCCTAAGTTTTCTAGCTCCACAGAGTAACCGCAGGTTGTCCCCCTGGAGGTTTAGTGCAGTACAGGCAGACTCGCAGCCTGTCAGGTGGAAGGATGAGGAAGACGTTGCCAGCCAAACCCTCTGAGATGGCCAGCAGTGCTTCCTGGGCTGACCCGAGGTCAGAAGGCTCCAGTCCAGCCTCACCATACAGCATGAACAAAGCCGTTCTCTGTTGCAGAGAGTCAGTATGTTTTTTGGAGGCTGCCTTGAAAATGTCAGCCAGGACAGGGCATCTCCCTGAGCCTCCAGCCCGGTGCCCATCTCCTGACAGCCAGGTGTTGGCTTGTTCATACCAAGGGGACGGCAGCGGTAGTGCCAAGACCTTTCCTCTCCCAGCACAGTGGCACCAGGCATGGCACCAATTCGCTAATTACTTTACAGCCACAGCAGCTAATTTTAGCAGAAGTTAATCTGTTTAATGCAGAGTCTTCCTGTTTGTTGACCCCACAAAACCTTCTCACTGAAACCCATCGTCAATCAAATAGAAAACTTGAAGTGGGGAATAGAACGTCAGAGCCACACACAAACCTGCTGTTTGAATGATTTCTTTCCTCAATTAAAAATGCTTAAATTTAAGCAAAGACAACAGGTCAACTGGGGATGATGTTCTTGGGGTTAGACCTGGTATTTTGGAAAGGGCTGCCCCCTCTAGGGGAAAAAGCTACTCATCGTTTTCTTGTATGGTTGCAGTGAGTGTAGCCTTTCCACAGTACGCTGACAGCAAAACACAAGTGTAGCAAAGAAAAGGGATAAAGCACAGTTAAGGATTTTTACCCTTAGATACCGTTTTCTTGATTTTATTACTGTTTTTCCTTATCTCCTTTTCAGATTACCAGAAAATTCAGGCTCAATTCTGATGGGAAGCTAGAGCAAACCGTCTCCATGGCAACCACTACGCAGCCCATGACCCAACACCTTCACATCACCTACAAAAAGGTGACGCCGTGATGCCCAGAGGGCCAGGGGTCTCCGTGCCGAGGGCGAGGAGCTGGACCTCGTGCCCCGAGAGCAGCGGCAGCTCAGGAATACAGGACAGCAGAGCCCGGAGCTGGGTGCCTGCGCTCACCCCGGGGCGCTGCGGAGCTGCCCGTGCTGTTGAGAATGTTCCTCGGATGTTCCTGTAATGGTATATAAAAAAAATAATAATAATTAAAAGCTTTTATTTTTATGGCTGTGTCTCTTCGGGTGTGATTGCTGAGTGATCTGCGCGTCCCTCTGCTCTGGCAGTGGCTACAGAGGGCTTTTTTAACGCGTGTTAGTGTGCTGTGGGGGTAGAAGGGGTTGCTGATTCAGCCTTCTGGTCCTTCAGCTGTCATCTGAATGGTGACGCAGACGTGGCAGGGTCATGGGTTTGCATCAGGGGGGCTGGCTGTGAGAACTCCAGCTCCTGCCCGATGAAATTCAGCGAGGGAGCACCTCTTGTGGTGGGACGGAGCTGCTGCAGGACCTGCTCCTGATGGTGCCACTCAGGTGACTTGAAAAGATGTTGGGCTGCGCTGTGTTTGCATGGGATGGGGCAGTCTTGGAGGCAAGGACCAGGCCTTCTCTGGCTTCAGCGCAGAGTATCACAAGAGTATGGCTTAAGACCCTGAATCAATGAGCAGCAAGAGAAACTTTAAGTAGTGGGGATTGATCTCAGCAATTCTTTTTTGAGCTTGGTATTCATGATTCAGCATTTGACCATCATAAAATGTTATTGGGTCCCTCAGCAGTGAGGGAGACAAATCTAGAGCTGCTTCTGGTCTCCAGCAGAGATGAGACAAGAGCTAGAGGTATCCACAGTGTGAGAGGTATCCTCAGGGACGGGGAAGGATGGGGTGGGTGTTGAGCTGTCAGAGGTCTGGGTGCCACTGGGAAGGTCGGGCTGGGAGTCAGGGGATCCCAAGGGACTCGGTGCCAGCAGCTGTAGGAAGCTGGGCTCGGGGGTTTTGCCTTCAGGTGTCGAAGGGAGCTAGAGATGTCATGATCAAACCTTTCCTTACAGCGTGTTTGAATTATATAAACAGAAAAATCTGTGATTTAGAACAATAATGCTGCTTTCATAAGGTTACAGAAAAAATGTGGTGGGGGAGTTTTGTGTGTTCAGACAACACTTCCTGAACCACCCAGGTTCAAAGATTTGCCCAAAGGGTGTGTGTTTGTAGGTGTCTGGGTGGCCATCAAGGTTGGCCGGCGGCAGCTGTCCCCTCAGAGCTGCGGTCCCCAGGGCATCAGCCGGCCCTGGCGGGGGCACGAGGCTGGCCCTGTAATGGATCCTCACCAGGCAGTTACCGTTTGAAGGCTTTGATCTCCTGCTTCTTGATTTTATTCCAACCCCTCGATTGAATTTCCCTCGTGTAACTGAGCTGGGCTGATACACTCTGCCCATATATAATGGATGGAGGTTGAGTGAGGAAACGCAAACACTGCTGAATATCAGTAACAGGCGTGCGGGCGGCGCCGCGGGCCCTGCTGCCCAGGCCTCCTCCCTGCTGGTGCCAGCCCCTGGTATGGGCTGCATTAACACGGGCTTCATTTAGTGTTACTAAATACTCCAATCCCCAAAATGTCCCTTTCCAGTGACAGGAATGGAGCAGAGCACCCAGCCCACCACCAGCAGGGCGATGGGGCCGTGCCCGCAGCTGTGGGTGTTGCTGTGTGCTCACAGGAGCCCGTACGGCCCCTCGCTGGTCCAGAGACACCCCGGGGATGTGGCAGGACCAGGCCCAGCGCTGCCACCCGATGCCCCCATCAAATATTAACGCGCCATGGGCTGTGCTGTGCACGGCAGAGCACACGGCAGACACAGCCCTGCTGCCTCTCCTCCCGCTGCGGGGCTCGGGGGGCTCCCACAGCCCCAGCTGGGCGTTATCTGGGGCTGGATCATCCCTGCTTGACCCTGAGCTCCACCGAGCAGTGCGGCGGCTTACAGCAGGACGGTAACCGCCAGGTTCTGCATTTCTTCCTTCTCCACGGCGTCCCGTTCCCCCCGAAGCCCGTTACTGAAGCGAGCGAGGCCGCCGTATCAGCCGCATCTTTGGCTCCACAGCGGGGGAGGCGGGCCGGCAGCCGGTGCCGGCCGACACATTTGCTTCACTAATGAGGCTCCTTCCTTTCAAGGGCTTTTAGATAACACCGGGGGGCTGCGAGCAAGCAGCAGCGGGATCTGGTTGCTCGGTTTTTGCCTGGCACAAGGTGCGGGCAGCACCGAGCGCCCAGCTCCATGCCTCCTGGGGCCCCCAGGACAAACCCCCCCGGCTGAGCCCCGTCTCCTGCGTGCAGCCCTGTGAGCAGCACCCACGGTGGGCACCTGCAGCAGCGAGCCCCAAGGTAAGCGGGCAGCCGGTGAGCTGCGTGAATCCACGTGTGGTGGGCTCTCTGATCCCTTTTGGAGGTGCTGGATCCGTCCAGCAGAGCGTTCGTCCCCTGGGAGAAGGGACAGACGGGCAGGGGGGGCAGGGGAAGGGCCAGCAGTGGCAGGGGTGGCCCCAAGGGGCTGTAGACGCAGGGGTCCCCTGCGACATGGGCATTGCCTGTGTCCCCCAGGAAAATGGGGGGGGGCTGGGTCTCTGCAGCTCCTTACTTTTCATTAAAAGGAAAAAAAAAATGTCAGGTTTGTCATGGTTTTGGATGACATGACTTTGGTGCATGACTTTGGTTTGGGATGACCTGGTTTTGCAGCTGGAGCTACAGGTAAAAAAAAAAAAAAAAAAAAAAAAGAAAAAAGAAAGAGTAAAAGGGGAACATGAAAAAGTCAGAACAGTTTGCTTTGGTCCCTATGTTGAGTGAGTGGTTTAAGCCCCTCCGACTTCACACATAATGCTTCATTTCCACCCCACCCAGAGCCTTCACACCCCGGGGCAGCCGCTTCCCCTGCGTTTCGACTCAGCTTGGCAAGCAGAGCAATGCCGCCCGCTGGCACCCACCCAAGCAGGTCAGGAAAGTGTCTGCGGTGGCTGGGGCCATGCTGGCTCGGCGGGGTGGGAACGCGGCCAGGAGAAGCCTCCCCTGCCCCGGCTGGAGGCAGGGTGCCTGCCGAGTGTGGTGGGTTGGCCTCACCCCCCACATGCCTTGGCTGTGCCCAGGGGTCAGGCTGGGTTGCAAACCGTGCCCTGGACGTGCAAAAATGCAGGTCTGCCCGTGGGGAAAGGCTGTGTTTGTCTAGGAAGAGCCCTCGCGAGCCTGCCCTGCCAGGGGTGATGTGCTGGGCATCACTGCCGGGACCGCTACCCAGCGATCACCCGGTGGTGGGGGGGGACACACAGAGGCACTGCGACTCCCCCGGGAAAATCTCCCCTTCTCTGCACCCCTCCAGGTTCAGCAGCGAATGAATCCTCCTGCTGGTTGCCCTCTCCAGGACAAGGGGCTCTCCCCACAGCACCACCCTGCACCAGCACATCCTGGCTTTGCCCCGTGGCCTGGGCTCAGAGCCAGGGTCCCCAGGCTGGGGCAGTGCCGCAGCAGCAGCTGAGGGAGCTGCTGGGCCCCCACGCTGCCAGGAGCTGCGCCGCCAGATGTTTTCACGGCTTTTCCCAGTTCTCCTCATCTACCCGCCAGCATTTTTCCCTAGAAAGAAGAAATGTCTGTAAATGCTTCCCTACCCGCACCCTGTCAGGCAGGGGATGGCTTCTCCTGCCCCTCCCCGTGCCTCCCCAGCAGAGCAGGGATGTGAAGCCCACCCTGCCCTGCTCCCGCTCCCCCAGCAAGTCCCCGTACCTCCCTTCCCAGCAGTGACCCGGCCCCGAGGGGGATGCAGCCCAGCAGGTCACCGCTGCCGGAGCTGAAGCTCCGCAAACCCATGCAGCGGGCCAGGATCCCGGCGCCCTTCATCAATCCGGTACGTCGCCAGCTCCGTCCACCACCCGCTGCTGCCATTTCTGCCCTTTCCCTCGGCTCAGAGCCTGCAGGGACCACCCTGTGCCCTGGCAGGACCCCCCCAGCGCTGCCGTGCCAGACCCCGTGGATGTGGACACCCTGGTGCCCACGCACGACGAGCGGGGCCACCTCATCCCCGAGTGGAAGCGGCAGGTGATGGTGCGCCGGCTGCGCGCCCGGCTGGCCGACGAGGTGGAGGTGTGCGAGCAGGTACCGCCAGGCTGGGGGTGGGATGTGGTGGGGCCCCACCAGCACCACCATCTGACGGGCCTCCTGCCGCAGGAGCCGGGTGCCTGGCGCTTCTCGCCATCCCACGAGGCGGTGCTGGGCCCTTTCGGGGAGCTGCTGACAGAGGGGGACCTGCAGCAGCTGGAGTGGGCGGTGGAGAGCCTGCGGCTGCGGCGGCGCGGCGAGGCCTACCAGGGCGAGCTGCAGCGCCTGGCGCAGGAGCTGCGCGCCCTCCTGCCCTCCCCGCTGCTCAGCATCACCGTCCACAGCCCCCCGCCCGCCCCGGGGCAGCCCCTGCCCCTCTGGTGCGGCCGCCTGGCTGGCGTGGTGGGCAGCCTGGCTACGCTGCTGGCCAACGCCGAGGGGGCTCGCGCCACCCCGGTGCCCACCCCGCTGCCCGCTGCCCCACTGCCCGCAGCCCCCCGGACACCGGCGGGCAGCCTGGCGCAGCGGGAGATCCGGCAGTGTGGGGTGAGCGTCCGCAGCCTGCGCGGCGCCTTCGAGCGCCACGGTGGAGGCAGCGCTGGGAAGGGCGAGCCCGGGGCGGTGGAGGCCGCCAGCGACTCGGGGATCAGCTGCGAGGAAGCGCTGTCGGACGGCAGCGGGTCGCCGGTGCCGGAGTCGTCCGGGCTGCGCAAGGAGCGCATCGTGCTGCTCTTCCTGAGCCACTGGAAGCGCTCGGCCGGCGGCCCCAACCCCTGGGCCACAGCCTGCCGGGCGCTGCAGGCCCAGCGGGACGCGGCGGGTGCTCCCGGGGCCGAGGAGGGGCTGAGCAGGGTGGGCCGCCTGTCACGGCAGAGGAGCGCCATCCAGCAGCTCCTGGGCAGCTGGAGGGACGCGGCCGCCCACCCACCACCGCCACCTCCCGCCGGCGGCCCCCGCGCCCCCCTGTCCCCCGAGCAGTTCGTGCGGCGGGCTGACGGGACGCCGGCCGACTACGACAGCCTCACCCTCGAGCTCTTCATGCTGGGCTACTTCCGCATCTTGGAGCAGGACCTGGCCCCCGAGGAGCGCCGGGGCCGGCACCTGCTCTGCTTCGAGGTGTTCGACCACCTGGGCCGGCACGGCTGGGAGGCCGCGCGTGCCTTCCACCGCGCCGTCACCGATGAAATCGCTGCTGGCCGGCGCAGCTGGAAGGACAGCTTCGAGGACATCAAGGCGAGGTATTTTGGCACCACCAAGGGCTCAGCCTGGCTGCCGGGGATGGCCAGGGGGAGCCCCCCGCAGCCCGGAGCCCGCAGGCCGGCCATGGGCCACAGCAGCGAGGAGATCTGCAGGTGCATCGACCGCAGCTTCGCCTTCTGGAAGGAGAAGGAGGCCGAGATCTTCAGCTTTGAGGAGTGACGCCTCCCACCTCCCTGTGCCCCCCAGCAATGCCCGTCTGCCCTCCCCGCTTTGCGAAGGGCTTTTGTCCCGTGGGGGCTTAAATAAAAGCGGTTCAGTTTTGTCTTGAGACAAGTGCTGTGGACGTGAGGGCTTTCCCAAGGAGCTCGAGAAGTTTTGGGGTGACGAAGAAAGCCTTTGGTCCCAGCCTGAGTGCTCCAGTGCTGGCAAGACCCCGTGGGGCACCCCGCAGCCTCGGTGCCAGGCAGGCGGCCACTGGGATTTATCAGCTGCCGCCCGCGGGGGGGGGGACAGGGCGCGTGCGGCCCTCCGGGGTGAGATAACAGCCTATATTTAACAGCCAGCCCCAGCCGGGAGGGAGAAAGGCAGCAGGTTGGGATGACTAATGGGTTTGGGGGGTGTCCTGTCCCTCGTTACGCACACGCAGTGGTCCCGCTCACCCGGGGAGGGACGTGTTCCCCACACGTACCCCCGGGTGCTGCCGCAAGGCTGTGGGGCGAGCAGGCTGAGCGGCTCTGCCCTGCCGGTGCCTTTAAGAGCAGCTGGCTGGGGAAGAGCAATGTCCCCACGCCAGCTAAAAATACCCCCCCCGGCTCAGCCCCCACCACCACCCCGGGTGTCCCTCCCAAACCCCGGCCACTTCCCTCCCGGCGGGGGCAGCTGGATGGGACACCGCGCGCTCCCAGCGGGGCAAACCCAGGTAGGAGCGGGACAGCTGCGGGGCTGAGCCCCGATGGGGGCTGAACACCACCTGGGGGGGTGTGAGGGGCTGTGGGTGGGGAGGGGGCCAAACCCAGGGGCACCGAAGCCTCGCTGGCTGGGCTGGATGCTTGGGCTGAGCCGCACTGGGAAGGGGGTTTCGTCGCCATGTGCCCCCCAGGCACCGTAGGGGGGCATCGCAGAGGGTCCCCAGGGGAATGCCCCACGCTCTGAGCTGAAGCAAGGTGACCCCAGCCCCCAAACCACCCCCCCCCCCAGCTCTCCTTCCCCTCCCTGAAAAATTGGTGGCAGCCCCAGCCGGGCAGCTCAGCCCCATGACACCAACACGGGGTGGGGAGAACGCAGCCGCCGGGGAGCTGCAAGCAGAGGGGGGAGCACAGGGCTCCTGAAATCCCTTCTCCTGCCCCAGCTGACGCCTGTAAATCACACGGGTGCCGCCAAGAAGGCGCGGTTGTGCCAGGAAGGAGGCACCGGTCAGTCATTGCCTTCTCCCGGCAGGAACGCCCTCACCACGCTCAGCCCGGGCTCCTTCCTCCAGCTGGGACCCGCGGCCTCCTCGGCGGCCGAGCCCAGCGCCATGGTGAGGAACGTGGATGACTTCGACTTCTGCCTGCCGTCGCACGCCCAGGGCGTGCTGGAGGGGCTGCAGCGGCTGCGCTCCCACCCCAAGCTGTCGGATGTGCTGCTGCTGGCCGGGGGGAGGGAGTTCCCCTGCCACCGCGGCGTCCTGGCCCTCTGCAGCCACTACTTCCACGCCATGTTCTCCGGGGACTTCGCCGAGAGCATCGCGGCCCGCGTGGAGCTGAAGGAGGTGGACCCGGCCGCCCTGGAGACGCTGCTGGACTTCGCCTACACGGGGAAGGTCACCATCAACCAGGGCAACGTGGAGGGGCTGATGAGGACGTCCAGCCAGCTGCACTTCCCCACCATCCAGAAGGCCTGCAGCCGCTACCTGCGGCAGCAGATGGACGCCACCAACTGCCTAGGTATCTGCGAGTTCGCAGAGAGCCACGGCTGCCCCGAGGTGTCCTCCAAGGCCTGGTCTTTCTTGCAGGAGAACTTTGAGGCCGTGTCTCAGCAGGAGGAGTTCCTGCAGCTCTCCAAGGAGAGGCTGGCCGTCTACCTCTCCAACGAGCAGCTGCAGGTGCAGGAGGAGCAGAGCGTGGCTGAGGCCGTGCTGCGCTGGGTGCGCCACGACCCGGGGCCCCGAGCCCAGTTCCTGCCCGAGCTGCTGGAGCTGGCCCACCTGGTCTCGCTGCCGGACCAGTACCTCCAGAACCTGCTCGCTGCCGAGCCCCTCGTCCGTGATTCAGCCGCCAGCAAGGCCCTCGTGGCCCGGTCCCGCGCCGCGGTCAGCAGTGGTGAGGTCTCCACCGCCCCGCAGAAGCAGAGCCCACCGCAGAAGCTGGAGGAGGTGCTGGTGGTGGTGGGCGGCCGGGTGCTGGAGGAGAGCGAGGATGAGGAAGGGGGGCTGGAAATGCCGGCTGCCCCCAGGAACTTTGCCTTCTACAACCCTAAAAGCCGTAAGTGCCTGTGGCAGGAATGCGCAGGGTGAATGCACATCCCTGGCGTGTTCGTTGTCCCCATTGTGTCCCAAAGCTGCCCCCTGGCCCTGCTGTGGGACAGACTGGGATGGAGGGTTCAGCTCCTTCCCACCAAACTGAGATGGAGAGAAACAGTGGGGGGGGATTCCCACTCCCAAACCATCCATCAACACGGGGATATTTTGGGGAGAAAGCATGAAACAGAGCGAGTTGAAAGGTGTGACCCCTGAGATGCTGCCCCCATCCCCGAGGGACCGGGGGGGATGTCCCCAGCCTGCGAGCGGGGCTCACAGCGGGGCTCTGCTGGGTTTCAGGGCAATGGATCGCTCTGCCCGACTTCCCTGACTACAACAAGTGGGGCTTCTCCCTGGTGGCGCTGAACAACGACGTCTATGTCACAGGTAGGTGCTGATGGGGGGGGTCCAGCATCTCCGCAGGGACCAGCCATGGGGCTGTGATGCAGGCACGGGCCTTGGGCCACCCCCTTCTACCAAGCAAAGCCTTCTCCTTGCTCTTTCGGGCGAGGGACGTGCTGGGGTGGCTGCTCTTGGTGGGTGCCCAGCCTGAGCCACATCCCTGCCCTGTTCCAGGTGGCTCCCGGGGGTCCCAGAATGACACGTGGTCGACAACCCAGGCCTGGCGCTTCTGCCCCAAGGACGGAGCCTGGACACCCATCGCCTCCATGCTGCGAGCCCGGACGAACCACACCAGCGCCGTCCTCAACGGCGAGATCTACGTCATCGGGGGTAAGGCGCTGCCGGGGGGCGGGCGGGTGGGCTGGTGGCGTGGCCCCGGGGGGCTGCAGTGTCCCACCGCCCCGCAGGGACCACGGTGGAGGTGGTGGAGGTGGAGCGCTACGACCCCTACAACCAGAGCTGGTGCGCCATCAGCCCGGCCCTCAAGTACGTCAGCAACTTCGCCGCCACCGGCTGCCTGGGCAAGCTCTACCTCGTGGGCTCCTGCGCCGTCAAGTACAACGCGCTCACCCTGCAGTGCTACAACCCCGTGCGAGGTGAGCTCCCACCCCAAGGGCATGGGAGCCTCGGATCAGATGGGGAGCACGTGGTGCCAGCCTGCCTGGCTGCTCCGTGCCCTTTCCAACGCTCCTGTAAAGAGCTGTGGGGCTGGGGGTGTTTTTTTTTTGGGGGGGTGGAGGTACAGCAGCAGCCCAGCCTGTGGTGCGCTCGCCCAGCATGGTGCTGGCTGCTCCTTGCAGATCTGTGGAGCGTGATCACGTCCCCCTTCATCCCCAAGTACCTGTCGGCCCCGCGCTGTGCCACCCTGCATGGGCTCATCTACCTCATCGGGGACAACACCAAGAAGGTCCACGTCTATGACCC
The DNA here is from genome assembly GCF_047663525.1 of Anas platyrhynchos. Classification (NCBI taxonomy): domain Eukaryota; kingdom Metazoa; phylum Chordata; class Aves; order Anseriformes; family Anatidae; genus Anas; species Anas platyrhynchos. The sequence continues at coordinate 14,849,955 of NC_092595.1, read as the reverse complement.
GGAGGCAAACATCTGGCAGAAGGTACCGACCGGGTGCTCCAGGGGCACGGCCTTCACACCGCGTTCTGATTTTAGGCAGTTTGTGCTTATTTTTCCAGCACCACCTTCCATGGGGTGTGTGGGGCTGCTGCATGCACAGCCCAGCGCCGTCCTGCCTCTACCCCCAAGCCTCCCATCCCACGGGATCCCAACCCTTGCTTCTGCATGAGCATGATGTGGGGACACTGCTAAAAATTAGGCAGGGCCACGAGTAAGCCGTGGGCCCGGCAGGACCCCGAAGCTCACTGACCCCAAACCTGCCCATGCCCCTGTCGCAGGTGCAGCTCCTGCACACGCTGCATGAGAACGGCGGGATGGTGCCGCTGGGTGACCGGCTCTTCGTCACTGGTGGCCACTGGAAGGGCATGGACGGGGACTACCGGGTGGAGATGGAGGTGTACGACTGCGCCAAGGACCGCTGGACGCGGGAAGGCTCGCTGCCCTGCCTCTGGCTCTTCCACAGCTCCTCCTCCATCTTCATGGACACCTCCAAGTGGACAGAGGCTTTCCAGGGTGACCATGGGTGGTAGAAGCACCCGCAGCAGTGCCTGCGGGCTCGGCCACAGCCTAGAGGGAGCTGCTCGGGCTCGTGGCCCCGGCAGCACGGTCACCCGGTGAGCTGACAGCTCCAGCTCCCGACCTGGCCCTCCCTGGGGAGGGGAGGTGGGAACACGCAGCCACCACGGGGTAAAAGGCTTCTCCTTCCCACCACACTTCGGCCGGGGATTTTTTTTTTTAGTTTGTTTTTTAAGGACTGCCTCTTTGCCCTCTGAAATCCCCACGCTTTTCATGGTGTTTGGAGGGAGACGTGCTCACCCAGCACACCGCTGCTTCCCAGTGCTCCCCCTTTCCCCATGGCTTTGATTTCCAGAAGACAAGGGGGTATTGGGGCGCATCTTCCCGTCCCAATACCTACCTGTGGAAGCTGCACTTTGGCGGCTCCTTCCCAGCTCTGGCACTTGTTGCCCTGTTCCTGGGCTGCACGTGAAGCACCCCCCTGGAGGCCAACGCGGCCCCCAGCAGCATGCTCCTGGGCTGCCAGGGTTGTTTGCCCATGAAGCTGTTCCGTGTTGTGGTTGTTGCTTTGTGACCCATTAAACGTGCACAACGAGGAGCTCTGCGTGTCGGGGTTGGGGACCCCTGCTTCACTCGGGGCATCCCAAGCATCCTCCCCAGTGGCACAAAACTGCTGCTGAAGGCGGAGCTACCGGGAGGGGGCTAAGTGCAGGGCTGGAAGCTTGCTCAGCACCAAGGGGAGCATAGAAGGCTTCTACACAGGCCCCCTGCCCACAAAGCGGGGTGGTCCCAGCCCTCACCCCAGTCCCTTGATGGTGCCCAGCCCTGTGGCAGGGCTGAGTTATTCGCAGGAAGCCCCCTGCGGACCCCACCCTGCCGAGAACTGCAGGCAAGCTGCTGCCTGCCCCCCAGTGCGTCCTCCCAGCCCTGCCACGATGAAGCTGCTACAATCCACTCCACAGAAATAGTTACTGGCAGTACCACGACGCCAAGTCGCCAAGTGCTGCGTGCCTCCCCGCAGGCGTGCTGTCGGCACTCACTCTAAAAGGCAGGAGAGGAGGGCAAGTTCTCCTCCCAAGACCTGTTATCAGGTTTTCTTTGGCCATGGGCTGAATAAAACCACGTTCTCTCCAAATTCAGCTTGCAGGAGCGTCAGCATACCGCTAAGCTGGGCAATTCCCACTGCATCCACAGCAGTGCAGCCTCGTGTGGGAGCACGCAAACAGGGCTGGGAGCAGAACAAGCTGGGAGAGGTGAGCTGGGGCTCCAGCACAAGATGTGGAAGCATTGCTGAGCCCACAACAGGGCCATGAGGGTGAGCAAGGGGCTCGAGCACCTCTGCCATGAGAACAGGCTGAGGGAAGGGGGGTTGTTCTGCTCAGAGAAGGCCCCAGGGAGACCTTATAGCGGCCTTCCTGTGCCTAAAGGGGGCTGCAGGAAAATTGGGGAGGGACGGTGTCAGGGAAGGGAGTGTCCTTAAGCTAAGAGGTAGATTTAGATTAGATATTATGAAGAAAGTCTTTACTCAGAGGGTGGTGAGGTCCTGGCAGAGGCTGCCCAGGCCCTGAACACTCAGAACTCTCCCTGGGCCTCACACGAAGCTCAAGGAAACAACAAACCTGCTCCATTTGACTGGGGGGCTGACCGTGCACAAAGATGCCTCCTCCCACCAGCGCCTCCGCCACTCAGATTTATTTGGTTTGTCAGGACAGCTGGGGGAAGAGGGGTGACAGGACACAAGATTCCCACACAGCTCGATCCACTACAGCAGCCACTCAGAAAACACTGCTAGCCAAGTGAAAAAAAAAACTTTTTCTAAAACTATTAGAAAAAAAAAAACAAAACACTTTATTTACACCGAGGAGCACCCAGCAGGAGCCTCCCTCCCCCAGCCACGCACGCACCCGCGCCAGCTTCTCCCATCTTGATGTCTGCCACAAGCTGGGGCCCTGCTGCTGCCCCTCCTCGTTCAGTGCTCTATCCGGACCACCATGACCGTAACGTTGTCTGCCGACCCTCGCTGCACCGCCTTGTTGGCCAGTCTGTTACAGGCAGCCTCGTATCTGGCGTCTGCTTCCAGCTTCCCTTCTCTCACCTGGATGTTCTTATCCTGTCGGGACAAAGAAGAGACAATGCCGCCTGCTCCCAGCGAGTGCCTCGCCCCAGCACGTGGCTATTTCTGAGCACAGAAAAGCAAAACAAAGGAGGACAACCTCTGGTACAGGGAGCAGCCCCTGGCAGAAGTATATTTCTGCACTGCTCGCTCTTTGTTCAGCTCATTAGCCTGGAGGGAGCGAGTCACATACTATTTCATGCCTCCTGCGCTGACAAACGATTGCGTGAGTAACCCAGCCCCCAAGCTGCCTTCCCTCACCTCGAGGCAGGATACGATGAAGTTCACAGCTTCTTCTGGCGTAAAGACTTTAAAGAGGCCATCACATGCTATCAGGATGAACCTGGAAATCAAATAAAGACAGGTTTCAAATAAAGTCAGGTTAGAGGCTGAAGCTTCGACTCCCCAGCTAAAGCAAACTCCCTCCATGCAATTTTATGAGCAGCCATGCTTCATTCCAAAGGGACAATGCCGTAAAGCTCATCAGAGGCACCGTGAGTCCCCTAGTGGTCTGGCACTTACCATTCACGGAGCTGAGGCAGTTCAAAGTACATGCTAACGAGTTAGAAAAGCCATGTCAGACCTACATCAGCACACCCTGCAGGACATACGGACACCACGCAGCTCAGCAAGACCACATCCTGTGTCTCTGCGACCTGCTGGAAAGCTCCACCACTTTTCTAGGTATTGCTCTGAGTCCCTTTCATTCACAGATTTTCCCTTCTAGGCAGCTAGTGCGTGGAAATAAAGTATTCAGCTGGCTGTGTTCCTCTAAGTGTGCTCCTTTAAAAAACTGTGCTCCTGCGGTAAGCAACAATTAGAAAGACTACAAAAAATAAAAAAAAATAATTAAAAAAAAAGGGAGCAGCTTAGTTCAGGCAAGAGGCTTAACTGTGACAGCAAAGTCCTGCCAAAGCCCCAGAGGTGGAGAGCTGCCTCCGAGCCCCCCATGCAGGGTGAGGGAAACATCTCGCTGTGTGCTCCCTGCCTGCACGGGGATCTGCATTCACTGGGAGCTCCAGCTGGAGCCACCGGATGAGGAAACCTACAGCCAAGAGCAGCACAAGCCTCTGAAGGCATTTGCAGAGCCTGATGTTCAAAATATCCTTAGAAATGTTTCAGTGGATCTCTCGCTACAGACCTCTTATTGCACAGGGTTACCTGGTCACCTGAGAGCATTCAGGGTTGTACTGACCCAAATGTGATTTACCACTGCCAACCGCTTGTTGGAAAAAGCATCTCAAAGCTTCAAAAATCAGAGCTAAATATAACGCTATGTGTGGGCACCACAGCTGCTAGAAACACATCCGAGATCCAAGGGTTGGATCCAGGATCCAAGCACAGAGATCCGAGGATTCCAGCTTTAAGCAGCTGCCTGGACACTGGTGTGCGAGGTTATTCAGGGCACAGAGGCAGGCTGAGGCTTGTGTGTGTTAGCACTGCTGCGAGCCCCGGTTCTGCATCAGGAGCTTTCACAGCACCGTGGCACAACCCCCACGTACTGGTGTGTGATGGGAGCAGCAAGAACAGCTTTTACTTGGGGGCGATGAGCCCGGAGTGCCTCAGCCCCGGCAGCAAAGCGCAGGGCGTGCAGCTCGGGTCTCTGCCGAGCAGAGCCAGGGCACAGCAACCCCCCCGTGTGGGCACGGCCTACCTGTCATTGTGCATGAGCTGGCAGCGTTTGATGTCTGGCACGGAGATAACACCGCAGCGCTTGTACTGGCCATCCCCGATGGAGCGGGAAACCTCCAGCACTCCCAGGACTCTGCCATCCCTGCACAAGGAAACAGAACATCAGTTCCCCCCGAAATATAGGCATCTGCCTGACAGGGCCCCTGTGTTCTGCCTGTCAGGACCCCAGCCCCTGTAGGTTGGCTCAGCTGCTGGCAGTTCAAAGGAGCAAGAACTACAGCAGCTGCTCCTTGCTCTTCACTAAAAAAAAAAATCTCATCACAGCAGCCAGTCCTGTGAAATCCACATTACAAAGCTCAGGAAGCAGCCTTAAGTGTTAAACCTCCCCAATTAACAGAGTGCTGCCCCCACAGAAGCAGCTTCCCACACTCCACCTTCTGATGATTGAACACCTTCTCCCCCAAGAAGATTATTTCTGTGCACTCTATAAAGACGGGGCTGTCATCCAGCCAGCCCTGCCCCGGATAAAAGCAAGAGTCACAGAAAAGATCCGATGCTCATGCGCTTTGCTACTGATCTCTTAGGTCCAACATATTGCAGCACGATGATTTTGTAAAGATTTTAAATCTACCAGTGGAGAGACTCCCAGGCAGCTGGGGAGCTGTTCCTCCCGTTCTGAGGAGAGCTAACAGGCTGGCCCAGCTCCTGCCTGCCTGCAGACATGGATCAGTGCTAAGCAGGAGCAGCAGCACGCGCTCTCCAGAGACAACAGGAACGAGGCCCTCCAGACGCTGCAGCGAGACAGGACGGAGCTCACTGCACTCTGCCTCTGCGGGTGCTGAGGAGGCCCTGAGACACCTCACCTGCACCCAGTCTGGCACAGGTGTCATTAGATCAAGACACAGCCTCCAAAAGGAGAGAACATCATCAGCACACCAAACACTGCTGCTGTGCTTAGCACCAGCCACACACCCCTACGTGCACAGCTGCGTTACGACAATCCCATCACAGCTCCAAGATTTCCCTTTTGCTCCGCACAGCCTCAGTGCGGCAGCTAACCCCTCCGGGCTGTCACTAGCAGGCAGCCCTGCGGAGACCCAGCAGCTCCGCTCTCAGGCCTGGAGTCAGACCAGGGTTTGGATTTGCTTGCTCGTCACCTTTGGGCGCTCACCTGACATTTCCCCCAGCTTTCTGTATCCGCATGCGCTCCTCGTACTGGGTGGGGTTGTGCTCCTTGCTGAGGCTCAAGGCCGTGTGCTTCTGACTCTCTTCATTGTACCGACACAGGATCGCCTGTGCTGACAGAAGACCCGCGTGAGTAAACAACAACAGAACCGCAGGAAGAGCTCCTGGGCAGAGAGCTGTACGCTCAGGCTCTCTGTGCATCCAAAATGAAAGACAGCTTGAACACTGAGAGGCAGCTGTCATCTCTCCTGCACGGAGTACGTAAGGATTGCAGTGTTTCCCCTGTATCACCTGCCCGCCAACAATAAGGAAGGTAACAGACATCACCCTGCAGAGCTAGCGAGGCTTGCAGAGGAGCTGAGATGCCAGCAGTGGGCTTCTCTGTTCCGCTTACCCGGCTGTCCCCCAGGTTGGCGATGTAGAGGATGTTGTCAACAGCTAGGACACAGGTCGCTGTGGAGCCATCCTTCCACGCCGGCTTCCTGAAGGGAGCAACAAGATTACTAAGGGGGAAAACAGCTTTTGAGAATTTGGTGACAAAATACTCCTGGGGACCGAAGAAAGAAGTGCCGTGCAGGGACACTCAGCAGGCAGCAGCTCGGGAAGCCACGGGTGGTGAAGAGCAGGCTGGCTAGGGACAGAGGAGCTACGCAGACCATCACCTTCTGAACACATCCCCACACCTTCCTCGTGCTCAGCTGCCAGCAAAGCCCATCTTTGGCTGCAGCAGGCTCAGCACTGACACGAGCCCAGAAGCTGCAGCACTGTGAGCAGGTGAGAATCCCCATCGCCTCCTGAGAAAGCTCCTTCTTCGCAGCAAAAAGCCAAGTCGCCTTCCTTTCTGCCTTTGTTCCCCTCCCTTTTCTCACAGCACCCTCCCCACTCAATCCATCCCTCACCCCAGAGGAGCCATCCATCACTGTTGCCCTCCCCACATTCTGTTTGCTGTAGGTAAGCTCACATCTCTAGAGCTGCAGGTAAGCTGAGAAGTGTTTCTTAGATTACAGCTGCCACACCTGTCCTTCCCATAATGACACCCAGCTAAGGCACCGTTCTGTGCAACTAGCTCCGAATGATTCCTAGACATATTTTGTCCAGTTTCTCCTAATGTGAAAGGTGCAGATGACGAGTTGTATGTATTCAGCAATACAGCTGTTGCCACACACAAATCCTTTGCAGCAGCTTTGTCCTGTGCCTGACCAAACAGGCTGCTTTGGGAATTGACCCCGTTGTAACAGACTCAAAGAAGCTTTTTCCTTCTGCCTGGCCAAACTTCTTTTTAAAAAATCCAATTAGGCTTAAGAAACAGAGCCCGTTTCTAATTTATTGAAAATTGAATCAGAATGAGATGCACCAACAATCTTTCCAGATGCGTTAGAGGTGCCACTATGAAACAGATGAAAAGTTTAAAGGACTGGTGACAAAATGATTTTATTTCAAGCACAACCTGTGTCTTCCTTAGTCATAAACCACGGTTAATGTGTCAGTCCAGCAGAGACAGAGAAGGAAAGGGGGGTTACACTCAAAACCCAGCTGGGAGATAGCAAACACCTTCTATGGGATAAATGCCAGCCTGCACTTCTCAGCTTTGTTTCAGAAATAGTTAGAAACAAGTTTAAGATGAGGGATGTTTCCTCATCACATCATCTGTTCTCAAAAATAGGTGGGGAAAAAAAAAAAGATTTAATCTTAAGTTGAGAGAAAGGAATCTTTCAACACAGGGCATTAAAAACAAGCAGATTCCAGCCTGGTGAGCACACACTAACAGGAAAAGTGCCTCTGCAAGCTGCTGTGCGCGCCTTCCTTTAACGTTCTGCTCTATAAATCCCCTTTCATGCTGTCAATACAGAGCCCAGCTGATGCAGGACAGGACGCGTCACTTCAGCAAAACGCTGTCTTTAAAAAGAAGGCAAACAGGATGCTCTGATACGGACAGAGGTGGGCTCTCGGGTCATGCTTTGGTTCCTTCCTTTGCCATTAAGGTGAATTTTAGCCTAAGGGGTCCCACGGATGTCTTGCTGCAGGGGAAGCCCAGCATGTGCCATGATGTAGCTCGAGCAGGCGCTCAGAGCTTCACGGCGCTTCCCCAAAGCAGAGCCACGACTCGAGGCTTCCTCTGACCCGCTCAGAGGTGCGGCCTGTGAGCCACAAGCTAAGGAACAGAAACGCACGGGAAGCATTCGCACTTACTGGCTGGATGCCTGCTTGAGAAACTCTTCGTCTGTATGTTTGAAGGTGTCCAGGAGGCATCTCTTCACCGTCTTCTCCACGCTGACCACCTCACCTGCCAGAGAGGGAAAACAGCAACTGAAGCCCTGCTAACACACACCCGACCCACCTCTCCCCTCACCCAGCAGGGAATTTGGCAACGCAGCGCCCAGATGAGTGCAGAGCAGCTAGAGCACACAGCACGCTACAAGAAGTCTGACTGGGAACATGTATGGAGAATTTATGGCACGCCCCTCTCCCCCGGGCGGGTATTTTTACTCTTCCTTTTCTCACAAAGCAGCGCTGCCAAGCCTGGCAACTGCACATCTTGTGCTTGCTTAGTGGTTCACTTCGGACTCCTCATGCCAAAAAGGCTTCCAGCTCGCACCCTCATGCCAAAAAGGCTTCCAGCCCTCCTCCCCAGGAGACAGCCCGGTCTCTGTGCACACAAGTCAGCTTGGAATGAGGAATGGAAACTGCAGAGCTATACCCCGACAAACCCATTAGCTCAAGCAGCAGCCACGGTTTCACAGCACAAAAGGTGCCTGTTGTCCCCCAGCCCGTGTCCCAGCCCTCTCACCTTTTGGGAATTTCTTGATGAGGTTGAGGTGCAGGTTCTGTGCCGCGAATTTGGAGGCTCGCACTCCCCCGTGGCCATCAAAAACAGCGAAGTACGAGACGCGCGTGCTGTGAGGGAGCAAGAGGCAGCAGAAACGGGCTGAGAAGGGCTCTCAGCCAGAAGGTGGGACTGAACTGATGCTGATATTTAATTCACTAAGAGATTTTAACTTCTCAGATGAGAATGCTTGAAGAGGACAAACCAGATGTTCTCTCCATTGCCACAGTTGGGGTTTTTACACGCTGCAAAACCACCCAAGGCAGCAACTGCTGTGCCTACAATTAAACTGGGGGTCCCGAAACATCCACGCTTTATTTGGGTAACAGAAGCTCGGTATCCAGAGGTCCTTTAAAGTCAGTGACTGTTCCCTGAGCATCCCTGAGGTATTTATACACCATCTAGTCCCAACTCCCCCAGGAACACAGCTAACGATCTGACCCCACTCTCCCAATAACAGAACCAAGAGGTACCACACGGAGCAGGCTGCACTCCAGAGCACCAGCTGCTCCACACAAACGAGGTGAGCTGCAGCTCCTTCACCCCCTGCAGCTCCGTCCCCTGGCCTTGGCGGGCAGGGCTCACTTACATCTGGGAGGGCAGCGGCTGACATTCCTCCGTGATGTCGTTCAGGATGACGTGGGCGTCCTGCATGTCTTCCCTTTCACCTTTCCTCTCCGCCACGTAACCCTTCAGCCTGAGGATGCCCACTGAGCCTGCAGAGGGACGAAGCAGACACAGACTGATCAAACTCTGCTGTTTCCAAAACGTGTCATTTCCCTTTCACTGAGCGCATCTTTTTCCCCAAAGCTGAACGTAACACGTGGGCACCTGCACTGAGGTCAAATGTGTTAGATGCCAAGGCAAATCTCTCTCTCTGGCTTTCTTAGCAGCCACTCAGAGGAGAGATCTGGGGATCTGGGAAAAGCAGCTGCTGTGGCTCCAGCCTTCCAGAGGCTTCGTACCCAGTCCCCCTGCTAGCCGCACAGGCCATTCTCCTGGGGATGCTGAGGCACGCCGGCTGCCCAGCTTCTGCCACCCCATCAGGACTGGAGGGGAGGCCCAGGCGAGGGAGGCAGCATGCCAGGGAGCTTGAGGAGCTCCCCCGGCAGCAGCCTGCTCCCCGCCACGAGAGGCTGCAAGCGCAAGCAGACTGAAGAGCCAAAGCTCAACTTCGGTCTGGACTTACTCAGCCCAACGACACAAGTACAAATCGAGTACATTTGTTTTCAAACTGTCTGAAAACCTTTACAAACTTTCTTTTCCACAAGTTCTTCCCTGCCATTCTTCTCTTCCTCCTCCGAGGCCTTCCTCTTCTCCCCTTTCAGCTGGCTCCCTGCTGAGACCTGCTCGGCAGCGCTGGAGGCTGAAAGAGAAGAAAAGCACAGGGAGCTGAAGATCTCCAGCTCGGTTTTACTTACCAGATTTAGCACATCCTTCTGCACTGTAGCACTCCCCTCAGGAGCACGGACTCACTTCTCACACAGCATTAGGTGAGCAGAGTTACACCCATTTTGACCAACCAACCACAGAGGTGGGCACACGCCAGGCAGCGCATGGCTGCACCTAACCTGGCACACACTGAGCTGGGCTCCCCGCGTTGTGCCGCCCTCCCCCAGGTATGGTACAGCCCTGGCTGGCTGGCGGGCTGTTGGTTCTCCCCACCAAGCCTTTACTGCAGTTAATTGCTCAGGAAGTCAGCGTTCCAGCTCAGAGCGTTGCTCGCTGTTAATTATTACTGTTTGTTTCTATGAATCGTAGCCACAGCAACGCAAGGGAACGCGTTTTGTTACTCTGAAGGTGCGCGATGTACTTGTTAGGGATTTCAGAGACAGGTTACAAACCAAAGCTACCACCTGTCAGAGGGATCCCAGGGCACCAGAACCCTTTTCCCTCTAGGGACCCATTCCCATGTGGTACAGCTCTTGGTTTCTCTGCTCTCCTCCCAGCAGCACGCCTCCCCTGCCCGAGGCCCGGCTCTGCAGGAGCTCACGGCGGAAGGCGGCGGCACTTTGTGCTCGGGGAGGAGAAGCAACAAAGCGGCCTGCAGCCAGCAGTGCCAGCATCACCCTGCGGGCCCCGAGCCGCCCAGCTGCAGGCCGGGGCCGCTGCCGCTTACCTGTGTCCCCGCTGCCGGCCGGCGGGAGGTCATCAAAGAGCAGCGAGCCCCCGGTGCCTGCGGGGCGACACGGGACGGGCTCAGCCCACAGGGAGGGGGGGGCACAGGGACTATTTTAGGGCTGAGGGGGTGCTCCCGGCACCTACCTGTCCCCGCGCTGCCGGCCGGCGGGAGGTCGTCGAAGAGCCGCGGCCCGCCCGGGGCCTCCTTCCCTGCAAGGCACCGCCGGGGCTCGGCACCGCCTCACGGGGCGGCCTCAGCCGGGCCCCGAAACCCCCCCCCGGTGTCCCCCCGGTGCCCCCCGGTTCTCCCCTCACCCCCCGGCCCCCTCCCGGTGCCCCCCCCGCCCCTCACCCCCCGCGGCCCCGCCGGGCTCGGGCAGGTCCCCGAACAGGTCCATCCCCCGCCGCCGCCGCCGCCTCTGCCGCCGCCTCAGCCCCGCCCCTGCCAATCACCCCCTGGGGGCGGGGCCAGCGCGGCCCGCTGACCAATGGGCTGCGGCGCCGAGGCCGGAAGCCCGCCCCCACCGCGCGGCGCGGCGGGGAGAGGAGAGGAAGTCTTCCCCCCCGCGCTGCCGAGGGGGCGGGGCCGCGGTGCGATGTGAGCCAATAGGAAGGCGGGATGCGCTGCCCATCAGGAGGGTGCTGGCCAATGAGGGGGCGGTGTGGGGGGCGCGGGCGCAGCGCCCCCTGGAGGCGGCCTGAGGGGGCGGCGGCTGCTGAGGGGCCGCGGGGTCCCCCCCAGGAGGGCGGCCCCGTGACTGAGCCGTCCCCTCAGCCCCACAGTGAGGGGTCCCTCCCTGTGAACCCACAATAAAGGATTCCTCCCTGTGACCCCCCAGTAAAGCATCACTCCCCCTGACCCCACAGCATCTGCTCCCCCCGACCCCACAGTCACAGCCCCATAGGATATCCCGTTGGAAGGGATCCCCAAGGGTCACCGAGTCCAACTCCTGGCTCCACACAGGTCTGCCCAAAATTTTAGACCTCATCTCTAAATGCACAGTCCAAACACTTCTTAAATTCAGACAGGCTCGGTGCAGTCACTGCTTCCCTGGGGAGCCCATCCCGGTCCGTGACTCCCCTCTCAGTGAGGAACCTCTTCCTGGTGTCCAGCCCAAACCTCCCCTGCCTCAGCCTGACACCATTCCCCTGGGTCCTATCATGGTGACCAAGGAGAACAGATCGGTGCCTTCTCCTCCACTCCCCCGCGTGAGGAAGCTGTAGACCGCCATGAGGTCTCCCCTCAGCCTCCTCTTCTGCAGGCTGAACAGCCCCAGTGCCCTCAGCCGCTCCCCATACGTCTTCCCCTCCAGGCCCTTCACCATCTTCATCATCCTACATAAAGCCAGGGTTGCCCCGTCCCAGGTGCAGGACCCGGCACTTGCTCTTGTTAAACTTCACGTGGTTGGTGATCGCCCAGCTCTCCAACCTGTCCAGGTCTCTCTGCAAGGCCTTTCCACCCTCATCCGAGTCCACAACTCCTCCAAGTTTGGTGTCGTCGGCAAATTTGCTCAAAATACCTTCTAGTCCTACATCCAAATCATTTATAAAAACATGGAAGAGGACCGGCCATACAATAAAGGATTGCTCCCCTCAACCCCTCAATAAAAGATACCTCCCCCCGACCCCACAGTAAGGGATCACTCCCCCTGACCTCCCAGTAAAGGATCGTTCCCCCCAACCCCACAACAGATCCCTCCCCAGCCCCCCAGAAGGACACTCAGGCGGCTGCGTCAATGCCACATTTATTTCAGAACCGAACAAGCCTGGCGCACACGGGTGGCCGGGACCCGAAGCTCCAACACGGGGGGTGTGGGGGCACGGGGTGGGGACGCAGGACGGGGGCCAGGGCCGGGACATGGCTCCCGTCCCACGGGGGGCCTGGGGCTGCGGGGAGGAGGCCGCCTCACACCTCGGGCCTCGCCGGGAGGAGGGCGGCACGCCGGGCCCCGCCGCGTGCTCTGCAGGTTGGCTGGCCTCAGGCACGCCGCGGGGGGACCGGGACCGCGGCCCCACAGGGCCCCCGGCCCCGTGTCTGGTCACTGGCAGACACCGGGCCCGTCCCCACGGGGAGGGCTCCACCGGGAGCTGCCTTCACCCCGGAGGAGCCTCCTCCTCCTCCTCGCCCCCTGGAAAGGAGTTTTGCCAAAATCCAGGATGAGGAAAACGGTCAAACGGGGAGCTTCTGCCCCAGGGCACGAGAGACCGGCCGCCCCCCAAGCACGGCCGTCCCCGTCCCCAGCCGCCCCCGTCCTCCGCGTCCTCGCCAGCTTACAAAGGAGCAAACGGCATGGAGGGACGGCCTCGGCCCCGACACACACAAGGGACAGCATGGGGACGCGCGGTGGGGCCGAGGCTCGGCCGTGCTGTGCAAAATTAAGGTCGGCTGTGAATGCGTGACGGCAAAGCGGGGCCCGGCGGGGGCCCGGGGATGTGCGGGGGAAGACGCCTGCCTTCCTGCCCGGAGCTGCGTGGGCTGCCCGCGGGAAGCCCTGAACTGAAGCCCCCCCGCTCGGTGAAACGACCAACAAAGGGAGACGGAGCCAGGAGGGACGCGGAGCAGGGGGCCTGGGGGCTCTGCTGGGGAGGAGGAGGCCGCCAAAGCGGTGGAGCCACCTCTGCCTCGGGGAGCCCCCGCCAGCACAGCTCCTGTGCCGCAGCTGGAGGCGGGGGGGGAGGAAGGTGAGATTGCACTTCTGGAACTGGGGGGGGGAAAGAGGGCTACGAAAACGTCAGCTACAAAAGTGAGAAGCCCCGGCCCCTCTCCTCCCCAGCGAACCCAGCCCAGTGCCCCTCGCTGGTCTCTGCCTCGGCCCCGCTCTCCCTGCCGGAGGGGACAGCAGAGCCCTTGGGGGCGAGGGCAGCGAGGGATCCCGTGGCTGGGCTGGCTGCTCCCAACCCTGGCTCCCGGGGGTCTTTCTCGCCTGGTTTTGAGAGCAGCCAGCCCGCCTGCTGTGCTCCCTGACTGCCTGGCAGGAGGCCCCAGGGAGGGGGCAGCAGCGTGGCCGGCCAACGTGGGCCAAATTTCAGGCTCGGGGCAGAAAAAGGAGCCGAAACACAACTTGTCCTCAGCACGTGCCCACACTGACGCACAACCGTCCCCCTGGGCTGCTGGGGGGGGAGGTTGGCTGGTCCTTGTGGACACGGGAGCCCTGGCCACCGAAACTGGCATGCGTCCCCCTCCAGAGGTAGATGGGGCAGGGAGGAATTGCCTCGCTTGGGAAGACGTGGTGCCTTGGCCGGTCACCGCTCCTGGGAAAAGTAGTTTAAGCACTGGGGGGGGGCAAAGCAGAGGGTTGGGGGAAGGATGGGGGGCGAGGGCGAGCGCACTGCAGTCACCGGGCACGTCTGCACTGCTGGGGGCAGGGGACAGGCCCGCCGCGCTCGGTCCCCTCTCCTGGGAGAGGTGTCCCCGGGAGAGGGGCCGCGGTGGCCCTGGCACCAGCCCGCCGCCAAGGCTCTCCCCGGCCCAGGGAAGGCGTTGTCCGGGGGCCGGGCCCCAGCGTGTGGGGTTTTCTGACGTAAATAGAAATAAATACTTTATAAATATAATCTTAAACTACTGACACCTGATTTTGCCCTGCCATCTTTTGTCGACACAATAAATTAGGAAATCCCCATACCTAAACTACTGCTTTCCCTTCACGTGGAAGCAATTCCTCCTGATTTCTCACCTCTGAGCTTTACAAGACGCCTACCTCTGTAGATCAAAGACCAGCTTTTAACCCAACCTACCCTCCTTGCTCCCTCCCCTCCGAAAGGAACCTTTCTGGAGCGTTACAGGTTGTGTGACATGACGGTCACCCACGAGGGGATGGGCAGAAGATCACATGCACACGAGAAATCCTGCCCAGGCGGGGCCGGGCGTTTGCAGCTACGAACAGAAATGAGTTTCCCCCGTGAAGGTGTAAATCGAGACAGATCCTTCCATGGAGCAGGCAGCTGGGGCAGCAGATGGTGTGAGAGATCGGACGTTAACATGGGGACTCTTGAGGCAGAATCAGCTATCTTGATCCTGCTGGCAGACGGATGAGGTGGAGGGTGTTTTTCAGGTTAGATTCTCATCTGGGCTGTTCTCCTTCTGGACAGCTTGGATCTGATTCGGAAACCGAGAAACAAAAGCAGTCAGAGATGCGGAAAGGGAGATTTGGGGTCCCCTGGGTGCAGCCTGGTGCTTGAATCCAGCCAGAGCCAGCAGGGCAGGGGGTTAACAGCAGCACTCTTTTGGCAGATCTTGTGAATTTCTGTGCATTTATTCCTCTTCCCCTGCTCCTGCAACTTGAGATGATCTCAACAAGTTCTTGAGATGATCTCAAGAAGTGCTGCATGTGGGCGTTGCTTTGAGCTCAGTCTCTGTACCAGCCAGGATCTGGCTCACAGTTAAGCGGGGAGGAACAACCCCTCGCAGCTCCCAGGGGGCAGAGCTGAAATCAAAATGAACACGACCCAATCTCTGCCTGCTGAGAGCCGGGCTCAGGAGGTGCTCCCTGTGCTTGGCCATGAAGGACAGCAGCTCGCCAGCCTGAGGACAACACGGGGACAGCCACTACCAACCCCCCTGGCACCACAGACCCTTGGGGGGCTTCCTCTTACCTTATGGACCCAGCCAGGAGGGGGTTGAAGGCGTAGAGCCAGTCGTGCATGTCCTTGTCACTGCTTGCCTGCAGCAGGATGCCCCGGTGCTCCGTGCACACCGCGAAGGTGTTGGGGGTCTGCTGGGGGAGAGCCGGGGGTCAGCCCCTCGCCCCACGGCGTGGAGGCTCCCCCCTCCCCGCAGGGGCTGCACCCACCTTCAGCATGGCCTGCTGGTCCTCGCTGTACTCCACTTGGGCCTTGGAGAGGTTGAGTATGGCCCTCTCCACCGAGTCCTTGTCCGAGTTGTAGATGTAGACGTAGGGGCGCCTGACCACCACGAAGCGCTTCACCCACCCGTTGGTGTGGGGCTCCAGGAAGTGCAGGTAGCCCTTTTTGGAGACGATGGGGCTGCAGAGTGGGGGGACAGTGAGGAGGTGGCTGTGCTAGGGCGCCATCCGCCCTGCCCCAAAGCACCAGCTGCTCCCCCTGCCCCTATAGGGGTCCTCTCCTGGCCTCCCCGGTGGCTCCTACCTGACCCGGATCTCCTGAATGTCGGGCACCAGCAGACGCTGGGGCTCCTTCTCTTCCTCAGGCCGGCGGGCTGGGGACTTCTTCTGCTCCCCTTCCACCACAGGCTCCAGGTCGGGACTCTCCAGCCTGGAGGAGACCTGCAGGGCTCTGGGTGGGAAGGAGAGAATGGGGTTGGAGGCGTGCAGGACGCCCAGCAGCCACGAGCACATCTGAGGGGTCCGGCCACCCTGCTCGGTGGGTGACGGGGAGCCTGCCCGACCCCCTGCCCACCCTCATACCTGACTTCCACGGCATTGTAGCGTCCTTCCACCAGCGATGGGCAGGTTGAGGAAGGGGTGAGGGTGGTGACCCCGAGAGCTGACATGGAGGGATCTCTCATCAGGGTCACAGACATTTCGGACAGCTGTGGAGGAGCGGAGGTGTGGACTGGAGTCTCTGCCCGAAGCCGGGCACAGCTCTGGCCGGGGCAGGGAGAGGAACATGCATATCGGTGCTCTGGGAGCATCCGGGCGAGCAGAGGGTGGCAGCGGGGCCACCCACCCGTGCCCTGCCAGCCCAAGTCCCCACGCATCCCTCCCCACCCTTAGCCAGCCCCACAGACCCCAAAATTTCCCCCGCCGCCCCGGTACCTTGCTCTCGCTGGCGCTGATGCAGACGTGGCTGTGGCTGTACTCGCGGTTGAAGGTGTGCGTGAGCAGGCGCAGGCACTGCGGGCGGACAGGGAGGGCGGTGGGGCAGGAGGCACCTTCCTCCACCCCCCCCCCACCTTCCTCACTGTGTTACCACCACCCCCCGGGACTCCTCCCCGTCTGTGGGGCGCTACCTTCACAGCCAGCTCCTTCTGCCTCTCGCTGGGGGTCTCAGGCAGAGGGGTCCGTCCCTCCGGGGCCCCGTCTGCGGACAGCGGGGAGGAGACGCAGGAGGTGCTTCGAGACTCGGAGTCCTCGCTGGAGCAGGGGGACAGGCTCTCCAGGCCCAGCCGCTGGGTGGTCTCCAGCTTCTCACGCAGCAGCAGGTAGTGCCTGGTCTTCTCCACCTGGATGAGGACAGCCCCGCTCAGTGCCGGGCCTCCCCGCACCCGGCTCGGGGGCATCCTTTAGGAGAAGGCGCTTCCCACGCCTCGTTAACCCAGCTGCTCGTTAGCAGGGGGTCTGATGGAGCTCAGCACAGCCCCGTGCCCCCCAGCTGGGACAGCGGGGTGGCCTTGCATGGGAAGTGCCCGGCGAGGCCGTTCCCAACCCTTACTTCTTGCAGCAGGCTGAGCTTCTCCAGCTCCCACTGATGGTCGAGGATGAGGCTGTCGCTGCGGGGCCGCCAGCCGGCCAGGTTCTCCTCTCCCCTGACGTAGGCCACGGAGGTGTCCAGCACACGCCGGCGACGCCTCTGCATGCCTGCGGGGACAGATGCACAGCTCAGGGGACAGACTCGGGGATGGGGGGGGGACACGGAGCTCGTATCACGGCCCCGCAGCGTTTGAAGGCAGAAGCAGGGCACCCACCTGGGCTGCCAGCATCCGCCACGCGGCACAGGCTCAGCTCGTAGACGCCCGTCACGCGGTTGCTGAAAGCAAAAGGGAGGCGTCCCCTGGCTGCCTGCCCTGTCCCCGCACCCCGAGGATGCTCCCCACACGCTGCTCCAGAGCAGCTCCCGTCCCGTGGGTGCTGGCGGCATCGCTTCCCCCAAAATCCTCCCCCCCAAACACCGGGGAGGGTGTGGGTACCTCTCCGAAGCCCGCAGGCTGCCGCTGCCGAAGAGGTTGCGGATGGAGCGGGAGGCAGGGAGCTTGGCGTCGCGGGAGTAGAAAACCATGCAGAAATCTTTGGTGATGACGGCGGGCTGGGTGCAGTTCTCCATCTGCAGCAGGGTGGGGAGAGAGGGGAGCAGAGGGGCATCAGTGTCAGTCAAGAGGGGCGGGGAAAACCCCAGGGGGCGAAACACCAGCCCTGGTTTGCACTCCAGCTGCAGGGAGAAGGATCCTTGCCTCGATGTACGCGGAAAGGGTGATGTAGATTTTCTCCCGGTACGGGGTGACGCGGTTGAGCAGCAGGGAGTTGTGCATGGAGCTGTCCCACGCCGTCTCAAACTGGTAGAAAGTCCTGCCGAGAGAAAGCAGAGCCGCTGAAACGACCCCACCCCCAAAAAAAAAAACAACAAACTCGGGCCAGCGAGCAAGGAGACGGCACCCACCCCCCCCTCCCGGCAGCGCTGCGGCAGGCCTGCGGGGACAGGCGGGCATGCACGGGGCGTTTGGGGACAGCCACGCCGGGGGATGCAGGGGCTCAAGGCAAAGCCGAGGCGGGATGGGTGCAGCGGGACGGGGACACGGCGCCCTCGCAACGGGGGCGGGCGCAGGGGTTTGGGGTGGCGTGGGGGGGGCTCAGCTGGGGTGCGGGGCAAGATGGGGAGGTGGGGACGGAGGGACAGAGGAGGGAACGTGTCCCCAGTGCTTGGGGTGAGCCGTCACCCCCGGCACACCGGGGCCAGGGCCCTGCCACCCATCCTGGAGTGGCTGTCACCACTTGGGTGACAATGAGTGGAGCAGGGAGGGGGGAGATGCTCGGCACAGCGGGGAGCAGCTCAGTGGGGACAGCCCCCCCCCAACCTGTGGGACCCGGGGACCAGCACTGGGTGCCCGTGGGGCTGCCTCCCCCTGCTCTTGCTGTGCCCTGGCTGCTGCCCGCAACGTCCCCGCTGGCCGCCCCAAACCCTCGCTGCATTTTCCACCTCCCCACCTCTGCGCTGGGGGGGCCGGGCAGGAGCCAGCGGGGGGAGCACTGGTGGGACCCCACAAAGGATGGTGCAGGGCAGCGGCTGCACTTTTGGGATGGGAGGATGGGGGGGAAGCAGGAGGTGCCTCAGGGTCGTCACCCCCCTGCCGCTGGAGCCCCCCAGTTCCGGCCACCCGCGGTCACAACGGGCCCGGGGCTGCCCCAGCCCCGGCTCCTGCGTGAGCCCCCTCAGGAGGCCGTGGCACAACGGCAGCACGGCAAAACCATGTCCAGGGGGGCAAGCAGCAACGTGGCGAGAGCCAGGGCTGGGAGTGGGACTTTGGCTGCTCCTGGGGATGTGCTGTCACTGCCCCTGCTCGGGGGCCACGCTGCACAAGAGCGAGTCGCGCTCTGGAAGGCGTCGCGTACGTGGAAACCACACGAGACAGTCGAGGCGAAGGATCGCTTTTCAGACACAGACCACTTGAGAAGAGAGAGCTCCCGAGGGAGGAGGATATCAGAGAAGAGGAGAGGAAGGGGAAGGGGGGAAGAGAGCAAAAAGCAAAGGAACGAGGCGAAGGAGAAAGAGAGAAAAGCGGGAGGGACCAGACCGAGCGAGTAGGCGCGAAATACCTAGTGTCATTTCCGAATGAAATGCTATAAGTAGAAGGCAACCCAGGACAAACACACACACACGTACACACACAGAGAAACGAAACGTCAGAAAGCGTCGTCCGTATGAGGCCGCTGCCGCCTGCGGCGCCCGCTGCGTGGGACGGGGCGCGCAGGGAGGGAGCAGCAGCAGCGCAACGGCTCTGCCCCGGGGCTGCTCGGGGACGGGGGGAGCCCAGCAGAGCCCGGTGACCATCAGCCTTCAGCTCAAGGCCCGCACCGTGGGACAGAAATTTCATGTAGGGAGTTCCCCAGCAGGCACGGTGGCCATCTCCCGTGCCACGGTGGCCGTCTCCCACACCACGCGGGGCTTTGGCACCAAGCTCTGCGTCGTCACTCGCGTTCCCCTGATGGCTCCTGCTGGCACAGCCCCCAAATCAGGGGCCTGAAAGAGCTCAGCAGGGCAATCCCGAGGTTTAACCGCATTAGGGGTGTTGCAGAAAACCCTCCGCAGCCCCACACCTTCCTCCCTGAACTCTGCCCTCTCTGCAGGACCCCTGAGGAGGCGGCAGGTCTCGGAACAGCCTCTCTGCTCTCCTGGGGCCTGCAAGGTGTCCGTGCTCAGGCCTGGCAGGGCAGAGCAGCTCGCCTGCCTCCGCCCAGGTGGCAGGAGGGGTTTCCTCAACCTTCCCCATCTCACCAGGTGAGCATCACCCTGCAGCAGCCCCAGAGCCCACGGGCAGTGCCAGGGCAAGCCCACGTGCTCCTACAGCCACCTGTACCGTCCCCGAGCACCCTGCTGGGACAGGGTGCCACCGGAGGGACAGACAGACAGACAGATGTCCCCTGGCATCCCCAAGCGGGACCAGCCCCTGGATGCTGCAGGTGGCACTTGGCAGACCCCAGCCCCAGTCTCCCCAGCGTAGCCACCCTGTTGTGTGTACGCTGCACCTACGCACGCAGGAGGGCTGCGCGGGTGCTGGCGGCCCCCACAGCGGCTGCGGGGTGTGCGTACGACATGCACGCGCTCCCACGCAGCCCAGCACCCAGCACGGGTCCCCAGCACCCTCCCCACGCAGGGCCGGGGCAGGAGCAGGGGGGGACGGAGCCACGGGTCCCTGGCCGGATGCCGGAGAGCAGCGAAGTGAAAAGGCGAGAACAAAACCAAAACCAGGCGATGGGAGCACAGGCCAGCGAGAGCGAGAGCGAGGAGGAGCGAGATCGCGATCCAAACAAACAGCAAAACCCACGGGGAAGGGGTGGCGTGAGAGAGAGAAAGAGAGAGGTGCCCGGGATGTGGTGAGAGGAGGAAGATGTGGAGGGGGGGGGCTGGACACCCAAGTGCCGCCGCCGGCGGGAGTGAGAGTGCTGAGGTGCGGGGGAGAGAGAGGGGAAGAGCAGAGAGGGGGTGGAAAAAAAACCAATGGAAACAAATAATACCTAGGCATATCCGAATCAAGAAACTGCCTGCGAAAACACAAAACAATCACATGGTTAGTGTGGGCTCGGATGGGCAGCGGCAGCAGCGGGTTTGGAGAGAAGCAAGGGAGGCTCTCGGGGCCGCCCGCCGCACCCCAGCGCTGCCCGGGTGGGCGGTGGGCAGGAGGGGGAGTCCCGGGGAGCGCCGAACGCCGGCAGGAGGCTGCCCCAAAAGGTCCGGGAGGCTGCGGGAGATGGGCAGAGGCAGGGCCTGCTGTCGGCGATGGAGGCTGCGTGGCGGCCGGTAGCAAAGCGGGGAGCAGAAGCAGCCTGGGAGGAGGGTGAGGCGGGCGCCGCTCTGCCCGCTGCCGCCCTCGGCCTTGCGTCCCCGGCAGGCGTCTGGGGTCGGAGCATGCAGGGCGGCGGCGGGATGGAAGCGCGGGGTTGCTGCGGCGGCCCCTCGGCATCTTGCTGGGAGCCAGCGTCCTCCGTCCCCCGCCGCTGCCCCCCGGCCCCGCGCCCGGGCTCCCCGGGGAGACGGCGGGTACCCCGTGGCCCTGCTGTGGGGCTTGCTCCCAGGCAATCCCCCCAGCACGGGGGCGAGACCAGTTCCTGCACGCCCCACGGCTCCCCTCCCCGAGCACCCCCAGATGCGTGAAGCCTCCCACCATGCAGGCGGGGGAAGGCAGGAGCCACGTTCCCTCTGCCCGGCTGCACCGGGGATGCCGGAGACCAGCTCCGGCAGCGTCCCAGGCAGCAGAGCCTGCTGCCCCACGAGCCCGGGTGTCGCATCCCTCCGGCTCCTTCACATCTGGCAAAAACCACCACGGCTGTGCCGGTGTGAATCCTCCTCACCCCGCCATCCCAGGCCACCAGCCTCCTGCCTGGCCTCACTTTGCTGTCCCAGCGGGTGTGACAATGCCCGACGCTCACACGCACGTCCCGGCGCCGTGCCTGGGCACTCCCTGCCTCACAGCCACAGCTTTGTCACCGAGACACCAGCCTCCCCGGGGAGGAGTGACCCAGCAGTCCCAAAAATCAGGGGCAAGATGGTCCTGCTGCCATCCGGGATGCTCCTACACCAGGGACTGTGCTCCTATGCCGGGAACTGCCCTGCTCACTGCTCAGGACCGGCCCCCACTGCTCCCCGAGCCACCAACACCCAGCCCCACTCTCGTCCCCAGATGTCACAGCACCCCACGTGCACACACTCCGACCGCGTGGGGTGGCCACACCACAGCCTCGGTGCGGGGACAGCCCTGCTGGGGCAAGCAGGAGGGGTTTTCCCCCACGGCCCCACGCATCGTGAGCACAAAGCAGCATTTCCAGCCGTTTGGCCAGGACACAGGACAGGCTGTGGCAGGGTCAGCACAACCTCCTGTCACTGTCACTGAACAGGACCCTGACCCCAATACCCCACATGGCCACCCACGGTCTGGAAGGGCCTCAGGGAGGAGGAGGAGGAGGAACGGGGCGGGTGTCCCAGGCTTTGGGGGCTCCGTGAGACCCTCTGCAGCTCGAGAAAAGCAGCACCCCCCTCCCCCAAAGCAGCAAGGGCCAGCGGGACCCTGCAGAGGGGCTCAGAGCACCCAAGGGAGAGGGGGGTTCCCACATCTCCCCCAGTGCTGCAGTCGGGGGAAGAGCAAGAGAAGCAGGGGCACGCACCGGTCGTCCTGGGAAGGGTGGATGTAGCCAGAGGACAGGATGTTCAGGGACAGGATGTTGGGGTCGATCAGAGACTCGTCAGCTTCTGGGGTGTTCCGGATCCGACCTGTAAACGCAGCACAGGGACACACTCAGGTGTCCTGCCAGGCTCCTCGTGACCAGTGTGGCACCTCCATTGCGTCCCAACTGGTGCCCAGGACCATGATGGCCCCGTGGTGGCACACAGGGAGCAGTCACCTCGTTGCTATTTCCCTAAGGGATGTGGGGAGGATTTGGGGGGGAGCTCCCATGCCGCCCCAGCCCGCTCTGCTTACCCACAACCAGCTCCCGCACTTCCTTCCAGCGGATCAGGCTGCCCGTCTCATGCACCAAGGTGACGGTGATCCTCCTCTGGATACCCTGAGACCCCCGAGGCCAGCGAGAAAAGGGCAGCGGTTGGCACAGAGCCCGGGCAGCGAGGCAGGAGCCAGGCAGGGCGCAACGGGGACTCGGGGAGGGGATACCTGGTGGAGCAGGAAGGTGCCGTGGCACGGCATGCCTCCGCGGTGGTCCACGACGGCCGGGATGTAGCTGGAAGAGAGGACGGTGATGGGACACGGCTCTGCCCATGTGCCCAAGCCCACCGTGCTTCTCGTTCACCCCAGACACTCTGTGCACCACCACCACCGGGGCAACTGATCCCGAGGAAGAAGGAATCCTCAGGGGTGCCCCTGGGGAGCTTGCACATGGTGGGGCCGTGCCCAGGACTTACTCGCCGTTGGCCTCCAGCTCGCAGATCTCGAAGAAGACCATCAGGTCGTACTTGCACTGGCAGGGCCCGGCACTGGGACGAGTCATGGTGCTCAGTTTGGTGGCAGGCACTGCAGCGGGGGGGAAGGAGGACTTAAAGTTGAGGCAGGTTGCTGCTGCTGGAGTTTGGAGCCCCACACACAGCAGCAAGCAGGGGAAGGCAGAGCAGGCACTGGGCAGGAGCTGGGGTCAGACAGGCAGAGCCACCAAGCAGGGCAGCAGCAAGGCAGGAGACAGTGCGGGGGGGGACACACACCAGTCCAGGGGGACACAGCCCCATCCTGGGGACCTCGCTGGCCGCCGTGTGCTTCCTCCCACTCCCAAAGCAGAGCAGCGAGAGTTCAGGATGGGGCTTCCCCCGGAGACACCCAGCCCAGCCCTGCAGCCCCAGGAGGTGCAGGGACAGGACCCAAACCACACAGCACCGCTCCAGCACCAGGGGAGCAGCTTGTGGACAGCCGGAGAGGGGCGGCTGGCACATATCCCTCGGTGCCAGAGCGGGATGCGGGCAGGCATCACGGCAAACCACAGCACTCAGCCGAACCAGAGCGACTCGGGTCTCAGCAGCCAGAGGCAGGGGAGACTCGCCCAGCCCCTGCAAGGGCGGCTTCGGGAGCTCCGGGCACTGCGTGCCCCAGGGGATGGCTGCGACAGGAGACCCGAGGAGCCGCTGGCCCTGCCGCAGCCCCGTGCGGGCACGAACCCGGCTTCTGCGCCTTCCCAACTGCACGGTCCGTGGCGGGCAGGGGCGGCGGGCAGGCGGGCTCCTCCGCGCCGTGCCGCAGGAGGGAGGTGGCGGCGGTGGCGGCTGCCAGCACGTGCCCGGAGAGCGTGTCCAGGAGCGAGCCTGCCAGAGCAGCTGGCACCGAGCAGCCGCTGAGCCGGAGGGGTTTGGTGTGCTCTTGGGGGTTTGGGAGGGAGGGAGACAAACGGAGAGGCCGACACAAAGCAAAGCGGTTACACACGGACACTTGGCACGAGGGAGGGGGACCACGGGGCTGCCGTGAGCACAGGGGAAAAAGCACTTGCAAAGGGGTTTGCGCCAGCTGTACATGGAGCGAGCGGGTGCTGAAGGGCCTCTGGGTGCTGTGCCCCTCAGGCCCTGCCCTGCAAGCACATGGCAAGAGGGCGCAGGGAGCGGGGTGCAGCAGGGGACCCAGTCTGCAGCCTGGGGACTGCAGGAGAGGGGCAGGACGCGGTCTCCTACCTGGCTTGGAGAGCGGCATCACCCGGGGGAAGTGGCGCCGGGATGGCCTCAGTGGGCTGCAGAGAGAACAGGCTCGGATGAAAGCACCCGCAGCAGGAACTGGATTTGGGGGCCCCAAATCCGGCCCGGGGCTACCGTCCTCTGCACCCCTGTGAAACCAGGGTGCTCCCCCAGCCCAGCCCCATGGCACCAGGGGATGCAGAAAGACCCGCACGTGGCCGGGGGCACCCACCTGAGGACGTCCTTGCAGAGAGGCGGGAAGGGGTGTTGCTGATAGTGCCCAAAAACTTCAAATACAATCGGCTGGCTCTTGATGTACTCGATGAAGGACTTGGTCACCTCCACAGCAATCTGAGAGAGAAAGAGCATGCAACCATGCTGCCTGGTTTGGAAAGGGATGCAATGCACTGAGAAAACAGGCACCAGGGAAGAAGGGGCTGCTCTGGGGAGATCTGCCTGACACCCTAGGGAGACACCCGCAGCTGAGGGGGTGCCCAGAGGCAGGGTACTCACATTTTGGACATGGTAGAAACCCAGTGGTGGCCCTCGCCCTGTGTTCTTCAAGGGCTCTGTTGAAAAGGCCTCGTCGTGGCGATGGATGAAACTGCAAAGGGAAAGAAGGGAAAGCATTCGGGGGCTGCAGGACAGTGCAGCAGCTGGGTGGGAGGGAACAGGGAGGGGAGAGGGGGAAGGGGCCAAGCCTGCGCCCCACACAGCGCTATGTCCTGTCACCTGGCCTGGGCTGACACAGAAAACCCACCCCACACTAATCTGAAGCCCTCCAGCGCCTGTCAGACGCTGTCCTCAGCTTTCACCAGTGACCAGATGTGTGTCCAGGCTAACACGCACGCTCGCCCTGCACCCCTTGGTTTTGCCTCCCCTTCCATGAAAGCCATGGAGCGGAATTAAGCACGAGAGCAGAGCGTGGGATGAAGCTCCCAGCGCTACCCCTGCCTGCCTCCTCCCGGGGCAACCAGAGGAGGTGAAGGCCAGAGCGTGGAGGGAGGTAACGGGCTGGGGGCCACCGTGGTCTCACTTGAACTGGCAGAAGATATCTGCGTATTCTGCTGAGATGCTGGAGGCTTGCAGGACAGTCACTCGGAAAGTGAAGATGCTGCCCAGCTTCAGGTGGTCCAGAGCTGCCTCCAGGGGCCCGTCCATCGTGGACTTCTCCGGGCTGTCCAGGAGAAGGTCCTCTGGTGTCACTGCGTGGAGAAGAGAGCCCTCGGACGTCAGGAGTCATCTTCCTGACGCCTGCCAACAGCTCTGCACTGCTGGGCACGAGCTGCCAGGGCCTGGGCTTTGCGTGCAGGCAGCTCGCCGCTCACCTGCGCAGGTGTTGTTGTTGACCTCGTCGGCGGAGGGCCCCAGGTCACTGATCTGCCCCTGGCCTTCCACGATGCGCAGCTCCTCCTGGGACGTTCCCGAGCGGGACATCCCCACGGCGGGGCAGGACTCGGACTGGAACTGCAGGGGGGCGATGGGGAAGGGTGCCTGAGGGAGGCCGGCGGTGCCACCACGGCGGTGCCGAGCACGGGTACAGCCACACGGGCAGCTCCGGCTCGCCCGTCACACCCCACAGCAGCCCCCCCAGGACTGGGCTCCTCAATCAGCGGGACCAGGGCCAGATGTCACCCCGACCCCATGGGGCAAGCATGCCACCCGTGCCACTGCCGCGGCCGTACCTTCTCGAAGTGCTGGTCATCGAAGGATATCTTTGCCGTCCCTGACTGCCGCACTCCGGAGCCATAATCTGGGGCCTCCTCATCGGCTGGGGGAGGAAGGTGTTGAGACGTTAGCGAGGGGCTCCAGGGGAATGTGTGGGATGAGGCGACGCAGGGCTGAGCCTCCTACCTGAGATGGCCTGGACGGCCACGCGCAGGAAGCCCTTCACCTCGCCCTTCTCACTGACGATGGCCACGCGGTGGACCAGGGGCACGGGGTACAGCAGGTTGCTGAGGTACACGAAGGCCCTGCCGGGGGGGAAGCAAGACGGGGAGCGCCGTCACCGCCCCCGCCCGCGCGTCCCCAGGCGCGGGTGGTGGCGGCCGCCAGCGGCCGGGTCCCAGGTCACCACTGAGGCCGCGACGGCGCTGCAAAGCAAAGCCATGAGGGGCAGCCAGGGCCAGCGCGGGGCAGGGAGCAGGTTCGCCTCGCCGGCCGTCCCCTCCGCTGCGGGCGGGAGCGCGTCCTGGGGAGGGGATGGGGATGGGACTGCGCCGGTGCCGCAACAAGCCGGGAGGAGGACCGTCGTGGCAGTGACGAGCTGGAGGACGGGGGCAGGAGGTGCTGTGAGACAGCTCGGGGGTGCTGCGGAGGCAACGGGGAGCGGGCGAGGCGAGGCCGGGGTGGGAGAGGGAAGGGGCGAGGGAGGGGAGGGAGGAGAAGGTCCTGCCTGGGGCCCCGGAGCCTCCAGAGAGAGGGGAACCTGCCCTGGGCGGCGGTGGCCGGAGGTGGCTGGGGAGGCTGCGTGGCGTGGCCGGTGGCACTGGCGGCGTGCACGTGTCCCCCGCCCCGTCCTGCCTGGGGCCTTGGGGTCCCGGGCCACCCCCCGGGGCGAGGTGCCACCCCGGGGCCGCGAGGTGACAGCTGAGCTCTGGGGAACCTCCTCCTGATGGTTGGGCTGGGGACGGGCACGTGGCCATGCAGTGCTCCCTGTGTGTTTGGCCTCCTCTTGCTGCCTTCCTCAGTTGGCTGGTGCCTCACTGCCCGGCTGCGAGCTGGGGACCGATTTTGGTCCTTTCTGCCCAAGTCGCAGCGTTTCTTCTGGCACGCCGGTGGTGGAAGCGCGCCATGCCCTCGGCCCTGCTCTCCTGCAGCATCCTCGTGCTCTGTGGTCAGGATCCTGATGGCACCCGCCGGGACACGTCGGCTTTGGGAGGCTCCTGAGGGGGCTGCAAACATCTCCGAGCAGTTTGGCTTTGCTGCTCACGGCTTCCTAACCTCGCAGGCGTCCAAACAGCATCCAAAACCACGGCAGGGCTCTTGCAGGAAGGCCACAGCCCTGCACGTGAAGCCCAGACCTTGAGGTTCAGAGGTTCTCCCCGCTGCTGGAGCTCCGGCCGGCCTCAAAGTGCTGTCTGAGCCTTTTTCCACCCAAAGAGACTCCACGAGGGACTGAGGCACGGAGCGCGATCCCCCGCCAGGCGTCCCTGTCTCGCCCCATCTCTTCTTGGAGGCCGGCAGGGCCGAGGGGCTGGAGCAGGCACGGGTTGGGGAGCGCCCGCACGCCTGTCTCCTGCCCCAAAAACACCGGGCAGCTCATCGGGATGAAACCGGAGGGAGGTGGGGGGTGAAGGAGGAAGGGAAAGGATGGAGGGGAGGGAGGGAGGGAGGAGGAGGAGGGCAGGGAGGAGGGGGACAAGTGTGTCACTAGAGGAAGGAGGGCAGGGACACTAACCACAAGATTGGTGAGGTGCAAAGATGGCATGCTCAGACCAAAGAAAAGCCTTTCCAAAGTAAGACAAAAGTGAAATAACCCCAATTTTCGCTAAAGCTTTGGAGAGAGAGAGCCAGCAGCTAAAAATAAAATTAAAAAAAAAAATGAAAGAAGGAAATAAAGGAAAAAAATAATAATCAAAGACAAGGATCCAATCATAAACCAATCAAAGCACACTTCACAAGAAATGTGGCCAGCACAGCTGCTGCGCGGGGAGCCAAACCCGGGGCAGACTCAAAAGAAGTTGGGAGAGCCTGAGGGGACGACCTGGGGGACCGTCCCCCCGGCACAGAGCGGGGCCCGTGGCCACGGAGGCTTGCTCGGCAGGTCGGTGGGTTTGTTTTTGAGGTGCCCCCAAGAGTTTTGGTTTTGCTTTTGCTTTTTGAAAAAAAAAGGAAAAAAGAAAAAGGAAAAAAAAAAAAAGGGCGGAAGAACCCAGCTCTTTCGGTCTGAGGCTGCAGGGCTCTTACCCCACCTCCTCCCTCTCTGCCTGCGCTGCTCTGTCTCCTCCCCACCTCGCTCCCCGCGCCCCAGGTTTAAACACAGCGAGGAAGAGCAGCCCTGGGGGAGGGGCTGCTTTCAGTGAACCCTCCCAGCCCCCAGAGTGGGGGCTCTGGGTCCTGCTCCAGGCACATGTCCCCTTGTCCCCTTGGGAAGAGGTCTGCAGCAAAACCAGGGAGGCCAGCATCACCCTGCCCGCATCAGGAGGGCGTTTTGGGGATGGGCGACTCGCAACTGAGTCTCGAGGCATGTCTGGAGCCTGAGGGGTTTCTCCAGGCCAAGAGTGATTGAGCTCAGGGCTCCCCTGGCAAACAGGGAGGAGAAATTGAGGCTCTCGTCCATTCCTGCTCCTGCAGCCCAGATCCCTGTGTGCTGCCACCCCTGAGCATCTCCTGTGCTGGCGGCTGCAGGAAATAGCCCTGAGCTGCTCACGGGGCACGGGTAGCAAGAGAAAACTGCTTTCCAAAGAGTCCTCCTGCCTGATCCCACGCTCCCCTCACTCCCATGGCTCCCCCAAGCCACCTGAGTGCCCCCCAGTCATCCCTGGGGCTCAGGCAGACTGGCACAGCCCCATTTCTCCCTGCTGCGCTGGGACAGCTGCGAAACTTATGGCCTCACAGCACCTGCACACCGCTGCCCTGGGACAAAGATGCAGAGCAGTGTGTTCACGGTCTTCACTGCGACTGGCAGGAGGTGACCCTGTCAGGGCCAAAAAAGGCCCAGACCCCCTAGCACAGATCCTGCAGCACACTGGATGCCAGGGAAACGGTGACCTGATGTTTTTTGGGGGGGCTGCCCAAAGCAGGGACCTGCCTAAGGGGTCTCGCGCCGGGTCAGCGCGCTCACTCTGCCTCCGCGGTCCCTGTGCCCTCGGCGCCGTGCTCGCCACAGCCCTACCTCGGTGGCCCCACCAGCCACCCCTGCGCCCATGGGATGCCCTGGAGGTGGGGGTCGTGCCAGAAAGCAGTTCCCTCATGCGAAAGAGCTAGTTCCTTCCCGGCATGCTCTCCTAAAACCTCACCAACCTTCCTACTAAACTGAACAGGGGGGAGCGGTCGTAAAACGGATCCCGGCCATCACACAGCGGGCACTCCGGAAAGATGTCTTCCTCCAGGTCCTCCGCCTCCTCCTCCTCCTCCTCCTGCCCCTCGTGCTGCTCGTCAGCAGGCTCGGTGATGTCGGAGTCGGGGTTCGAGAAGGTAGGGGAGGGGGTGAGATCAGCCATGCGCTCGCTCATGCATGTGTTGAAAAGAGGAGAGCTGTTGCAGCCAGAGATATCTGAACTAAGGTTAGTACAACAAGATAGAAGACAGGTTAACACCAGCTGTTCCAAACAGAGAGAGCAAGAATAGGAATTTTGCTTTGCCTTTTTTTTTTTTTTTTTTTTTTTGGATTGGTTTGGTTTGGTTTCTGCTCAAACCGAGGGATGTCGGGAAACAGAGACCTGCCCGTCCAGCACATCTTTAAAGGAAGCCACCAACGGCCATCAGCTATAAAGTGCAGAAAACAAGAGTGACCCAACCAACTGGTGCAAACACGGGGATTCCCGTCGCTGGCTTTGCAGGCAGCGCAGCGGGGACAGAGCACGAGACACGAGGCTGGGTGACACCCCACCACCGAGGGGAACCCCGCTGCCGGCAGTGCCACGGCGTGGGGTGACACCTCTGCGGCACACGCGTCTGCGTGTCCCCCCCGGGGCTGCCTGTCCTCGCCGCCGGCACCGCGCGGGGAGCACACGGAGACGCACGGCACGGGGGGCACAGACAGAGGCTTGGACGCGAACACCTCGGGCTGGGCTCGCAGACAGGCGGCAGGCACGGTGGCACGGGCTCCGCGCCCACCCCTGCCTGCAGCCCCTCTGCCGGCTGTGCCCTCCCGCAGCTGGCAGCCCCGGCGGGGTGGCACCGCTC
Organism: Anas platyrhynchos; assembly: GCF_047663525.1. NCBI lineage: Eukaryota > Metazoa > Chordata > Aves > Anseriformes > Anatidae > Anas > Anas platyrhynchos. The sequence goes on along the minus strand of NC_092595.1, from coordinate 14,820,169 downwards.
CGTGGCAGGCAGGAGGGTGAGCAGCCACCGCGGGGTGCCAGAAGCAGGCGCGGCGGGGCCGTGGCGAGCGAGAGGCCGGCTTTTTCTGGGACGCCGTGCCCCCGAGCTGCGTGTTGGAGGAGACAAAGCACTCACCTGCCAACCAGCCTGAACCACGGGAAGCGGTCGTAGAAGGGATCTCCGCCGGTCACCACGTTGTCACAGTCCTCGATGACGCTCGAAGGCACTTCTGCTGCACGGTCGTACATCTCGCGCATTAGGTCCAGGCGCTGCCTGCGGGCACAGGGACACCGGGTGGCTGTGAGAAACCAGGCCAGGGCCAGCCAAGCCCTCCCCCTCTGTCAGCCCGGTGTGGGCATTTCTCGCCCTACCTGAGCTTCTCCAGGGTCCAGTAATGCGTTGCCCCGTTTTTCTGGTCCTGCACCTCCACAGCCACGATGGTCCGGGGGAACGGCCGCTTCTCCCGGTCCTTGGCAGCATCAGGAGGCAGCAGGTCGGGAGGGAGGGGCGAGTACAGCGTGTCCGTCAGGAGGACAAACTGGAACTGCACCTGGAAGGGGGGAACGAGGGATGGCGACCTTGCCAAAAGGACCATGGCACCGTCAGCCTGAGCTGTCCCTGGCATGTGCCCAAGCAACACCCAACCATGCACACTCCTCTGGCTCAGGGCTCTGCTGTGGGTGCCACGCAGTCACGGAGCAGCCGTAGGACCAGGCTGATCGCCAGAGGAGGAGGACTGCTCACCATCCTAACAGGAAAACTAAAAGTGGCCTTCAGCAGGCTCTAACAGAGGACAAGGAGGGGCCCTGCAGCAGGGCTCACCCTGAGATGTGGCATGCACTAAACACAGGAACACTTCAAAAGGCAGGCTCAGAAATTTGTGCAAGAACTGTGCAGGGTTAAACACAGAAATGCTGCCCCTGGGCGAGGAAACTCCCTGAGTCCTGAGTGAGGGGCAGCCAGCCCTGCTTCCCCCTTGGCCTCTGCCCTTCCCGTGCTGCTGGAGCCACTTCTCTCAGGCTTCCCAGGCATCGCCGCGTGGGGACATGCTCAGCTGTGTGACGGGGATGTGCTGCAGCCACCCGCTCTGGACTCTTAGCTCCCTGCCAGCACACAGCTTTGAGCCCACTGGCTAAGCCTGCAGGGACGAGCAGCAGCACCATGCGCCCTGCAAAACCCCAAGGGACTCGCTCCCAGCAACGCCGCGGCGGTGGCAACCAGAAGCTTTGGCCGGCAGCAGCAGGCACCCACCTTTTTCTTCAGCTCCACACTGATGGCGTTGGCTTCCTTGAGGAAGATGGCGTTGCCCCACAGCAGGTCACGGAGAGAGGTGAACTGGTACCACTTCCACTTTCTGAAGGCCCAGAGGGCGAGCTCGAACTCCCGCTCCGTCCACTGCACTGTGGGACGCAGAGGGACAGTCACCACACGTGCCCCATGGCCAGGAGGAGGACATGGCACAGAGGTGCCTGGTACATGGCACTGCTTCCCACGAGGAGCCCCTGCCAGCACCTGCTCGGCCGTCAGGCAAAGGAGGTGGGGAAGGGGTTCGGGTGCAATGATGGGCAAACCTATCACAAAAAACCCTCCTGGTGACTTCTTACTGACTCACCAATGTGCTCTGCAGCCAGCTGTTGCACTGAGGTTTTTTGTTTGGTGTTTTTTTTGGTCGTTATTCTAAAATCCATTCTCCTACCGATTTTCTGGCTGTTTTTTATTAATGCCTCCTCGAGAGGGCTGACAGGATGGAGGTGAAACTCAGACCATTCCGTTTACCCTCCCCAAATGCCTCTGCAGGTAATGTCAGCGCACAACACGCAGCACAGCCAGGCTGCCCACCCAACTCCTTTCACCCCTCCTTCCTCACCAAGCACTCACCTTCATCTTCAGGTTCTTCTTCTTCCTCATTGGCCTCAGGGTAATACCTGGAGTCCATCTGCTTCTGCAGAGCCTCCAATTTGCTCTCATAATCCTGGGAAAAGCAGGGAGAATGATGCAGCCCACAAAATGTGATCTTCAGCCAACCTCTGCACATCCCTCCTCCCCCTGCAGCCTCCTCCCTCCTCCGGGTCCACATGGATGGGCAGCCCCAGGAACGACGTGTGGGTTTGCTGTCATCTTGAAGATGCACTGAGCCACCCCACAAAAAATTCTGCTGGGGTTTGGTGGTGCTCAGGGAGCCTGAGGAGGAGCCAGGCGTGGCCACCTACCAGCCTCTGCTGCTCCAGAAGGTAATTGGCCTCCTCCCTCTCCCGCCGGTACTGGTCCTCCAGCTCCTGCAGCCTGGGAGGAGCGGGGAAGATGGGGATGAGCGACCCGAGCTCCTTCCCTCCCCTTCCTCCCAGCCCCAGCCCCAGCTCCCCACCTCTGCTCCATCTCCTGCTTCATGTCGATGCCCTGCTTCTCCAGCAGCTCTCTCTGGGCAAAGGCCCAGTCCACGGGCTCGGCGGGCGTCTCCGCGCACGGGGTCCGCTCCCGCTCCTGCCGGGCCTGCTCGGGGTGGTTGAAGCGGAAGACGTGGCTCTTGCCCATGATGATCCGGTTTCCTGCGGCGGGGACAAGGGCTCAGGTTTAGGGGCAGGGAACCCATGCGGGGTGGCGGGCCGGAGCACCCTTCTGGGGACCCACCTGACCGCAGGACGCTGGGCTCCGTCACCTTTTTGCCATTCACGTAGGTGTCGGCGCCTTCGCAGGGCTCCAGGGTCACAATCACTGCGTGACAAGCAGCAAGTGGAGGGGCAGCCCCGGGGCCCCGGGCACATCCCCACCACCACAGGCAACAAACGGGGCTGGCAGCAGCGCTTGGCCAACCTCACGTCAGCCACAGCAGGCCCCAGGACTAAGAGGGCGGGATGAACCCTCCTAGGTCCGGGATGAGCCTGGGCAGCTGGAGCCCCTCGGGACAAGCAGTACCTTCACCGCCCGTCCTTGTGTCGCTGCGGAAGAGGCAGTGCTCTTCCTTGATGAAGTGCCCGCTGAGAACAATGTCCTGCCTCTTCTCCGCATCTTCCCGACCAACCCTGCCGGGGGACAGACAGCTTGAGCCGGCTCCGTCCTTCCTCAAACCAGCCCCTCCTTGAGGCTCCAGCCAAAAATACCCTCTGGGCTCGCCCCAAGCAGCCCTTGGTGCTCGGCAAGACTAATGTCCCCCGTGAGATTGCCCCGGACACGCATTTTTCCCAAGCAGCCACGCCACTCTGGGGATGCCCGGGGAAGGTGCAGGAGGGCAGGTGCCCAGCAGCACTGAGATACGGGCTCTGCAGGAGCCAGCCCTCACCTGGTGATCCCGTCCTTGATGTAGTAGAGAAGGCACTCAGACATGAGCGGGTCCTCGTTCAGGTTGACCAGGTGGGGTGTCTGGGGGAGGCAAGGACACAGTCACCCCGGTGCACAGCAACCCCCCCAGCCTCACCACGGGGCCCCCAGCTCCTGCAGCTGCCCCGACCTAACCCAGCGTGGACAAAACGAGGGCTGGACTCCAACTCTGCACCTCTCCACGCTTCCCTGCTTTCCTCTTCCAAGGACCGAGGTCTGGGCAGCTTTTCCTTGGTTGTTTGGGAAAATTCCTGTTGTAAGCAGGCCCAGCATGGAGCTGGGAGCTGTACAGGAGGTTTACAGAAGGTGAGACAGAGACTCTTCCTTTCCAGCAGCTGTTTCAGGATAAGAGGAACTAAAAGCCCCTGTTTCCCTCCACGGATGACACGGGGACAGATGAAGCACCCAAAGGAGCAGGTCCCAGCCCGGAGATTCATCCAGAGACCTGAAGCCTTGCCCCAGGTTGGCTTGCACTCCCTGCTCTCCCTCCTGTGGGTTCCCTCCCACGAGCCACAGCCTCTTTGCTTCTGATGAGAGGGAATTTACTCCCGGGGCCACGGAGCCCTCCGACCGCAGCCCGCTTGGCTCGTCCCACTGCCAGCAGCTGCGATCGTGCCTCCAACCAGCAGCAAAGTCCTGGGGGCATCAACGGGTGAAGCTCAGAGTTTCCCAGAAATAAGAGACACGGGAAGAAGTGTGGTATCAGCCTGCTGGCACCCAGCATGCAGAGGTGTCCCCGTCAGGAGAAACCCTGACGGCTGCAAGGGACTCACTCCAAACAGTGCAGGAGGGGAAGGGGAACGCAGGCTGTTCTCCGTGGCGGCTGGCAGGAGTAACGGGCCACAGCACGTAACCCGCAGACCTCTGGGCAGACACGTAGCCCCTGGGTCTGAGGGAGAAGCTCTGGGACTGTTTTAGTTTGCAATTTCACTCCAGATTTGCAAGGTTTGGGGAAACGGTCACCCCAGTGATGGCATATGGTGGGGCAGCAATGCCCGGCTAGGTTTTGCTCTCAATCCAAATGTGTTTTGCAGGCTTTCAGTGCTAACTTTCCTTGCCAGCAGCTGGAGAAGTCAGGGCAGTTGTTACCCACCAGAGAGCCGAAGAGCAAGTCGGCACCAAGACCAGCACAGCAAGGCCACCGCCCGGACAAACCTGCTTTGGGGAATAAACCCCCACGCTTCCTACGCACACATCGGGGGGCCTAATGGGCAGCGGCTGCGACGGCAGATGGAAAACAAAGACAGCAGTGTAAAACCCGTTGGAAGAGCCACGTCAAGGTCCCGAAGGGCTCGTTGCTGCTTGTCCTGGCAGGGGCTGGGGGCAGACCCCACTCTCCTTGCCCTGTGTGTCTCGCAGGACGCTGTCTGCCAGGGGCACTTAGCCCACTGCAGGGAAGGGGTGCCGAGGAGCAGTGGGGCTGTGCTGCTGCTGCTGCTGCTGGCACCTATCAGGGCTTGCGGCCAGGTGAGCTGCTGAGGGCACGGCCAGATTTTGCTCCAAAAATGCTCTCTGGGATGCTACATAAACCAGCAGTATTAAATGCTCCTGCACCTTCGTTTCTTGGTGAGGATGCAGGGTGACAGCACCATGCAATACCCCAGGGCGTTAACAGCTGACACCGAGCCCAGCGCAGCCACGGCCCCTGAGGCTCACCGGTGTCCCCTGGGTGGGGACAGCATCCCCCACGTGCCAGGTGATGCAGAATGACATTGAAAATTTAGCCACACGCTTCTATCAAAACAGCCCATGGTGGATGTACAGGGGTGGCACTGAAATGTCCATCACGGGTTTCATGGCAAGGAGAGGGCAGTTAACACCCCTGGGAGCTCCAGGGAAATATTTGAGGCTGGCCAGCAGTGGCAAGGTGGGTTTGAAGGGAACTGCATGGGTACAAACCTGCCCTCATTTGCCAGGGAAAATAAGACAATCCTACCTTTTTAGGAGAGAAAACACCCAGGGTGCCTCCGTCCTCCCTCATGGCCACCCCCATCTCGGCCAGCAAGGCTTCCCTGCAGGAGCAGCAGGAGCAGAGGTTGTCAAAGACACTCTGGACCCCGCAGCCACCCGCCACCACCCGCCACGTGTCCCCACTGGTGGTGACCCAGCCCGGGTGATGCCCCACGCCCGCCAGGTGCTGCAGCCCTGTGCAGAGTAGCCAGGGCAGGGCTGGAGCCCACCTGGGGGTGGTGGAGGGTGCCAAACTGCCCCCATCCCATCCCATCCCATCCCATCCCATCCCATCCCATCCCATCCCATCCCATCCCATCCCATCCCATCCCATCCCATCCCATCCCATCCCACGTGCCGAGAGGCTGCAGGCAAGAAGGGGGCCAGGTGCAGGGACCCCGACCCACCTCTCCATCCGGATCGCCTCTGTCCTGCGCAGCTTCTCCTCCCACGTCTCGTTCAGCTCAGCAATGATCTTCTCTGTTTCCTGGCGGGGTGAGCAGGGCTCAGCATTTTGTATGGTCCAGCGACCTGCCCACCTGGGCTGGGCTCAGCCCCCGAGGGAGCCGGCCCTGCTTTCAGGCTGCTTTCAAGGGGCTGCGGCAGTGCTGCACTCGCATTTTCCTTTCATCCCCTCGCTCTGCTGGGAGCGCTTGTCCCACAGCAAAGGCTGGACCCTGCTGTGCCAAACCCGCTCCTATCCAGGGCACGTCGTGGCTCTGGGTCCATAGGATCAGAGTGACAGAGTCTTCTGGGTTGGAAAAGACCTCAAGGTCACCAAGTCCAACCACCAGCCTGACACACCGAGCCCCGTCCCTAAGCCCTGTCCCTAAATGCCACATCCACACGTCTCTTAAACACCTCCAGGGATGGTGACTGCACCACCTCCCTGGGCAGCCCATTCCAATGCCCTTTTCTATGATTTTCTATTCAGAAATTCTCCCTAATGTCCCATCCAAAACTCCCCTGACATGACTCGAGACTTTCCTCTCTTGTCCCACCACTTGTCACCCAAGAAGAGAGACCAACACCTCGCTGCAACCTCCGTTCAATTGCTTGTAGAGGCTGGGGGGCCTCCAGCAGGGTCCTCCCCACCTTCAGCTCGCTGTCCTCGTAGCCAGGCCCCCAAACTGGTGCAGCCTCACCACGAGGGGACAACCACTGCCCTGGTCCCTCTGGCCACGCTGTTTCTGACGCAGGCCAGGATGCCACTGGCCACTTTGGCCACCCGGGCACAGCGCTGGCCCACACTCGGCTGGCTGCTGAGCAGCACCCCCGGATCCTTTTCTGCTGGGCAGCTTTCCAGCCGCTCTCCCCCGAGCCACAGCGGGGTTGTGGTGCCCCAGGCGCAGCACCTGGTACCCAGCCGTGCTGGATGTCGTGCGGCTGGATGCGGCCCAGCTCGTCCCGGTCCCTCCGCAGAGCCCTCAGGCAGATGGCCCAGCCTGGCAGCCCTCCATCCGCTGGCTTCCAGAGGGAGGAGAGGAGCAGAAGACGCCAGCCTCCTACCTTAAGCCTTTCGATGGCCTCTTCGCTGCCTGGAGCAAACATGATGCGCTCGTGGAGGCTGGCAACGGAGGCGGCGCGGCTGGAGAGAGCTGACAGGGAGGAAGAGGGGCTGATGCCGGCAATGGCGTTGGTCACTGTGGAGAGATTGTCATGGCGTTGGCTCAGCTCTGCCCCGCTAGTGCCATTATTGTTCTCAAAGTCGGACACATCTACGGGCGGGGAAGGAGAGGGACGGGACGGGGGGAAGACACAAGGGCAGGAAGAAGGAAGAGAGAGAGAGAAAGAAGATAGAGACAAGAAAAGCTGTTGGGAAAAAAAAAAAAAAGTGGCAAGAAGAAAGGCAAAAATCAAAAGGAAAAGGCAGAGCATTGGCAGAGCAGGCCAGCAGCAGGGCACGGCTCCCATGCCTCGGCCCCGGCCCGGGACTGTTGTTGGCAGCAGCGCCTGGGAGCCCTTCCTGGCCCATGGGGGTGCTTTGTGGCAGCACAGGGTGCCCAAACTGCCCCTCTCAAGCACCCAGAGCTGCCCTGAGCAAGAGCTCCCCTATCTGCAGTACGCTCTTGCCATTTGTCCCAGTGTCAGAAATGCTGTTCTGGCCCCAAGAAGTCGCAGTGAGCAGGAGATGGGACAGGGGCACACGCTCCCGGTGGCAGCTCAGCCCACGGCAGCAGGGACGCAGCCTCCAGCAGCCCGGGCAGGTGCCGGGTGCCGTCTCCCAGCGGGATGCTTGCAGCCACTTCCACTGCCCGACACAGATAGGTCGGGATCCCTCACCTGGGGGCCACCGCTTCTAGGGGACAGCCAGCTCCTGATGGAGAACAAGAGCCCCATCACTTCGTGGAGCCCCCCTGCCTCCAATTCGTCCTGTTCCTCCGATGCCCCCCGAATGGCCCTCAGCAGGACTGGTCACTGAGGTGTCCCGAGGCCACTCGCACCACGCTGTGCTTTGCCTGGCACTTTTTTTCTCCCAGGAGCACGGACCGTGCCCGCACAAGCAGCGCCAGCAGCAGCAACCAGCCCAGCAGCAGCAAGAGCAGCAGCAGCAGAAGCAAGGGGAAACACAGTGACAGCATGGGAGCGTGGGGCTTTTCGGTGAACGCACCGCTGGCGCCCTGCCTGGCAGATTTGCAGGGCCTCACCCCTGTCCTGGGCTTGGCGAGGGCATGGGCGCAGTGCAGAAATGTCCCTGTGCCACCCGTCCCCCCAGCGGGGCACCAGGTTCCACTGCTGCCCCTTCGCTAGCACCCTGGGGCCAGCTCTCGCTGCCCTTTCCCATGCTGCACGCATGCTCCTCGGCACAGCCTGCGCCTCCCAAAAAGCAGAGAAGCAACACAGAATACCAGTGATGGGGAATACACACATTTGGATCCTTCCGCAGCAGGATGGGCTAAGAGAGAGAGAGGGCAGGGAGCAGGGGGGAAGACAAAGAAAACAGAACAAGAGTGGGTTCATCTCGGTAGGATTCATGGCAGCCTGAAAGCACGGGGAGGAGAGGACACGGACTCCGAGCATCCTCCTGGCACCTCGGCCAGGCACCCTGCAGGATGCTGGCAGTGGGAAACGGGGAGGGGCAAGGGGGCTGCCGGGGCAAAGCAGCTCCTCTGGGACGGCACATGTGTGTGCAGGGCCTGCTGGGGGCGTCCCAGCAGGGGTGGTGGCAGCGGGGGACGCAGCCGTGCCCCCTGCTGCATGGCAGGGCAGACAATGAGATGGCCGAGGTGCAGGGCAGGACACGGGGTGGCTCTGGGGACGTCCCCTCTGAGACACCAGCCTGCCTCTGCCCAGCGCTGCCCTGGCGCGGTACCTACTGTCAATGATGTCCCCGAGACCCTGGGCATAGAGAAGGTCACGCAGACGGGCCACCTCGTCCTTCAGCTCCCGGATGAGCTTGTTGTTGGGGTCCTCGTTGATGACGGCGTTGCAGCGGATCTGCTTGGCGCGGTCGGCATACCTGGGGAGAGGCACAACCCTGAGCAGCTGGGTCCCGAAACCTCCCGTGCCCTCATCTAGCTCTCCATCTGGGGCCTACCTTAAAGTGCTGAGGGTCTCGTCGTAGTTGATGTCGGCGGGGCTGAGTGCAGCGACCATGGCGGTCCTGGAGTTGCCCCCTGCACGGAGAGATGCCAGGCTTCAGCAGGGCGGCTGTCCCTGCGGGGACCCTCGCCCCCTGCCATGCCCCCCTGTGCCCGTGTCCTCACCCAGGTTCTCCCGCAGCAGCCAGGTTAGCACCGAGTCTCGGTAGGGGATGAAATCTGTCTTCTTCTTCTTCTTGTTCTAGGGAGAGGGAGCAGAGGGATGGGCTGCCAGGCTGCTCGCTCTCCCCCAAGCAAACACTGTGACCAGTGCCAGCGCTGTCCCCAACCGCAGGTGGGCACCTGCAGTGGCACCTCACCCCTAAAGGGCTCATCACAAGCCACCTCACAACCCATTCCCACCCTTGTAAACCCAAACCCATCCAGCCCTGCCTGAGCACGTACCTTATTTGGCCCTGAATCCTGCAAAGAAAGCAGAGAGACTGCTTAGCTGTTGCAAACAGAAGAGAGCAGCAGGGAGGGAGGTGACAGCGAGCTGCTCCCCTCCTCTTCACCCAGCACAGGACCCCAGGTGCTCCATCCCTGGGAGCTGGGAGCTTGGGTGCTCCATCCTGGGCAGCCGGGCGCCCCACCCCCCCTCCAGGTACCTACCATTTCGGCCAGAGCAGAGATGACTTTCCCCAGCGTGGTCAAGGACTTGTTGATGTTTGCTCCTTCCTGGTGGAGAGACCAAAAGCCCAGATCCTCAGGCCCTGTTTCAGAGCAGCGCTAAAGCCCGGTGCACCGAGAGGATGGAGAAGCCCCAGCACAGGGCGGGCAACCAGCAACTGGTCTTACTGGGTGACCAGCACCTCCCAGCTGGGGCTTGCGGACCCTACTGGCACTGGCACTGGCACTGGGCAACTCTCAGACAAAACACCGCTGAGAAGTGGCAGTTTCCAATACAGCGTGCAAGGAATCAGGCAGGGAAAGGACAAGTGGCACCCAGGGACCCATGCCATGCTCTCACCTTCAGCCTCGTGCCCTTCGCGCCGGTGGAGTCAGCTCGCTCGCTGCCAGCCAGATCCACCAGGCTGATTTTGCTGACCTGCGGGCACAGACAGCAGCTGTGGCAGGCTCGGCTCATGCCTAGCGTGTGGGCAAACTGCCCCCCACCACGGAGCTGCACCATCAGCAAGGTGGGAGGAAACACCTTCAGCAACCGTGAGCCCGCTCTGGATGTGGAGGTGGGTTTGGCCAGAAGCAGAGCTCACATTCCCACCAGCAGGGGCAGTGGCCACACGGGGCCAGAGATGTCCCTCCACGGTGGTCTGGGAGCCCAGCATGTGGCTGGGACTTAACCCCATCACGTTTCAGCCCCCCAGCAGCCACACGGTGTCCCCCCACAGGCACTGTGGCACACAGAGCTCTTGCAGCGTTCCCCTGGGGCAGTGCCCTCACCTTCTCGGTGGTGATGTCCGTCTCGGCATCGTGTCGCTTCTGGGTGAAGATGATGTTGAAGACGGCGTGTGAGCGGCTGCTGGTCTCGTTCATGTTGGTGGCAGCCACCGTGCTGCGGGGAGAGGAGGGCAGAAGGTGTGACACTCTGCAGGGGACAGCAGAGCGTCTGGGGACAGGTTCAGGACAGGGAAGGTGATGGGAAGGCCACTGCAGCCAGGAGAGGACTCTGGGCTCCAGGAGTGACTGGTCAAATCGGGTGACATCACGCCTCACTTAGGGACCTCAGGCCCTGCCCACAGCACCGGGGACACAAGCTTCAGCCCACGTGTAGGTGCCTGGGGACACCCTTTGGGGACATCTGGAAGCCCTTCAGATCCTGGTGTTCTCCCGCTCCCCCACTCACCGGGCCTTGTTCCCTGAGTCCATGAGATCCTGGATGTCATTGTAGGAGGTCACAGCCAGCTTGGAGAGGTCCTCGACATAGGGCCCCATGAGGGGATGCTCCCTCACCCGCAGGTTCCCCTTGTTCTTGGGGTTCAGGAGGTCTCTCACCCGCTCGCAGTATATCTCCATGTAGCTCACCTGGGGACGGCACACGCGGGGCTCTGGGTTTTGCCCAGAAGTAACACACGGCCGGGCACACGCTGCCGTCACGCCAGGCCTCCACCAGCCCATCCTGCCCCCGGGAAGATCGGGCTGGAGCAGGCAGGAGGCGCGGTGCCTTACCTCCACGGAGTAGGACATGTTGTCGTTGGTCGTGTCGTTGATGCGGGAGAAGAGGTCCTCACACAGCTGCGGGGGAAAGAGCCAGGCTGCTCAGCCCCTGAGCAGAGGGATGCTCCGCTCCGGGGCACACAAGCCACGAAGATTTCCACCTTCTTGCCCCAAAAGGCAGAGCAGCAGCGATGGGACAGCTCTTGGCGGGGTGGCAGGAAGGCCCCTGGTAATGTGGAGGGGACCGGCACCCGCAGAGCCTCTCCCTGCTTGGTAGGGACTTGGGCACAGTCCCTTGCTCACACTGCCCGACCAAACCTCTGCCCTGGGGCCTGGGTGAAGCTCCCCGTGGTGTCCCCTGACCAGCAGCTCGTCTCCCCTGCTTCTCCTTCCCTCCCAGCCACCCTTTTCCCTTGTGCACCCCGCTCAGGTCAGGGGGAGCCTGTCTCCAGGCGGTACCTGTGGGATGATGCCTTGCTGGTCCTTCTCCTGCTTCCCCATCATGGTGTAGGATTTTCCAGCCCCTGTCTGCCCGTAGGCAAAAATACAGACGTTATAGCCTTCGAAGGCATGCTGCAACATCTCCTCGCCGATGTCCCGGTACACCTGCTTCTGAGATGCATAATTGATGTCTGCAGGCTGTGGAGAGGAGAGAGGGGCGATCAGAGGAGGCCATCCTGCTGCATCCCAGCCCCGTTGCGGGCTCCAGCCAGGCTCTGGCTCCCCGCCGCTTACCGTGGTGTGGGACCAGTAGGAATAGTCAAAGCTGAAGCTTTTCGGTGTCTCTTTGGGTTGCTTCGGGTTCAGGATGGCTGGGGACAGAGAGAGGGATGTGAGGGAACTGGGTGGTACCATCGCCTCCCGCATCCTGGGCAGGCTGTGACGGGCTTGGTGCCAGACAGATCCCCGTGGGCTGGAAATCAGGATGGGGTCCCTCCAGCTCCACCGTGGGGGCCAGGGAGAAGGGCAAAGGCTCTCCAAAATGCCCTGGTGAGCGTGGTGCAGGGAAGCTGCTCCTTCCCTTGGGCTGCCTCCTGCTCCATCACGCACCCGCAGCAGCGCCGTGGGGACAGCCCCCGGCACGGAGGTCCCAGCCCTCCCTGGGGGGCACGAGTGGGGCAGGAGCAGCCGCGGGGGCTCTGCCTCCTGCTTGCTCCGTGTTTTATTTTCAGTACCTGATCTCCCCGCAGCAGCAGGGTGATTAATGCCCTGTGTTAAACCACCAGCGGAAACAAGAGCCTGCTTTTTCCCATCCCCTGGTGAAAAGGACGTTGCCATGGAAATTGGAGACTGCATCTCTCCTCTTTCTCACTCGTTCGATGTTTTTTTTTTTTTTTTTTCCTCTCCACCCCGTAGAGTGTTTATGATGTTTTTCTTTTTTATTTCTGAAATAACAGGCACTCGGAGAGATGCGTCAGAAGAAACCCAAAGCAGCAGGGCAGTCACGGGACGCGGCGCTCAGCCATCTCCGGTGACATTGGAACGCCCTTGCGGGTTGGGAGGGGTGCCACGGCCCCAGCCGGGCTGCTTGGGGGGGCTGGGGGGGCGCAGTGCCCACCAGAGGGGCACTCAGCTCCCTGCAAGGGCCTGCCAGGGCATGGAGGTGGCAGCAGGACCAGGGTGCCCCCAGCCACCACCATGGTGCTGGGGCTTTGCCGAGCAGCTGGAGGAGCCACACAAATTCACCCCGTATCACAGCGTCTCCCCCAGGGTGGATGCTCGGCTGCTGTCCTGCTGTGTGTCCATCCACAGCCCCCCCAGCACGCCAGCAGCGTGCCCTGCCTGCACCGAGGCACACGGTGACCCAGCACACTCCTGCTCGGGATGGTTGGGGAAAAAAAAAAATACACGGCTTGTTCCCCTGCGCTCCGTACAGGCTGGGTCCTAAATTAATGATGAAGCCTGCCCACGAGTGCCAGGGTCGCTAGGGAACGGGCTGGGCTGTATCAGATGGACAAGCATGTCCCTGAGCACGGAGGTGACAGAGGAGGTGAGGGGACAGGAGGAGAGCTGCCGCCGCTCCTGGCTGCTGGTCCCAGCACGCCGACACGCACTCACTGTGTGCAGGGTCCTGCGCTGGCCAGGACAGACGGGGTGACACTGGCCAGGACAGACAGGGTGACACTGGGCTGTACGTCTGCAGTCGGACCAGAGCCAGAGGCTGGCTGTAAAGGCCAGCAGGGTGGGAAGCGGGGTCAGGACCAAAAACTACAGCAGGGAGCTGCCAGCAGCCAAAGCTCATGGCCACAGCCCAGGCTGCGCCTCAAGGAGAAGCTCAGACATCCCCCGAGCTGCCACCAGGCGCAGGTCCCTGTTGAGACCCAGACCTGGGTGGCACCGTGCCTCCCCTGGGGCCGGGGATCACCCACCCGTGTGCGGGGCCCCTCTGGGCAGAGGTGGCTGCAGGGGCAGGCAGAGCATCTGCGGTGTCTCCGGGATGGGGAGGCTGCTGCCGGCACTGGTGCCGTCTGTGCCGGGCACGGGGCTGAGGAGGGGCCGGGGATGGCACCGAGCGGCTCTGGGTGGCAGCCCCAGCTGCAGCTGCCCGGGGGGGCAAGTCCCCAGCCTGGACGGAGCTGGGAAATGGAGGAGAGAAAGCGTGCCACAGCCCGCTGCATGTCCCCTCCTGTCCCTGAAGCTGGGGCGCTCTCCGTGCCCCTTTCTTTCCTGGTTATTTGCCACTGAGTGGATGGGTGCTGCCGGGGGGCTTTCCCTCACCGCCCGTCCTGGTACTGCTGGAACCCCACCTGTGTGTGGGGACCCTGGGGTTTCACACAGCTGGAAGGGGGAAAAAGGAGGTGGGGAGGAAAGCGAGACAAGAGAGGGAGGAGGAAAACATCTGGAGATATCCCTGGGCTTTGCGACAAACAAGGGACGAGTATTGAGCAGGATAAAGCAGAAAAACTACACGGAGAGAAAATCATCGTCATATTTTAAATCCCTGTGTCTCGCCATGACAACTAACATCTCACAAGGCCCCAGGCTAGAATAAAACCCTGGAGAGCAAATGTCGGGGGGGGGAGAAATGCCTGGAAAAACGTCTGGGCTGGCAGCACCGGTGGCCAGGCTCCCCCTGCCCCCGGCTCCCAGACCCCCGCCATTCAGCGCCGTGCTCGCCCTGGGGGACGCGGCTCCAGCCGGGGAATATTAATGTGCTCATGGGAAGGAAGCCGGGGTGTCCCCCCCCGCCCCGTTCCCTGCAGCACCGCCACAGGAACAAAGCAGCAGTGTTGGTGGGTGGGTGGCCACCGCGAGCCAAAGGGGGCGGCGGCTGGAAATTTGGGGGAAAAAAGGGCTGCAGAGAAGGGTTGGCTCCTTCCCCCTCAGCTCCCTTCCCCAGCCACCCCCTGCGCCCGGCGGGGCTTAATTAATTACACCGAATGAATTATGCAGAGCACAGACCCCTTCCAGCCACGCCAAGGGGATCAGCCTGGGCTTTGTCGATTCATCCATTGCCCAGCGGCTGCAGTGGGGGAGAAAAACCTCGCAGTCAGCAAAGGGCCGGCTGGGAGCTGCGGCCGTGGCACCCACACTGGAGGAGGGGGGGGGACATGCCCAGCTGAACGGCTGCCACGCTCCGAACCTGATCCTTCTTGCACCCCGGGGACCCGCCAGACGTCCCCAGCACGTCACGCTCGAGCATCCTCGCCGGCGGCACGGGGGTGGCTCGCGCCGGCGGCGGTGACGCAGGAAGCTCCAAGCCCTGCGGGCGGGCGGGAGTTATTTTAGATGCCATCCCATCTGGAGGCTTTCAGAGCCAAAGAGAAGGGCCGCGGCCACCATTTTCACCACCAGCACCTACGGCTTGTTATTTAAAGAGGGGTCGATCCCCGCTCCAAACCCCTGATCCTGAATCGCATCCGCGCGGGGACGGGGCGTGCGCTCTCCTGATCCCCACCCCAATACCCTGGTTTAGGGGGGTGGCCCCCGTGAGGGTACTCACTGGTGGTGCTTCCCGACATCTGGATGATGCATTTGGACTCCCGGCTCATCTCCCGGGAGTTGAAGGGCCGCACGCGCACCGCCACCTTGACGGACGCTCCCGCCATCGCGCCAGCCGGAGGTGGTGCTGCTATCGGGGAGCGGCGGCTGTCCTGCGGGGGGGAGAGCAGGGGGTTAGGAGAGCTCGCCTCTGAACCCCCCCAGATGGAAAAATGGGTGAAAGGCTGAGCCCAAATCAAGCCAAGAGGATGGGGTTTCCAGTAGGACTAAGCCCTTTGGGATGCCAGCATTGGTGCCCACCAGCCATGCGCCCTGTGGTGCCCCTTTTGGGTTCCCACAGCTGGGGACAGGGCTGTAGGGCACAGCCAGCATCACACAGCCCCCCACGGGCAGTTCTTCCACTGCTTGTCCCCACAGCCCTATGCCCATCCCCAGAGCCTCCTGCCTCCAGCCCCTGCACGGCAGGACCACGGGGAGGAAAACCGGCACATTTCGGCTCAAGGGCAGGAGGCTGACGGACAAGGTCAGACTGGATGCTCCTCGAGGTTTTTTCTAACCTGAGCAATTCTGTGACCCTACAGCAAATGTTTCTGTTTGCCCATCCGTGCAGACTGACGGCCCCGACGTCCTGCCCTGCGCCGCAGGCTGGCACTCAATAGCTATTTTCCACTTAATCTAGCTAACCCGACGATCAATTATCTCACCGAGCAAGGGGCAGCTCTGCCAGCAGAGCCCCAAAAGCCTCCAGGAGCGGGCGGGAGATGGCACGAGGGCAGCACAGGGGCAGGGGCAGGGAGGAAGGGGCAGTGCCTGCGGGAGATGCATGGGGCAAGCACTGGCCCAGCTCCAGTTCCTTGAACCACATCGAGTGGCAGCCAGAGCAAGGCAGATGGGTCCTCCTCTGATGGCCTTTCCCGTGGCACAAGTGAAAATACAGCTCAATTTGTGGAAAATACGGAAGAAAGAAAAACCCACAGAACAGCCCCAGGAGACGGGAACCGCTTTGAAAACAGCTGGGTCTTGTCAGTTTGGTTTTCGGTCCCAAAAAGGGGAAAAAAATAAATAAATAACAACAGATATGCTCTGCCCAACAGCAGGTAGATTCATGGTGCAATGGAAAATTTGCAGCCAGAAAGTGGGGGCAATAAACAAAAAGGAATAAATAAATAAATAAATAAGCATAAATAAGCATATTTGTTCGTTTATTGGGGGTTGTTTTGGTTTGGTTTGGTTTATTTTCTGTGAAATGACACCGATACATGGCTGGGTGGAAGTGCTGCCGGGCCATTTCCCCCTGCAGCCCCCTCCAGCCCCATTTTTCCCCCCCAGGTGCTCTCCTCGCCGCGTGGCCTCGTGCCGCAGCCATCCCTCCCCACGTGCTGTGCTGGTGCCCCTCGGTCCTGCCGGCTCGGGGTCCCACCCCAACCTGCCCCTGGCCTCATCCTCGACCTAAAACCGCGCCTTCTGCTCCCCCACAGCCCCGTGCCCAACGTGAGCTGACTGCTCCATCCACCTCCTCGCCTCGCCGCCCGCCCCAGCCCCGTGCCCGCTGCGTTGAAGCAGCCCGGGCTCCATTTTCTGCCTCAAGCCGCTCCATCCATTTCCTTCGGCTTCCTCAGCTGCCAGCGCAGCCTCCCCCTCGCCCCGCTGCGCCTTGGCGGTCCCAGCGCTGCCATTCTCCGACCCGCGGCAGCGAGACAAAGGCTGCCTGTGCCTGAGCCAGGCTGGCGCCGGGCCGCAGCCCCTCTGCGGGCCTCCCCCTCCCCGTCATTTGGGGCGGGGGTCTCCGGCCAGCTGTGGGGACACACTGCCATGGGGCTGCCCCATAGGGAAGCCCGATGGAGCTGAGATTCCCCAGCAGGGCTCGCCGCTCCCATCACCCTACAGAGAGAGGTGGGTGCGTGGCGGTGGGGAGCACCGCATCCAGCCCCCCCTCGGCCAGCCAGCGACTCACGGGGCCGGGTTGGCAGCCGGAGCGTGGTCCCTGCCCAGGGAGGGTCAGCCAGCGCCCGCTTTAATCCGCCGTCGAGAGAAATTCAATAGCGCAGCCGGGCGGCGCTGGGAGCTGATCCAGCAGCCTGCTCCCCGCGGCATCGGGGTGGGAGGCATGGAGGGAGCCCCCCATGGGGTCACCGCAGCCGTGTGGTGCATTTTCCCCCCCGGTAAACCTCCCTCTCGGCCACCCGAGGGCTAGGAAGCAGCAATTAACGGGATCGGCTAAGATTAATTGGGCAGGGATAAGCCAGAGAGGGCTCCCGTAATCCCGAGGATGCCCGCGCCAGCCCGGCCCCACCCCACCCTGCCACCACCGCCAAGGTGACCAGCGGGATGGGGCGCGCTGTCCCCCGCTGCCACCCGTCCCCCGGTGCCACCCGCGGGTAACACCTCCTGCAGGAGCACCGTGGGGACCTGCCACAGCCCCTTCAAGGAGCACCCCGTCCCCTGGGTGCCGCAGGGTGCCACCGGTCCAGCCACAAAAGGCTCGCCCCTCCCTAGCCCTGCGCCCCCCTGGGGTCCCTGCCCTCCCTCCGGGGACCCTCCCCACGGGGCTGCCGCTCCCCCCGTGATGTGACACAGCAGGGGACCGGCCACCCACCCCTCCCAGCTCGATGGCAAAGCCCCCGTGCTGTCCCTGTCACCAGGCCTGTAGGATTTGCTTATTTATTTATTTTTCCCCCTTATGGCGGGGTTGCGCAGCCTCCACCCTGAGGGCCGTGGGAAGCATCTCCCCTCCATCCACCCGCCCTAAAATCAGCCCCAGTGCTCCCCCTGCTCCTGGGGGGTATTGGGGCAGCGTCCTCACCCCCCAGACCCCGCTGGCAGCAGGATACCCCCGCTGCCCATCCCTGCTCCCTCCGCGCGAGGGGCCGTGACGATGCAGTTTTTCGCCCTGCGGCACCACGCGGGCTTGGGCAGCGCCCGGAGGCGAGCTGAGCCCCGTGGGGACAACACGGGGCCGATGGCTTTGTCCCCACCGCCTGCCACCTGTCCCCATCCTCCTCGCCACCCCGGTGCGGGACACGGCGTTGGGGCAGCCTCGTGCCACCTGCACCCTGCATGGCTGAAATCAGTGGGGGCACCGCTAATGGGGTTTCTCCAGCCCCATGAGGCTGCGGACACCACCATGGGGGGACACCAGGTGCTGGCACCCCCCGGGGAGCTGCAGCCACCGGTGGGGACGGGGGTGGCGTGCGTGTCACCACGGTCACCCCCTCCCCTACCAAATGGATGTCTGGGCAGGCGGACACCCAGACAAGGGGCTCTGTGGGGTGTGTGGGGATGGGGACAAAAGGGGGCTGAGCAGCGGGGCCGTGCCGCAGCCCCCACCCCACAGGTCCCCCCCTCGATGTGGTGGCCCTCCCGATGCTGTCCCCAAGGTCAGCAGTGGTGGCATCTCGTCCTTGCCGTGCCCTCCGCCACCGCCGTTCACTCTGGAGCGGAATGAGGGCGGGATGGCGGCCCCAGCCCCAGCCACCTGCTGTGGGGGGGCAAAAAAAAAAGCATCAGGCGGCTGATGCTGGGCTGCGAGCCCGTTACCGGCACCAGCAGGGCGGGGAGCACGGGGGGCATCACCCCCCCCCCCCACACGGGATCCTTCTGGAAGCCGGGGCGGCTCCCCTCAGCCTCCCCCCGCTGCCCGCAACATGGCCGCCGCCCCCCACACCCCCCTCACCCCCCTCACCCCTCAGCATCCCGGGGGGGGGGGCAGCGCGGTGCCGGTGCCACCGGGCACAACGGAGCGCTCCCTCCTCCTCCCGCCGCCACCGTCACCACAGCCCCTACCTGTGCCCGGTGCAGCTCAGCCGCGGGCGGGGGGGGCCGGCATGGGGCCGCGCCGTGAGGAGCGCTGAGGAGCGGGGCCGGGGCTGCGGCTGCTGCCGGTGGCGGTGGCGGTGCGGGAGGTGCCGGCCCCGCCCCTGCGGCCCCGCCCGGCCCCGCCCCGCCCCCGCGCGCCGATTGGGAGCTGATTGGGGGGGGGGGGAGGTGGGGGGGGGTCGGGGATGGGGCGGTGACGTCAGCGCAGCCCCCCCCCCCACACACAGGCACTGAAGGGTTCGCGCTGCGGAACCGCCGCAAGGGCGAGGGGAGGGGCGGGGCCTCCCGTGTTGCCATGGCAACCGTTACCATGGCAACCGTTACCATGGCAACCGGTACCGCCATAGCCGTTACTATGGCGACCATTGCCCTCCATCTCCATTTCAAGGCCCATAGGCCTGGGCCCAAAGGCCCGTCCCTGTCACCAGGTGGCAGAACAGCAAAGGCCTGGGGTGGCTGTGGCAGCAGAGGGGCCCATGGCGCAGCAGTGGGATCAGTGAAGGAGCCCGCAGCTCCCTCACTGCCTGGCCACCCACACGGGTCTGGCTGTGGCCCCACACGGCTCTGTAAGGCCTCAGAGGCTGCAGCCAGGTGCCGAGCAATCCCACTGCCACCTTGGTGTTTTTAGTAGCAGGGTCCCACACCTTGACCTCAGTTTGGTCCCATATTTCAGGCTCATAAACTGTCCAATTGTTGGTAAGGAGAATGAGCTGTAAGGTTCCCAGGACAGTCTGTGTTCCTAAGGACGTATGGGCTTTCCGACCCCCATGGCCACATCTCCCCCTTCTTTATTAATATCACCCATTTTCTAGAAGCAAACTACCACTCCATATATAACGATGGCAACAGCCCCTCTCAGGGCACGGGGCCGTTTCATGGTAGCCATGCGGTCGCCGTGCTCATGGACGTTTGGGCAACCCCAACAGGAGGGTGCTGGGGCCGCAGGCCGGTGCTGGTGGCACATTAACCGGGCTGCGAGGAGGCCAGGGCAGAGTCCGTGCTGCTGGGGGGAGCGCCACAGCCTGGGGTCAGGGTCCGGGGGGACACAGAGAGCTGCTGGCAGGGGATGCGCCGCGCTGCAGTGCTGGGTGCCGAGCGGGCCGCGGCTGCCGCTCCTCTCCTGTGGGCTCAGCTGCGGGGCACGGCAGGGCACCCCATGGCCACCATCCCGCTGCCTCAGGCGCTGCTGCGGCCGCTGGCCGTGCCGCAGAGGCTGCTTCTGGGGCCGGGCCCCAGCAACGTGCCCCCCCGCATCCTGGCGGCCGGCAGCCAGCAGCTCCTGGGCCACATGCACCCCGAGATGCTGCAGGTGAGGAGCCCCCTGTCCCCGCCTCCCGCACCCTGCCAGGACGAGGAGGTGACAGTGGCGCTGGTCCCCACGGCAGGTCATGGATGAGATCAAGGCAGGCATCCAGTACGCCTTCCAGACCCGCAACCGCCTGACGCTGGCCGTCAGCGGCACCGGCCACTGCGCCATGGAGGCTGCCCTCCTCAACCTGCTGGAGCGCGGCGACACCGTGCTGGTGGCCATCAATGGCATCTGGGGACAGCGTGCCGCCGACATCGCCGGGAGGCTGGGTACGCTGCGGGCACCCGGCTGCAGGGGGGCTGCCGGGACGTGGCCTGCTCCCGAGGTCCTGTTGTCCCCACCCCGGTGGCCTCATGCGGCAGCAGAGGGTTCTGGGCTTTGGTGGGGTGACAGTGACATTCCCCCTGCATACGGCGACTTCTAGTGGGCCCCTGGTTAACGCCTGAGCCATGCCCTGCGGCTGGAGGTGAGCCCAACCCTCCCTGTCCCTCTGCTCAAATCCCTCCCAGGTGCTGAGGTCCGCGAGCTGCTGAAGCCTCCAGGCGAGTACTTCACCCTGCGGGACATCCAGGAGGTGCGGGGCAGCTGTGGGGCAGCGGGCATGGGGCCAGCCCCTTGGCAGCATTCACCCCCCTGCTTTTTTCCCCCAGGGCCTGGCACGGCACAAGCCCTCGGTGCTCTTCATCACCCACGGCGAGTCCTCCACGGGGGTGCTGCAGCCGCTGGAGGGGCTGGGCGAGCTGTGCCACCGGTCCGTGAGCCCCAGTGTCCCCCACTGGGGCTGGGACGTGGGAATTTATGTGCTGGGGACACGGGGGGGTAGTGGCAGCAGGGGGTGGCAGGGTGTGGGGCTGAGCCCTGTCCTCCCCCAGGCACGGCTGCCTGCTGCTCGTGGACGCGGTGGCGTCGCTCGGGGGAGCGCCCATCCTGATGGACCAGCAGGGTGAGAGCCACGGTGCCACCATGGGCGCACAGGGGACCAGAGGGGTCCCACATGTCAGGGCTCACCCCCCCCCCACCTGCTGCTTCGTGCTGGTGCCATCAGTGCCCCGTCCCTCTTGGGGGACCATTGGGGTGTCAATGTGTCCCCCAAAGCAGGGCAAACATGACCGGGACCTGCAGCGCACGTCCCCTGTGCTCTCTGCTGGTGGCAGAGAGTGGAGCCAGTGGGCTGGGGGCTCAGTGCGGTCCCTCTCATGCAGAGATCGATGTCCTGTACTCGGGGTCCCAGAAAGTCCTCAGTGCCCCCCCCGGCAGTGCCCCCATCTCATTCAGTGAGCGAGCAAGGTAAGGGCGGCCCTGGGAGGCGATGGGCTGGAGGCACGGGGGGTCGCTGTCCCCCCTGCTCTGCCAGCTCTCTGCCAGAGCCATCCCCACGCAGCGGTGCCAACCCAATGCTCGCTCTGGGGCTGGTATTGGGTAAGGGGGAGCTCTGCCCTCCCCTCTGCTCTGGCTGCAGCTCTGCACTCCGCTTTGCCAGGGAGAAGATGCTGAGGAGGAAGACAAAGCCCCCGTCCTTCTACCTGGACATGGGCTGCCTGGCGAACTACTGGGGCTGCGATGACAAGCCACGCATGTGAGGGCAGGCTGTCCCACCACGTGTCGCTTCCCTTCCTCCCCAAAGCCCCCTAAATGCTCTGCTCCCCTGTGTGGGTCCCCTCGGCGGGGGCAGCAGAGCCCTGCCACCCCTCCCCATCGCCCACCCTCCTCGCAGAGTCAGGCGCCAGCCCCGGGGGGCTTGCACAAGCCGCCCTGCGGGGGCTGAGCCCACCCGGGTGCTGTTGGGTTTTGCAGGTACCACCACACAGCACCCATCAACAGCTTCTTCAGCCTGCGGGAGGGCTTGGCCATGCTGGCGGAGATGGTGAGCAGCGTGGCACGGGGCACCGGGTGATACCTGCCCCGTGGCAGGGTCTGGGGGGAGCCACAGGTACCTGCAGCGGGGCCCTACCGACTCCTCTGTGCCACCAGGGCCTGGAGAGCTCGTGGGAGAGGCACCGGGCCAACTGCACCCTCCTGTGCCAGGGGCTGCGGGAGCTGGGGCTTGAGCTCTTCGTGAAGGAGGAGGTGGGTGCGGGGAGCCCATCTCGCCGGGCTGCGCGGCGCTGGGCAGCTGGGAGCATCCCTGGGGGGGCTGGATGCTGGAGAGGAGCCCCCGGCCTCCCTGCTGGGCTCTCCCCTCACGGGGCTCACCAGGGTTGAGCCCCGTTGCTCTCTCCACCAGGCAGTGAGGCTGCCCACCATCACCACCGTCAGGGTGCCCAAGGGCTACGCCTGGCAGGAGATCACAGCCTTTCTGATGAAGGAGCACGGCCTCGAGATCGCCGGGGGCCTGGGGCCCTCCGTGGGCAAGGTGGGCAGCGCGCTCCCCTCCCACCTCCCCCTGGTCCCCCAGCCCGCATCCATCCAAAGGGGAATTGCTGCGTGTCATCGAGCGGCTACGCACACAGTTAGTGGGGTCACACGTCTTTACCGTGACTGAGGGTGATAAATAGGAAGAAACGGGGAGCTCCTCGCACGCCCCATGCTCTGTGGGAGCCGGTGCTCGCTGGGCACAGCCCCGGGTGGATTCTGCAGGGAGAAACTCGTCCTTCTCCTCCCAGGTCTTGCGAATCGGCCTCATGGGCTACAACTCGACCAAAGACAACGTGGACCGTGTGCTTGGGGCCCTGCGCGATGCCCTGCAGCGCTGCCGCCGGAGCAGGCTGTGAGCTCCGTGAGCAGGGGGGTTCCTCTGCCCACCGGGGGACCTGGCAGGAGGCACTACGGGACCCCAAATGGGGCCACACGGGGTGCGCGGGAGTGGGGCACGTGCTGGTGGCGGTGGGTGGCACCGGGCGTTGGATCCTCGTGTGCCAGGTGGGAGCGCAGCGTGTTGGCAGGACACGGCACAGGGGTGGCACTCCTTGCCCTGGTGCCCTGGCCCCACATCCCCACCCTCTCCTCCTCCCCCAGCCACGACACTCAGCAGCCCCGTGGGGTGGAGGCAGGACCCGAGTGCAGGGCCCTTCCCTTCCTGGCCCTTCCATCACCACCCCCCAGCTGCTGCAGCCGCCCTGCTCCTTCTCTGGCACTGCCTTTCCTGAATAAAGCACCACGGCGCCACGCTGCTCCCCTGCCTCCTGCCTGGTCTTGACGAGTTTCAGCGCCCACGTCCCCATTTCCCCAGGCGACAAGGCCCAGAGCCCCCCGCAGCCCCCTTTCCCCTCTCCCTGCAGACAGTGGGGGTGAGCAGGGGGCGCCTGGACGGGGCGGCAGCGGGTCCCGCTCAGCTCCTCGTGGGGATTTCTCTCTGCACCTTGGCGAGGAGCTGGGACATAGCCGAGCGGCGCGCGTCGTCCTGGATCCCGTAGACCTGCAGCTGAGCAGACCCGTGGGTGGTGAGGGAGGGGAAGGGGCTCCCTGTTTGGCTGAAGCCCCACGGGCACCCTAAATGGAGGGGCAGGGATGCCCATCGCGCCCCCCCGCTTACCTGGCTGAGCAGGATGTCAAAATAGGCTGTGTCCCAGTACGCCCTGTCCCCGTCAGGGAGCCGCAGGAGGGCTCTGAGCTCAGGGTCTGCCTGCAAGCCCTTGGTGCTCGCGGGGTGCCCAAAGTGGAAGCGAAGGAAGCGCGGGGGGTCCTGGGCGAAGGCCTCCACCTTCTGTTGGAGCGAGGCGAGGTCCAGGGGCTCCCCGTGGAAGAGGTTCTCCCCCGGGCGTAGGAAGTGGGGTAGGCGCCGGGTGGCCAGGCAGCGCAGGAGGACCACCAGCAGCCTGTAGACGGAGCCCTCCAGGTCCTGCCAGTCCTCCGGCGAGGGAAACAGCTCCGTGCTCCACAGCAGCACCATCTGTGGGGTGGCGAGAGGGGGTGCCTGGGGGAGCACGGCCTCCTCACCAAGGCTGTGCCTTCAGATCCCCAGCAGGAGGTGCTTTGTGCGGGAGAAACACAGACCGTGCTGCTTTTTCTTTTTCGTTTGTTGGTTTGGTTTTTTAAAATGTCAAAGAGCACGGTATGAACTAAAGCCCACTGGATTTGCTTTCAGCTGGGGCCGTTCCCTCGTCAGCGATGACTTTGCTGCCTTCGCCACCTCCTCCCCGGCGAGCCAGCACAGGGCAGAGCGCACCGAGATTGTGACACCGGGTGCCCGGAGTGCCACAAACAGGTTCGGTGGGGAGAGAGGCTTTGTCAGAGCAAACACCAGCCCCAGCCCTCCACCTCCCGGCACAGCGATGCCATCCCCAGCATCCCGGGGCACGCGGCACCGCACGGCCTGCGCCAGGACCTGCCCTACCTTCAGGTGGTCGAAGGAGAGGCCGGTGCTGCCGTCCTCCTCCCTCCAGTCCTGGCTGCTGAGCTGCTCCAGCAGGCGCAGGCTGTCCAGCCGGGGCCCCTGCAGGGTGTCCACTGCCCAGAGCAGCTTCAGGACGGGGAGGTGAGCCGAGGATCTGGAGAGAAAGTGGCTCTGCTGAGGGAGGCTGGAGACACCGCGGGGCCCAGCCGGGGAGCTGGGGAAGGATATCTGCAGCGCCCACGGCTCTGCTCGCAGGCACTGCCACATGCTGGCACCCTGGAGCCGAGGTTCCCCAGAGCAGAGGCCACATTTAGAGCCACAAGCCTGGCTGCACCTCAACAGCCGGGATGGCCAGGTCCCTGCGGCACACAGAGGTTTGCACAGGTCCCTCCCAGGGGGCAGCTTCCCCACACCAGAGCTGGGAGCAGCTTCCTGCAGCCCCGCCAGAAGCCTGGGGTTTGGCCACAGCCCCAAACCCGCCCCGCTCACGGAGCAAGCCACCTGCTCGGCCCCTCCTTGGGGCTGGGTGGCTGTGCGGGCAGGAATGCAGGTGTCACCCCAGCCCCTCGCAGCTTCACCCCGCTGCTCTCAAGAGCCCAACGTGCACGCAAACCCTGAGCAGGAAGCTGAGAGCCACCACCCTGTGAGCTGGTTTAGCTCCTGCCAGCAGCTCGGGGCCTCCTTTGGCACCTGAACACCCTGCTGGCACTGCACGGCATGGGCAGGTGAGCTGCAGCAGCGGGATGCATGGCACACCCCGTGCACCAAGGGCACTGGGGCTGCTTTCCCGTGCCCCCCAGGCAGGAAAATCATCCCGCGCTTGGCTGGCAGCACTGAGCCTCTGCTCTCCCACCCTTTTGGTGCTGCCAGCCAGGATGGATGGGCACAGGTAGGGCCGCTGCTTTGGTGCACGTGTGCTGGAGCCACTCACCTCCAGCAGCGGGGAGAGGCGGGGATGAAGTGAGCCTCCGCCGTGGCCTTCTGGAGGCTGCCCTCGGGGAAGCCCCTGTCGCGCTGCCGCCCCTGCAGCCTGAGCGGCTTCTGCTGCCTCCTCACCACGGGGACGATGTCGAAGCGGACGGTCTTCCAGCCACCGCGGATCAGCAGGGACAGCTCTATGGCATCTTCCTTCAGGTTTTCGGCGCTGAGGTCACCTGGATGTGGAGGGTTTGGCCACATCGCGGGAGGAGAGAGGTGAGGAGGTTACCGCAGCCGGTCCCGCAGGCTGAACTGGGTGTGCACCGCAATACCTGCGGGCTCGTCCCACCCCACTCGAGTCATCCCTCTCCAATGCTGCGGTTTGGCTGTGGTTCCCCGGCGAATGCCATCTCCAAACCCCGCTGGGGTCGTTTTCGGGAAGGAGATGCATCGCTGCCGGGGGAATCGGGGCTGGGCCAGCGGAGCGGGCACAGCAGGCACCCACGCAAGCCCCGAGCGGCAGAACAGGGCTGCACGGTTTGGCAGCAGAGCTGTGCCAGGAAAGAGAACGTGAC